>NW_027043831.1:0-683020 GCF_037102585.1 Saccharomycopsis crataegensis
CCCCCACTCTCTCTACTCTTCATCATTCTCCATCACCCCCACTCTCTCTACTCTCCATCCTTTCTTTCATCTTATTTTATCCTCATCATCACCACTTATTTATCATTCTCAACTCCCTATTTTTTCTACTTTCCATTCTCCATCCTTTTCTCCACCCTTCACCCTTCATCCCTCTCCCTATTTTTACTACCTTCTCTACCTTATATCCTCCACATCTCTCCACAATCTCCTCATACTTCCCCTACTTATCATCACACCATCACTTTCCCTTCCATATCACCCATTCCAATCACTTCCTCAACACATTTCCCACTTTTCCACCAAAGAATACATCCTCTTTTCACCACTAGACACATCTCATCAAAATTACCATTCTACCTATTTTTCCACCACATTTCAACCTCAATATTTCATATTATATTCTTATCCATACCAATTCTTCGACATTTTCAACATATCTCCTTCACTTTTTTCTCAACTCCTTTTTTTCATCAAATACCCAAACATTCAATTCTCACTTATCCTCATATATGACCTTCCATCATCAAACATTCGACATCCCCATTTTTCCACCACATTTCAACCTCAATATCTTATTCAACAATCAAAATCATAATAAATATCCCTAAATATTCCACAAACAATCTCACTTTTTTTTTCACTCTCTTTTTTTTCAAAATATCTCATCATTCAATTCATCTTCATACATACATCCGCACCATCATCCAAAATTTGACATTCTCATTTTTCCACAATATTTTGATTTCTCTCACCTACTTTTTAATCTTAATCATAATAAAATCCTTCAAACTTTCCATAAACAATCTCACTTTTTTTTTCACTTTTTTTTTCACTCTCTTTTTCTTCAAAATAAATCTCCCTCATTTCTCCACAATACATCATCCCCCGACCTTCACCAAAATTCAACATACCCTATTTTTATCTCTCAATTATTTCTCAATATTCCATATCATGATCTTATCCACATAAAATGATCTCAATTATTTCATCTACAATCTTACTTTTTCTCTCTCTCTTTTTTTTTCCATTAATATCTACACATCTATTTCTCATACATACAATAATCCCGATCTTCCTCAAAAATTACTCACCTAATTTCTCCGCCACATTTTTATTTCCCTCTCCTATTTTTTAATCTTAATCATATTAACATTTCCCAAATATTTCATGAACATTCTTACTTTTTTCTCAACTTTATTTTTTCATCAAATACTCCAACATTCAATTCTCACTTATACTCACATATGACCTTCGAACATCACCTCATTTTCCCACCACATTTTCATTTACATCTCCTACTTAACAATCATATCTATATTACAATTTCCCAAATATTTCATAAACAATCTTCCTTTTTCTCTCGCACTTTTTTTTTCGAAAATACCTCACCCTTAAATTCACACACATACATGACCCCCGACCATCGCCAAAATTCATCCAACCTGATTTCCCACCACATTTTCATTTACATCTCCTACTTAACAATCATATCTATATTACAATTTCCCAAATATTTCATAAACAATCTTCCTTTTTCTCTCGCACTTTTTTTTTCGAAAATACCTCACCCTTAAATTCACACACATACATGACCCCCGACCATCGCCAAAATTCATCCAACCTGATTTCCCACCACATTTTCATTTCCATCTCCTACTTAACAATCATATCTATATTAAAATTTCCCAAATATTTCATAAACAATCTTTCTTTTTCTCTCTCACTTTTTTTTTCAAAAATACCTCACCCTTAAATTCACACACATACATGACCCCCGACCATCACCAAAATTCATCTAACCTGATTTCCCTTACACATTTTTATTTTAATCACCTATTTTATGATTATAATCATACTAAAATCTCTCAAATATTCCATCAACAATCCTCCTTTTTTTTTCAATAACTTTTTCTCAAAAATATCTAGACCTCTATTTCTTACCTACATTCATCCCCACTCCCATCAAAAATCATCATCATCCTCATTTCTCTCCCACATTTTCTCCTCAATCCAACATTTTACATCTCAATCTATATTAAAATCAATCAATCATCTCATAAACAATCTTACTTTTTCTATTGAATAAAAAATACTCTCAAAATATCATCCCCATAATCTCCTTCTCTACTACACATATCCCATCAAAATTCCATATTATCTTCATTTTTCTATCACATTCTACTTTCCATCTGATATTTTAGAATCAAATCTATAATAAAATCTCTCAAATATTTCATAACTGATCTTACTTTTTTCATAAATCTTTTTTTTTCTAAATTACATAGACATTCACCTCCCATCTCTCAACCATACACCCATACAAGATCCCCGACCTTCACCAAAACTTTACCATCCCTATTTTTCCACCACATTTTATTCTCAATCCTAACTATTATCATCAAACCTATATTAAAATCACCCAACTATTTCATAACTGATCCTACTTTTTTCATAACCTTTTTTTTTCTTTCAAAATATAGGATCATCTCATACATACACCCAACCCCGACCATCAAAACTATCATCTTCAATTTTTCCTACATTTTCCTACGATTTTCTCCATTTTTTTGACCTAATCAATTCCAGATCTCCTAAATATATTGATGATATACTTACTTTTTTTCCTTATCTTCTATTTCCCAAAATAATTCTCATTACATTCAAACTTTCATCACCATATTATCACACAAACCACCGCAATTCTCCGCCAACTGACCGCTCTGATTTTCAATATAAATACCCTGATCAATCATCCTATCCTCATAATATATCAAATCACCTCCACTTTCTCTTCACTCATCTTTTATTTTTTAATTACCACACAAATCATCCTGCTCTGGTACATTTCCACCACGGAACGGGTCCTGCACCCCTGCTTTTCCCATTTTCAATATCCAAGATATCCCAAATATAAATACTTAACAAAAATAGATTATATTTTTCTAACACGCCTTCAAAATTTATAGTTTTATATGATTTTAAATTGATTTTTCTTTTAATTAAATTACTACATTCATGAGCTTTTACAATCACATCTCCATACTCTATATTATAATTTTCAAATGACAATCCCACTTTTTTCATTGGGACCTCTTAATCATGCTAAATTTCTCCTGATTTCCCAATAGGGTCCCAAACCCCCTGCGAATTTCTCCGAACTGTGCCAATCAATTTCTCCTGTTGGTGCAACGCAAATTTCAAACGCCAATATCTCTACCACATTATATTATCTTTCAGATAAAATTATATATTTTTGCTCAGCATCCTCTCCAGATTTCAACAGCATCATTACTAGCCATGTCCACTAAATATTCAGCATTTAAAAATGTCTCCTGGTTGTGCTGCAATGTATGGCATTTCTCCAGATTGCGCGACTGTATCCCTAGGTAATCACCTCCACTTTCTCTTCACTCATCTTTTATTTTTTAATTACCACACAAATCATCCAGCTCAGGCCCCGCTCAGCCCGCTGCTCTGGTACATTTCCACCACGGAACGGGTCCCGCACCCCCGCTTTGCCCATTTTCAATATCCAAGATATCCCAAATATAAAGACATTATAAAAATACTATTTTTCTCTACTCCACATTCCACTTCTCAGATCCCAAATATCCCCACTTTAAGTGCCCATAATCGCCATTGCGCTCTCGCTGCTAGCCCATTGCGCTCTCGCTGCACTCTGCTAACATCCATTTTTTCGCCCCATACAAACCCGCTGCGCTCTCGCTGCAAAAATGTATGCGATTGCGCTCTGGCTGCCTTTATCTAGCTATATGTAATAAGTACAAACAGCACGACACCTAGCAACCTTAAACCAATAATTACTGTAAATATAATCTTGATAGCAACGACTATAATATTTATTAGTAGAGATCTATTGATCTGGTTCCCAGTATAAGACCTAAAGACTCCTTAATTGTAAGATCTCGAACTTGCGACAGCAGATCACACTTTTACCAGAAGAGGTGATTATTGGAGCTTGCACTTTGGCTAAAGCTACATTTCAGCATTTTCAGTAATCGAGTTCAATTGATTATTGTCCATAAGTGTCAGGCCTTTTTATCGTCGGAAAGACACCGTTCCCCTATAGTACATAAAATCACATAAAGTACCCTTGACTTAAGTGATAGATAAAACACACTATTGGAGGATGCATTTTACCTAAATCTACGTTTCAATATTTTCAGTAAACGATTTCAATTTCACGGAACTCGAGAAATTCATAATGTTTTCCAATTTGCTTATTATTGGTGGGTCCAAAGTGGCGGAAGCAAATAGACACTGTTTGAACCTTCCCAATTGTTTCAAATGAGGCACGAGCGACCTGAAGTTGTCCTCCCTCAAAAGGAGGTCTGCTTCATCAACAAAGAGCCTACCAAGGCTTCTCCCGTGGACAGAGCCACTCCTTAGAAAATGTCTAAAATGCTTGGATTTTATTACTTCAAAAGAGCAAATAATGTTTTGAACACCTTGAATGTTATTAACTGGATCTGCAAGAAGGTCTGGCCACATTATTGTTTTTTTAAATATCAGATTTAAATGGCCAAGCAAACTCAAGTAAGGTCCGAATATAAAATTGATTTGCTCTGCGGTACCAATATTATGGACTATGTTGACAACTGTGGTTTTTCCAAATCCGCAAGGGGCGGTTAAAAATACGGGTTTCTGGGAGTTGGCAATATCCATACTAAAAAGGGCTTGTGCTGTAGACCTAAATTCGAAGTCAGGCCCGTATAATTCTTTCCCGGACTTTAGCAAATCCGGACTATTGATATATGAATTTGGTTGTTGGGTTGGCGGTTGAATAGTGGTTTGATCACCAAGAAATTTTAACCAGCTTTTCGACAATTGTTTTTGTACATAGAAGGACTCAACTTCGTTGAGTGACCTTCTGCGTTCAGACCCTATGCACCCGTTACCGATGGTTGATGAGTGGTCAGCAGCTACGGTAACAGCATCAATAAGTTTCCCCGATGCAGCACTTTCAGGATTATTCATAAAGCATCTAAATGCCTTTCTTGCCACTCTGATCCCGAATGAAAAAACTTTTGTGAACAAAGAATGAAATCTGTTTTGTGAAATAAAGTTTGTGCCAGTGGTGAAGATACAAGTGGATACCAAACTTGAAGAGGCAACTTCAATTATGTCATCATTCTCATCATCGACAGAAATATTGGCAAAAGCGTTCGGTTCTACCAATGGCAATCCATTTTCATCCAATTCATCACTCTCAGGATATAGTCTTAGAATCTCAATAAACACTGGACGCAATAGAAGTAACCAAATTGTTAATTTTGTTGTGGTTTGACTCAAGTATCTCGGCTTAGCTGAACGAACTCTTTTCTTGGTGTAGTTGGTTATGAGGAAAATTGTTTCATCGGTTATATCCCAATTCAAGCACATATCTTCAGTAGAAAATTTGGATACTTGAATCTCGGGGAACTGGAAACTTCCAGCTTCTAAGAAAAATAAGTTTATTAACAATGAGGTTAGATAAATAAACATTTCCTTGATTGATTTCAAAGTATGATCTTGGAGATTTTCTTTTAGGCCAAATCTCAAATAATCGGGGATTTTATCTCCAACCAAATTCAAAAAGGAGTGGTTGATCCGGTTAATCTTCGATAACTTGACAAAGCTTTCAAAGATGCGGTCGATGTTTGTATCCCCGTTGATGAAGTTCGTGATTCTACCCGCATGAGCATAAAAATCATCCATCAATTTTTGACGGCCATCAATTAACTGTTGCTGATTTATAGTGATACCATCGACAATGACGGTGGTTGAATCCAATAAAATGCAATCAAATACTCTTTGGGCGGCCTTTTCTTTCACAAATAGGGTATATAATGCTGTCAACCAAATAAAATTGGAGCCACGAATTGGAGAAACGCCAATGTACTTCATTTTTGAGGCAACATCTCTGTTCACATAAGCAAATCTGATTACATGCTTGAGGACATCAAGACGCTTCAAGATGGTGTCAGTGGACTCAAACCTTTTGTTAGTGGCATCGGAGATGTCAGAGTTTTTCTTGGTAATCATCAAAACAACCAACTTGTTGAACAATAAGTGGTAATTCTCATTTTCAATCAATGAAAAAATAAACTTGGCGAGAGCTTCAAATCTGGATCCTACATCTTCAGCATCATTCAAATTCTTTTTTGGGTCCAAGATGGATGTTGAATCACCCTTAATATATTCGAATTGGGATATATACTTAAAAATGGGATAGATTTGCTGGAACGCGGCCGCGTACGCACGGACGGTTTTTGGGTCAAGGATTTTGTAGAATTTTTCAAATCCCAAACCAAAGGACGAATCGGTGATGATAGAAGAGTTGAGTTGAGTTTGTTTGTAGCCAAACATGAATAATTCAGATGCTTCTTCCTTGAGGTCGTAATTTTGAAGCTTGATTAACAATTGTTTATCATTTTGAGACACAATGGGATCGCCTAAGTACAGTTTTAAAACTGTATTGGACTTAACAAACTGGGTATCGTTGGAGGATCCCATGATATCGTAGGCCACGTTGGACTCGCTTTCTTTGCGATGAATCAAGTAA
The DNA here is from genome assembly GCF_037102585.1 of Saccharomycopsis crataegensis. NCBI lineage: Eukaryota > Fungi > Ascomycota > Saccharomycetes > Ascoideales > Saccharomycopsidaceae > Saccharomycopsis > Saccharomycopsis crataegensis. The sequence goes on from NW_027043831.1 coordinate 6,587, forward strand.
TAGTTCTTATTGCCAGCTAATCTGATAATGGTGGCTTGGTACTTGGAGGAGCCGGTAAATTTACGGCTCTGGGTTTGGTAACGCCCATCACTACTTTTTTTTATGAATACTTCTGTCATTGTGATATGTGGCATGATCTCAGAAAGATCGTAGAAGCAAACATTTGTGGTGCTGAAAATGGAATGGATATCTTTAAGATCGCATGCTGAAAGATTCTTCTTCAGAGCTTTGCCAAGCTTGGTAATGATTTTGGAACTTGTGGATATGATTCTTCGTTCATTTTTATCTATAATGAATCCGTCCAGGACAGATATTCTATCTGAAACTTGAATCATTTAGGATTGTGGTTACTGTGGGTAGTGACTAAATGTTTTTTTGTTTTGTTTTTTTTCATCAATTTACAATGCAACTTCGTATGCACGATCGTTGAAAAAATCTTTCATCCCAATTACTTGACGAAAACACATTAAAATTTTCTCCCACAAATTTGAATATTCTCCTCTAATTTTTTATGAATCATTCTGAAATCTTCTAGGCGTAAAAATGATAATGGTGCCTTTAATTTCTGAGCTCATATACCTGTACAATTCACCTATCTCAACTCGTCCTAACTTCTACAATAATCACCTATTATCTATCATATTTATTCTTTTTTCTTGGCTCTACTAAACCTTCACTCTCTTTACATCCACCCACAATCATCAAATAATTCTCAATCTGCGAAGACACCATCGCTATCCTAAATTTCAGACATATATTACTCCCCTGATAAACCCAGGGGTATCTCACTCTCCCTCAAAGAATTTCTCCTGGCTGTCCTGGCTATTGGCCCAAACTATACATTGTTTCTCCTAACTGTTCGACAGGGTCCAGCCCCCCTGGAATTTGCCCCGCGTTATGCAACGCAAATTTTCAACGACAATATCTCTAACCCAATATACTATTTTTCAAATAAAATTACATATTTTTGCTCAGAACTTTCTTCCGATTCTAATAATACCATTGGCAGTGAGTTCTACAAAATATTCATTATTTTAAAAGCTCTCCTAAATATGCAGCAATGTATGCCATTTCTCCGGATTTGTGCGACTAAAAAGCTACGTAAAGAAAAAGGGAAAGTGCTAACATAAGATGATGAAGGGGAAAAGAGTAAAGGAGGCCAAATAGATAAGAAGATAACAATAAGTGAGTTTAATGATATGAAAAGATATGAGTAGATAAGGTTGGCCAAAACAAGAAGATAAGAAGAAATTTAGAGGCCATAGAAATTTTCCGATAGTGTACGCTATCTTCTGATAGATATATCGGTTTTCAAGAAACTTTCGCAGAGCCTATTTCTTCAAACATTCAAGAAGAAAGTTTGGCAATTCATCCGTTAAAGAAAAACCTTCTTTCAAGTCATCCTCTGAAAAGGCACAATTGCCTCTATCTTTTTTCTCAACATCATTTTCCGGTGAGATATCAAAGTTGAAGATATCTTTAGGTAAACCGATAGTGGTACATGAATTTGGTACATCAACAATACCAGCAATGTTGCCTTCAATTGGAGCACTAGATAATAGCAAATAAATCTGGTAATCATTGTAGCCATATCTGCGTAAATATTCAATCACGCGAAGACAGGTTTGTCTATAGGCGACAGTTGTATCAAGGCATAATTGCTCACCAGATTCATCAACTGAGAATCCTTCAAAAGTAATATATCTGTCGGCACCAAATTTAGGAGCAAGATTACTTGGTAAGTACATTGGGCTTTTCATATTAAGCTTTTCGATCCCATTCTTCATCACACTAACTTCAATAGTAATGCACCCTGCCATTTCAATAGCACCACAGAAGGATATTTCACCATCACCTTGACTGAAATGTAAATCACCAACACTTAGCATTCCACCATCCATATGAGAAGGCAAATAGACAGTAGAGCCTCTAGTAAGCGCCTTGATATCACAATTACCGCCATTTTCTGGTCTTCCAGGAATAGTTCTGGCACCATGTTTTCCAACAATGCATTTTAAATCCTCTGAAGCATGAAGCCCAGCATAAGCACCTTGAGGGGTTGGTAAGTTTGCCATGATAAAGTCCGCATCTGGGTTTTCTGCTACTAATTTTGACTCTCTTCTATTCCATTCATTTAATATTTTAGCAGAAGGTAAAGTACCTATGATACCTGGATGACAAATTCCTGGAAATTTAACATCAGGAATATGTCTGGATGTGCAGTAAATACCTTCAAAGTCAAAAATTGCCTTCGCAGCTTTTGGATAATGCTTGTCAAGAAAACCACCACCATTTTCTTTTGCAAATATGCCACAATAGCCCCAAGGCTGTCTTTCTAATGGCTGAACATCTTGGATTTTGACTTTGAGTATATCGCCAGCGTCACAACCTTCAACAAAAAAGGGGCCAGAAAGGTAATGAATTCTTGTCAAATCACAGTACTTGATATCATGGGCAGAATCATTATTGCCTACCTGACCACCGGTCCAATCAAAACACTCAATTTTATAAGATTTATTTTGCTCAATTTTTTTGTAAGCTGGGACATCTGGATGCCAACGATTGTGGACACCTTCCTGTTCCCACGCAGGCTTCGCGAGATCAATCTTTACCAAATATTCTGGAGGGGCCATGATAATAAAAAAGCTAGAATATTTCAACAAGAGGATTTATAACAATGGAAGAAGTTTTTGAAAAATAAAAAAAAAAAAAACAGGAAAAAACATGAGCAAAATAAATCAAGCATTCAGAATTTCATTTAATGCTTATTTTTCGTATTTTTACGAATAATATATAAACCTGAAACAATGCAGACAAATAAAAATTCTTGATAAGATGCATTAGACCTAGACATTTGTGATAAGAAGTATTAGTTCTAGCCCTTTATGATAAGAAGTAATGGATCTGGACCTTTGTGATAAGAACAAGTGATCAGTTTTCGACAGCATGTCGTCTAGAGTTTCTTGTCGCATCCACTTCCCCGGAAAATAAAGAGTATTGTTATATGCGTTATTATACATATCTATTATCATATATGCAAATTGTCTTTATCTTGTTGACATCTTCTTTCGTCAAAAAAAGACAATGCACGATATCTGTGCCAACAACATTTTATTGACATTCGCATTAGTTTGTTGATTATGGTATTTCAATAATAAAATATTAGCATGTGAATCCGAAGAATCGGAAAAACGGCGACAAAAAAACGAAAATTCGCAAATTTACATTTTTATTATTTTCAATTCCCTTCAAACATTAACTGGAGTCCCTGGCGATAAATGAGGAAGTCTTTGCGATAAGAAATAATAGTCCATTTCTTATCGGTATCTTTTTGATGAGAGCTTCAGATTTTTTTTTTTTTTTTTGCATCATGATGCATATGACATCAATGTGAGTATTCTGTTTTTCAACACGATACGATTAGCCCTTCTCAAATTACATTAATATCAACCATCGCACTAGCAATGATACTAAAACATAAAAAAAAGAGAGATATGAGAATTAATCTCATAAATTACTCAAGAGAAATAATATTCAATCATGGTGAAACCTATTCTTGATCAAGCTTATGGTTACTGCTATATTATGGTGTTGGGCGCTGCTTTTGCAGGCCTCATGATCTTAATTACTAGAATGTTATCTAAATTTGTTGGTGAGCGTCAAAACTCCGAACATTTCTCTACTGCATCTAGATCCATTAAAACTGGTCTCATTGCCTCTGCTGTTGTTAGTAGTTGGACATGGCCTGGTACTCTTTTGACTAGCAGTGGTATGACCTACAATTATGGTATTTGTGGTGGTGCATGGTACGCTTTCGCATTTACTATCCAAATTACTTTTTTTGCGGTTTTGGCTTTGGAAATAAAGAAGAAAGCACCAGGAGCGCATACCATTCTAGAAATCGTAAAAGCCAGATTTGGGACATCTGCTCATTGTGTGATGATGTTTTATGCTTTGGGTACCAGTGTTATTATCGCTGCGATGTTGCTTTTGGGTGGTTGTCAAGCCATAGCTGCTGTTACTGGTATGCACATTGTTGCAGCTGCTATGTTATTGCCAGTAGGTGTTTGGGCATATACCGTAACTGGTGGCTTGAAATCCACGTTCCTTAGTGATTGGATACATTCTGTTATTATCTACTTAATCGTTTTGATTACTATATTTACAACTTATACATCATCAGAAAAGATTGGCTCAATTGACAAGATGTATGAATTGATTACTAAAGTTGGCGAAACTCACCCATCTGCAGGTTATAAAGGAAGTTACTTGACTTGGACAAATAAACTGGCCGTGTTTAATGGTTGGAACATCGTGGTTGGTGGCTTTTCAACTGTTTTCTGTGATCCTGCATACTCTCAGAAGGCAATTGCTGCTAGACCTAAAAGTAGTATGGTTGGTTACTTCATCGGTGGCCTTTGTTGGTTAGTCATTCCTCTTGCACTTTCTTGTTGTACGGCACTTTCTAACTTGGCATTGATTGATGATCCAGACTCACCAACTTATCCGAATGCTGTCCCAACAGAATATGTAAATGAAGGTATCCCAATGCTTTATGGTATATATATGATATTAGGAAAATCTGGAGCAGCTGCTGGTTTATTGATGGTGTGGCTAGCAGGCACCAGTGCATCAAGTAGTGAAATGATTGGTGTATCCTCCGTTTTCACGTATGACATTTATCGTTCTTATTTTAGACCAAACGCAAGTGGAAAAGAATTGGTGAATGTTTCTCACATTACTGTCACTGTTTTTGCTGTTGCGATGGGTGGTTTGACCGTCTTATTCAATTATATTGGGATCACAATATCTTGGATTATCAGTTTCATCGGTATTATTCTTGGACCAGGAGTTTTTGCTTTTATTTTAACTCTCTTTTGGAAAAAAATGACTAAATTTTCAATTGTTATTGGTCCTCCAATGGCAACTATTATTGCTTTAATTGGCTGGTGTACCTCTGCAAAGTCTTTATATGGTGCTGTCAATAAGGATACCTTAGGTGAGCAGTATTCTTGTGCTGTCGGAAACTTTATAGCATTGTTTGGCTCGCTAATTTTTATTATTTTAATCAGCTATGTGAAACCAGATCCTCAACCATATGACTTCAGTGAGCTTGATAGTCATTTTATTGTTGGTGATGATGCTACTGCTGAGGAAGCAAAAGCCATGAAGAATGAGGATGAGAAAGTTAATAAAGAGTTAGAAACATATTCTAAACTTGCCCAGTATCTCTCCTGGGGACTCTTTTTCATTCTTATTTTTATTATCCCAATGCCCATGTATGCTCAAAATTACATTTACAGTAAAGAGTTTTTTAGGGGCTGGATCATTATTATAATGATTTGGTTGATAATTGCTGCTACTTTTATAATTTTCTATCCGATCTATGAGAGTAGGGAAGTTATTTTTGAGCTCTTTCAAATTTTTGCCGGAAAGAAAAAACCAGATGCTGAGAGAATATCTACAAAACAACTTGATGTTTCTGAAGCTGTTTCTGTGGAAAGAGTGTTAGTCAGTAATGAGAAAAAGAATTATTCTTGATTATATTAAAAAGGAGTGTTTAAACAGAGGCTAGATATGTATTATTTTAATACCAATGAATTGTCAATTATGAAGATGACTGATCATAGACTAAGGGTGTTTGTGGTTGCAGCGATGACAAAAAAGAGCTACAGAAGAATAGTAATAAGAATTTTCAAATGGTAACAGTACGATTATCTCAAATATTCAGCTTTATCTCTTATCTCATCTAATCTCATTTCGAACGAACTATCTCTTACTCATCTCCTATCTTATTTTCTCATTTTATTCTAAATTATCTCTTATCTTATCTCTTATTCTTTCTTCTTGTTTTCTCTATTTTTTTTTTTTCTCTATTATTTTATTTTCTATTATCAACACTATAAGTTTCGCTGAAAGGGCAATTTTGAAATCCTTTTTTTTTATTTTTTTTTGTGGATCTTAATATCAAGCCAAATTCACTAATTAATTTCAGTACAATCATTATATCATAATGACATATCAGAAAGAACGTAATGTAAAGAGAGTTTTGTCTACAGTATGTACTATCAAATCTATACCACCCCCACTTGAACTTCATATCTTAAGGTAATTTTCCGCTAGTGCTGCTTACGCCGTCAGTCAGTACTGTTATCAGGTGCCAACAGAGTTCCAACGTGTTCTATATATTGAAATACCCTCAAACATGCAATGTAGTGAACAATAAAACTGTTATGCTCAATTTTCTTCAGCAACAGACATGCTTCAATTTTTTTTTTCTAGGCGAAAATTGAAGCCAGAGGACAAAAGGGCAAGAAAAAGGTTATTCGATTATTAATATAGATTTTTCTTTTATCTGTGACGCAAATTGTTGCTAATAATAATGGCTTTCCTAAAATACTTTTTTTAAACCATATAGCAGGATGTTTGGCAAGAGAATTAACCATGATTCTCATAAAACTACAGTTTCAGTATTATATACCAACTTCACGCTGTATCACATTTTGATATTCAATCTGGGTTGAATTGGGTAAAAAAGAGAATTAAATACTTCTGAAGTCATGCTCCACAGAAGAAACAGCCAAATTAGAGATAAGAAATGTGTATGTAATTATTGAGACGAAGTCAAAATATTAAGGTAATATAAAGACTAGATTCCAAGATAAGTTAACACAAGAAAAAGGTAATAGTGAATGAGACTAAGTAGATAAAATAATAAAATGATAGAGGATAGAATGCATTATTAATAGAATAGGTTACGTACGCACTAATGCTACTATACAATATGTTGAAACTATAATCCAGACCACCAATAGTTTTCTTCAATACTAACAGAACTCGAAAGTGGAACATTGGCTGAACTATTTCCAACATAAATTTGATATATTCCTTTTTCAATAAACCATTTGGATTTTTCATTGTCCCAGATAGAAAATGCATTCTTCAAATCAGTGGTGAAGCTGGTATTTTTCTTTTCACCTGCTTTGACAAATAATTTTGTGAAATCTTTCAATTCCTTGATTGGTCTTCTGATAGAGGAGTCTTCAACACCGCCAATATAAACCTGTACCACTTCACTTCCATCCAATGTACCAGTATTTTCAACTACTAGACTGATATTCAATTGCTTCGCTTCCCAGTCTAAGATAACATCCAATGTGCTAAATTCAAAGGTAGTATAAGACAAACCAAATCCATAGGGAAATAATACATCTTTATTTAGTTTTTCATAATATTTGTAACCAACAAAAATATCCTCACCATAGACACAGTCACCAAAATCAGAAATAAAATTCAAATATGCCGGATTGTCTTCAAATTTCTTCGGGAATGTTAATGGTAATTTACCACTTGGATTATAATCACCGAACAAAACCTCAGCTAGGGAATTACCCAATTCCATGCCATTATACCAGGATTGCACAACTCCCTTAACATCATCAATCCAAGGCATCTCCATTGGGGTTCCACTTTGATTAACAATGATAATATTAGGATTGGCTTTCGCGAGGGCAAAAATCAAATCATTAGTTCTCCCTGGGTATTTCAAGTCTTCTCTGTCAAAACCCTCACTTTCCCATTCTTTAGTTAGACCAACAATGGCAATGACTTTATCCACTTTCTTGGCGACTTCAACAGCATTGGAAATTTCTTGCTCTTCATCTATTCTGATAGCCGCACCGATGTTGAATCCTCCACTGGCCTTGGTTTCATCAACAATACTAGGATAAGTAGAAGTAATAGCGCTACCGTATTCCAACCTAAATTTATATTTGTTGCCCTTAGATAAATTCACTGAGCCTTTTTCTTCAATAGTTCCATAGCCGAAAAACATATCTCCAGGGGTTTGCTTGGTTTTGTTATCAACAATCAATTCATCATCAATAAAAATTTGACCTGTACCATTGACAACTAGCCCAAAATCATAAATTCCATCTTTCTGGGGAACAAACTCACCTTCAACAAGAGCATAAAATTCCGGTTTGGTGGACTTGGTGAAATCAAAAAAACTGACATGCGATTCATTCAAGTCATCTTGAAAGAAAAAGTCGTCATTATTGGCCTTTGCATCCTCCAAAGTGTAGTAATATTTAATTCTAAAACCCTTATTTCCAGTGGAGGTATTATCTAGAACTTCACTCAACCCAGGTAATAGATTATGAGAATAAGCACCCAGGGCATATAATGGAGGTTTTCCATAACGCCTTGATATACCATCATAAGCATTAACAGCATAATAAGGCTTTAAAGAAGCTGATCCACCACCGCTAAAGGTTGCAATTTTGGCATTTGGTCCCACAACGGCTATTTTATCTTCGATACTCAATGGTAAAACATTCGCATCATTTTTGAGTAAGACAGTACCTTCGTTAGCTAGCCTTTTCAAAAATTCCGATGTTTCTTTGGTGTTATTGTCAGTATCCTCGGCCCCATTCTCAGAAACTCCTGAGCCCTTGGTTCTATAGACCAACTTAACAATGTTTTTAACTCTTTCATCCAAATCATTCTCAGAAATTTGTTTTTTCATGACAGCATTAACAACTTGTTTTTTATCTCTAATCAATGGCTTCCCAGGCATTTCAATATCCAAGCCATTTTTTATAGATTCGTACAAGTTATAGACACCAAACCAATCACTTGTAACTGTACCTTGGTAATTCCATTCATTTCTAAGAATATCGATTAATAAATGATGATTTTGCGACGCATGAATTCCATTCACCCTGTTATAAGCTGTCATCAATGCGAGTGGGTTGGCATGTTTTAGTGCCAATTGAAATGGCTTCAAATACACTTCACGCAATGCTCTTTCGCTAACAATTGCACTAACACTTGTCCTTTGATGCTCGAAATCATTACAAACATAATGTTTAATGGTGGCGATGATGTTCTCCGATTGCATACCTTTGATTATTTCACTGGCAACAAGCCCAGCGGCGGTTGGATCCTCACTGAAGCTCTCAAACCCTCTCCCGCCATTTGGTCCTCTTTGGATATTAACTGTAGGCCCCAAAATTACGTGTGCACCTTTGTGCTTTGCTTCGAGTGCCATTAGCTTACCTGTCTGGTTTAGAAGCTCCTTATTGAAAGTCGCTCCTAGGGAGGTACCATTTGGCAAGCAAGCACTTGGTACACTATTGTAAAACCTAGTACCTCTTATACCGTTTGGTCCATCTGACATTCTTATTGAAGGGAGGTCGATATTTCTTTCAGGATCGTGTATGGCGAACGTATGCCAAAAGTCAATTCCGGAGATTAAGGTAGCCTTCTCACTCAAAGTTAGCCTGTCAACAACATTATCAATCTCTTCTAATTGGTGCTGTGTAAGATCAAGGTTTGGATAGTATTGGGCTGGTGACATTATATTTTATCTCTTTTCTATTGCCTTGATGAATGTTCTTAAAATATCATGAAAAAAAAACATTTAAAATTTCAAGTTTACAAAATTCCAAGCGCGGGCTGTAATAAGATAAAATACACATACCGCAAATCAATAAGTTTGTCGTATTCCGGTCGGAGTCACAAATAGCGTGCCGATCTATCAAATAGCGTGCCGATCTATCAAACACCAACAATAAACAAACCAGTTTTAAAGTTTAATCTGACAGTAATGTTGTACTAGTGCATCATGCTTATCAGCTGTTCTCTTTCTCGATCGAGGAATTCCACTCGAGTGCTAGGGTTGCCAACTCCGAAAACCGCCAAGGTGAAACATGGAAAGTTGAGGTAAGTGTGTGCATTGATTGAAGAGTGAACCAAGAATGACCGTGAGTATTGTATGTTGTAGGTGCTGCATCATAACGTAAATAGACAAAAAAGTTTAACAATAGAAACCCAAGTCAAAGCCTTTTTAGATATAGAATTTTTTTTTTTTTTCTTTTTTTATGAATTCAAAATAAATTAATTCACAGGAAAAAAAAACACGGCAACCGAGAAATTCATTCAACTCATAAACCTTTTTCTTCTTCTTCTTCTGGCGGTTTAAAATTATGCTGTCCGATAAATTAGGAAAATTATGCCCCAAATCATCTAAATAAGGTCTTTAAGACTTAATAACAACAGGTGGGACAAGTCAATATTTATTGAGTTCAATGCGCGCCGACGCAAAGAGTCGAGGGAAAACGTTTCGGAAAAATGAGATTTTAAATAAATTTATTAAAAATTATTTAATGATAATTAAAAGATTGTAGAGGGACTTGAGTGAACAATTTATTATTATTTGCCATAAACTGAAATATGTCTACTCCAAGCCGCTTCACTAGAATCTATCGTGCAACTTACACTCAGGCCCTTATTATTGGATTTTTGTCCTTCACTCAAACTGGTATCTACGCTGCTATTGCCGGTTTGGGTGCCGGGGGTTTGCAGACTGTCAACACTGCCAACATTTCAAACTCCATTTTATTTGGTGTTCTCGTTGTATTTTCTCCGATATTTTCTATTTTAGCCAACAAATGGGGTATTAAACCCATCGGTAACATTGGGACCATCGGGTTTGTTTTTTGGTCCGCAGGGCTATACAAAAATTCAAAGGATGGATCTCAGGCCTTGATTATTGCTGGGGCCACCTTATGCGGTGTTTCAGCTGCCGCATTTTGGACTAGTGAAGCCACTGTTGCAATTTTATATCCGGAGGAGAATCAAAGAGGTTTATTTATTGGTACTTGGCAGTTAATCAATAAAACTGGTGGTCTAATCGCCGGTGCGATTTCCCTTGCTTTGAACATCAAAAAAAATGAGAGTGGCGGTGTTAGTTTAAAGACTTATATCGTTTTGATTTCTATCCAATGTTTAGGCTTCCCTGCATCTTTCCTTTTATCGCCTCCAGAAAAAGTGATTAGAAAAGATGGCTCGAAACTTAGATCTAATATTACCAATAAAACTTGGAAAGAAGAATGCCAAAACTTCATAAAGGTCTTGAAAAGAAAAGAGGTCATCGGTCTTATCCCATTATTCATTTCAGTGATGTGGTTCAATGCATGGCAATCTAATTATATTACCCATCATTTCAGCGTCAGAGCAAGATCTTTGAACTCTTTATTATCTGCATTGATTTGTGCATTAACTGATGTTGTCGCTGCTTACTTCTTGGATCTCAAGTGTCTAAGCAGAACTCAGAAAGTTAAGGCATCATGGGCTTTCCTTGTTTTACTGATGACTGGCTTCTTTATTTATTCGTTGGTACTTCAAAAACAATTTGACTTTAGCCCTGAATCAGGTATTGATTGGCACGGAAATGCCCGTTTCGCAAGATCATTCATCCCATTCCAAATCTTCAAAATTAGTGGCGAATACATTTTCAACTGGGCTTACTGGGTTCTTGGTGCCTACCAATTTTCCTCGGATGAAATTACTCACGTTGCTGCAATCCTCAGATCTTTTGAATCGCTCGGTCAATGCTTGGCCTTTGTCATTACTGTCGTAAATGGTAACGATATGACCAGTTTGATTGTTTCCGTGGTGGTGTTTTATGTCGCGGTGATTCCTGCCTCATATTCCGTTTCACTAGTCAACGATGAAAAAATTCTTGGTATTCTTGAATCTGACACAGATGACACTTTTTCAGAAACTAAACTTGATAAGAATTCCGATGAGCTTATTATCGAAAAACAAGTTTGAAAGGCTGATTATTCTTGGATCATTTGAGAAATTAGAGATTATCACCAGATTGTTACTCCAGCTTTTTTTTTTTTTTCTGTTTTTCACGCCCATATTCTTCGTTTTTCTTCTTCTTTTTTCTATTTAAGTTTATTTTTGAAATGGAAAATTTAATTACTCTGTATGCAGTCAGATGAGATTCCTGAGACAAAACAAAATTTCGTGAACATTACGTTCGTTCTTTGTCTGAAAAAGAAAAAGTTATTGTTTATCCATCTTGTGACACTTGTATAGCGTTGAACTGATTGTCATGTACCTAGTTAGACTTGGGTAATAAACTTAGCACTGTGTATATTCCAGGTATTAATTTTTTTTCCTGTTACTATTCGACTTTGCTGTTCACTGGAGGATGTAGCATTACTAAATTCATAAATATCAGTTCCTTCCTTGACAACTGGATGCCCCACATGTATATGAAACTAAATATTATCTGCATTACCCCCACGTAGTGTATTTATTCCATGACTCACCATCCATACAAGGCATCACTCATCAATGAAGTGTAGGACTGTTGAACCATTGAGGAATAGTCAAATGTTAAACATTAGAGATGATAGTATGGCCTGGGTGGTACATCTGATGATGCAATTTCTTTTCCTTTTCTGGACTATATTATGTATTCTGTTCATTTTCAATTTATAGAGAAAATTTCCTGTATCCTTAGAGCTGTTTTCAAAACATTTGTGTAAACCACAACAACTGTATTATTAATTTTTGTGGTAGGTACAATCAAGCAAGGGACCGAGCCATATATCAGTGCCACAAAAAACCGGAAACATCATATTAGCCATATTAGCTAGTTTTCCGTCTCTGAGATGAATGAAATTTTGAAAGCGTTCACAATTATGACTTATGTTTTCAAAATGAATATTAACACAAGTAAATATCTCTGCAGTAAAAAAAGGAGGATGAGTCCCAAATTATCAGTAGCTTAAAAGAAGAAGAAACTATAGTTTCCAAGGAAGATATTTAATTGGGGTTATTGAATGAATAACTGGGGTCTAATCTGTGCAGATCTGTGTATATAACCTAAATTAAGTAGATGATGGATATTCATATATTATTGAGAGCTTTACCAGTGTATAGCAACGTGAGTAACCCGGTTGAGCTTACCGATCATCAACATTTTGTTGTTTGACACTGAGAAAGACAGGCTTGTATTTTACACAGTTGTTAAATATCTTATCTAAGCGTTAGAATATATATTCTTATTCTTATTGTTATCAAAACTCCCCACGGTTATGTGTTAAATAAAAACACCGTGTGGTGCTTGTTCTACTAATAACATTTTGAACCTTTCAAAAAGTTTTCGTGCTTTGGAGCGTTACAAATGGGCTTGAGAATATTCTATCACCTATATTCACCTTCCAGAAGTAACTCAGAGGAGAAATGAGGTCACCGATTAATTAATTGTGATAGTATTGTTGGTCTTTCGCTCCAAATAAGAAATATTCGTCCAATGGTAGACTATATTACTGGCCAAGGGCTTTACTATTGTATTTATCAAGATTTATTAACAATACACTCGATTATGGCCTGTAGAGAAATGATTCTGGTTCCTTCGGAAATTGATCCGACGAAATGGTCTATCGTTTCCTTGAAATGATCAAGATTATCTATGATCAAGGAATTACCTGAGTTGAAAGATTGCCCCCTATTCTTGTCTTGATAAATGTGTATATGCATGAAGAAAGACGGGTCTTTAATTTTTGATGAAGATAAGATTTAAAAAAATAATATTAACCTAACACCTAAATCTTTCTCTTTGTTCTTCCATCATGTTTGCTAAAGCTATTCTTCTATCTTCGCTTTCTATGCAGTCTTTTGCCTTGCCAATTCTTCAAGAACGTGATACTACCAATGTCACTTTGCCAAAGGTGAAAATAATGGGTACTGGTAACACTATTGCTTCCAAAGGCTCTAGCAGTACCACTACTGCTGGTTATTCTGTCGGACTTACTGTGGAGGACTTAATCGCCACTGTTCCTGATATCGATACTATTGCTAACTTGGAATATGTAAAGATATCCAATGTGGGGTCCAACTCGTTAAACTATACCCACTTGATTCCATTGCATCACAACATTTCTTAAGCTTTGGGAACAGAATATAAATAGTGTGTTGTTACTCACGGGACTGATACCCTGTAATAAACCGCATTTTTCCTTGATTTGACATCGAATACTTCAAAACCAGTTGCTCTAGCTGGTGACACGATACCTTCTACAGCTACATCAGCCGACGGTCCAATGAACTTGTACCAAGCTGTTAAGGTTTCTGGTAGTGAGGAATCTTTAGGTAGAGGTTTTATGATCGTCTTGAATGATAGAATCGCTTCGGGTATCTGGACCACTAAGCAAAATGTGGATGCTATGAATACTTTCAGAGCTTTTGAACAGGGTTACTTGGGTACAATTATGAATGATGAAATAGAATATTACTATCCTCCAACAAGACCAAACGGCTTCCACTATTTTAATATTTCAAATGTCACCGAGGCAAGTCAAATTCCAGAAGTCATCATCTTGTATTCTTATCAAGGCCTCAATCCAAATTTGGTCAAGGTAGCTATTAAACAACTAGGTGCCAAAGGTATTGTTTTGGCTGGCTCTGGTGCTGGTTCATGGAGTAATTCTGGTGAAATTAAAAATAAGGAAATGTATGAAAGTATAATATTCCAATTGTTTACTCGCCGTACAATGGCTGGTTCAGTTCCAAAAGATGATGTTCCAGATTATGGTATCGCATCTGAGTTTATTAACCCACAAAAAGCTCGTATCTTATTGCAATTGAGTTTGTAAAGTGGATACAGTGAAAATCAAATTCGTACCGTTTTCTCTGTTGTTTTTGGTGGCTAAATAGTTTCAATTGATCGAAATGATCCCATGTTGATTGTTTTCTACCAACCTCTTTTTACTTTCTCATTTTTTTTTATTGAATATCCAATATTTTTTCCTACAATATTTTTTAGTTAGCAATGTGCATTTCAGCTCGTTGAAACTATTTTTGAATTACTTACCCATGAAAAGCTTAGTAGACGGTCTGGTTTGTCAAATTGTGGTCATATAATAAAATTAGATATTTTGGACAGAGTGGGGTTCCAAATCTATAATTTATTCAATGATTTAACTTCTTGTTGTCAAGCTGATAAAAATCAAGCTTTATTATTATTCATCACCGATTTTTCTCAATAATATCTTGGTATTGAATAACATCCTCAATATAAGAAGAAGACCCATTGCAAGCAATGAGAATAAAAATATCATATTTAAGCAAGTTACCGAAATATTTCTCTAAATAATCAGGTCTATCTGCTGCAAAAATTGAAGCGCCACAAGCAGGTTCAGTAACAATATTATAGTCTTTGACAAATTTAATCATGCCTTATATTGTATTTTCATCAGTGATCAAAATCAGATGGATTGGATGAATTCTTGAATTTTCAAGAGATTTCAAGCTGATGTCATTGTATGGCAAATTTGTAGGATTTCTGGATACTACTATCATTAATCGAGAGCTCCTACCAAAATTTGGAGAACTGATTCCCTCGAAAACTGATAAGGCGTAAAAATGCGCCCCAGAACCCAAATATTCAAAAGCAATAATGACTCAACAAATCCAAGTTGAAAAAGATATGCGTATGCCACAACTAAAGAAAGGGAAAAGATACCAAACGTATATCATTATTTTTTATGATTATCGTTGATAGTTTTATTTTTAGTTTAAAAAACGAAATGAAGAAATTACTGCCCATGAACTTTCTTGGAATCGTGGTTATGCATATGATATGTTTTCATGACAAAGACAAGCCTAATGAGCAAAGCAAGGGGATATAATATACGATACATTGCATTGGATACTCGCATAAATTATATGGCATTTGATTTTAAGTTTAGGGATTTAGGAGAGTACATGGATAGAGCTGACACACTAGTGTACTATAGCGGAATGGAATTCACAGCCAACGCGATAGCAGCAGTTGGCTCAATATGGCGGCACGAGAATGATAAGGAAGATTATATAACTGGCTCAGATCAGTTAAGTGAGGCAAGGCGCAACATTAAGAAATAAGCTATCCCTAAATTAGGGATATGTTAATCAGCAAGGTAGCCTTTTTAGTTTACAACAGTGATGATTGCACAGATATGTAAAGAATTTATCTATAAATCAGAAATTTTCTATATTCGAATGTATAATGTTTAGCAACAGACTGAAATACTACTTTGCAAATTCATTGATAACAGAAACTGGTGGAACATATTTCCCAACTGGATTATATACGACATCTTCAAAAGCTTGTCCAAAAGATTTAGGACCACCGACAGCAAGAGCCTTTTCGGTCTTGACCCACAAGTCAGAAGGAGACAATGCCAAAACGAAGACCATAATACCATAGCGGTACTCTGGGGTTCCAACTGCTTCACCACTATCAGCATATGAAACAGAGATTAAGTCTGGAACAGAGCAAACTGTTTCCCAGTCATCAGAGCCATGCTTTTGTACCTTAGCCAAAATATTTTCATTTTTGAATGGAATTACCATTTTGTCTTTATTTTCGTTTTCAATACTGACCTCACCGTAAACATGGCCCTTGAAAAGCTTCTTTTCTACCCCAACAATCTTACCAGCGAATATCTGTTTACCAGAAATAGAACCACCAACCGATTCAATAATTCTTTCAGGTAATTTATTGATTTCGAATTTTTGACGAGCAATTCTAATAGCCCTACCAATTCTCCAGGCAGTGGAAAGAGAATTATGAACAGTCATTTCTACCAAGTGTTTAGACGACATTGGCACGTTGACAACTCCAACATGAGCACCAATTTCCGCTAATGCTGCACGCATCATCTTTTCAACAAAAATGTCAGATTGAGCACCAGTGATCAAAAATTTGTTGCCGTTACCATCTGAAACGGAAGTTTCGGTCAAATACATTTCGTCACTAAGAGCACATGGCAAGATCTGGGAGTGGGTTGGATAGGCTCTACCCATCAAATCAGCATCAATAACTGGGAGATTCAACTTTGTGGAGGCACCACAATACATTCCCTTGAATCCATTCCCTCCACCAATTTCAAGAGGGAACACACCATCCGCCTTGGTTTTGATGTAATCGAACAAAGCTTCACTGGCGTCTGTTAATTCATCACCTTGTAATTGTTCATCAGCAACCGTTGGAGATCCAGCAAAGCCAACAGTAATAAATTTCCCCTCACCAGTGGCATATTTTGGAGCGTCATGCAAATCTATCACTCTAACTATAGCACCGTTTCGAAGCATATTTCTCATTTCCAAAAAGATTGGGTAAGGAGTACCACCACCACCACATCCTAAAATATATGTACCAATTCTGATGAATTCCAAATCAGTTTCAGAGATAATCCATTCTCTATTTTCATTAACAAATGGCTTATACGCTTGGAAATCAAAAATCTCTGCATCAGCATGGGAGGCCTCCTTATCACCAAAGCTTGAGTCTTTATAAACAGCTTCGGCTTTCTGTTCCTCTTTTTTCTCTTCGGCATAAACTCCACTATCGACACTTTCAATTTTCAGGATAGCCATAGAAATCTTTTCATAATCGATATCAGCAACAACCTTGATAACAAAAGTGTAGGTACGATCAACATAAGGAACTGGGTCGTAAGCAAGGTCCACAATTTGCACAGATGATTCAAGGGCACCCTTGGACACAATATCAGCGGTCACTTCTTTAGTCATTCTGCTAATAACCTCATCCTTTTCATTAATACTACCAAGAAACTCAATCTTGTGCAAGTAGGCAGATAATTTACCCATGGCAGCACCAATAGCATTGGCGACCTGATAGTATGGGGGTCTGTAAACTTTAGAAGCACCATCCAACTCCATTGGAGAAATGAATGAACCACCGCCAACTAAGAGGACTGGAACTGGTTCAGGACTAGTTCTCATTCTGTCAATAACTCTTTCCAATTTTAACTTGACAATAGATTTAAAGTTCTCTTGGTATGTTTCACTGAACATTCCCTGCACTTTGGTCTTGTCTCCAACTTTGAATATGGTTTCTCCATCAGTGATAGCAACGGTAACATCAGTAGAAGTAACAGTATCACCACCAAAGACTTTAGCTCTACTCTTGATTTCAGAACCAACAGAGTCTGGGCCAACTGTCATCACACTGTTAGATTCACGCACGATGGAACCACCACCCAATCCGATACTTTCAACGTGTGGCATAGAAAAGTTCATTCTTACACCACCAACTTCTGAGTGAGAAGATGATTGTCTTGGAAAGCCTGAAGGCAAAAGAAGACCGACATCAGTAGTGGTACCCCCAATATCAACAACCATAATACTCTTACCATGTACACCCTCCTCTTGTGAACAAAGGAAAGCAGCACCTCTCATGGAATTAGTAGCACCAGAAGAAAAAGTTCTAATTGGTGTCTCAAGCGCTTCATTAACCGTCAACACTGTACCATCATTCTGGGTCAATAGAATGGGACAATAGAAACCTCTAGAACGAACTGACTTTATGAATGAGCCAATAATCTTGGCAGCAAATGACATAATCGAAGCATTCAAAATTGAGGCATTTTCTCTTGGCAAAAAGCCTATGCCGGAAACAGTATGGGACATGACAACATTTCCATCGGGAATAACTTGCTTGATCAATTCGGCAGCTCTTATTTCGTGTGATTTGTCGATGATTGCAAAAATACCAACGATGGCGATGCACTTAATTCCAAGCGCCTTTATTTTTCTGGCATGCTCAAGAATCGCTTCTTCATCAAGAGGTTGGATCTCATTACCATCAACTCTGTGTCCACCGTTGACGAAAGCAGTATAACTCTTAATGATATTCGTTAACCCTGCCGGGAAATCTGAGAATGGGTAAGATCCTTTGGAGTAAGGACCACATAACCGGAGGACCGCAACAGGTTCTAATCTTGCTTTATCCTGTTCAACCACGGCATTAATGAAATGAGTTGTACCAATCGTAACAGATAATACATCCTTAGGGCTATAACCCTTATCTTCATCAAACAAGCGATCAATGGCATTAGAAATACCATCAGATACATCGGCTGTGGTCGAAGATTTATGATAGGCAATCACACCTCGCGATTCTGATTCAAACTGGGTAGGATCAAGAAGAACGGAATCTGTGTTTGTTCCTCCGACGTCGATACCAATTAACAAATTTTTGCTGCTCATTATTATTGCTCTTGAATTGCTTTTTTTTTTTCTTGGTGGTTAAAATAGAGTAAGTTCACAAGAACTTGGGTGATACTGTGATAATATCCATTTATATAAAAAGCAATTGCACTATCAATGAATACTGTTGGTAATTGCAATTATTCCGTGTCGCAATTTTTGCTATCAACAAAGGGTGATTAACATCGTTGCAGATTGGTGGCAGAAATTTCCATTAGATCATACAGTTTTTTTTTTCTCCCACGCAAATAATACCACATTACATTCTAATGTCGCAGTTGGACGCGACTTACCTAATCAAGCTTATCAGAACTACCCTAGCTCGTCAAAAAAAAAAAAAGGACCCAAAATCGCAGTTAGATTATCGGTGATATCAGTCACATTACTCGGAAAAATGCCTTCTGTTTATAGTTACAGTGCGCTTCTCTCTCAAAGGTGTTGAATTTTTCTAATACTTCCGGGTTCACTAGGTAATCGCTTTTCTTGCACTTTTTTAACCATATCTAAGCCATTTCTGAATTAAGGAACCATTGCCATCGGATACCCGTTTCCGTATATAGATATTAACATTGTATCTATTGCAGGAAGATTTGCTATCGGTTGACTGCATAGGAAAGATTTGCTATCTACTAGAGTAAACAATAATAAGAAGCTTAGTAACATGCTTTAATCTGCCCTATTTACAAATATATATATATCAAAGAGCTGGTGTGATATTTCCAATATGTTTTGCTCTTAAACTGTTCACAGAGTATCCACCAGCAATCAGAACAAAATGCTGATGCTTTCTAAGATTCATGATTTCATCAAGGTGACTCCCGGCGAAGGGATCGAGGAGGTCACCTATTTGCGTAACAAAGATATCATTCCTATGGGTCCAAAAAGAAGAATTTGGGGTATTTGGTCTCTTACCTTTTATTGGTCCATCACTAATGTCACAATTTCTACCTGGACTGGTGCCTCTTCTTTGCTTTCATTAGGGCTTTCGGTCGGCGAAACAATGGGGATTATTATCATTGGTAATGTTATTATTTCTGCTTTAGCTCTTCTAAATGCAGCACCAGGTGGTTACTACCATATTGGTTACACAATTTCTCAAAGAGTTGTTTTTGGTATTAGAGGCTCAACAGTTGGTATTATTATTAGAATCATTTTATCTGTCGTGTGGTTTGGCTCTCAAGCTTATCTTGGTGCATTATGTTTGAATTGTGTCTTTGCATCCTGGAGTCATAAATTCTTAACAATGTCTGATACGATTCCAAAATCTGTGAACATGACCACTCAAGAATTAATTGGCTTTGTCGTGTTTCAAATCATTTCTCTCCCTCCTCTACTTATCAAGCCAGAGAGATTCAATAAACCTTTGATGGTTACTTGTATCCTTACTTTTTTCACCATGATGGGTATGACTATCTGGATTGTGTCAAGAAATGGCGGAAGTGATGGTTCATTGATGCATACTTCTACTTCCATGAGCTCCTCTACTAGAGGATGGTATTGGGTTTTCGGTATCAGTTCATGGTATGGTAGTCTTTCTGCCGGTGTTTCAAACCAATCTGACTTCACTAGATTTTCAAAGAAGACTTGGTCATCTTTTTGGGGCACCATCTTTTCTTTAGTAGTCGTTGGTACAGTGATTCCATTGATGGGTCTCGTTACTGCTTCTGCTTATAAGGACAAGTATGGTGAAGAAGTTTGGATGCCAAATCAAATTATCATGAACTGGTTAAAAGACGATTACAGTCCTAAATCCAGAGCTGCCGCTTTCTTCGCGGGGTTAACCTTCACTTTATCACAAATCTGCTTCAACACTATGGGTAATGCATATGCTGGTGGTATGGACTTGTCTGGTTTGCTTCCTAAGTATTTCAACATTACCCGTGGTACTATTCTCACCGCTCTTTTATCTTGGGTTGTCCAACCTTGGGATTTCTACAATACTTCATCCACTTTTGTAACTGTCATGTCTTCTTTTTCTGTCTTCATGTCACCAATCGTTGGTATAATTATTGCCGATTTCTGGGTCATTAGAAAAAAACATCTTAAATTGACTCATTTGTACAGTGATGAAGTGAATGGTAAATATTGGTATTGGAACGGAATAAACTATAGAAATTTGTTGATTTGGGTTACTGCTTTCGCTCCTGCCCTTCCAGGTTTGATTAATGATGTCACACCAACTATTGATGTTAACGGAGGTATCAAGAAATTCTACTACGGGAACACCATCTTTGAATATTGTATTGCCTTCTTTTTAACCATAGCTTCATCATATATTTGGCCATATGAAAATGTTGAAGAAGAAGACGCCTGTGACTACTTTGACGCATTTACTGAAGAAGAATGTCACAAGAAAAACATTGTTCCTTACTCTCAAATCACTGAAAGCGATTTCCAAATTGACCCAGTTGTTAGTGTGCTATCCAGAGAACATGCTATTATCTTACCTGAAAAAGCTGATTACTAAGTGTCAAGCAACAAATTCACAAATTGCCAGAATATTTTTTTTTTTTTTACATTATTTAATTGCTGCTTTAATTTTTCCATTTTAATTTCTCCTTTTTACTATGCGTTTCCTACTAATTAATTCTAGATAATAATAAACTATCTCTCGATAAATTCTTGTTTGAATTAATTTTTTCTTTTGTAGTTAACTAGACAATCTTTTCTATTAGAATTTTTTGTTTTCCCTGTTTTTATGAGGAGCTCAGATTAGCTTCAAATCGAAATGAACTATAAAAAATATTGGACTCTAAACGAGAGAATATCAAAAATTGGATTTTAAAAAAGAGAATATTTTCTTTTATATATCTTAAAAAAAAAAAAAAAAAAAAAAAAGAACGTAATAATAATTTTTTTAAAAAAAAACAAACGTGAAAAACATCATAATCCGTAGAAATCGAGAAAAAAATTTTAGAAAAAAAAAAAAAAAATAAGAAGCCCTTCATCATCAAAAAGAAAATATATATCCCATATCATTATTTGGCATCCAAATCAAAGTTCATATGGTCACCTTCAACCTTTTTAGTGCAAATCCATGTTGAAGCATACATGTTGACCCTATCAATACTGGTACCGGAAGTTCTTGTAGCGGCAGCTTGACATTCAAACCCTCTTTTTTCAAAATTTTTGATGTACCATGGAACTTGAGCAGCAGATCTCAACATGACTCTTCCATCAACACACAAAGCACCGAAGAGGGCATCAATTTCATCATCAGCATCTTCACCACTTGGATCAAACCAATCCATATGATCCATGATAACTGCCACTGAAATAGTTTTCTTGGTCAATCTAACAAGGACATCATTCAAGGTATCAGTGTGAAGTCTGATGTTATCTAATGGGGAGTTCACCTTTCTTGACAAAACCTTGAAACCATGCTTGGAAATATAGTCAGGGCAGTTATTTTTGCGATAGTGAGACTTAAGGGTCAAATAATAGAAATAGTTATCACTACCAACCATTGAGCGACCAATAATTGGATCAAGTGTATCGATGAAATATTGTAAAATAGAAGTATCCATCATTGCCGCTTGATTGGCTGGAACACCCAAGGCTTTCCAGAGGAAGACTGGGTTACCCACGAAAAGTTTCCCAACAGCAAAATTGAAAAGCACTGGTCTGATGGAAGATTCCCAAATTTCACGCTGCTCATTCATGGTTTTGGCGTTACACAATTCTTCAACCTTGGAAGTCAAGCCAGTGACTTTGAAA
Organism: Saccharomycopsis crataegensis; assembly: GCF_037102585.1. Lineage (NCBI taxonomy): Eukaryota > Fungi > Ascomycota > Saccharomycetes > Ascoideales > Saccharomycopsidaceae > Saccharomycopsis > Saccharomycopsis crataegensis. The sequence goes on from NW_027043831.1 coordinate 29,165, forward strand.
ACATATTTGGCTAATCTAAGAGCCCAACGAGTAGAACCAGTATCATAAAGACCTTTTCCATTAATGTCAAAAGCAACATGGCCTTGGTTCATCCAGTATTGAAAAGCATTGGAAGACAAATGTGGGGAAAGTTTTTCAATTAAAAGTTCTTTGAAATTCTCGATTTTCCCTTCACCAAAAAGTTTCCAAGTTGTTTCCAAAGGCAATGCTCTCAAGGAAGCCAATTTTAATTCTGCTAAATGACCTTGGCAAGGATTCAAGTCAACACCGTGGATTCTTCTTGGAGGGTCGGGCAAAGCAGCATATGACAAGAGATTATCACCGGCACTTGTAATACATAACACAGTGTCTTTAGAGCTGAGTTTCAAAATCTTGGCATCTTCTCTTGGATCTTCCCAGGTGAAAGCATAAATATATTGATTTTTGAAAGGTTCATAACGATCGCTCAATTCATCATAATACACTCTCCAAGCTTCTCTTTGATAGAATAAAGAAGGGAAAGGAAGGCCTTTTTTAGCATTATCCAAAGCAGCTTCTAAACATTTTGAATTAGGAACGTTGTTATTTTTCACATCCATTGGAGCCAAATATGGTGACTCGATAGCCAAAGAGTTGAATCTATGCATCAATTGGGTATCATGCAGCTTGTTGACTCCAAGCCAAATATAGTAAGGGATTTTTCCCAAAGTTTTGTTATAACAATTGAGAGACTTGACAGTTCCAAACCTGTATTCCAAATATTCTCTTCTTGATGGGTCAAGGATAACTTTATCACACTCGAACCAAATTCTCCAGAATGTTCTATATATCCATGGAACATGACGATTGACTAAACCACCAAGGGTATTTGTTCTACCAACGGCATTAATATCTGATTGGATTCCGAAATCGACGGCACAAATATGACCACCTTCGCGCTTGAGCAACTTTGCGGCATGGTCAATTGCAGAATAGTAAGAAGGAATCATTGACAAAGAGTAAGAAAAGGTTATGAGATCAGCCTCTTTATGAGGAATTTCAAAATCGCAGGCATCGGCACAATAAACATGGACATTATCCCAGCCGTTTTCAGCAACACGTTTTTTTGCTACTTCGCAAAGGGATGGAGACAAGTCTATGAGGTATACAGCTTTAAAGGACAGTTTTAAAGGGGCCACGTATTTGTCCATGTTCTCGATATTCAAACCAGTACCGCCACCAATGTCAATCCAAACATTTTCCTTCTTGTTAGGCAAATGGGAAAAAGCAAGAGTCAACGCATCTTCTCTTCCTTTCAAAAGAACTTTTCTTGTAGAGTCGTAAATCTTTGCTTGGGTTTTATAGAAAGATTCGAGATTACTTTGATGGTTACTGTGGGTTTTTCGATTAGATGGAGTGAATGGCTTGATGAAACAGGCCCAAGCAAACAAGATGAGTGATCTTGTTTTCTCATTGATATGGAAAAATGCTAATGTTGAAATAGCAGTAACGATGAAGACGGTAAGTTTCCATGTTTGAGTTGGGGCGTCAGCGTCTGAGCTGTCCACCAGAACAAACGAGGACATATTGGGTGGAAGGCGTTTGAGGAGTAACGAGAAGATGAGGTTTTGTTGAATAACCAGGCAAATCAAAAGCTCGTTTGATAGAGTATATATAATGATGATTACATTTAGTAAGACAAAGGCATGGATAATATATAGTCTATCCACGTTTTACCATTATTCACACTGTTCTTTTGTTTTGTGCCAGCTATCATGTTGAAGGAGACTTGACGCACGTGGCATGCTGTTTGGATGAACAGTGCGACGACACGCTGCCCCTTTTGGGTTGGATGTCGATACAATCGGTGGAATTTTGGATGAGAAAACGTGGGAAGGAGAGATAAGAAGCTTGGTTTGTTGAGCACCCATGTGAAATAGCAGGGACGAATCATGACCCTATTTGTTCTGGAGAAGGCGGAAGATCTTCTCCTTTAATGGAAGTAGTTTCTTCTTCTTATATTTCATGATTTTGTTCATTTTTTCTTTTTAATTTTGCCTCATAAATACTACAACGTTGAAAAAAAGCAAGAAATTCTCAGACACGTATGAAGGAATAGCTTGTATGTAAGCCAAGGGTCAATTCAAACATGACAAGCGAAAGATATCGAATTGATGTCACCCAGTAGATTTACTAGTCATTAACAATAGGATTAGGTGTTGGTTTTGGGTGCGCCCGGAAAAGGACAAATGGGGAAAGAGCAGCACTATGGGTCATGCCTAGATGTATCCGGACAAATAACCCAGGACATTACTGAGCCAGGGTATATATATCAGTGACACTGATAAGCGAGACATGTGCGTGTGTGTGTGTGTGTGCCCATATGGTTAATAAAATGAGACAAGGACATACATATATATATATATATATATATAAAATAATATTTTATTGGATTGGTGTCCTTTAATAGGCCTTATGATGCACCGGGTATGCACCCCACACTGATTCAACATGGCAGGTTCTTTCTACACTGTTCTTCAATGCTGTGCCTTCCTTCCTTCCTTCCTTCCTTCCTTTCTTTCTGCCTTCCTTCCACAAACGACAGAGCCCAATCAAATAGAGAATGTCTTCACAATCATAACCCAGTTGGGTTCCCAATAAAGAACAAACTAAAGCTACGTTGGTCTCTGCCTCACTATGTATTTCAACCTTTGATTGTTGTGAAATTATCTTTTCTGAGTAGCTTAGCGAGTGAGAGAACAGACTGTCTACAACCAATTGGAGCTACAATATGTTTGGTATGTCAGCAATCTATTAGATGGAAGCAATTAGACAGTTTCAATAATGATCCAAATATCGCCGATTACCCTATCGTATCACATGACAAGAGGCGGTAAAACCTGCCCGGAGGAAAAACACCACCCACACAGTGTGTGTGTGTGTGTGCAACAAGGGAAGACGGAGACTTTGGTCTGGTGATGTCTATCAGTTTTTTTTTTTTTCTCTCTATTTTCTTGCCTGATCCCCTCCGTTGTTATTTTCCACGCGCTACCATCGCTTGTCAATCTCTTTCCTCAAGATTACAAAGCACGCCCATCTATACTCCCTCCAGGAAAAATAATAAAAATAATATTTATCATTTCCCCACTGGAGACTCATACCACAACATAGACAATTCCAAGTCAATACTCAACCATGCTTAGACAATCATTCAAATCCGTGGCTAGAAGAAACTTCTCTTCTGCTGCTATTGCCAGAAGCTACGCTGATACCATCCCAAACCTCAAGGTTAATGCTGACACCAAGGTCATCTTCCAAGGTTTCACTGGGAAACAAGGTACCTTCCACGCCACACAAGCCATCGACTACGGTACCAAGATTGTTGGGGGTACTAACCCAAAGAAAGCCGGCACCACTCACTTGGACTTGCCAGTTTTCGCCACTGTTGATGAAGCTGTCAGACAAACCGGTGCCACTGCCTCCGGTATCTTTGTCCCACCAACCATTGCTGCCGCTGCCATCGAAGAAGCCGTCGCCGCTGAAGTCCCATTGGTTGTGTGCATCACCGAAGGGATTCCACAACATGACATGTTGAGAGTTCAAGACTTGTTGAAGACTCAATCAAAGACCAGATTAGTCGGTCCAAACTGTCCTGGTTTGATCGCCCCAGAACAATGTAAGATTGGTATCATGCCTTCCAGAATCCACAAGAAGGGTAAGATTGGTGTCGTTTCTAGATCCGGTACCTTGACTTACGAAGCTGTTGACCAAACCACCAAGGTTGGTTTGGGTCAATCCTTGGTCATCGGTATGGGTGGTGATCCATTCCCAGGTACCAACTTCATTGATGCCTTGACTTTGTTCTTGAATGACCCAGAAACCGAAGGGATCATCTTGATTGGTGAAATTGGTGGTTCCCAAGAAGAAGACGCTGCCGAATTCTTGAAATCTTACAACTTGACTAGAGACGTTCCAAAACCAGTGGTTTCCTTCATTGCTGGTCTTACTGCTCCACCAGGTAGAAGAATGGGTCACGCTGGTGCCATCATCGCCGGTGGTAAGGGTGATGCTAAGTCTAAGATTGCCGCTTTGCAATCTGCCGGAGTTATCGTTGAACAATCTCCAGCCAGATTGGGTGCTTCTCTTTACAAAGAATTCATCAACAAGGGCTTGCTCAAAAACTAAGGTTTGTAATTTTGCTCAATCATAATATCATATCGTATATTTAATACATGTCAATTCAAAGAATGCTTTTTTATCTGTGACAACCTTACAGTGAAACAGGCTCCCCCCGGGGAACGGAAAAAAAAAGTTCTAAATGTTGCCAGTTACCCTGCTCCCCAAAGAATATAAAAAAGTTGAAAATTTTTTATTTTCCCATTCACTCCTGGTTGTCTTTTGAATCTCCTCAAGTATATGGGAGTGCAAATTTGTTAATTTGTACCTTTCAATTTATCTTATTGGAGCTTATTAAGTTCATTTGATTGTGCTGTCTTTACAGGCCATACACGATTTAATGTGGTTTAAAGTTCCAGATTGAAGCTTTTCAACTTTAAAACCATTGCAATTGAGGTCGCTTTAATTAGCTAGACTCATGAATTTGTGATGACCTGAGTTTTGAAACATTTTGTACTTATTTTTTATCCCTTCGCATTTGTCGAAGTAAATCTGAAGAATCGTCCCTGGTAGATTATAATCTTTCTCGTACCCAGTTTCTAATGCGGTCCCATACCATCACAGTAATTCTTAACATACAGTTTCTAAAATGGTCCCATATCATTTGATGATTTGTAATTACATTGTTTTCAGTAGTCAAGGATGATTAAAATACTGTGATTTAAAAATAATTTAGGGAAAACAAAAACAAACTAAAATTCCAATTTAAAAAATCGAACAAGACAAAAAATTTTTTTTTTTTTTTTCAAAATAAAAAATAGAAAAAAACATGAGATAAAGAGAGATATTGAAAAGATCAAGCTACTGTTATCCATCTGCTCAAATTGCATGGGCTACCAACACTTGGGTGGTTTTCAAAGCCTCATATCTAAGATTAACATCCTTAGATGTCATTAATTCCATAATCTTTGCCTTCGAGTCATCCAATTTACTTAAAACAGCAAGAGCTTCAGGAACGTAGGTAATGATTTGACAAATGTCATTGCAGATCACCGACAAGATCTTGTTCAAGTTCTTTTCTTGGTCATTTGTAAGGTTTTTATTGTTTGTGTTTTCTGTGATGATTTTGTTGAGCAATGCAATCAATTGTTTGAATAACTTGTAATTTTGATCCTTGAATTTGCTGGCATAATTGCTCCAGAATTCCTTCGATCTGTGTGGAGGAGACCAAGTCATCACCCCAGAGTCCAATTCAAGTAAGTATTCATCAAAACTGGTGAGTTTCTCGTAATTTTCATTGAGAATTTCTAACATTTTCGCCAAGTCTTCAATCAATTCTTGATCAGCCCACTTTCTATCATTCAAATTCTTGATTATTGACAAAGAATCGTTCAACAACAAGATTTTAATAACCTTAATTCTTTCCTGTTCATACCCATTACCATTTATGAAATTCACCAAGATTGAAATTGACAATCTGACAATTTTTTCCTTGATTGAATCTTTGGAGATGTTGACCAAAATCTTGATCAAGTTGTTATAGTTCATTGGTAATTCTGTAGAGATTTTATCGTTGAAACTCAACAACCATAATGACAACAAAGTCAAGTACTGAACTTGTAGGGATGATTTCTTATTCTTCAATAAATTGATTAAAGGAGGAATGAATTTATTATTTTTCAACCAGAAAATGTTTCTATGGTTCTTGATTGTCAATAACTCAGATAACACTTGGACTGAAATATTTTGCAAGTTCAAGTTTGAAGAGTTAATCAACTCAGAAAACAAAACATCGAACAATTTCAATAATCCGTCCTTGTTTTCGTTGGTGGTGATTGGTTTAAGTAAATATAACACCGCCAAATTGTTAATCACCAACAATTTAATATCCTCATCATTAGAGTTCAAATGGTTCAAAAACGTTTGGTATGGCAAACTGGTATCAACATCATTCAAACTCAACAAGGATTCTTGGAATTCTTTCAAATTGGTCATCAAGTCCAAAATTAAGTTGAGCAAGTATTTGATAATGTCATCCCTAGTAATTTTTGATAATAAGCTGAACGCAGTGGTGGTGTAAAGATCAATTTCTGGAATAATCTTGCCAAAATCTTTTTCTGTAGTGACTCTTCCTAAGAATTCCAAACGATTAGCCTCGTCATTGGTCAATAATCCTGATTTTATAAGGGCAAACCATGGAATTACACGTTGACGGATGGCGTTTCGCGAATCGTCTAAATACTGACTTTCAATAGTGAAAGGAGCAATACTCTAGGTTCATCAAAGTTAGTATGAAACGAAAATATATGTATTAATAAGCGGAAAAGCACTTTTGTAACTACTAACCATTTTTGTTCTCCTTTGTTTTCCTTTATCTCTTGGGGGTCTTCTATTTGATTTCACGAATTATCATTATCTTTTCAATTTTAGGGGAAAAAAAAAAAAAAAAAGAGGTAAATATCTTGTCATGTGATAGGTCATGTGACAGGTCATCTGAACATTGCGGCCGGATTGGAGTTAATTGGTTGTCTGGAGGGATAATTGATATCGGTCAAATAAGTCAGGACCTACAAAGACATCACCGATAACTCATGGTTGATATATAGAATTATAGCTGTGGCGGTATGAGGAAACTAGCGGCTCGGCTCGAATTATTCTCGGCCGCTGGATAATGTATTTTTCCAGGATGTTGTTGCGCATGAAAAGTGAAAAGTGAGAGCACCGTATTAGTTACTACGAATATCTCTACTCCAAGTTTCCAATAACAATAAACTATGCACCACCTCTTATGCTTTTATAGCTATTTGTTGAGCAATTGTATCGAGGAATTATATCATTCAAAGTATGGGCCCCCAGTATTTCGCCACTATTTTTCACTGTGCAGTTAATCGTCATCTCGGTCGGCCAAATCTTGGCCGACTTGGTGGTTATCGTTAGAATCTTAGATTTATTATCGCAAAAAATTTTTCGCTTAATAATATATAAAGTGACCGAGCTCCACTTGAAATGACTTTACTCTCTTTCACTCTTTTCAATCTGTTGTGCCAACAATGTCTGAAAAATCCGGTTATTCACACTCATTTGACGACAACGTCGAAGACTACCATCCTGGTGAAAAGTCAGCCAATAGGTTGACCAAATCAATTTCAAGGATATCTTCAAGAATTTCGGGTAGTTTTGCTAGAGCCGATGATGTTGAAGGTCAAACTGACCAAGCAATTTTCGCTAACCATCTACAGAATGCTGTCTCTAACCCACAAACCGTGGAAAGAATCCAATCTTTGGCAAGAACTTTGTCAAGAAAAACCAAGAAAGAATTAAATAAATTCGAAATTGACACTGAAGAATTTGATTTGCAACTGTTGCTTGATTATTTGCAATCAAAAGCTTCTGAACAAAACATTACTTCCTCACATGCTGGTGTTGCATTCAAAGACGTTGTTGCTTCTGGTAAAGATGTCAATGCTGCTTATGCCCCAACTGTTTACGAAATGATGTTAGCCGCTCTCAACTTTTTTCCAAATTTGGTGAAAAAAGATACAACACCTCATCGTGATATCATCAAAGGATTCAATGGGGTTCTTGAATCTGGTGAAATGTGTCTTGTCCTTGGTCGTCCTGGTGCCGGGTGTAGTACTTTTTTGAAAACTTTGACTGGGGAAACTAGTGAATTGACTTCTTTTGGCGGTGATTTCTCTTATGATGGTTTATCCCATGAAGAAATGATGACCTTGTTCAAGAATTACATTATTTACAATCCCGAACTAGATGACCATTTCCCAACCATTACGGTGAAAGAAACTATTGATTTTGCTTTGAAAACCAAAACTCCTGAAACCAGAATTGATGGTATGACCAGATCTCAATACGTTAACAACATGAGAGACTTATGGTGTACCGTTTTTGGTTTGAGACACACTTATGCCACCAATGTCGGTAATGACTTCGTTAGAGGTGTTTCTGGTGGTGAAAGAAAGAGAGTATCTATTGTGGAAGCCTTATCATGTGATGCTTCGATTTATGCATGGGATAATGCCACCAGAGGGCTAGATGCCTCTACGGCTTTGGAGTTCTCCCAAGCTATTAGAGTCGCTACCAACATGTTGAAGAATTCAGCTTTCGTGGCGATTTATCAAGCTGGGGAAAATATTTACGAATTGTTTGACAAAGTTACTGTCGTTTACTTGGGTAAACAAATCTACTGGGGTCCTGCAGAAAAGGCTAAAGCCTACTTTGAAAAAATGGGTTGGCAATGTCCTCAAAGAATGACCACTCCAGAATTTTTGACCTCGCTTACCGATCCAAATGGTAGAATTACAAAGCCTGGTTTTGAAAATAAAGTTCCTCAAACCTCAGAGGAATTTGAAGAGTATTGGTTGAACTCTCCTGAGTACCAAGAGTTGATGACCGAGTACGATAACTATATCGCTGGACATTCTCATGATGATACCTTGAACAGATTAGAAATTGCCACTTCCCAGCGAAAACAAAAATTATTGAGAAAATCCTCACCATTTGTCGTTTCATACTTTCTGCAACTTTGTTACTTGGTCACCCGTGGTCTTCAAAGAGCCAGAGGTGATATGACTTATATTACCATTTATTTGACCACTTTCCTTGTTAAAGGTTTGATCGTTGGTTCTATGTTTTACAACATTCCTGAAGACACTTCTGGTGCTGATTCTCGACTGGGTATTCTTTTCTACTGTCTTGTTTACTGTGCCGTTACTTCTTTGGCAGAAATCGCAAAATCTTTTGCCAACAGAAAGATCACCTTGAAACAAAAATCTTATTCTATGTACCATTTGTCTGCCGAAGCTTTGCAAGAAATTGTTACGGAGATGCCAGTGAAAATTTGTGCTATTATCATTTTAGCATTGACTTCTTACTGGATGCCTAATTTGAAACATCAAGCAGGCCCATTCTTCATGTACTTGATTTTCTTATTTTTGATCAACCAATGTTTCTCATTTATGTTCAAATTAATCGCTACTTTGGCTTATGATGGGGAAACCGCTCATGCCCTTGGTGGATTGTGGGTGATTATGTTGGCAGTTTATTGTGGTTTTATTATGAAATTGCCATTCGCTCATCATGTTCTTAAGTGGGTCCACTGGATCAACCCAATGTACTATTGTTACGAACAACTCATGGCTACCGAATTCCACGGCAGACTTATGAAATGTGCTGAAATGGTTCCTAATGGCCCTTCATATGATGCTTTTGGCATTGCCAACAAAGTCTGCTCCCTTTATGGTTCTATTGCTGGACAAGAGTATATCAGTGGTGATGCTTACATCAAGAAACAATATAGTATGGAATATAAGCATACATGGAGAAATTTTGGTATTAACATTGCCTGGACCGCTGGTTTCATTATTGTCTATACTATTCTTTCAGAATATTTGAAGAATGTTGTTGGCGGCGGGGATATGTTGTTGTATAAGCGTGGCCACTTACCAAAGAACTCCAATGAGTCTATTGACGGTAAAGTTGCCAACAGAGAAGAAATGATGAAAGCTTTGAATGAACCTGGTGCTGATTTGCAAAAAATTGTTGCCGAAAAGGACGTCTTCTCATGGCAAAATTTGGACTACGTTATTCCTTACGATGGAGCTACCAGACAATTGTTGGACAATATTCAAGGTTATGTCAAGCCAGGTAATATGATTGCGTTGATGGGTGAGTCTGGGGCTGGTAAAACCACTCTTTTGAATACCTTGGCTCAAAGAATCAACTTTGGGGTTATCACTGGTGATATTTTAGTGAATGGTAGACCAATTGACGCTTCTTTCAAGAGAAGAACTGGCTATGTGCAACAACAAGATTTACATTTGGCGGAATGCTCTGTTAGAGAATCATTAAGATTTGCTGCTGATTTACGTCAACCTAAGGCCACCCCTCAATCAGAAAAATACGAATACGTTGAAACTATCATTAAGTTGTTAGGCATGCAAAACTATGCTGAAGCTATCGTTGGTAAAATTGGTCGTGGTCTTAACGTTGAACAAAGAAAGAAATTGTCCATTGCTGTTGAATTGGTTGCCAAGCCATCATTGTTATTGTTCCTCGATGAACCAACTTCTGGTTTGGATTCCCAATCTGCTTGGTCTATTATTCAATTCTTGCGGGCCTTGGCTGATTCTGGTCAAGCGATTTTGTGTACCATCCATCAACCATCAGCGACTTTATTTGAAGTGTTTGACAAGTTATTGTTGTTGAAAAAAGGTGGTAAGACTGTTTATTTTGGTGATATTGGCCCACATTCTGAAACCATGTTGAATTATTTCGAAAGACAATCGGGAGTCAAGTGTGCTACACAAGAAAATCCTGCTGAATATATTTTGAATTGTATTGGTGCTGGTGCCACCGCCTCTGCCGCTGATGATTGGCATGAGCTTTGGATTAACTCCCCTGAATATCAACAAGTTACTGAGGAAATCGCGGTATTGCACAGAGAATTGCCATTGAGACCAGTGGCTGAAAATGCTGACACTTTGAAATCGACTTTTGCCACTTCATGGGATAAACAGATGTGGTATGTTTTGAAGAGAACGTTCTTGCAATTCTGGAGATCTCCAATTTACATTCGTGCCAAGTTCTTGGAATGTGTTTCTTGTTCGTTATTCTTGGGTATTTCTTTCATTGGTTTAAACACATCAGCGTCTTCTGCCACTAATGCATTTGCCTCAGTTTTCATGTTATTGGTGATTGCTTTAGCCATGATTAACCAAACACATGTTTTCGCTTATCCATCCAGACAATTGTACGAAGTTAGAGAAGCAGCTTCCAATACTTTCCACTGGTCTTGTCTTTTGTTGTGCCATACTTTTGTTGAAGTAGTCTGGTCAACCATTTGTATGTTTTTATGCTGGGTCTGCTTTTTCTGGCCAGCCATTCAAGGGCATGGCTCTGTCGAAAGAAACGGTTATTTCTTCTTTGTCTTTGTGTTAATCTTCCCTCTTTATTTTATCAGTTACGGTTTATGGATCCTCTATTTCTCTCCAAATGTTCCTTCTGCTGCAATGATCAACTCCATGCTTTTCGCTGCCCTCATGTTGTTTTGTGGGATTTTGCAACCTGAACAATTCATGCCTGGCTTTTGGACTTTTATGTACAAAGCCTCACCATTCACTTATTTTGTCGATTCCTTTGTTTCTGCCCTTGTCCATAATAGAGAAGTCAAGTGTACCAAAGATGAATTTTTATCCTTCCCACCACCTGCTGGTCAAACTTGTGGTAGTTACATGGAGGATTATATGAATGCTTCTACTTTCACCGGTTACCTCAAGGATGCTAGTGCTACTGATATGTGCCACTATTGCCAATATAATTACCAAGATGAAGTTGTTGCCCAATTCAATGTCAAATGGGAACACAGATGGAGAAATTTTGGATTCTTCTGGGTCTATATTGTTTTCAATTTCGCTGCCATGTTGGGTTGCTATTACATTATGAGAGTCAAGGTCTGGAGTTTGAAATCAGTTCTTGATTTCAAAAAATGGTTTAATGGTCCTCACAAGGATAAGCATGAAAAAGATACCACTGTCTTCCAACAAAAACCAGGAGACGAAAAGGTGCTTAAGCCAAAAAATCTTTAACAACTTTAATATTCAACTTAACCATATTTTATTTTTCATTGATATCTAGAGATACATTGTTTTCTATACGTTTAAATTTTCTCAACAATTATCTTTTCCTTCATTTTCTCAAACCCATTGTTTCACTTTCACCTTTCATACAGTAAATCAAATACATGAAACTTATCAAAATTTTGAAATAATTATTTCTCTGGTATCTTCATTATTCTTGTTACACTTCTACTGAAAGGCAAATCTTTCGCCTGAATTTCTCAAGAAAATACTGTTGTAGAGCGACTTCCTTCAGGCTTAGAAGAGCACATTATAAGTACAAATCATGAATTTACATGGATTTAAAAAAAAAAAAAAAGAAAGGGGTCATAAAATTATTTATTCAATTTGACTTATATTTCTGTGATAATAATAAGATAACATATTGTAGATAATTAATGTAACAGATTACAAAAGACTTTCAATATCCTTACCGGCATCACTAGCGTTCCAGCCAACCTTGTTCTTTGGAATTTGAAGGGTGATAGAGCCTTCGGTTAACTTAGATTTGCAGTAAAAACCTTCTTCAGTTGGGAGAACGGTAATAATGAGCTTTGGATTTTTACCAACAACATCCTGGATCGCTTCTTTGTAATCATCGTCCTTTTCAAACTTCATTTCACCCCAACGAGCGACACCATTAACGTATTGAAAAGCAGTACCACCAACAAGCTTCCAAGGTTCTTGCTGCTTGTTCATGGTTTTTGGGTTGAGCATAATGTCATTGAACAAGGCAATATAGTCGGCTTCCAATTCAACAGAGTCGAAACCATAAGCAGCCTTGATTTTGGCAAGAGCTTGATCGACTTTTGCTTGGACTTCTTTGATGTTCTTCTTGGAAAGCAAAGGAAGTTTTGTGATTGGTTCAGACATTTTTATGGAATATATTATTATATTACTTGAGAATTAATGGTTGTTAATGATTAATAGTGTACTTTAGATATTCAAATAAATGGCAGAAAGGGCGAATATTTATACTTGAAAAAGGAAACGGCCCATAAACACACACCGGCAACCATAGTCGAAACAAACAGTTTAGCATCGCTGTAAGATGGATGATGTGAGCACATAATGACTAGTGATGAAACACAATTTGCGTACTATTGACAATAAAATGTTGTTTTCGCCACTGTTAAGTAGTATGGATTAGGGAGTGATGCACTAGACTGCGTTGTGTGGGGTCTGACAGCACTCGGGGACAAGCGGGTCAATTAGACTGAACCCTTTCTCAAACTGTTGATCTGCGTCAGGAAGCGAACTATTCGTAAAGAAATATACGTATAAATAAAAACACAAACTGTCATAGGGGAGCATGTCATCCGAAGTCAGGTTAAATGATGCGACCACCAAGATAACACCTTAGCCGGAAGCAAAAGGAATTTCAACAATTTGCGTAACCTCCTATCTTGCCTCCACACAACAATAGCAGTAAAATATGGAAAAAGAATAAATCTGACGGTTGTTTCGGAAAGAGAGCTGCAATTACAGACACCAGGCGTCAATTTCTCTTTATTGGGTAACTGTGATAAGAAGACAAGCATCACATTTCTCATTTTTAAAACATAGCGAAGCGAAATATACTAAAATAATATAAAACAAAACAAAGCAGAAAAAATGAAATAAAATAAAGCGAGAAAAAAAAAAGCATGGAAAGCATAAATTGAACAGAAAAAGAATGACTATTGGCGGAAACTTTATACTTAAACAGAGAGAGAAATAGAGAGGGACGTTATTGGATTGTAATATAATAGGAATGTATCCATACCAGATACATTCTGCCAACTCATTCCTAAGTAGATGTTCAACAATTGTATTAAAACAAACAATCAACAGCATCACATCTTCCATCAATTAAAACGCCCTTTAGTCGAAAATCCCAACACAGCACCAGAGAAAGAATCTGATACCCAATCACATTTCTTCTTGTTGTTTTTCGATTTGCGCTTGCAAATAAAAATCTGGTCTTTTGTAATTAACAGACTTCCTTTCTTGATCACTTAGCGATTTGGATTCCTTAAAGGCCAAAAGTTCCTTTTCATGATACTCCACTAACTGCTTGCTTAACAAAAATTCCCAACGGTATTTTGGATCGTGCTCTAAAATCATAAAGGTTTCTGAATCTCTTGTGAAATTGAATGGATATCCGTATTGCTCGAAAACCTCTTCTTTGAAATCAAACTTTTGATCCTTGGTCTGGGTTTGAAGCAATTTGAGCTGTTTTTCAAAATTCGTTGAATAATAATTTCTAATTTTATCATTCAACATCGGAGCACCGGAGTCGGATGGATAATGCTGGTACGTGGCAGGATTTATTTTATTCTCATTTATCGCTAAAAATCTTCTGAACAAATTCTTTAACGACAGTTCACGGATCCAATTCCCAAGCTTAGGAATATATATCCAATTACCAAAAGATGGTCGGTTCCATTTTATTTTGTACTCTCTTTGAAGAATCCCAGTGAAATCATTAGGAACATACGCCTCGACCCCCTCCATCAAAGTCTTTCTCAATGGTAAAAGCTTTTCGAGCTCCACAAAATGATTGTTTCGACAATTAACAATTTTCAATTTCAAATTGCTATGCAAATTCTTAAAATTTGATTTTTCCAACAACTTCAAATATTCTCTATTGAATTGGTTTTCAGGACCCTGTAAAGCTTTATTGAATTCAGTTTCTTTTTCATTATCATGGAAAACTCCTTCCTCCCAATTGATAATATCAAAGTAATCGTTAGGGGTTTTAGATCCACTGAAACTGACTCCAGTAATGTCAATATAGAACCCAGTTTTGGTATCAATGAGTCGAGCATCAATGTTGTTTCTTCCATTTTCTTTACTTCTATGAGTTATTGATGACCCACAATCCAAAAAATACATCCCCAAACCTTTCTTTGGGTTTTCAATAATTACCGATTGATTGAATTTCAAACAAAGCTTGTTGAGATCATTAATCGGCATTTGAACATCCATGTCTGTATCCCATGCCAAGTTTTTAGCGTTAAAGTACCAACCTAGTAAAGTACCATGCGCGATCCAAGTGTTGAGCTTGTATTTTTTGGTAAGGGTCAACCATGTACCAAGCAAATGGCTGAGAGAGTTTTGAGTTTGTACTTGAGAATGGAAATGATCAGTAAAGAATCTCCAATCAAAATGACCAGTGTTTGGTACCTTCTCACCTGGTTTATCTGGTAACAATCTGATTTCGTAAAAATATTTTGGCACTTTTCTCACGTCCACAAAGCCATTGGAAAACTTGATTGATTTGTAAAATTTGAATAAGTTTCTAGTCATTCTTAATGGATTCAGTGTTTCTGTTGATGCCAAATTATCTTCGAAGATTTTCTCATATACAATATCATCGTCAGGCTGGTTATTATTTGATGATTGGGCCATTTGGTTTTTTTTCTTGAAAAATTCATCTTGAGGGACCCTAGAATGGAATCTTTGGATGGCATCTGCACTATCAATATTAACGAAGGAATCAATATAAAAATCAACTTCGGTTTTGGGTTTGACATAGTTAATCATCCAGTTAATATCCTCATCAGTCTCTTCGAATGGTTTAATAACTGATGGTTCTGATTTATGAATTGTTGAATCCAACGCATTGAATTCTTCAATGAAATCTATGAATATCTCATCTTTCGATTCCCATAAAGATTCTAAAGTATACTTGTTTGTTTTGACCAATTCGTTCTCAATATAAGATTCAATCATTCCGTTTTCTAATAATCTTTCACTAAATACAGTTTTATTCTGACTAATGGTAACTTGATGTACTTCGCTATCTGCCAATATAGTTAATTTAAACGGTTTGATATCTTCGTTGTTTATCCCATTGTAGTTATAAAGATATGATTTAGCGTACATGACTCTTTGAACCAAATGGAACTTATCTCGCGTACCATGGATAACATTGAACCCAATTCCTGGCTGGTAAACGTTTTGATTTGTGATATATTCAGGATAATCCACTCTTGACGATTGTTGGATTTGATTGAAATTTTGACAGGTATCGAAAGTTCTTGACTTGGTGATGGCATTTATTTTTTCCAAATCAGATGGTAGCAAATCCTTGATATTTATTGATTCCAAGCTTTTCAAATGTTTATTACTTGGATACCCACCACCATTCACAAAATTATACGAATATAAATCATCTATCATTTCAATCAATTCTGTAGACACTGCGTCATCTTTCAAAAATATCTCGCATGAATTCATGTCAATATTGAACTGTCTCAAAAACATTTCAAAGTTATCAAGGTTTAAATTGAATGATCTTCTCGGGCTATCGTATTTCAGATCGAGCTTCTTCTGGGTCATTTCTTCACCAAAATAGATAGTGAGAAGTTGATTCTTGAAAGTTTGAGGGAAATTTTGATAATTATAGAGCAACCAGTTCCAAAAATATTGAAGTTTTATGTCTTCATTAATGATAGATAAATCAGTAAAGTCGTACCAGCTGAATGGTAACATTAATGTCTCAAGGTTATTGGTATCGGTAACATGATGCCTGATATAATTGGAATAAATTGCCAATGATAATCTGTAATCGTAGTTATAAAATAATGGTAAGTGTCTATCGGCGAATTTCAAGATGTTTTTAGTGTCGAAATGCTTTAAAGATATGATCTTGGATCGTAGGTCTTTGGAAATGGTTTTTGGAGATGATTCTAGTTTCTTTAATAAGTAATCTTCAATGAAATAAGCAGGGATTTTCACTTGTGATACTGTTTCGTCAATGGGGGTAAACACCTCAGATGGTCGAATATTGTGAGCTTTGACTAGATGGGTTAATTTCTCATTGAATGTTTCTGTCTGGTTCTCGAAATATGGGTTGAAGATTTGATAATAACTAAGTTCCGATATTTCCTTAGTGGTATCAATGTCATAAAGATTGAAGATATCTGATTGTGGCTTGGCATAGGGTATCTCCGAGGCATATTTCAGGGATGGGTAATAATAATTGTGAGGTTGGTTTAATAACCCATAGCTAATAGATGCTAGTGAATCAAGGGAATTTGACGATAGACCAAAAAGATGGAACAATATTAGGAGAAGAGATAAGGCACATAAGATAGGGAAGCTTAGTTTCCGAAGTCTTCTGAACAAGTACCGTGTCTTGTACATTGTTTAATTGTGCAAAGTAGTTGAAGATGGAAATTTGGCTGTGATGATAATCAGTGGGTTTGATCCGATACAAATTTCAAACTGTGTGATCGTGTGATGTTCACGTGGAGAAGTACAAAAAAAAATTCAGGCGATGAGCACAAGTCTTGGCAAAAGGGACAGCGCACAACACCAAAAAAAAATGCACAACACAAAGAGGCACTCAATCTGTTGTGCCAAAGCCAATGATGTAATGTTAATAGACGACAATAAGTGGGTGACGATTATCTGGTGTATCGATCACACTGGACAGTAATCACTAAAGCGCTGTGGAAATATCGAAAAATAAGTATGAGCCAATAAGCTAAAAGTAGTAATGTGATAGAAGACAAAAGAAAAAATAAGAAAAATAATGAAAATTCCCGGGTGACAGTTTGACCGCCTGGCGAGTTTGGTTACGAGCCAGCGTGTACCATCCAGAGATCCTCGCTACTACAAACGGCTTCTGATCCAACTGATAATCGATAAAGGGCAGAACGTACCTATTTTAAGAAGGTAAAAATTTGTAAGTATTATATTGTTTATACAGGAAATAACAGCTGCTCAACAGTCATGGGATGAAGGATGAAAGCTGTAATCGGACGAAATATTCTGATTATAGTACTGCCAATGTTCTGCAGTTCTCACTATTGGGCGAGGGGGAGGGCGCAGCTGTTAGTTATAGATATTTGAGGATGATGGGTTTCATCTTTTCATGTGGAATTCCCTAATGGTTTTGTAATTCTCATAGTCTCACAAATGTGGTTGGATTACAACAAAAAAAAAAAAAAATAAAAAAATTGAGTGAATAATAAGAAATAAAGTTAGTGGTGCCGCTATCATTTCTTGGCAAGGGTGAGGTAATTGCTCAAACACACAATTCTTGTTGATGAAAAATAAAGCAAAATGAAATATATTGCAAGAGGGAGAAAAAAAAAAGAGGGAGAAAAAAAAAAGAGGAAGACATAAGAGAAGAATACATTTGCAACGGCTTAAATGTTCAAATGTCTAATAATAAGACGATAATTATTTATTGGGACTCCACTTTGGGAATCCACCACTTTGGGACTCCAAACCGCATTCCAAAAGAAACGAAGAATAAAAGAAAAAATTCCCACGCAAAAAATTTGCAAAAGCACGTGGAGCATCCCGTATTATAAGGTACTTTTAAGGAGCCACTCACCAAAAACTGGGGTATTCCTGAGTAATCATCACGTTTATGTCAAAAAATATCCCGAAAAAAGTAATCATGCATCTCCTACATGCAAAAAAAATTTTCCGTGGCTGTCAAACACCCTCTTTTCTCTTATATAGTCATTTTATCATATAAATACTTGGCCTGATCTTTTTTTCACACAGCGCTGGAAGATATCTATTTTCGTTCGATATCAATTTATCGCCTCTAAAGCAATGTATAGTTACTTCAAAAAAGAGGACTCAAAGGGCTCCATTGAAGAAGCAGGCGGTGTTGGGGAAGCTACCTACACTGGGCAAGTCATCCCAATCGATGAAAATGTAAAACAATTGGGTGTTCTCGGTGCCATTGGCTTGATTTTCAATCGTATGGTTGGTACTGGTATCTTTGCCACCACTTCCACAATTTATGTCTTGTCTGGTTCTGTCGGTCTTTCTCTCATTTTGTGGTTGGTTGGCTCTTGTATCGCATTGGCGGGGATGTACGTCTATATGGAATTCGGTTCAGCAATTTCCAAAAACGGTGGGGAAAAAAATTACTTAGAATACGTTTACAAGAAGCCAAAGTTCTTGGTCAGTGCAATGTATGCCACTTACATTTTCTTTCTTGGCTGGGCAGCCGGTAATTCCATCATCTTTGGGGAATATATCTTGACCGCCGCCAACGTCGAAGTCACTAGATGGAATCAACGTGGTATTGGTGTGGCTTGTGTGGCTTTCTCCTTTGCCATCCATGCATCTAACTTCAAGGCCGGCGTTTTCTTGCAAAACATCTTGGGTTTGTTCAAATTAATTATTGTCTTGATCATCGCCATCACTGGATTGGTGGCATTAGGCGGACATATCAAACATGCCCCTGGTACCGCTAACTTCCATAACGCATTTTCTGGTGGCGAAGTTACTGGGTATGGTGTGGTTACCGCCTTGTATAACATCATTTGGTCATTTATCGGTTACTCGAACGCCAACTATGCTTTGAGTGAAGTCAAGAATCCCGTTAAAACTTTAAAAATATCCGGTCCTTTGGCAGTTATTGCCTTGGCTATCATTTATATGTTGGTAAATATTGCTTATTATGCAGTTGTCCCATTGGATCAATTGGCAAACAGTGGGACCATTGTCGCTGCTAATTTCTTCAGAATTGCCTTTGGTAAAAGTTCAGAAAGAGCCATTTCTGTATTTGTGGCATTGTCAGCCCTTGGTAACGTCATGTCAGTGATCTTCTCTCAAGGTAGGATTGTTCAACAATTGGGCAGAGAAAACATTTTGCCATTTTCCAGCTTCTTTGCCTCTCAAAAACCTTTTAATACTCCACTCGTTGGTTTATTCGAACATTTCATCATTTGTGTCATCACCATACTTGCCCCACCTCCTGGAGATGCATACAACTTCATTATGAATTTGATTTCTTATCCATTGAATATTGTCAATCTCTTTGTTGGTATTGGGTTGATTTATTTGACCATCCAAGCTAAACGTGGCAAATTGATCTGGAATCCCCCAATCAAGGCTACTTTACCAGTTAGTATTTTCTTCACCTTGTCTTCGGCTTATCTTGTGGTTGCTCCATACTTGGCTCCTTCTGAAGGACAATCTGTCTACAAATCCTTACCATACTACTTGCATTGTGTTGTTGGTATTGGAATTTTTGCCGCTGGCGCAGTATATTGGTTAATCTGGGCAGTCATTCTACCAAAAATTGGTGGCTACTATTTGCATCATCAACAAATCTTAGATGAATCAGATGGATTCTGGAGAACTGAGATTATTCAAGTAAAGATTGGTGAAGCACCACCAGATAGCCCTCAACTCAATGGTTTGGAAGATTGCACCACTGATTTAACTGCCAAATCTTAGGTTTCTCTATTGTTTTCTTTGTTTTTCTCATTTTTTTTCTGGTTTC
Source organism: Saccharomycopsis crataegensis (assembly GCF_037102585.1). NCBI lineage: Eukaryota > Fungi > Ascomycota > Saccharomycetes > Ascoideales > Saccharomycopsidaceae > Saccharomycopsis > Saccharomycopsis crataegensis. Next base: position 49,118 of record NW_027043831.1, read on the forward strand.
GCTTATTGGTGTTAGCACATTATTGATGTTCTGTTTTTGGTTTTTTTTATATCACTTCCTCCAATCAATGCTTCTTTTCTCGCTAGAAAGGTATTAATTTGTTCAAAATTCTCCAATTTATAATTCAACATTTTACGATCCTTCTTCCAACATTTTATGACCCTCCTTTCAAAAGTTTATAATCTTTCTCTCAACGGTTTATGATTTTTCTTTTTTTCAAATTTCAGTTTTCAACAGCTTGTCATTATGCTTTTTATTTCTTTTGCTCGTAAATGTTTTAATATAACTTTACTCTGATCTTTGATTATGTAGAAATTCAGATACCTCCATGCCGGCCCCGCTACGGTATACGCGGAAAAAAAAAAATTTTTGCGATGAGGCCGGGTGGTGTTTTCAATTATTTTTTTTTTTTTTTTCTGAAAATTTTTAGGAATTACAAAAAATACCAATATAGCAAGATCAACATCTATAGACATTAGTAAACAATCCGCCAACCATGGATATCGCCAGACCCATAGGTTCTGAGATCACTTCTGTTGACTTCTCCGTATTGTCGGATGATGAGGTGAAGTCGCTTTCTGTCAAACAGATTACAAATCCTCAAGTTTTTGATAACTTGGGCCATCCTATCGCCGGTGGGTTATACGATTTATCTCTTGGGGCATTCCTTAGAAACATCTGTGCAACCTGTGGCTTGGACGAAAGAAACGGATGTCCTGGTCATCAAGGTCATATTCAATTACCAATTCCGGTATATAACCCGTTGTTTTTCACCCAATTATACAACTTTTTGAGAGCTTCGTGTGTCTACTGTCACAAATTCAAATTACACTCCTCTGAAATACATTTATTCAAGTGCAAATTGCAATTGTTGCAACATGGCTTACTTAAAGAAGCTGATGAATTGGAATACTTGAGGGTTGATGGTCAGCAAGACGTTGAAGATGAAGACGAGGCCATCGAAGACGATGGAGATAACAAGGATTCTGATGAAGTGAACCAAAAATTGATCAAGTTCAGGGAAGATTTCATCAAGAAATCTATTATGGAAAATGAAGGGTCACCTTTGACTAGTGCAATTCTTGAGGAGCGTAAAAAAGTCATCCATTTGTTTTACTCAAGATTGGCCGCCAGACCAAAATGTCAAAATTGTAAAATGTTTTCCCCTGGTTATAGAAAAGATGGGTTTGTTAAGATTTTTGAAAAACCATTGACAGAAAAACAAATCACCAATAACCGTGTCAGAGGTATGGAAAGACAAAATATGCTTCCAGGCTCTGTGAAATCCCATGGCGCTGCCAGTTCAGGCTCGAAATATATCATGTCTTCTGAAGTTAGAAGTCTTTTAAATGCGGTTTTCCATTCCGAACAAAGCTTGATTCAAGTGCTTTTCAACTCAAGACCAATGAAATCTAAGAACGAAATCAATGCTAATATGTTTTTCAGAACTACTCTTGTGGTTCCACCTACTAGATTCAGATTGCCTTCCAAGTTGGGTGATGAAGTCCATGAAAATTCCTTGAACGAGTTGTTGTCTAAGGTTCTTAGAAGCTGTCTTCTCATCAAGACTATCAACTCCGATCTTTATAATGCTAACACTAAGAATTCTGGCGTCACTGTCGAAGCTAAGAAAACTCTTTTCAACAGATTAATGAATGCTTTTGTGGCTGTGCAAAACGACGTGAACTCTTTTATTGACTCTACTAAGAATCAAAATAATGGAGGAAAATTGCCAGTTCCTGGTATCAAGCAAGCTTTGGAAAAGAAAGAAGGGTTATTCAGAAAACATATGATGGGTAAGCGTGTGAATTACGCTGCTAGATCAGTTATTTCACCAGATCCAATGTTGGAAACTAACCAAGTTGGTGTTCCACCAGTTTTTGCCAAAAAGCTTTCATTTCCTGAACCGGTCACTGCTTACAATATCAATGAAATGCGTCAAGCTGTCATTAATGGTCCAGATAAGTGGCCAGGTGCTTTGCAAGTTCAAAACGAAGATGGTTCATTGATTTCCTTGATTGGTATGACTCTCGATCAAAGAAAGGCCTTGGCTGATCAATTGCTTACTCCAAGCTCTAGTGGTGGTTCTAACACCGATCCAAGAAACTTGATCACTAACAAGAAGGTTTACAGACACTTGAAGAATGATGATATGGTGTTGATGAACAGACAACCTACTTTACATAAAGCTTCTATTATGGGTCATAGAGTTAAGGTTTTGCCAGGTGAAAAGACTCTTAGAATTCATTATGCTAACACTGGTGCTTATAATGCTGATTTCGATGGTGATGAAATGAATATGCACTTCCCACAATCCAGAATGGGTCAAGCGGAAGCCAGAATCATTGCCTCTACCGATTCTCAATATTTGACTCCAACCGCAGGTGCCCCTGTTAGAGGGTTGATTCAAGATCACATTTCTGCTGGGGTTTGGTTAACCAACAAAGATACTTTCTTCACCAGAGAACAAATGCAAGAATATATTTATGGTTGTTTGAGACCTGAGGATGGTCACACTGTCAACAAAAAAATTCTCACTTTGCCACCAACCGTTTGGAAACCAGTTCCTTTGTGGACCGGTAAACAATTAATTTCTACAATCTTGACCAATATTCAACCAAAGAACATGCCAGGTTTGAATTTGACTAGTAAAAACAAGATCAAGAACGAATATTGGGGTAAACACTCTCAAGAAAACACTGTGTTGTTCAAGAATGGTGAACTTTTGTGTGGTATCTTAGATAAGTCCCAATATGGTGCTTCCAAGTATGGTTTTGTCCATGCTATTCATGAACTATACGGTGCTGAAAATGCTGGTAAATTGTTGTCTATTCTTGGTAGATTATTCACCAACTACATTCAAGCCACTGCTTTCACTTGTGGTATGGAAGATATTTATTTGACTAAGGAAGGTAATCAATGGAGAAAAGAAATCTTGAAGAAATCCTTGAAGGCTGGTAAAGAGGCCGTGGTGGAAGTCACTCAATTGGATTCTAGTAAAGATATTCCAGAAGATGACCCAGAATTGTTGAGAAGATTGGAAGAAATTATTAGAGATGACAACAAGTTGGGTATTTTGGATTCTATCACCAGATCAAAGGTAGAAAAAGTTGCTACTGAAGTTGTTAACACCATTCTCCCTGCGGGTACTGGTAAGAAATTCCCACATAACTCTATGCAAAGTATGGCGTTATCTGGTGCTAAAGGTTCTCAAGTCAATGTTTCCCAAATTATGTGTCTTTTGGGTCAACAATCTTTGGAAGGTAGAAGAGTTCCACTCATGGTTAGTGGTAAGAGTTTGCCAAGTTTCAAACCATTTGAAACTGATGCTAGGGCTGGTGGGTTCATTAAGAACCGTTTCTATTCTGGTATTAGACCTCAAGAATATTATTTCCATTGTATGGCTGGTAGAGAAGGTTTGATTGATACTGCCGTCAAGACTGCTAGATCCGGTTATTTGCAAAGATGTCTTATTAAACAATTGGAAGGTATTCATGTTTCTTATGATAATAGTGTTAGAGATTCTGATGGTACAATGATTCAATTCTTGTATGGTGGTGATTCTGTGGATACCACTAAGGAATCATACTTGAAGCAATTTGACTTTTGTTTCGAAAACTCTAACAGCTTGCGTAGCAGATATGATCCTGCTTCTATTGTTGATGCCTTGAACCTTGAGGATGCCGCTAAATACGTCAAGAAGATGAAGAAACACTACAAGAAATTGGGCAAGAATGTTGATGAGCTCAAGCATTATGAAGATCCAATCAAATATGACCCAGTCATCACCAAATTCAATCCTTCGAAATATGTTGGGTCTGTTAGTTCTACTTTCCAAACTGATTTGAAAAAATTCATCAAATCCAGATCTGATCTCTTTGACAAGAAGAAGGGCAAAAAGAGTGACCAGGCAATCAGTGATAGTGCTTTTGAAGCGCTTATGCATTTGAAATACATGAGATCTTTGGTTAATCCCGGTGAAGCTGTTGGTATTATCGCTGCCCAATCTATTGGTGAACCATCTACTCAAATGACCTTGAACACTTTCCATTTTGCTGGTCACGGTGCTGCTAATGTGACCTTGGGTATTCCACGTCTTAGAGAAATTGTCATGACTGCTTCTGCTTCCATCAAGACTCCTCAAATGTACTTGCCTGTGTTGAATGACATCACAGATGAACAGGCTAACGTTTTCTGCAAATCTGTTGCTAAGATTAAGTTTTCTGAATTGGTTGACCATGTGGAAGTTGTGGAAACTACTAGCAGTGGTGCTAGCGTCGGTGATGGTGGTTCTGCCAGAACCTATAATATTACCATCAACTTCTTTAACAGGGAAGAATACGATGAAGAATATAATGTTTCTCAAAACGAGTTGGCAATTTGTACTAGTACCCAGTTCTTACAAGCTTTGGAGACTGCCATCAAGAAGGAATTGTCCAACCAAAAGAAGAATGGTAGTTTGATTTCTATCAATGTTGGCCAAGCTGTTTCTAAGGATAAACAGGAACCTGTTGCTGTTGCCGAAGCTGTCGGTGATGATGATGGTGATGACGAAAAGGCCAACTCTAAGACCAAGCAATCAGTTTCTTATGATGATCCAGATGATGAAGAAGTGGAAATTATGAGAGAAGGAGAAAAGTCAGATGAAGAAGATTATGATGAGGATCAGATCATGAAGGATGGTGACTCTTCTGAAAGTGAAGATGAAGCCGACGTTACTGTGACTCATGACAGATTTGGTTCCATGACCCAAGATGCTAAAGATCGTCAAAATCAAGTTATTTCAGCATTTAACTACATTTCCAAGTTCAACTTTGATGATAAGGATGGTAAATGGTGTAGTTTTACTTTAAAGTTGCCTTCTGATACCCAAAAGATTTTGATGGTGGATATGGTTGAGGAGACGTGTCGTAAAGTTGTGATCCGTGAAATCAAAAACATTGGCCGTTGTATCTTCCCACCAGCCAAGAATGGTGTCCGCTCTTTGACCACTGAAGGTGTCAACTTCAAGGCAATGTTCGATGAAGATGAAGTCATTGATGTTAATGGGATCACTTCCAACGATGTTGCTGCTGTCTTGCAAACTTATGGTGTGGAAGCCGCTAGAAACACGATTGTCGCTGAAATTTACAGAGTTTTCGCTACTTATGGTATATCTGTTAGTTCCAGACATTTGGATTTGATTGCCGATTACATGACCAGAGATGGTACTTACTTGGCGTTCAACAGACAAGGTATTGACTCTTCCACTTCTTCATTCAAGAAGATGAGTTACGAAACCACTTGTCAATTCTTGACCAAGGCCGTTTTGAATAACGAAAGAGAAAACTTGGACTCTCCATCTGCTAAATTGGTCATTGGTAACTTGGCCAAGGTTGGTACTGGTAGTTTTGATGTTTTGGCAAAGATGCCAATAAAATTCGACGCCTGATTTACCCACTGCTGTGCTCTTTTTATTTTTTATCTTTATTCTCAACTTCCCTATTATTATTATTTTTTTATTTATTTTTTGCATATCTTAAAAAAACTTGTACTTTTAATTTTTCTGTGTTATAATTTGAAAATCTGATATTTCTCTTTTCCGCTCGATTGTAGAATTGATTGCCCTCACCTAGATAGATTTGATAAGATCCATATGTAGTTTTGTATGCCTACTGTCTCCCAGGGCTCTCTGCTAGTGTATATTGTGGCGATAATCACTATTGATTCTTTGTAGTATTCTGTGCATATTTTTTTGGCCGGAGTTTGAAAGGATAGAACCTTTGCTAACAACATATTGTGTCAAAGTCTTCTTTCTATTTATTATCACTTCCTATTGTTCTCTTTGCTGTTGTTATAGTAAGATAATCAACCTTATTTAATCACGTGCAGGCTGTGCGGGATGTTAACACGTAAAATTGGGCAGCACAAAATGCAATGAAATTTCCAAACAAGAAAAAAAAAACTACAACAAACCAAAATATAATTTGCAGAGTGGGCAATATCTACCAGTCACATCCATCATGAAAGTTGGAAGCTCAAACTCAATTATATCGGTGCTCTTTGTCTTGTTCTCGGTGATCCTTGGGGTATTTTCCCAGGAGTTTGAAAACTTTGACAAGGAAATTCCTGCAACTTGGCAAAATATCAACATTGATAAAACTTTGGACGTGACAAAGTCCTACACCAAAGAAATCCTTACTATCACTGCTAAGAATATCGAATCTCTTCCTGTGGCTGAATATATTCAACCGATCTCTAAAGAGCGCACTAATGACTTCGCCTTGATCATCGGCTCTTATGGCACTGATGGCAAATCCATGTTGCAAATTAATGTGTTCAACAATACTGCCAATGAAGAATCTGAATATAACTACCTTGTCGTCACTTTCCCTGCGCCAATTGCTTCTGGCTCCCAAGTAGACTTCCAATTGCAATTTGTGTACCTTGATCAGTTGAAACCAATGCCTGATGTATTGGAAATGAACGGCGTTCAATCGGTACTTTTGAAAACCCACAAGTACCCAGTTTCTTCATATCCAATTGAGTCCTACACTTTGGCAATTTCTGGTACTAATGGGAAAGTCGAGAACTTGGATCAAGGCAAGCCTCAAGTCAATGATTTACCAGAACTCAAGCAAGAAACCTCTAACTCGAAACTCGTGGTTTTTGAAAGTGAGGAACAAGTTACTATCCCACCATTCACGGTAGATTATATCTCATTACATTTTGAAAAGAACCAACCGTTACTTGTTGCCGAAAACCTCAAGAGAAACGTTTGGATTTCTCACTGGGGTGACTCTGTTTCATTTGAAGAAATTTATGAAGTTACCAACAAGATTGCGAAATTGAAGGACGGTTTCTCCAGATTGCAATGGATGCAAAGCAAGTACACTTACACTCCAGGCCCATATGGTTTAGCATTCAACATGGATTTGCCAAATGGTTTCAGAGAAGCTTACTTCACCGATTTGGTGGGTAATGTTTCTACTTCCAAGATTGTGAAAAACCATTTAGTTTTGAAACCAAGATATCCACTTTTCGGAGGCTGGAATTATAACTTTACTATTGGCTGGTCCAACGATTTGGCGAACTTTGTGAAAAGATCCAGTGACCATAACGAGAAGTACATTGCCAAGGTGCCATTATTAAACGGTCATGCCGATATGAGTTATCATAATGTGGAATTTTCATTCTATTTGCCAGAAAATGCCGAATTATTAGATATTGCTTCTCCAGTGCCATATGAAGACTATTCCGTCACCACGGAAAAATCTTACCTCGATTTCTCAGGTCACACTAAAGTTACAATCTATTACAAGAATATGATTGATGAATTCAAGCATTCTGATGTTATTGTCAGCTATAAATATACTTCATCTGATTTCCTCTTGAAGCCATTTATCACTGGGTCATTCTTATTCATTGCATTAATCAGTTACTTGTTGATAACGAAGATTGATATTGCCATTGACACAAGAAGTGAGAAGAAATGAGATGGTGGTCGCATTAAAAAAAAAAAAGATAGAGAGACAATTTTAATGAAAATTCTGGTTTCAAACTGCTGTCTTTTTTCCCTGTTTTTTTGCCAATTGAATTGGTTGGTTTTTTCTCTACGATTGTTTTTGCTTGTACGATTTTTATGTATTTTTGAGTGCATTTTCATAACATACTCAGTTGTATCTTTAATAAAAAAAATTATCATGAATGTATGTTCTAGGCACGAGATTTTGTGGAAGTTTATTATTTGTTGGTAAATCTTTTCTATCAATGCTGATTGCTCTTCATTTTTATTTCCGGTTTTCAGGTGAGACGATGAAATAACAACAGAAAGTAAGGGGATACAGAGTTGACTTCTAAATCCAATTTTGATACTTATCTTCATCGATCTCGCATTATATGTATGATAAAAAGATCAGATATTATTACCGTAAAAACAATAAAATAAATCAGCATGATAAAATGTAGAGCAGGAGAATGCATGTTGAAATGTAGCCTTGAGTAAAGTGCAAGCTCCGAAAGTTTGATTTTTGTTAGGATTCACTATACCACTGGTGTGGTTGGTTAGCCTCTTTTGCACCGGCCCAGGTCTATATGAAGCCGACCGTGTAAAAATTTTCCATGTTTATAGTTTTCACTAATAAAGCATCTAGATTTACATATCTACGATCCTAATAAACTTGTCTTTTTGGCTTATCACTCAACTTAAGAGTACTTTATGTCATTTTGTGTACTATGGTGGAACGATGTTTTTCGGACGTGAAAAAGGCCGGACGGAAACTTATGTACAATAATTGCCTCTTCTGGTAAAAGTGCGCTCTTGCTGTCACAAGTTCGAGACCTTACATTCAAGGGTCTGTAGGTCTTATACTAGGAACCAAAATATCAGATCTTTACTAATAAATATTATAGTCGTTGCTATCAAGATTATATTTACAGCCATTATTGGTTTAAGGTTGCTAGGTGCCGTGCTGTTTGTCCTTACTACTGTCCTTATATTTAACTTTATTATCTAAAGTGTTTGTCATTATACGTGAGTGCGTTTGTTTCGTCTTTATGATATATTGAAGTACTTTGTAGACCTGTAGAATTCTAAGAGTGTAGTTCTTAGCTGTTTTTGACATCTGTTGAAAAAAAATAAAAAAAAAAAAACAATATAAGATCAAGATCTTATTCTATGATCTCACTAAACATAAGTTACAAGTGCCACAAGAGCTCCAATGTACCAGAAAAACCTGATATTAAACACTTGAGTTTCCTTCCATACGAGATTCTCTCGAAGATTTTAAATCTCAGTGATGGAAAAACCAGGACATCATTGGTGCGGATCTATAATCAGACCAATAATGAACTTTGGAAAGAACTAATTGGCACCACAGTATTTTCTTCAATAGCCATAAAGTATCCATATAATGAAGGAGAAGAATGCCTTGTTGATTTAAATGACCAAGTAATCATGGTAATTGGTTATTTAGTACAACTGAAAGCAATGGGCAAGTTTTTTTTTTGAATTACTTGACGTTAATAACGTTCCATTATTCACAGAAAATGATAGTGAAAAAATCTTGAAAAAGCCATAAAGAAAATTAATAACATTGTTGATGGCATGCCAAAGTTGCAGCGAGCACGAGTTCTGGATTATTCGCATATCAGGATCAAAAGGACATTTTAAGCTTGAGGCTTGCGCGTTTGCTGACACATTGTCCAATTTGGAAGAATTCCATTTGCAAAGTAATGATAAGGAACCACATGTAGATCTCAGAGTTCAAAAGGCTCCTAAATTGAGGCAGATTGATATTGATTCTACGATTCCAGTTAAGAATTTTTCTAGTGAGAGTTATCCTGAACTAGAGCGCGTTAACTTTTCATTTATTGAAGGAGTTCTTAGCTTGAAACATTGTACAGGGTCCAAAAAATTGAAATATGTGTCGTTTAGTGGACCACAAATCGATGAGTTTTCAGCAGTTGGGTACTGACAGAACTTGCGTTCTTTATACATTGAATTTCTGTCAAATATAGGTCCTTGGGATTTAAAAATTTGAAGACTTTAACTCTTTGTGCTCCTGACCTTACCGGAGCTGATGATTTGAAAAATTTGACAAACATGGAGCTCTTGAATTTGCGGAGCGATGGACAATATGATTAATTTGAAATAAGTTGATGTATGCAACAGCAGTATTAAAGCAATTAATTTTAATTTCAGCAAATTGGTGAATTTGGTCGGTCTCAATTTTCGAGGAAATCAATTATCTCCGCTCAAAAATATCAGCTCGCTTCCAAAGTTGGACTCCTTGGACATTTGCTTCATTAAGTTTCTAGGTATTGACCAATTGTTAAATTATCCCTCATTGGAAAGGCTTGATCTAGGCTTTAACTCACTCCAGAAACTTGAGAATTTTGAAGGTTTGGCAAGTTTGAAAAGAGCTGAATCAATCAGAAGAGATGGTTATAAACAGCAAATCCATAAAATCTATAAAGGCATTTCAATCGGTCTGTAATCTCAAAACATCGAATCTTGCCGAAAATATGATACTCCGAGTCGGTGTTGATGAATTAGTTTTACCTGAATTAGAATTGCTGAATTTGGATTGGAGTGAGTCTAAAGTGATTAGTAAATTGAGATTACCTTAGTTGAAACGATTATATCTTGTCGATAATAAAATTACAAAGATTGAAGATGATTTTGTCAATTACTAAACTTTACACATCTCGACTTGCACAACAGCAGGAAAAAATCATTCAGCAGTATTAATTCCATTCCAAAACTCAGTTATTTGAGCCTTTCCAATAACAAATTGGCATCAATTGACTTCCCATTAGATTTCCCCCATTTTTCTTATTTGTACCTTACAGGAAACTCACTTACTGCTTGGGATAAACGATCCCAAAATTTGCCGAAGTCTGCACGGTCCATGGGTTGAAAGCCTTGGGTATTGGGAAGAATGATTTCTGGTGCTTTTTGCCGTGAATTGGAAGACTCCAAAGTATATCTTCATCAAACTACATCAGGTGCTGCGCCTTGGGAATATAGATGATGTTAAAAACTGTTATTATGAAACTTTCATGCATTTTGTTGAAACAATGTTGAAATTTATTCCGATGTTAATAATTATCCATGATAACCGTATGATCGATGGTCGTTTTCCTTACTTCTGGGATAGGAGGGAAACTGTTTGGTCGAACAAACAGAGATGGATAGAGGATGATTATTAGATTAAATTAAATCAGCTAGTCTCAGATCAATTGATTTAATTAATGAGAGAGAAGATACAATAAGAATAAAGATATGATAAGAATATAGATACGATAGGATAATAAGACAACAAGATCAAATAGATTGTTGCTGGAGATTAAACAATATTAAGAACGGAATAAGTCACAAACCACTTATCATTTTGGCAAACAATATGATAGTCTTGAATATACTTTTTAAAAAAATAATAATAATAATCCATTAAAATAATTTTAAAGATTGAACGAAATAGATGTATATGCTAATACAACACGGTGGCCATAGTATACTTGGTGAACTTTGTACCATGTGAATCTTTTGATGGTGGAGGAACAGCTGCATCATCAATCATATGTCCTTCTTTTTAGCTTCTTGGGTTTCATCTGCCTCGGCATTTTCCATAACTATCTCATTGAAGAATAAGAAGGTATTTCCCTTCCAAACTCCAATCCGGCGTAGAATTTAGGGGACGAAAAGTCTGAGAATAGTTAGTATAATGTTCAAATTCGATCCGCGGCGTGCGTAAAAAAAAAAAATAAAAAAATCGAGGAGTCATGAATGGACAGTGTTTCTTCCTTTACGGTATAGCCATTTCGTCTGCAGTTTAGACCGTTTTTGATGTCAAAGCCTATCTCCTTTGCCACTCTTTCCAACCTCAAGATGTCATATTCTTACCTTTCTCGTGCCAGCAAAATCGTTTGTATCGGTCGTAACTATGTTGCCCACATCAAAGAATTGAATAACCAAAGGCCAGCTGAACCATTCTTCTTTTTGAAGCCTCCATCCTCGTTGCTTACCAACAACTCTGGCGAACCAATCCTTATCCCAAAGAATGTTGTGGTGCATCACGAAATTGAATTGGCCGCAGTTTTGAATCGTGACTTGAAGAACTTGACCATGGATTCTTTTAGTGATGCTGACGTGTTGGACTCTATTGAAGGTTACGCTTTGGCGTTGGATTTAACTGCCAGATCCATTCAAGACGTCAATAAGGCCAAAGGCTTACCGTGGACTATCGCTAAAGGATTTGATACCTTCTGTCCAATTTCTGGGTTCATTCCAAAATCCAAGATCCCAGATCCTTACAACTGTATGTTGACTTGTAATGTCAACAACGAGTTGCGTCAACATGATTTGACGAGTTTGATGATCTTCAACTTGAAGAAGATCTTGGTTTACATGAGTGGTGTTATGACTTTGAAAAAAGGGGATATTGTGTTGACTGGTACACCAAAGGGGGTTGGTCCATTGAAACCAGGCGATACCATTGATGGTCATATCACCATTGATGGGAAAATTGTTGAAGAAAGTATCATCAATTTCAAGTGTGAAGAGAATCCAAGTCCTTTTGTCTTCCAAGCCCCAAAATAAAATTGTTAACTCAATTTATAGTTGTATATATTATTATAAGTGAACTTTCCGTCAAAATAAATTTCCTAGTACAATATTCGAGGTATGAGAAACTAGAATTGATATTGTAATGGCTTACGAGAACAAGACCGAGAACTTATTTGGTATACCAATGCTCATCATTTATAAATAATAATTAGTGTATGGCGACCATCGTGGTACTTATTGTACGGGTTTTCGCTGTCGATCTCACACACTGATATGACCAATGTTTGATCCCAACATGGACTACCATTTGGAGGTAAAATATAGTGCAATACAATTTATACTTTCCAATGTATGTCGAAAAGAATATTTTCAAGTAGTTATAACATCCTTAGGAGGGGAGAACTGTCTAAGTCCGATTCCGGCTTCATTAAGAATCTTTTTGGATGAGCTGTCCATACTATAACTTTGTGAGTATACGACTTCACTGATCCCACACTGGATGATTTTAATTGAACAAGTCAAACAGGGACACGTATTGCAATACAAAATGCATTTGCTGCCATGATCACTAGTGACGCGATCTCTTCCACTTTCTAGCAACGCATTCTCTTCAGCATGTAAACATAGGCATGTCGACAACGCTTCACCTCCGCTGCTGGTATTATTACAGCGTTTGCAACCTCCTTGGTTACAGTTCTTTAAATGACGAGGGGTTCCGTTATAACCGGTGGCAATGACACGGTTGTCTTTGACAATAACGCAACCAACCCTGCGTTTCATACAATTTGATCTGAGGGCTGCCAAATTTGCCAATTTCATGAAATATGTGTCCCAATTAGGTCTAAGACGTAATGGATCGAAGATATTGAGCAGGGAAAGTTGGACATAAAGGTCTTTGACAGTAGTGGTATTATTTATGACTTTGACGGTTGGGGTATAAGTGGTGGTGCTATGCGATTGGGCAAAAAAATTGATGTTTTGCTCGGAGAGTTCCACAAAATCTTCAAAGCTTAATGGAGGGTACTCGGTGTTGTTAGTTTCACAAAGAGTGATTGATGATGATTCAGGGGAGATTTCTATCTTGGAGCATTTCTTTTTGAATCTTTGGTATCTAATCTTGGATGAGCCGTCAACGATCAAATGCAAAAAGAATGGCCGTACGCTTAATTCTTCTACCACGCTGTAGTTATTAACAGGCATCACCACGATGTTTTCCTCCCAGTTTTTGGTGACATATTCCAACAATTCTGAGACAGAATGGAATGTGACTTCTGGGAAAATATCCGAAGGCGATGGTTTCTGTTTGATCCCTGGGGGTAAAGAGCTGAAATTCTTATTATTTGGATCATCAAGCGAGACGTAGCTAAAACCTTGGTAGCTGAGGTACCTGACGATTTCCTGTTTACCAGAAAAGATGGTTCCCGAGACCCCAATCAACATTTTTGTATGTTCTTATACTATCCAAAAGATGTGATTAATGGGCATTTTGGGATAAATTGTTATTGTCATTTAAATTTTGTTACCCTTCTTGTGAATGGAAAGAAAGAACCACCAGGTTGGAACCATTACAGAAAATGGGGGAGAGTCTACACTTGTTGTTTACTATGTGATTTTTTGTTTGGGGTTAATTTAGGGGCTATTGTGCGAATAGATAGATAGAGAGAGAGAGTTATCGCTCACACAATCTTTGACAGTAATCCCTGGCAGTTACCAAACACAACAATTGTGGTAGTTATTGCAGCATGTGAAATACCACTTTTCTGGCAGTTTTTTTATTTTTCTGTTTTTTTTCTACAATTCCTCGTCTATTTCATCTTCTTTTTCCAAAACGATGTCAACAATCCTTAACAGTAACATGATGCTACCTCGTAATGGTCCCCGTACCACTATGGGTCTTTCGAGACTCTTCATTGGGCCAAACACTTCCGTCAATTCCATTTACTACGACCATGTCAAGGACTCCGCCAACGTTTACAAAAGATTTGCAAGCTTCAGCGCTAACAAACCGTACCTCAAATTGCCAAACAAACAATTGATCTTTAACAGAAAAATTTTTAAGAACTCCCCGGGGTTCCACAGGCCTTCAATACGGAGCGGCGGTATCGGTATCGCTTTCAAGAACCCAAGAGTTGCTTTTAGAGTAACGCTGAACACCAGATTATTCAGCAGTTACAGACATTTGAAAAACAAACTTTCAGAAATCGATGCTGCTCGAAGAAAGAAACAACAAAGTGATAAATTCATCAAATGGTGGACCGTCACTTCCATCCCCTTGGTGTTTTTCGGTCTTTTAGCTAGAGCAGAGTACAAAAATCAACAAGAGAAAGCTGGTGATGATGAAGACGACGATTTTGTGGTTAGACCTACCAGTTGGAAATTTTTCGCTTATCAAGCATTGCCATTAAATGCAATTTCTAGGCTTTGGGGTAAGTTCAATAGTATCGAGCTCCCTGTTTGGGCTAGAGAACCGGGGTTCAAATTTTATTCGTATCTATTTGGGGTGAATATGGATGAGATCAAAGAGGATGATTTGAAAAAGTTCCGTAACCTTGGAGAATTTTTCTATAGAGAATTGAAGGATGGGGCCAGATCTATCGATAGCCATGAAGTTGTTTGCCCAAGTGATGGGAAAGTTCTAAGCTTCGGGATGATAAACGAACATGGAGAAATTGAACAAGTTAAAGGCATGAGTTATTCAGTTAAAAAATTCTTGGGGATCAGAAAATCAACATTGCAAAAGATTAAAGAAGTCAATGATGATGAAGCCAATGAAATTGACCATCGTGAATTTGCGAAAATCAATGGTATATCATACACGGTAGATGACTTGTTGGGGATCAATAATGATAAAGAAATTCATCATTTTTTGAAGCACATCAACGTCAATCACAGAGGTGACCAATCATTAGTCACTCTGGAAATTAAAGACAACAAACTTGACGCCACCAAACTTGTGGCTCAAGGAAATCCTGCTAAAAAATTGTTCTATTCCGTAATTTATCTCGCTCCAGGAGATTATCATCGTTTCCACTCTCCTACAAATTGGGTGGTCCAAGCTCGTAAATACTTCACTGGGGAGCTTTATTCGGTGGCTCCTTATTTCCAAGAGACTTTCCAAAACTTGTTCATTCTTAACGAGCGGGTTTCTTTACTTGGTTATTGGAAGCATGGGTTTTTCAGTATGACTCCAGTTGGTGCCACCAATGTGGGTAGTGTCAAAATAAACTTTGATAAAGAATTGGTGACTAACAAAAAATATGATCCATACAATAGTAATGAGAGATTTGTCAAGAACTCTGTGTATGAAGCTACCTATTTTAACAACAGCAAGAGCCTTGGAGGTATTCCATTAAATAAAGGGGTAGAAATGGGAGGATTTGAATTGGGGAGTACTGTGGTATTAGTGTTTGAAGCGCCAGCTGATCAATTTGAATTCAAAGTTGAACCGGGACAAGTGGTTAGAATGGGGGAAGCTCTTGGAGGAGTTAGAGAACAGTGATGATACCCTTGTAATTATTAGAGTATATTTGATATAATGTGCATTTTGGTTTTTGGTTTTTATTCTCACTTTATATAGAGTGTATTGATTGTTTTAATATTCAGTTTACAAAGTATTTGATAAATTATGTATGATGATATCATGATAATGATAATAATAATAATTATAATAATTATAATAAATACTCTGTGCATAGAGTACTACCACACCGTTGGGACACAGATTACCCTACCGAGCTGAGGGCAAAGGACCGCACACCCAAAGAAAAAAAACGTCAAATATTTTTAGTGGCGATTATTCTCTCTTTTTTTTTTTTTTTTTTTTTTTTTTTTTTTTTTTTTTTTTTTTTTTATTTTTTTTTGGGGATTTCATTTGGGGATGCTCTTGGATTGTATACCATAGTTGATCAACAGTCATTTCTACCCTACATCAGATCACACGCCTTCCACTCAATTGGATTGTCCTTATCCTTAGCCTTCATCTTTTTATTTGATCTTTCAATTGGAACCATTGTGGTGGCTGCTATTGTTAGTTTGCTAAGAAAACCACATTACATCCCTTGTCAATTTTTTTTTTTTAAACCGTGTTCCAGTCTTTGAATACCAGAAGACAATTCCCTCCTTTGTCTTTCCCATTATTCTTTGGTATATTCATTCCAAACAATCCATTTCTCATTGGCTACTTGCAAGTGTCTCATACCCATCTCAACAGACCCGCCAAGCACTTGTGATTCATCCAGCAACGTATAGTTGAAGACAAGAGCAAACCAGAGTAAACAGGGATAAACTTATTATCATCAATTCTCTCAATATCAATTAGCAGAAAAAAAAAAGCAGAAAAAAAGAAAATAATAAATTAAAAAAAAAAAATTAAATATAAGAACAGGAAAAAAAATTGCCTAGCTTATCATTTATCCGCTTGAATTATCTTTTGACCAACAAATTCTACCAGATTATGCCTAACAATGAGCTCCAACTTGAATGATGACTCAGGCAATATTGATGCCAGCAACTATTTAACCCCCAATTATGTGGGAAACAGCTCTGCCAATGGTGACAACACCAAGAAGAAGAAACAATTATTTATTGCTCATAGAAGATCACCTTCTGAACTCACTGCTTTAATGGGTACGTATTTTTTTCTTTACATTTTACTAATCTAGTTTTCCTAAATGGATGGGAAGAATTTACATAAGAGAGAAGTCCGTTGGGAATCTGAACTCCTCTCAATTATCTGTGAGGTTTTTCTTTCCCTGATTGTCCTTCGTCGCTGGTCCACAAGGTTTGTATAACGCATATGTCGATACATAAAATTTCAACCGAAAACTTCCATGAAAAAAGACAAACAAACTATCAGTAACTGTCATTCTAAATTAATTGATATCAGAAATCATGCCTCTCTTTGTACTTCTTCAACTTCTCATCCATTCTTTGAAGACTGGGCCCTGGAAAGGTTATTTTTGGGTACATCCCTTATTTTCCGAAATTCTCCAATACTGACATGATCAATAGTTGAACAACTCAATCTCCAACGTCAAGCAGAAATCCAAAAACAATTGGAAATCGTGGAACAACAAAAACAACAACTTTTGGCTCAGCAGCAAATGGCTCAATTACAACCACCTACGTTCCTAACTTCCTCTTCTGCCAACTCTCCTCTGAAAAATAAAAAATCACACAGAAGATCACAATCTTCAATTGCCTCAATGGGGTCTATGGGCTCGTTTAGCATGCCAACCACCATTGCAGTTCCACCACCACCTACTCCTCCACACAATACTCATCAACATCAAGGATCCTTTGGTATCCAGTATGGTGGTGCTGGCACTAATTTCACTTATGGCGCGGGATCACAAACTCCTCCTCAAAACAAACAATTTGCTCATGGCCGTTCAGGCTCAGGCTCTCAGCACAACATGGGACATAATAGAAGACATTCGTTAGGTTTGCAAGAAGCCAAAAAAGCTGCTGCAGCGGCGCAGTCTCAAAGAAGTATTGCTAGTGACTCTCCAGCCAAAGATAACGGTGAACATTCCCCTTCGACCCCGCCTGATGCTAACAAGACCCCAGAATTTGAACTTCCTAAGACCTTCAGTAATTTAAACATTACCCCATCGCCTCACAAAAGCGCATCTCCAAGAGATTTTCAATTTCCTCCCCAACCGGCACCTACTGTATCCAGCTTATTGCCTCCTCAACCATCTTATGGAGGAGGTAGCAACCAAGGATCTCCTGCTCGTAAGAGCTACCATGAAAGAAACTCGTCTGGCGGCAGTTATTTGGGTAAATCTCCTGCCAGAGGGCATGATAGAAAAGGTTCAGGACATTACAGAACTAACAGTAGAACAAAAGATATGAATTCCAATTGGAGAAGTCAGCAGCAACCCCAAGTTCAAAACCAACGTTCTTTTGGTAATTTGAAAGAAGCTGCTAATAATAGCAACTCTTACGACATGGGTCTTGCTCCTCCTCCAGCGTTTACTCCTTCTCACAGACCAAAAAATTCTTTTAGTGGATCGATTTCTTCAATCAACACAATTGCATCTTATGGAGGCTTCAATAATCCTCCTAATGGTCAACAAAATCAACAACAAAGAAAATCATTGTTTGCTCCATACTTACCTCAAGCCAATTTACCAGATTTAATTGCTGAAGGGCGATTGGTTACTGGTACCTTGAGAGTCAATAAGAAGAACCGTTCTGACGCCTACATTTCCACAGATGGGTTGTTGGATGCTGATATTTTCATTTGTGGCTCCAAGGATAGAAACAGAGCGTTAGAAGGTGACCAGGTTGCCGTTGAATTATTAGTGGTTGATGAAGTTTGGAATTCTAAAAAAGAAAAAGAAGAAAAGAAAAGAAGAAAGGATAATACAGAATCTTCTAAAGAAAATCCATCTAATGGCGATGCTAGTAATGATGCTAGTACTTCTCGCAAGGCTGAAAGCGGTGTTAGAAGAAGAGGGTCGTTGAAACAAAGACCAACTCAAAAGAAGAATGACGATTTGGAAGTTGAAGGTCAATCCTTGTTGTTGGTTGAAGAAGAAGAAATCAGTGATGAATTCAAACCATTGTACGCTGGCCATGTGGTGGCCGTTATCGACAGAATTCCTGGCCAATTGTTTAGTGGTACTTTAGGTTTGGTTCGTCCATCTCAACAAAATAAGGATGGCGGTAACTCAAATCACAGACCAAAAATCGTCTGGTTCAAGCCAAATGATAAAAAGGTTCCATTAATCGCCATTCCAACCGATCAAGCACCAAAAGATTTTGTTGAGAACCATGAAGCTTACGCAAATAAATTGTTTGTTGCCTCTATCAAAAGATGGCCAATCACTTCTTTACATCCATTTGGTACCCTTGTTAGTCAATTAGGCGTCATTGATGCAGCAGAAACTGAAATCAATTCTATTTTGAGAGATAATAATTTCTCATGTGATGAATTCCCAGAAAATTTCTCGAAATTGTTGCAATCTTATGGTTCTATTGATGAACTTCCAAAAGATTTCCAATATTTAACACAATTGCCAAAAGAATTAAACATTGTTGATAGAAAAGATTTCACTAATGAGTACGTTTTCGGGGTTTCTCCGACTGGTGCCGTTTGTGATTCTTCAATTCACATCAAGAGATTATCGGATGCTAAGATTGAAATTGGGGTCCATATTTCTGATGTTTGTTACTTCATTGAGAATGGATCATTGTTGGACAAAAAATTGAAAAAGAGAAATGTGTCAGTTCATTTAGCTCAAGGAGTCTCCAAGTATTTGATGCCAGATCATATTAATGAATTGGTTTCTTTTAAGCCAGGGCAAATCAATGTGGCAATCTCTACAATTTTCCAGATTGATACTGACAGTTTTGAAATTGATGATGTTTGGATTGGTGAAAGTATCGTCAAGCCAAAACAAGTTATCACTTATGATGAGATTGACAGTATTTTGAACAAGGATGTTGAATTTGATTTCACCAGCCAAACCAACGGTAAAATCATGTCAGCTACTGCTGATTATATCAGAACTTTGCTGTTGATTTCCAAGCAGTTCCGCAGCCAAAGATTGAATAGCACTTCCATGGAGGTTGAGCCGGCTCTAACTTTATTGAATCAATTTGATGACGAAAGAGCTCGATTATCATTGAATATTTTTGAAGATAACATGGCGTATCCAATAATTCAGGAAATTTTCCATAAGGTTGATGCCACAATTGCCCAAAGAATCTTTGCGAAATTGGGTTCTAAAGCGTTCTTAAGAAGACAACAATTACCAACTTTGTCCAAGTTTGAGACTTTTATTCGTAAAGTTTCCAATTTCAATTTATTGCTTGATACCACTGATGCTGCATCTTTGCAGAATTCCATTGTTAACATTAAGGATGATGTGAAGAGAAAAGCTGTGGAAACTTTATTGAGCAAATGTATGAACAGAGGCAAGTATTATGTTGCTGGCAAAGTTGATCCGGAAAATTACGCTCATTGGTTCTACAATTTGCCATTGTACACTCATTTCACCGCTCCAACCTCCAGATACGCTGACTTGATTGTTCATAGACAATTGAAATCGATTCTCAAAAATGAAGAATATACTGAGGACATGGATAACTTGAAAATGGTTGCTGAGTATTGTAATTTCAAGAAAGATAATGCCCTATCAGCCCAGCACCAGTCTATTCATTTATTGTTGTGTCAATCCGTTAATGCGATGTCCATTAAGACTGGTCAAATCTTGACCATGGGTACCGTTATTCAAACTTATGAATCGTCATTTGATGTGTTGATTCCGGAATTTGGCATTGAAAAAAGAGTCCATGGTGATCAATTGCCATTGTTCAAGGCGGAATTCGATAAATCGAAAAAAGTCTTGGAGTTGTACTGGGAAAAAGGAGTGGATTCTGCAACTTATGTTCCCCCAGATGAAAAGCAGCCATTGTCTTATAGATCATCGATCAAAAACAAGTTTAGAACTTCCTCACTTGAGGCGGCTAAGTATCAAAAGAAGACCAATTCCAAATTGTTTGAATCTGAAGAGTTATTGGCCAAGTTGAATCAATTGGGTTTGACAGTTCCAAAGATATTGTCTCCTAACGATATTGCTGATTCTCTTGATGATGGTACTTCTAAATCTTTGGGTATTGTTGATGATGAGGATCCAATGAAACCATATTTCAAACAAGTGGTCACCAGAGTGGATGAAGCAAAGAATTATTATATTCAAGAAGTCCATGAATTGCAACAAATTCCAATTTTGTTAAGATCTGAAATTGGTATGGCTATTCCATGTTTGACGGTGCGTACATTGAATCCATTCGCTAACTTTTAACCTCCAAACTTTTTAATCTTTAAATATTTTCATGTTGCTGTTTTTTTTTTTGTTGTTTATTCTTTCTTCTATTTATCGTTGTTTCTCTCTGTCAATTTTTATAATTTTGAAGTATCTTGAAGTATCCCTTTTTTCTGTTGAATTCAATTTTTTTTTTTTTTCACTCTTAACTTTCCTTCAAAAAATTTTCTTTTTATATATTTTTTCTAATATTTTATGAAGCATATTTAATTTAGCTGATCCTAGTTGATTTAAAATGATATAGTTTATTATCCTATTTTTCTAGTCATTCCATAATGCTTAACCGCCTTATTTTTCTTTTTTTTTAGTTTCTTTTCACGACGCCTATTAGTGTGTGATTTTCTTTCCTTTATTTTTTTTCTACCATTAATTTTTTTTGTTTATTTAACTTAGTTCCTTATAAATAGTAATATTCGTTTTGCTGAAATAATAGCTCATGTATTGAAATATAGTTTACGAATATCTATATATATATATAGAAAGTTATCGCAATCAACTGATGAAGAATGAAATTCTTCTATTCTCAATCCTTGAGTAGATCATCTTTTAATTTTTTCAAATTTTCCAATTCTTTCCTTTTTTCTTGAAGGATCTCTTGACCACTTTTCAATTTTCTTCTTTTAATTGGCGGTTCATTCTCGGTACTATTCAGATTCTTTTGAAATTCTAAAAGTTCCCGATCATTCAAATCAATGTTATACTTTTTCAATTGCACAGTGATATCCTTCCCTATCAGTAGTAACTCATCAAGCTCCTTTGATAATGAAATGTTTCGAGACTTGAGTTTCTCCAAATAGTCCCGCAAATTATTTATTGGGTAGTTCCCATTCAACTTTACCAAGATCTCCACCAACGAATTGATTAATTGCACTTCTTCATCTTCGTCCTTATTTTCACTAGACAAATTCCCTGATTGATTCTCTATTGTCTCTCGTTCATCATCGTCATTGTAATATTCATGGTTCATTTGGTATAAACTACTAGTCTTCAATTTTTTTTGAAATAACCCTTGTAATGCTGCACTCACCCCTTCTAACCGGTTTAATAAATAATTATTATTGGCCATCGAGAGATCTTCAAGTACCATGGGTTTAGGTGGTTTAATGATCATTGTTTCTTCTACATCATTATTATTCACATAATACTCCTCGTCTTCACGGTATTGCGCCCCATCGTACCGTTTTAACACCCCAAGCAGTTTATCATAAGTCAAGAATTGTCTGGTGTGGCCTTGTACTTCTTGTTCTTCTCCTGATTTATTTGCAATATCGTGGTTGTCCGGTTGTAAATCGATGTTTAAATCGGTGATCAAGTTGGTGATCTCATGGTTCTTAATGATCGAATTGGCAAAGATCCCTCCAGAATGAAAATACAATGTCGATATGGAATTGCAAGCCTCATTGGATCCCAGGATCAAAGATTCTAGTTCCCCCATTTCACCATTGACATTTGAACTTGTTTTTTGTTTTTTTTTTTTTCTTATAGTTGTTCGTTCTTAGTTATATAATCCCCACGATGTTTTTGTTTATTTTTTTTTTTTTTTCCTGCCTTTAATTTGCAAGGTGCCACACCCCCGCGTGGATGATTGGCTCATCGACATCGAAATTAAATATGAGCAAATGAGTTTCCATGGTATATGTATTATATTTAATATGTGTTGTGTATATATAGCTCATTGAAGTAGATATATGGGATATTTGTGTTTTTCTGGGTATCCCACTTTCTGAAATAAAAAAAAAAAAAAAAAATTATCTGTTGACTTTTATCATCACCTTAATTGAAACAATTTTGATTAGCCCTTAATCAACTAGTTTGAATCAACGACCAGTTTCTAATGCCAGTATCAGAACCATAAATTCATAAAAAGAATATTTCTATCATGGATCATGAAGCGCAATTCGTCTCATTTTGTCATCCACCAACCAATCGTCTGATCGTTTCCCACTTTTGAACAATAATTCATTGAGAATGAACTTTGAAATATGCTCATTCTCAAAATAGGTGGTATGGCTTTTCAACGTGTTGATAATCAAAATATCATAAACACTCTGGGGGACACTATAATCGACTCTCCCGTTAGCATTACAACTCAACATCTCGATCCTATCTTTGATTTCCTCGTCACTGAGTCCTTTGAGGTTATAGAAATCTTCATTATACTTCACATGAGCTGGAGTTCCGTAAAGCACATGCTTGACATCAAATTCAAACCCTTCCGGATTAGAGGCAGTATTCCCTAAATAGTTGAATTTATCCCCATTCTTAGTGGCACCATCGGTGGGGCTTTCTTCCTTTTTTGTCAGGTCAACAAAGAGTGGCCTATTTTCGACTTCTAATAATTTCTTATCCGCATCATTATCAGCAAAAATTGTCTTGCTAGTATCCAATAAGCTCTCAAATTGCTGATTGATCAATGACAACCCGGTCCCAGTATACTCGCTGATATAGTTTTTCCCAGTATCTATGAGATCATCACTGATTAAACTGTTAAAAAAACCTGGGTTCTGCTTCTCCAATTCCTTGTAAGTCATTTTTTGACTTTTATAACCACAATAACTTTGGTTGATGAGTGGTTCAATCCGATAAGCCACCGGGTCACACGAATCAAACACATTGTAAAAATTATTACAACTTGGAAATGAAACTTTTTCGAAATCAATCAGATTCATCAATTCTTTTTTTGGATAATATGAAAGAAGTTTCCGGGATTTCATTTGTTTCTTTTTCAATAAATTGAATAACCCAAATGGTGACCCAATGGAAAAATAATTATCGACATTGAAGTCTAATTGGCATTTTTCCAAAGGGTATTCTCGGAAAATTGGGTGAGTGGATTCGAGTTTTTTATTCAAGTAGCTGTTAATTTTCTGATTCTTGGATTTGATTCTGGAATCATTGGTGCTATTTTCATCAATCACTTTATAATTAAGATTGAATTTTTGAAGCGATAAAATATCAAATCCAATGGCACTCCCTAAAGAATGACCAATGATACTGACTTTGCCATTGAAATTTGGATTGTAAATTAAAAACTTCCTGAAAGATCTATTGATTTCTTCAATTACTTTGATCAAGATTTTGTTTTTGTAAGGGTCTTCATAATAAAGCAAGATATCCAATAAAGTGTTGTTGATCAAATATCTCAAAGGTTCAATTTCTTTGATCGTCACATCTTTTAAAGTCGGGAAATCGGATTCTCCGGGAATCTTAGTTTCATTATTGAATTCAATCAAATTCCTCCACACAATGGGAATTGCCTGGATTCGGCAATCCTTAGAATCTCCCAAAATATCGCTGGCGTTCTGCTTTAAATTTTTTCTAAAATTGTTGACGGTATGAATGAAATTAATACTTTCGTATTTAGCTCCCAAAATTTGGCCAATACCATGAATACAAAACACTAAATGTTCAATCTCTCTATTATTGGAACCCCCGTTCTCACCCATTTGTTCACTAATAAGTTGCGAGGTTTTTTCATCGGCCGAGTCAAAATTTAATAATTGGCCCAATTCGTTATTTACCAACCCCATGAAAGATGAATCCATATTCTTTTTTTTTGATTCATTAATCTCACGCTCCTTTTCGGCTTTCCGCTTTGCTTCCTCTTTTGCCTCACTAAAACCCCTGGAAACGTAAGTGTAGCCTGGCACCACTGAGGTACTTTTTGGAAGGGTTTCTGCTAAGAATAATTTGGCTTTGTTGACTGAACTTTTTTTATCAAGGATATAGGCATGGTTTTCATCAATATAAACCACGCTCTTGTTGACTTTCTCACGATTTCCTCTGTCGGTAACGGTGATGTCCCAATGTTGACCCTGGGTCTCTAACGCAATTGCTGTTTCTGCGGTTTCTAACTGATTGGCAGGCTGGGTTTTTGAGGGCTTCAAAGCTTGATAACCTTGTTCAATTTGCATTGACATTTCATTTGTCAATGGTACTCCTTCGTTATCGAACCACAACCCTCTTCTAATCCCGTATACAGGGCCATCCCAATAAATTGATGTCAAAGTGAAATTCTGAATATCCGCTTCAAATAAATTATCCTCATTCACCGGAACTTTAGCATATGGTTTCAAAGGGGTATCTTTGTTGCTATTTCTTCGATAATTGGTGTAAAAGCTCTTGATGGTGGTCTGGTTATAATCGATCAACTTTTGGAACCGCGCCTCAATTTTTTCGTCTACTTTTCTTAAAAGTGAGGAAACTTCACCTCCTTTACCATATAGCTGTTGATAAGCTCTCTCTATTTTCTGGGAATCGATTTCCGAGAAGTTTTCCCATTTGTTGGGTTGGAAATCTTGAATCTTTTGGGGCGTCAAATCAAGCTTGCTTTTTGAGATTGCTGGTTCAGTAGCGTAAAACCACCGTACTTTTGGTAAGGGGGTCCCAGTACTATACGACCTGCAAAATGATACGATAATTCTATTTATATTCTTCATCAAGAACTGGCAATTTATAATTGATGATGATACCCATGATATTGCTCATCAAGAAAGTAAACAAAACCCTATCAGAAATAAAAAAAAAAAAATCATAATGTTCGCAGCGTGCGGTTAACTTACAAATCATCGTAATAATAATCAATCATCCATTCATACCCAATAGTCAACAACTTAGGCAATATCCTTATTGGTTTTCTTTTCTTGTCCATCCGTTACTGATATTGTCTCGATATTGGTTTCTGTTACTTCTTTTTCCTCGTCGGATACCTTTTCCCTGCCAAACCATTTGAATCTACAACACCAGATGAAATGACTCAAAAAGATTCCAATTTCCAACGCCGCACAAATACAGTACAAGGAGATCCCCATCACGTCCATGTTACCAAATATCACACTGAACATTGAGAAAAGAGCCCCCGAACAGTCAACAGCAAGGAAAAGGAAATTGATCCCTACCACTCTACCTTTACGTTTGGCAAGTTCAAGGTATGGTGGAAGTAATCCGATCGCCAAAAGCACCGAGGCAATGATCCCAAAGATCAAGAATCTCCAGTTCTTTGGGTCGTCAGCGTAGTTGTTCTTCAAGTATGTGATCATTCCTGCTTGAAGTCCCACGGACACTGCAAGTAACAGCCCCACGCACATGGCAATCTTCTGCCATTGCATCGAGCATGGAGGATAATATAACGATTGGGCCCAGGTGATTGCGCAAAACACCGTGAACACTTCTGGTTGGACTTGAACGGGGATCGCTGCCTCGGTGGCTATGAAATATATTGCAAAAGGGATCCCACACGCCGCCCAAAGAAATAACATCAACGGAGGGAGTCCCGAGCAGTCTTTCACTCTGTAATTGCGAATGATTTGGGGTATAAGCTGTACACACCATAGCACTGTACCAATAGTCCCTAGAACGTTGGCAGCCACGGTATTAGTATTGTCAAACTGACCCATTCTATCAGTATTGTCTATCTATTGTTTGAGCTTTCTACTCAATATTATCTGATGATATCAAATGAAGAAAAGAAAGGGTCTTTCCCTCGTATAACCATCGCATAAAAAAAATGTTCAGGCGAAAAAAAAAAAGGGTGTAAAAAAAGGCATCGCAATAATCAACCAGTTGAGCTATGGCCCCCGGTACCTGTCCAGTTCTGGTAGGTTAATCAAGTCTAAGAAGGTTTCTCAGATAATTCATATTAGAAAAGCATGTGGCGATTATATAATGGGTTGTTTTACTTTCCTTTGGAAAACCAAGACCAAGCGCAGATAACGAAGTTTGGATTTCGTTTGTGGGGATGCTTGCCGTGTACACAAGACAGAAAACGTGCTATTATCCTTTTTTTTTTTTTTAGATTAGTAGTTCTTCCATATGTGGAGAAGAATTATTTCATACCTTGCAACCTTATTGCTCTTAATTGTTGGGGTGATGCAGAAAATCCTTGATCTGTGAGTAAAATCAAGTTTTTACCAAGAATATAGTCGAGGCATCAGAATTCTTCGTGTGGGACGGCCGCAGCTCTTAAAAATGGTTCAGAAAATGTCAGAAAAGAGAGCTGCTATCATAACAATTTCTTTTCCACTGTTTCTTTTTGTTGCCTGAAGTGGTTAGCTAATTGGTAAGTAAGTGTGGTCCGGAGTTTTTTGTAGTTACCTCCGCTTTAGTGAGAATTTTTAATTTAGCCGGTTTACATGTCAGTTTAATTTTTTTTTTTTTGTTTGCTGATATGTTTCCAATAAGTGGGTTTGCAATTAGTTCCAGATTCTATGTTCACATGGGTTTGACTGAACCAAGCTTTTCCAGAAGCAGTATAAAACAATAATAGTATGATGTGATTATCATCAAGTTATGTTGTTGGAAGATCAAAAATGACATGATATCGAATCTTTCTGGAAAAAGAAAAAAGAAAAAAGAAAGAAGAGAAAAGAAAAAGAGAAAAGAAAAGCAAAACAATGTAAATGTAAATAAAGTTTGTAGACACGACGGATTCTATTTTACTGCGATGGCAGTTGAATTGCATCGCCAATATACAAAATGCTGACATCATCGCAAACCGTTCACGATAGTAGTGCATCTTGTTATCTATCCAAGCAAAAATGCTTTCTCTTCTTTCAACGCTTGCTGAAATCATATACCATATGGAACATCCTCTTTTCTAACTATTTATGAGCTCTGATGTTCCAAATGGAATGATTTGTTCTTCGAGACGTATGCATGTATGCTTTCTTACATATATGTAAGAAAAAAAAAAATTAAAGCCATCAGAGCCTCTTCGGCATCAATTTTCTTTTTCATTTCTTCAAAGTTCAGACAGAATCTGGAACTCTATTTCTAGAAGTTGCTATTTCTCTGGACATGATTTATATTTATTTCCATCCACTAGTCTCAGCAGTCTTCCGCTTGAAAGTTCCGGAAAATCACGCTATAAAAATCATAGTTCGTAGGAATATTGTATTGGTTCTTCAGATAAAACACCCTTCTTTCTTTAGTTTATTCAAATCACATATTTTATATTCATAACAAAATAGATAGCTGTAATCAATCTACACTATTGTGTGTCATCAGACAGTAACAGTAGTCCATTTGAACCAAAACCCATCGTAAAAAAATACCTCGGGGCTAGATCTCGTTGAACGCTTGCTTGCTCTGCAGGTTGCTGACACTTACATTGGGCATCTGTCAAAAGAAAAGAAATAACAGCCAATAGAATAAGACAACAGTGTGGGTTATTGCGGAGAATATAGAAAGAAAAAAAATTATTTATAAACGCATATATGAAATACAAAAAAAAAAATTCTTCTCCGGTTGGTATATTAATAGTCCTTTCGTAGTCGCTGTTTTTTTTTTCTTGTATTTCATAACTTGTTATCGATAGTATCTATATCTATATATAAATATACCATTTTGACTCTTCTGGTATAATGCTTGAAAGTGCTAATAAAAACATCACCAAAGATGTGGGGTCTAAAATGAAAGGATTTGACAGTATCCGCGATTTTCAATTCCCGAAACATGGTGATTCCAAACCAGAAACTAACAATATTCGGTTAATGGAAGAAGCAACCGATTGTCCCAAAAATGATGGTGCAAGACGTTTCTCAATCAGCAGCTCCTCATATTCATCATCAATGTTTGGTAGAAACTCCGAAGCCGGGAGTGATACCACCACCATCCAATCTCTTGAACTCACCCCAAGTGTCAGTCCTAGAAAAGTGATTTATAATAACCCATCTTCACCAACAACGGCTTTGAGATCTAAAAGACAAGCAAGGCACTGTCGGAGCAAATCCGAAGTGATTTCTCTCCAAGAGTTGGAGGACATAGGTTTGGATGTTGGCACAGCAAAAATTATTCAAAAGCCACCAACAGCACAGAGATCATATTCACATAATCACATTAGTACCAGCCATAGTAATGGTAGACATACTCCTAGAAGATTTTCGCTACCTGTTAGCTATCCAATAATTGATTTAGAAAAGGGAGAGTACAACAACACTAGACTAGATGATAATTTTCACAAATCGTATAAGAATTTTTTAGACGACGACTACACATGGAAGCCATTTTTCAATTCACCAGACATTGGTGATGTTGGGAACGTGCCAGTACGAAAGAGCTCAACGCGCTCAAACAGTTTTGAAGCGATATCAGAGGCGGAAGAAGAAGATACTGAAGAAAATAATGAAGAAGAGACGGTAGCAGAGGACATTTTCAGTAGTACACAGAAGATGACGTTTCTCGAATTTCTTGAGCATTATGGTTGAAATTGGGTGCATTATATTGGGTTTTATTTATATTCTTGTTTTTTTTGTTATTATTAGTGTTTGTTATAGAATATACAGAGAAGTTTTTTGTTGATTTATATGATTATTGAATTGTTTTTCATCATCGTTATTTTCTGTAAAGAGTATATTCATGTCAAAAAAAAAGAAAGATGCAGGAAAAAAAAAAAAAAAGATCGTCGATAACGGATATGAGTAATTGCAAAAAAAAAAAAAAAAAATTGGGAAAACATCGCTTATCTGATTACAACTACCAATATATTTAGACCAGTCATGTCAGTCCAAATCAACAAGAATAATAGAAAAGCTACTGCTAGTAGAATCACCCAAGAAACTAAGATTCAAATCGCGATTAATCTTGATGGTGGTCCGTTAGACTTTGAACACTCCATCTTGGGCAAATCGTACGAAGAGGACTTGAAAATCCACAATGAAAAATCCCTTGTTGAATCTCATCAATATCTTGAGATCCACACCGGTATTGGTTTCTTGGACCATATGATCACTGCGCTTGCTAAGCATGGTGGGTGGTCCTTGATTGTCGAATGTATCGGGGACTTACATATCGATGATCATCACACCACAGAAGATGTTGGAATCCTTCTCGGTGATGTGTTCCACAAAGCCATTGGTCACATCAAAGGTGTTAAAAGATTTGGTAGTGGATTTGCTCCATTAGATGAAGCCTTATCTAGAGCAGTTGTTGACTTGTCAAATAGACCATTTGCCGTTATTGAATTAGGTTTGAAAAGGGAAAAAATTGGTGACTTGAGTTGTGAAATGATTCCTCATTTCTTGGAAAGTTTTGCGGAAAGTGCTAGAGTTACTTTGCACGTTGATTGTTTGAGAGGTTTCAATGATCATCATAGAAGTGAGTCTGCGTTTAAGGCGTTGGCTATTGCTATCAAGGAAGCCATTTCTTATACTGGATCCAATGATGTTCCAAGCACCAAAGGTGTTTTATTCTGAAAAGAGAATATTTTTTTTTCATAAATCTTTATTGTGTATATTAAAAATCTTCGTTTTGTTTTGTGTTTATTTCATTATTCCGTTTACCTTCCATATTATTATTATTCATAGCAATCGGTACTCTTGTAGTTTTACAACTTATGCTTCCTCAATGAAATAAAATTTGCTTTTCTATGTACATGGTTAGAAAACAATATATATTATAAATCTTTCAAGATGTCGGTGATCTTCTTGGTGGAACGTTCGTATTGCAACAATCCGCTATTCTTCAAAGCATCAGAGTTTTCTCCGGCAAAAGTTTTCATAATTCCAAGAGTCTTCAAGCTAACACTACCATTAGGTCTCATAGAAGCTTGGGAAACCGCACTTGGAATCATAACTTGCTTGTAGTGTTTACCTGGGACAGCTTTAGCGGCACCAGCTTGAGTGGCAGCTTCAATTTGGTACTTAGTGACGAACCCGGCAACCCCATAATTATTACCTTCATTTACCAATCTACCAGGAACAACGGTGGTGTCGGAATAACCATGAACCGTGCTGTTCAAACGGCCTCTTTGCAAATATGACAAACCACCAGTACCCTTGATTTTGGCAGATCTTGGGTTGGAAGCCAACTTAAGGAAAGTCTTATCTTTATTTACCGAATCGACTCTGGAAATCTTGTGTTGCTCCACTTCTTTGCTCATGAATTGCAAAGCTTCCAAGGCCAAAGAGCTCTTGTTGAAAGCAGATGGGTTTAATTTCTGGGGGTGGTTTTTCAAGACGTGTTGTTGGAAATCATGTCTAATTTTTTTCAAGTCCCTCAGCAATGCTTTCAAAACTGCTGGGGAGGTAGAGCTATCAATCCCCAAGATATCACTCAAACTGACAAACCGGTTTTTGTCGGAAAGGCTGTATAAATTGGTGGCTTCGCTCTTGAATTTATTTTGATGTTCTGATTCGGTATCGGCGAAAAGGGTGCTCATTTGGTTAGCAATTCTTTTTGGAGGAATCACAGGGATCCCCAATTCTTGGAATCTTTTCTTAATCCAGTAGAATTCCGAGGTTGGTTCAAAGCCAGTGACCCCTTCTAGTGTGTCTAAATCATCTAATATAATGTATCTTCCCTTGATTTTTTTAGGTAAGGAGGCCTTGATACCAAAATCTTGTCTGTTCAAACTGGCGGACGTTGTTTGGATGACTTGATGTGTAGGATAGTACTTTGGGGCAAAGGCATCGAATTTCTTCAATGGAGTAGCCACTGAGGCTATCTTGGAGTTTCTAAGCAAGTTGGCAAACTTTGCTGAGGACATTTTTGTACAAGATGGACAGGATATACCGATCTAAGCCCAAATGTCTCTTTGTGTGTTGGTGGAAATTTTTGTTCAAAAAAAAATCGTGAAAATCTTTGGTTTGCGGCGATGGTGATTTATGGTCACGTGGGAGATCTGGAAGAAAATCACCGAAATTTTTTTTTTTTTTTCCTTCTTTTGTTTCTACAGTGATGCGATGAGATGCTGGCAGCTAATCGATAGATAGACCATAATAATACCATGTCTAAAGTACTCATACGGAGACTCGCTACCTCCTCCAGCAGTCTTTCTAAGCAGCTTGACACGGCAAAGTTTGTGAAAAAAGCGTCTTTTGACCGAAATTTCCCAAACGAAAGAAGACAAAGGGCCTGGGAAAAGACCGGGGAAGATAAAGAGACCTTCTTCAAGAGAAAGTACGCCCATGTTCATGCCAGGCAATTGAAAGATAGAGATCTCTTACAGGAATATAAGACAAAGCACGACAAGAAGCAGCTTTATAGAGAAGAACTGAAACATATTAGAAGAGAAAGAAAGTATCAAAGAGCAGAATCCAATCGTTACGTCCAAAGTTTCCATAACCCTTTAACAGAGTTTGTCTACGGTACCTCTGCGGTGCTCGCGGCCTTGACATCTGGGAAAAGGCAATCATATACCAGACTATTATTACAGGGAAGTAATTCCAGTGATGATCAGCTCGTGAAATTGGCTAAACAAAATGGTATTTTAATTGAACAAATGGACAAGCATCATATGAACTTATTGAGTAACTACAACCCGCATAACGGTGTCATATTGGAAGCCCGGCCAATAATATTAAACAGTATCAAGAAATTGGGGATAGTGAGCTCAGAAAATCAAACAGAATACGATGTGTACCAAGAGGATTTGGGAGTGGTCGAACAAATAACGTTACCGGTGATTAGGGAGTCGGAAATTGAAGACAGTGACGGGGTTTGCAATCCGTTTGGGGTACTTATCGATGAAGTCACTGATCCTCACAATCTTGGGGCGATCATTAGATCAGCTTACTATTTAGGGGCCGACTTTGTGGTGGTGACCGCCAAGAACTGTGCTCCTCTAAATTCGGTGGTTGCCAAAGCTTCATCGGGTGCCCTTGAATTGATGAACATCTATTCAGCAGACAACCCAATGAAATTCATCCAGGAAAGTCAAAGCAATGGCTGGAAGTTTGTCAGTGCAGGGGTTTCCAAAACCCAAGATTCCAAGAATGTTGGAATGGACAGTTTGAAAGACTTACTTGTTGCTGAACCATGCGTGATGATTTTGGGGTCGGAAGGGAAAGGTATTAGAAAGAACTTGGTCAATCTTAGTGATTTTTACGTAAAGTTGGAGTCTTACAGAAGTGATATCAATAATGGTAAGTCGGTAGTGGACTCGTTAAATGTCAGTGTTGCTGCAGCCTTGTTGATGGACAAGTTTTTCCGGTGAGGAAGGGAATTGTAAATTGTTATAGAAAAGATGTCTTGTGAATAATATAATTGATAAAAAATTGTTTATTGTTTTTTGGGATGTCTTACAGATCGACCCCGGTACCAGTTGTAGGAATACTGTGTGTAATAATAATTAAAAATGTCGTAATTATCATTGATTTCTCACAGTTTTTTGCACTTTTTTTTTTTCAAAAGAAAATCACCAGGGGGGTGCTTTTTTTTTTGATGTCTATTTGAACTTTCTTCTTTATCACCTCGGAAGGCCTCCCGCACACTATTCCATTATGATGAACCTACAATTGGTCACGAGGAACTTGCTATCCTCCAGTAAGGCCTTCAAGAAAACCGGTTTATTTTCGCGAAGCTTCCATGTAAATGCCCAAAGAAACTTGCAAAACATTATCCAATCACAAAGATGCGTAAAGACCTCATTGACCATCAACTCCAAACTACTCTCCACGAAATTCCACACCAAGACCAAAGTGGCCAATTCCCAAAAGCCAGGGATCCCAAAAGATCCCAAGGAAATCAAACCGGTGGTGGTTAAAAATTCATCGCTGCTTCCTTCGTCGTTATCGGTTCCCCAACTTAATATCATCAAACAACTTTTATCAAAATTGTGGCCAAAGGGCAACACCAACGCCAAAATTAGGGTGGTGGTTGCCTTGTCGATGTTGATATTGTCCAAGCTTTTGAACGTCCAGGTGCCATTTTTCTTTAAATCGATCATTGATTCCATGAACATTGATTGGCTTAACGAAATCGGCACGGTCACCACGATTGCTGGTGGGTTGATTCTCGCTTATGGTAGCGCCAGATTCGGGGCGGTATTATTTGGGGAGTTAAGAAATGCCGTATTTGCCAGAGTTGCTCAAACTGCCATCAAAAAGATTGCCAATGACACTTTTACCCATTTATTGAACCTTGATTTGAGTTTCCACTTGTCGAAGCAAACCGGTGGATTGACCAGAGCTATCGATAGAGGTACCAAAGGGATTTCGTACGTATTAACCGCCATGGTTTTCCATATATTGCCAATCTCCTTTGAAATCTCCATGGTATGTGGGATCTTGACTTACAATTATGGGTTCAAGTTTGCTACCGTTACTTTGCTTACCATGTTGGCGTATTCGATTTTCACCATTAAAACTACTACTTGGAGAACTGGGTTCCGTAGAAAAGCTAATAAGGCCGATAATCAAGCGGCAAGTGTTGCTTTGGACTCATTGATCAATTATGAGGCCGTGAAATATTTCAATAATGAAGCGTTCCAAGTATCGAAATACAATGCCGCATTGACAAAATACCAAGATGCCCAAATTAAAGTGGCCACTTCTTTGGCATTTTTGAACTCTGGTCAGAATTTTATTTTCACCAGTGCCTTAACCGCAATGATGTATATGGCATGTAATGGTGTTGCTAATGGTTCGTTAACTGTGGGGGACTTGGTGTTAATTAATCAGTTAGTTTTCCAATTGTCGGTGCCATTGAATTTCTTAGGTTCGGTTTACAGAGAATTGAAGCAATCATTGTTGGATATGGAAACGTTGTTCAAATTAAACAACAATGAAGTGAAGATTAAGAATTTGCCAGATGCCAAACCGTTGGCCCTTGGAGGTGCTGCAGAAATCAGGTTTGAAAATGTCAGTTTCAGTTATGTGCCAACTAGAAAGATTTTGGATAATGTATCATTCACGATTCCTGCTGGGGAAAAAGTTGCTATTGTCGGACCAAGTGGTAGTGGGAAATCCACGATCTTGAAATTGATTTTCAGATTTTATGATTTAGATCAAGGGAGAATTTTGATCAATGGGCAAGATATCAAACATCTCACTTTGGAATCCCTTAGAAAATCCATTGGAGTGGTTCCTCAAGACACCCCATTATTCAACGATACCATCTTGGAGAATATCAGATATGGGAGACTTGATGCTAGCGATGATGAAATTAAGCATATCATCAACAAAGTGAAACTTAATAACCTAATTGAGGACTCTCCAGAAGGTTTGAACACCATTGTTGGGGAGCGGGGTATGATGATTTCTGGAGGGGAAAAGCAAAGATTAGCCATTGCCAGATTATTGCTTAAGAGAGCACCAATTGCGTTTTTCGATGAAGCCACTTCTGCTCTTGACACCCATACTGAACAGGCACTTTTGAAAGAAATCAAGGCCATGTTCCATAATGACAAAGCCGAACTTAAAGACATCACCAGTGTGTCTATTGCTCACAGATTGAGAACCATTGCGGACAGCGACAAGATCATTGTCTTGGAAAGAGGCCAGTTGAAGGAAGAAGGTACTCATTTTGAATTATTGGCTAAGGAAAAGTCCTTGTATAAGGACTTGTGGAATATTCAAGAAAACTTAGATATGGAAGAGGAATTATTGGAACAAGAAAGGAAGAGAATCGAAGCCAAAAAGGCTAGCTTAAAAATGGAAGCTACTGAACAGTAAATTGAAGAAAGTTTTGGAAAACAATGAGTGGTTTTTTTGTTGTTGTTTTTTTCATTTCTCCTACAATTAGTACTTGCATAAGAGAAAGATAAATATATATATTACTTGTTGTCTTTATCATTATTATAATCATTATTCATTTAAATTGCTTATTTGTAAAATAAGTCTACTGTGAAATCCTTTTTCACAAGAAACAAATATTCCTTTTCAAGAACTTGCAAGTTATTAGGTTGGGGATGTTTTAATAACCAATCTAAACCAACCATACCCTTACTTATTCTTAAATTTCCCGAAATGTCATCAGCTCTACCGGTACTCAAAGGTCTGGCATTGACGACGAAATTGGATTTGTGTATCATGTAAGAATAAAACTGAGTGATCCGGTGCTCAATCAACCTGTCGTTATTTTCTGCAAAATCAATTAATTCTTCATCCACTGATGAGATCAAAAACAATCCCTGGCAAGATTTCTGAAGATTATGAAGAAATTTGACCATGGTGATTGGTTTGACATTGCTAGCACTTACCAAGAATTCCAATCCGTCAATGAAAATAATACGGTTGTTGGAAGGGGCGATATTCTTCAAAATATGAGTTTCAAACAAGTTTTTCACCACAGATTCCTCACTAATATCTCCATCTTTCAAGATTTTCGTGAACAAATCATCAAAACAATTAATGAATTGGAATCTGTCTTGTTGGGTTGTCAAGTCAATGCTGGTTAATTTTTTAAAATAATAAGAATAATAACTCAAGTTGTTGGATAATGAGATATAGGTTACTTGTCGATCTAATTTCTTTGAAAGCGATGTGTTATGATGATGCGATGACACTGAGGAATTGAGCCGGCATTTCCCAAACAAAAGTTCTTCTATTAGGGTATTGATGAGCCATATTGGAGAGGTTCCTTCCACTGAAGTGATTAACCCAGTGAAAGGATGGAAAATCTTAGAGTCTAGTAGCTGTGGACATATGACGCTATTGTCATTGAAAATAGTAAGATCTTGTTTTTGACGGGTCCCCATATTCTTTTGTATATATGTGTATATATCCTTTCAGTTAATTATTTCAAAAAACACACCGAAATATTTTGTGCTCATCACCAAAAAAAAAATTAAAGATCCGGTCAGCGCTACAAACCCCAGAACCAGGTGATCCAGCACGGTGGGTGCTGTGGATATACTGAATTTACAGCACATGAAAACGTTATCAGCAATGAATATAAATGAAACTTTTAATATGTCATAGTACATTATATGTACATGTTATAATACATGAAGGTCACCCAGAATAAGATATATTTCTTATTAGGTTCACTTTCTCCAAATCATTGTTTTCAGCTGCCTCAATGATCCGCAATTTCATTAATTTCTTCCACCTCAACCAATCCTCATACTTGAGAAAGAATTTTTCACCAAACTCATCATGTTCTAAATCGATGGTATTGCCACTCATGATGAAACACGCCCACACTCCCTTGCGGTTATATAATCCATTGCCACGCAAACTCTCGCACATGTTTTGTTCGAACTTTGTTGGGATTGGTTTAGCCTTGAAGATCGCTTTCTTCGATTCATTAGGAGTTAGATTTCTAGGAATATTGGCATGTGGAGTATTATACTTATCCGGCTTTTCCAACACCGAAAGTTCCGTGGTCTTAGTGTTACTTGGGAAATATTTTTCATCAAGCTTTGGGAAAAGCCAATGGACCACATAGAGATTTTGACTGAACGCTGGAAACCATTTCATGATAAAGCTATAATCCGAATTATAAGTATGGTGCTCACCATCCCAATTTGATCCCACCCGGGGAAACTCGTTGAAAAACCTTTTTGATCGGTCGGGGACAAGACCATCAAATCGCCAAATGTTGTGGAAATTCTCGTAATCTTTCGAGAAGAACGACTTCTGAATATCCTTTATGGTGAAGTTATTATAAATATTCGGAGGTAGTTTCCAGTCCTCGGGTAGCTTGTATACTGGTGGTAATCCTTTAAGAACGATTTTATCCTCTAGAGGAATCGAGTCATCAAACATTTGGGTCTATATTCTTGATCTATTGGAAAATTTGGACGGGAAAAAAAAAACAAGAAGGTCACTGAGTTGTAGTCCTAAATAACATATTCTATGTAGCGTGTCCTATAGTGAAGGTACCTTATGATCACACCAATGAATAATCATCGAAGTTTGGTAACTGGTCAACTAGGAAAGAGAGAGGAAAAAAAAAGAAAAAAAAAGAAAGGGGAAAGAGGCGCATGATCATGTTCTTTGTACATGTTTATGCATATGTATACATGAAGGGTGGCCAGGTCTGCGGGTCTGTCACCCCTTGTCAAATAGAAAACATACAAATGACGAAAACATCTTTGAAGGCGAAATTCTATCGATATCGACCAATAGTGAAGGGTGAGCTATCGGGAAATTGTGTTAATAATTAAACCAAATGAGATGCTACTTGCGAGCCCCTCTGGTGATTGGGTGTTCAGCTGGTAATGTCATACGAAGAAACACGCTACCACGTTTTGGGGCTAATATTCAAAGATTCCATACCT
The DNA here is from genome assembly GCF_037102585.1 of Saccharomycopsis crataegensis. Classification (NCBI taxonomy): domain Eukaryota; kingdom Fungi; phylum Ascomycota; class Saccharomycetes; order Ascoideales; family Saccharomycopsidaceae; genus Saccharomycopsis; species Saccharomycopsis crataegensis. The sequence goes on from NW_027043831.1 coordinate 86,946, forward strand.
CTCCAATAACCAGAATCAATCCTTTATTGCCCATTGACCCTTTAGAAACTCTTGAAGAAGAAGAAGTAAAGCAAGAGAAGCAAAGATTGAATAGAGAAAAAAGGAAGTTGCTGAAACAACTGGGGGAAACCTCCAAAACAACATCACTGGTCAATAATAATTCACAATCCCCATTTTCCGAAGAAGATGAACAGGAAAAACAGGAAAAGAGGAAAGAAAAAAGAGAAAGATTTTACGGATTCTTGTTCAAATGTTTAGAAACCTCAGGGATAACATTTGCGTCGGTCGCGGTGTTGGCCGCTGCTGGGCTAACGTACCACGAGGTTTATGAAAATCATGTTCTTTCCAAGTTAGAAAAAGCATTTGGTCTTGGTGACACATCTTTTGACTTGGCAATCCATGAAACCGCTAATAGTTCGGGAACTGATTGGGTCGAACGACCTCAACAAAAGTTGATGGATGACATAGTGTCTGGGAAAATTAAAGGTCGATACTTCTTATTGATTGGGGAAAAGGGTACGGGAAAAACATCGCTAGTGTTGGAAAGTTTCAGCAAAGTCAATGGGATGAATTGTACTGCCATGGATGCCCACGCTGATCCAGAGATCTTTAGAATTCGGTTGGGGAAAGCTTTAAATTTCGATTTCTTCGAAGACTATATTGGCTCATTGTTTAGCATCAGAGGCCCAAGAGACACCACTGCGATTTTGGATATTGAAAGGGCGTTCACTAAGTTGGAAGAGGTGGCGATCAAAAGAATGAAGCGCACCAAGAAACCCTTGGTATTGCTCATTAATTCCGCCCATTTGATTAGAAATGACCCAGAAGGTGTCAATCTCGTTGAACTATTACAACAAAAGGCGGAAGAGTTATGTGGGGCAGGACTCGTGACAATGGTGTTCAACTCGGATGATTATTGGTTGTACGAAAGAATGAAGAAGTTAAGTACCAAATTGGAAGTTATCAGTATCACCGATTTGAACCGCGAAGACGCTGTGAAAACTCTTAAATCCTCAAGAAAGAGATTTTTCAAAGAAGAATTGGATGACAAACTTGCAAATAGAGTTTATGATTTGGTGGGTGGTCGTCCTCAGCATTTGTCAGAGGTTTCCAAACATAGCAATATGATTGTTGCCAGTCATAAAATCATTGATCGAGAGAAAACCTGGTTTTTGAACCAGTGTGGGTTAATTGGTGAAGGTATGGATGATGATGTTATGGAGAGTGGGAAATTTTCTACTTCTGCTATGCTTTTAGCAAAAGAATTTGTGGATATGGATAAAGCCCGACATAAGTCTAATGGGAACATTGAGAATAATAAACTGCCGCATGAATTACCTTTAAAACTCTCAGAGAGTCATAAAATTCCTTCAATGCCTCTTTGGAGAGCCCGACAAATCATGACCAGGCCAGATTATATTCAAAAATACGACGATTTGAACATTTTCACTATTGATCCTGATTCTAACGTTCGTGCTGATTCAGTGCCGATGATGAGAGCATTCCATGAGATCGTATGCCAGCCAGGATTCGATGAATTATTGGAAAGCACCTGTGATAGAGTTGCGGCTATTGAAAGTTTGGGGAGAACCAGAGAATTGGTTGCAAAAGATTTGGTTCTTGGAGGTCAATACAAACTCAAAACTATCAAAAAATATGACAAACCTAGATATCGTGATGAAACCGTGACACACATTTCATTACAAGGTAGTGATGAAGATGATCGGGATGAGGAAAATGCAATACCACTACAAGATTTACATGAAGGTGCCCACAAGAACTGGTGGCAGAAGAGAATGCAGAGCGATTACGTTACCACGTATCTGAGTGATGATTCAATCAAACAGGATGTTGATATACGGAATGATATTACCGTGAAAGAAGATTGAAGATTGGGCAGCTGTGAATTTTATTCTACATTTCTGAAGAATTATAAGTGGCTTTTGTTGATAACTTTTGGCGGTGAGGGGGTTTTTTTTTTGTTCTAGAAAATGTATTCGTATTTTTTTTCCTCTTTTATTGACAATTGACTGTTCTTCTATCGTTGTAGTTGTTTGTTTTCCATGTTGGAAGCACGCCAAGGTTATGAGTCTCCGGAGCCGGTGTCCGCCCCCTCCCCCCAACAATTTCTTTTTATATGCGCCCAATGAAACCTCCCAAAAAAAAAAGGAAATGGGATGAGCTTTCAGAGATCTTTTACCCCAGAATTTCTAGACATCCTCGGTAATTACTAATCATTTACAACCATGATCCCTATATTTCCAAGATTAACCGGTGTGATGAGACCTAATCTTGTCTCTCAAGCCGTACAGATCCGGTGTTTCCTGTCCAAATCGCGGTTCCTCAAATCGAATGATATCTTTAATGTCTCCAAAAAGGCAACCAAATCGAAATCAAATGTTACCGATGAATCACCAGTTGATGCTAAGAAACCGGTAGAACATTATGTCACTAAAATATCTCCTACTCATAAGCAGCCTATTACCAACACTGAACAGCTTATGTCTCAACATGAGAAAAACCAAAAATCGATCAATGCAACCATTGAATCCCTTAAACAGCGCATCGCAGAAGATCCAAAGAAATTAGAAGAAACTTTGGAAGAGCTTCACTCACAGTCTCAAACCCCAAAGAAACCTACTCTTGCTGATTTCAAATGGCCATTGATTAATACGTTCTTGTTGACATCAATAATATATTTTATCTTACAATATACCTGGGAATACCTTGATTTTGAGCAAACGGAGTTGGAGTATAAGCAACAAATTGAAGCTTTGGAACTCAGAATTAGAGAATTGGAGGAAACGAATGAGGAAAATCAGACTGCTTTGAAAGAACAAAAACAAAAGGAACTGGAAGCATCGCATGGTTGGAGACGTCTTTTTTGGTTTTGAATGATGTCGTTTTACTTATATACTGAAATTATTATTCTTATTTATTGGTTGGTTGGTTATTAAGGTCTATTACAAAATATACTATATACATTAGCATAGAAGGATCAATGCATATATTCCAAATTTTTATTATTAATCATTCGTAATCACATTAGTGAAGAAAAGAAATACAAGGAGTACAAAAAAAAAACATCTAGGAAATCTCAAAAAAAAAATATAGTAATAATAGTACATAACAATAATGGAACCCCGAAAAGTATATAAATGATGAAAAAGAAAAACAAATAATCAGTAGCCTATTTCTAAAGTATCAAATTCCCAGAATCTCTTGTAATTTTCAACGATATTCTTCAAGTGCAAAATCAATTTCTTCACTTGTAAGAAAGTCAAGGAGGTATCCAAATCTTGTGGAATCAGATGTGGCAAATAATCATTAAATATCACATTGAGACTAATACCAATGGCATCAATCGTCATTCTCTCGAATTCCAATTTACTCTCAATATCCTTATTCGAATTCGCAGTGATGGCAGATTGTGGGGTTTCGGAATTATCTTGAAATTCTGATGAAAGTGGCCCATTTCTAAGGTTATCAAGTGATGCCTCCAGTGATAAATCAATTAGTAAGTTGCTCAAACACATGAACTTGCATAAAAGCCAATATGGTGAAACGCTGCCTTCGGTAATTCTTTCCTTCATATCTGAGTAAGATGAAGGATTACCAGAATCCATTTCTTTCAAAAACTTATTTTTTCCTTCACCACGGCTAGAAAGAATGTCCTTCACTTCCTCTATATCAAAATCATCATCAAATGCCAAAGATGATAGGCTGAGTTTGTGATCTTCAAGGTACTTTAATTCTTTAACAATTGACCAGATGACATGATCCCGGAAATCAGGATTGATAAAAGCATCAGATTTTTTCAGCAATTTGCCATTTGAAGCTGGCGCGGCGAGTATCGCCGAATCATCAGCTGCTGATTTTTCAAATTCCTTTGCTTTAAGGGGCTTCAAATTCTCAAAAACTACAGGGAAATAGCCTTGCTTCAAATTTTGAGTTTCGAGTTTCAAAGTGTTTTCACAGAAAATCATCAACGATAAAAATAACTTGAATTGTGACCATAATGAGACATTGGTAGCAGCAGTTCCATCAAAAGAATATAATGGAATAACTGTGAATAACCCTTGCGTCATTTGATAAAATGCTCTAGGTGATGAGGTAACTGAGAAGTAAATATCAATAATATGCCGAAGCTCTGGTAGGAAAAAATTTGCCAAAATAGTTTGGTTTTTAGAATCTTCTGCACCATCTGACTGAGATAATGGTGGTTTTTCTAATGGTCGTGAGTTAGCGAGTCCAACACTTGCACTTGCAGGTTGTGATTTCCAAAATGCCCCTGTGGCAACCTTGAACAAATAGAAAATCAATTCTTGAATTAAATAGACGACGTCATTAATCTTGTTAAAATAAATAACTCTTTCATCACACAAGCATGTGAAAGCAACTTTCAATAACAAGTCGAAAATCTGTTGGTCAAAAAACTCTTGTCTCGTTAAGATTATAGAAAGCGTGCGTAACTTATTGACAAAAACTTCAATTGACGATTTAAATTTGCTTACCCGTAGTTTCTCAATCATTTTATGATCCCTTTTACTTTTTTGACTAGTCTTTAAATCAAGATTATCGATATCATTTAGATCATCATGATTTTTTATTGGCAATCCAAATTCGTCGATAGTGACAGCCTTCTTATCATCATTTTCCCCATCAATCATTGGTACCAAATGATCCTCAATCTTAAAATCTCCTTTCAAATCGTGCACCAAGCCACTATCAATCCCTAGATTAATAAGACAGGCTTCCAACTGTGATATTGAGCTTATGATTGTATCAGCAAGGCCAATAGTGGAAACTTTTTTTTGGATTAGGATATTATTATCTTTTATCACTATGGCTTTATTCGACGCAATATTATTATCAAAAATTTGCTTGACATGAGATACCTTAAAAGATTCAGAGAACTTTCCGTGCGGTTTAAGGTAATGGGTGCGGGAGATTTTCAAATAACTTTGTAAAAAAAACTCATTGATGGAATTGTCAATCTGATATTTTTTGTCATTGTGCTTTTTGGTCTCACTAAACAGTTTTTCTTCTGTGACTATGTCATTGAGTAATCTAAAAACTTTTACCACGTTAAGTTCTTTCTTTCGTTTCAATTTTTCCGCTTCTTTTGCAATTTTGTTCTCATTCTCCTTATGTCGTTGGGCTATTTTATTCTCTTTCTCAATAGTTTCAAGTAAGCTTTCATCTAGCATTGAGTTGATTTCTTCGAAATTACTTTTGGAGACATTTATATTATTGGCGGCAAAAAAATTCAGTGCTTCCTTGTCTGCATCAATTGCAAACTTTTTTCTCGGGATAAATCCTGCTTTTCCAAGAGGACTTGTGGTTCCTTTTGAGAAATCTGGTCTTGGTTTTGCTTTGACGGATCTACTGATCATCGACAACACAATATCCTCATCGCTGTCATCCTCAGAAGTAGAGTTTTCAATAGCAACAATCTCATCAGAATCATCGGTCAAATCGTCGTTTATCATATCGTACTACTCTTTGAAAATATTCTGGGAGTTTGCTATACCTTATGAGGAGAAGAATCCATTGGCGGAAATATTTTTCGGCTTATTATAGACGTTGAATGATCAACCGCAATAATATTTAAATAATTCGAGATTCTGATTAGAAAATTTTGGTGATAACGAAAATATTTTTTTTTTTTACTTTCACGTGCCGCTGTTCTGGATCATCATCATACTCTAAAATTGTTATATAATTATCTATTTATTGTTATAATACATAATACAATATATACCTCTATTTTGACAAAAATTCTATAATTTCATTTCTCTTGTTGTAAAAATCGTATTTCAATATAATATTCCCATTGTTGGCAAAGTTCACAATCTGGAGAATTTCATCTGGCAATTTCTCATCGAAAGCTCGAAGAATCTTCATCAAGTGCTCTCCACTCATCAAGTTAAACTTCGTGGCCTTTAAACTATCAATAATTTTACCAACTATTGACTTTATTGGGAAAGATTTAACGCCATTGGTGGTATTCAAGTTATAAAGAATCTCAAAAATCATCAACAATTCGCCTGTATTCGTCCCATTTCCTTGCGGAGCATCTATCTCGAACAACTTTTTTTTCTGCGCTTCTTTCAATCTGATTCTTTCAATTAATGACAATTTCTTATCATTTATCGGTTGTGCCTTCTGCTTGGAAATTTTAGATAATTTCGTTATCTTTGGAGCAGATTCTTTCAAAATACTTAATTTTCTGTTAATACTACTAGCCGCTGGTTTAAAATCCGATGGAGCTAATGGCAAATCATTATAAACTTGGTTGATCTTCTCGTCAATAGAGTGTAAATCTTCCCGAGAAACAAAAGTATCCACTAATTGCAGAAAGATTTCTTTTCTTTTCACGATTTCTTTAGCAAAGTTGGTAACTTGCAATTGTTCTTTAGGTAAACCTATTAACAAATTAGTTTTATCATTATTAGAAACAACTTTGAATAGCTCATAGCTCTGGGGATATAAATATTTAATCTTTAAAATGTCCGAAACCGTCACTTCTTTACCTAAAAGTTTGGTCATATTTGGAAGAAACTGGCTCAAGCTAGGCAAATTTGTATGATCAAGAAAATAGATATAAATTACATTGTCTAAGTTTGAAAAAATTCTGACCAATGCTTTCAATTTCTCCTTTAAAGTGTTATCATGGAAATTCGCAAAATCTTTAAATGACTGGGTAAAGATTTGATTGAAAAGTTCATTATTTGTGTCTTTTTGATGATAAACGATCTCATCGATGAAAACATCCCCGATTTTCTTGCTCATTTTGAAATTGATCAAATAAGGATCAGCAGTGGTATCAAAACCAACGTAGTTTAGCTCCATCAAAGGATCTATTTGTAAAAATAAATTTTGATTTCTTAAGTACCCAAACATATGCTCCTTTCCCGTATTCACATTTGTATTAGCATTATTGAAAAATTTCTTGTCTTCGAATGCCCCAATTGTTGGATCTTTCAAATAATTGATTTTCCAAACCCTTTGAAGGAAGAATTTGTTGATATCTGGTTTGTTATCCATAAATGACGACGATAATTTAATAACATCCGAAATTTTTAAGTCCAAATTCAAAGATTTCAGGAAAACCGTATAATTTGAGCCCTCAACTTTTAAAATATTGTTAAAAACCATACCCTTTGTAATAATCTCAAATATTTTTCCTACTGATAGAATTAAAGTTGGTTCATCCTGGCTCCCCAATTCGATCGGCTCTTTTTCATACCTGGTATATAATTTCAAATTGGCACCGGTTGTATGAATCAAAGAGACCAAGTTGCAATTGGTTATTGGGTTGTTGGAAGATATTACATAAGATTGATCCGATAAACACTGATCGAAAAATCCATAATTCAAGCCAAACGATTTGGAAATAAGGGAGACCATAGAGTCAGATACCGAGTTCAATATCCCTTCAGAGCTTTTTTGAATTTGTTTTGGGTCTCCATAATTCAATCTATTCACGGTAATCGTCCCAAATTGGGGTTTGGCATTGTTAATTTGTAAGTACGAACTATCAGAGGTGGTGATTTGCGAATTGTTGTTTGAAAGCAGTTGCCAGTTTCGAAGGACTAAATATCCATGAGATACCAAACATTGGAGCAAATATTTGGTATCATAGTTATTAACATCGATTACTGGAATTGTCATTTGCCTGATATTTCATTTAAGAGATGATAATAATAAACATTGCGTTAAATCCACCATTTATGGTGATTAGGCAGCACTGACATTTCCATCGGGGGGAAAAAAAAAAAAAAAAAAATTACTAATAACGTTTCCAAGCGATGAATGATTTATCTTATCGACACCAACTAAATATAGCCAACAAACCATGAGTAATATCGTCTCCCAACTCCCAAAAATAGTCAAAGAATCACCAATATTTGTGGCCTCCAAAACTTTTTGCCCATTTTGTCAAGCAACTTTGAAAACCCTTGATAGTTTGAAAGTCAAGCCGTATGTACTACAATTGAATCAAATGAAGGAGGGCCAGGAAATTCAAGATGCATTGGCCAAAATGACCGGGCAAGGTACTGTGCCAAATATCTTCATTGGTGGAAAGCATATCGGTGGTAACTCAGACTTACAAAAATTGAAAAAAAATGGCAAGCTTACTGAACTTTTAAGTAAATTTTGATACAACAATCAAGAATATTTCATCATCATCGCAAATTAGGATATATTCAACAAATATAATGTAGAATTGAATCCTTTTTCTTTAATAAACAAAGTCTAGATATATCAACTGGCAGCTGTAGATATCAAGAGTTTCCCGTGCTTTCTTAATTCTTCATCCATTAGATCCTTAATTCTCTGGGCCCCGGAAATCCCTATACCCAACAAAGTTTCCAATTTATCAAATGGGATTTTTTCTTCCAATAACATCATCGCAAGTTTTTCACTTTTACCGACTATTCCTAATGTCAAAAAACTCATATCTCCTTCCTCTAAATGATTTAGGTCCAAAATTGGAATGCTATTATTGTAAAGCCCAACATTAATAGAGCTGACAAAATCGTACATCGCGATCCCAGCATCGATCAATGCCAAGGTTACCGAGTTGGCAACCGCTGATAAAATCCCTCCGTCTTGTGATAATACATAACAGTCCACTATTATTTGAGTTCTTGGATACAATTTGGTTATTACTGTCTCGCTGAATGTTTTTTCTAATATCGTCATCATTTCTTTGATTCTTCGATCAGATTTAGGTCTCTTTCTTCGTTCCACTGGAGAGAAACTGGCAATATTAAGATTCACTGTGATTGAAGCATTATTATTATTTGAATTGGCTTTGGATTTTGGTTCTAATGGTCCATTTACTTTGCACATCACTTTTGTATTCCCTTGTTGGACATATGATGAACCGTCCGATGAGGTTTGGTGAGTGTTGACTTTACAAGTGAATGATTTCAACTCATTCCAGCGTCTACCATCTAAACGAAGGCCTTCAGGCGAGTATAATTCTTTGTTGGACATAGTTGGGCTCCTAGAGATGGTAATAGATTATATTATAATAGGATTCTCACAGTCAAAAAGAATAAAAAAAAATTGCGAGAAAAAAAAAAAAAAAAATTGTATGCTTTGCAGGTGCTGCTTAACCAAATAAGCATTTCACTAGCTTACGGCCTTTTAGTCCGTTTTAAAAAGGTTCTTGCTACTTTATTTCACATAAAAATCTCCCATAATTAACCTCCCTAGATTGTGAAAAATCCCGGCTTTCTTATGTACACTATTATAACCTTGGTATGAATGTGCTAAATGCATTTAACAACCCTTTAAGAAATACTGCAAGTCTTCGCTTCTAATTCTCACTCATTTGATTGAGTAAAATTTGTATAGAGCTAAAAATCTAGTGTTTTATTGTAAGTCTTTTGTCTTTCAGTTTTGAAACATGTTATGTTTGAAATGAATAATCTGGAAATAGGGATATCGAGCCCTTTCATACTAGAATATATCAAACAGACAATAAACAAACTCAAGTTGATATACAAAGCAATAAAGAAAGATGTATGAGCAAAAACGGAACAAATATATGGCAAGTGAAATTATAAGAAGATTTGAAGAAGATTTGATTGATAATATTGTTTCCCTGCTTTTGAATATCTCATATCAAATATGAATCGCGGTTGTTTTTTTATTCTACAATATCATTACAAGAACTTGCGCTTAAAAAAGAAACGTTAGATTGTTCCCAATACAAACTAAAAAACGGTAGTAGCGTAATAGTAATAAGCCTCAGGCCATTTATCGATAAATTAATAATATTTCATGATGTTGGAATTTTATATGAATGAATGAATGAATCATAAATTAACAGGTCTCAGAAATTTAATATACCAATCCGTTGGGTCTTATAATATGTTATTTGTCATACTTATATGCATAATTGTTGTTAACTGTTATATTACGATGCGACTAGACTAGATATAGTTAGTCACGGGTAAGGATCGACTTAGTAGTTACTCTCTGAAGAACCAGAAATCATATATATTGAAAACTTTTCATAGTCGACGACTATAATTACACACGAATGGTTATGAGCTTGTGGTTATGAATGAATGAATATGAATTGAATGAATGAATGAATGAATTGTATATTAACGAGTAACAGAGGTTCTAAATAACATGCAAGCCGGGCATTTCATGCCGGTCTTACTAATAGATAAGTAAAATACTATAACTTTCTCACAACCTCACATTCCTTGCTTTAAGAATTAATCACATCACCGGTTATGAGCACGCGTCTCATTGCCTATAACCAATAACTTAAACCATACTACATAACACTCATCCGCCCCTATGGCGCAGTTGGTGGTCGCGTTACACTCATATATGTATTGCAATGTAAAGGTCCCGAGTTCGAGCCTCGGTGGGGGCATTGAGTTGATGTTTTTTTGGAAACTCAAATATTAATTTTTGTTATTCATCATATCCTTATTAAATTTGATCACATCTATCCAAAGCGAATTTCATAAAGACCACATTTGAGTGCACAAACACTTTTTGCCTACTGTTTTCAAACTTATCAGTATACATTTTCTAGTCAAGACCTTACTTTGATTTAGTACTCAAAAATGTAATACTTATCGCGTAGATATTCAAGCTACATTAGTATCACAAATATAATAATATCTTACCACAAAATCTGAAAAATGTGGTTTCCAAACTATCGATTCTGGCAGTATCGTCATAATCAAGAAGAAGGACAATACGCGATGTGCCGACCTGCTGGTAGGTGTCTAAGAAAAAAGAAAAAATTGGGGCCTCCCGCCCGGGTAAGAATGTTTATTATGCGAAATGTATGAACGGTAATCATCAGATAAACAAAAAACTGGCATTATTGTTATTATATATTATAATTAACATATAGAATCTTCAATATTGTTACAAGATCATCAATCGTTACGCTGTTGATATTGTTAATTTTTCTTTTCGATTACGAAAATCACAGCACAGCATAATTCCAGTACATCAAAATTCCCCCTCCATGCCAAATGATAACCAGTGATCCAAAAAGTCAACAACAGTTGACTACTCCATCCAACATTGACGAAATAAAAAAACAAAAGAAACTTAAAAGTTTACTTAAGAAGCTACAAATACCCGATAACAAGACTTACGAAGTGATCACCGAGAAAATAATAACAACCGCTTCATCCACAGATCCCTCTTCCGATTCTAATAAGCTCCGTCAGCTTAGAAATCGTGATCAGATCCAACTATCGGCTATATCTGACCCTCTACTAGGGGATGATAGAAATGGCAAAGCAAAGATAAAACTAAAAGATACCAACAACAAAATTTCATTCAAATCAAATACTTTGGAAATATCCTCAAATTTGGAAAACCTTATCGTGAAAATAAATTTGAAAAAGATTGTTGGCGATAACTCCATATTTAATACCAGTATCCTAAACGATATAAAGCTATTAGATGATAATAATAAAGATGAATACGATGAGTATGAAGATGATGATAGTTTTGATGTTACAGAATTGCCATACCGTGGAGCCCTTGATATCGACGACGCTAGCACCTTGAAAACTCAGCCGAATTCCCTTGATAGAAAAGCATTCGAGAATTCAATGAAAAGAACCCAAAATTTAAGAATCAAAAACAGTGATGGAACCTTAATAAAGCCTTGGGATCAAGATTCATCCATTTATAAAAAAATTGATTGCATTCATTTTGGTGGTTTTGAAATTGATACCTGGTATGCTGCTCCATATCCAGAGGAATATAATAAACATAAAGTACTTCATATTTGTGAATATTGCCTCAGGTACTTCTCATCATCATTTGTTATGAAGCGCCATTCTTTAAAATGCCCGTTAAACCATCCTCCCGGAAATGAGATTTATAGGGACGTGAATAATCGACTCGCGGTATTTGAGGTTGATGGGAGAAAAAATGTATTATATTGTCAGAATTTATGCTTATTGTCCAAGCTATTTTTGAATTCCAAGACTCTTTATTTCGATGTTCAACCGTTTGTGTTTTATATTTTGACAGAAATTGACTCACAAAATAATTATCATTTTGTGGGCTATTTCTCCAAAGAGAAATTGTCATCTACAAATTACAACTTGTCGTGCATTTTGACATTACCAATTTATCAACGGAATGGATATGGAAATTTTCTAATTGACTTCAGTTATTTATTATCAAGAATGGAATTTAGAGTTGGGACTCCAGAAAAACCTCTATCAAATTTCGGCCTTTTATCGTACCGAAGTTATTGGAAAACAGCATTAGCTTATAGAATAAAACAAATTATGATTGATAGCGAAATCTTCACCAAAACATATCAAATATTAAAGGAAAATAAACAAATTACGGAAAATAACTTTAAAGTTTTGGAAAATTATAAATATCAAAATCCCCTATTAAAACTAACCATCCAAGATCTCTCAAATACCTCAGGTATGACTCCATCGGATGTGATTTATACTTTAGAAAACTTGAACGGATTAATGAAAGATCCAATAACTGGAAAATATGCCATCAAAATCAATATCTCAAAAATCAATGGAGTGATCAATAAATATGAACAGAAAGGATATGTCCGCGTTGATCCTGATTTATTATTATGGAAGCCATTAATTTATGGACCTTCTGGTGGCATTTCTGCCAAGAGAACAGATATCGATATTACCAATGAGCCCACAAAACCAGATGGGGATAGAGTATCAAATAATGATAATCCAAATTTAATTTCATTTCTTGTTAACTTCATGAAGGACGATATTGAGGATATTCGAAATTTGACGAAGCAAACTCTTGATGAAATTGTGAATCGAATAAGGATTTTAACTCACGTGGACTTTGAAAAGAAGAATATGATTATAGATGAAGAGGACGAAAAATTATTAAAATTGGACATCAAGGCTTTGATAGAGAAACATCAGAAATTATTAGCTTCCGACGAGGATAAGGAGGGGCTACTCAAAGCTCTAGAAAATGAGCAAGAAATTCCAATAATGAGATTAATAATGTGTACCAATGTGTATAATGCCAATGGCGATTCATTAATGATGAACAATAAAATCAATCAAGATGGCTCTTTTAACGAAAAGAAGAAGAAAATAGTTATTGACGATGATGATGAGGAGGAAGAGGAAAAAGAGGAAGAAAAAGAAGAGGAAGAGGAAGAGGAAGAAGAAGAGGAAGAGAATAAAGAACAAATAAATGGTAACCGAGTAGCTATCGAAAATCGTAATCGGTATGAGCCAAGTGGAGATGAAAATGAAGATCTGATAGAAGAAAAGAATAAAGATGTTAACGAAACGAAAAGTAGAGATGATGATGCTAAGAATGGAAACGCATCTGTTTTTGGAATACAAGAGGTGGAGAACAGAGGCGAGTCAATTGGGCTGGATGTAGGATATGAAGATGAATTTGCTAGAGATGCGGCAAGCCAGCTAACACAAAACAAGCCTCAGTATGAAGCAATTGATGGAAATGACCAAGTTGATACAGAAAATGGATCCACTTATCTTGATTATTATGACGAAACTTCCGAATTAAGTCCTTTATCCCTATCTGAGCGGTCCGCGTCACCTTTTGAAGAAGATAAAAGTATATCGAAAAGTAAAGGGAGTATTCAAGAAGAAGGCCTCTCAAAATCATATGCGGAAAAAGATGTAGCAGGGAGGATGAGAAGCTTTAGGGGAAGAAATGAAGATCTAAGGGTTAGAGAAAAAGGAAAATTCAGACCCAGTTTTGCGAATGGCCAAGACGTGAATGGCGGGATCCCGAGTTCTAAAGAAAGCACCAAGAATCATCAAAGAACATCTAGCAGGAGAAACAGAGGTAAAAATATTAATATGGATGTTGAAGAAGAGACTATTTCCAGGAATTTGAAGCGAAAAATTGGAAGTACCATTGGAGAGTCTGAGAGACATTCCAGCAGTAAAAATCAAGAATCAGAAGTAATCAATGGAAAAAATAATGGTAATATGGCAGAAACTGCCGATACTCCTCCTGTAAAAAGAGGCAGGGGCAGACCCAAGGGAAGTTTCAAGAAGAAGAAACTACACAAATAGGGAAAATAAAGAGACGAATGGGATATGATTAATGCGGTAACGATTTTGTAATATACTTTTTTTTTTTGTTTTTTGTGTCTTTGTAGGCTACAGATGATAAAGCCTATTGGTCTGAAAATAATAAGATGAATCTAAAATAAATCTAAATAATAATAAAAATCTAAAAATACAAATGAGAAAACTTCCAACCATAATTTTGAAATTACGGGGAGATTTTTTTTGGAAAAAAAGAATAAAACAAAAATTGTGGGCTAGAGCCCCAACAAAAAAAAAGTCAAATAAATCTAATAGAAAACAAAGTTGGCGGTACCACTGGTGACACTAACAGTACAACCGTCAGTTCCATCACCGTTATAAACACCATTAGCGTAAACACAATCTCCCACAACACTGGCACCATCAGCAGCTTCAATTTTCAAAGAGTAAGATGGCGGAGTCTTGTTGTTTGGGTTTGGAATAATACTCAAGTAAGTGACACTATCGGTCATACCAGCGCCGGCAACGACTGGTGCCCAGTTACCAATACCACTTCCATCGGTACCCCAAATACACCCATCTTCAACATCGACACCAGCATCATTAATGTAATATTGAGAGGATGTACCTTTGCTTTCCCATTTGAAGTAAGTACCAGAGTTAACAACGGACATTGGTTTGGTGGAGCCCGCAGTCAATCTAGTTGGGACAACCATGTTTTCGGAACCTGGATAGTCTGTTCTACACAAAGAGACAACCTTATCGATTTGAGAAACAGCATTAGCAGTTTGTTCACCCCATTCACACAAGTAGTCATTGTCGGTGTTGGTTCTGTACAACTTCCCATCCGTGCAAATCAAACCACCACGGGTTTCACCATCACTTGGTTGAGAGGATGGCCATTGGGTCTTGGACATACCGGCTTGACAAGCATAAGAACAATAGTAACCACTTTGACAGGAAGTTTGAGTGTTACCGTCTTCGTTCATAATGGAAGCCCAACCACTGAGTCCAACCCAATCAAGGGAAATTACACCGTTACCAGTCGGGACACCAGCAGAACAATCAAGGACACCATCTTCGAATTTAACATTTGGGTTAGAGAACGAAGATAAATCACCATCGATACTTGAAGAAGAGGAGGAGGAAGAAGAAGAAGAAGAAGAAGAAGAAGAAGAGGAAGCAGAGACAGAAGAATATGAAGCAGAGGACGAAGAAGAAATTGTGGTGGAAGCAGAAGGGACAGTGGTTGATTTTTCAGAATTACTAGTATACATAACATCAACATAGGTGGTCAAAGTGGTAAGGGTTGTTGCAATAGCACGTTTATGATTATGTCTAGCTTCGTGCACTTCATTGCTTGTGGAACGTTTATGATATTGGATATCTTTGGAGTGAGAAATTCCAAAATTAGATAATTGTAGAAGTAAATTAAAATATAATGAAGATTTCATGTTTTGTCGTTCTTCTTTTTTTTTTTTTTTTTTGTGAAGGCAATAGATCTAAGGGTTTAGGGTATTTTTCGATGGAGTTCAGAAATTAACGAAAGTTAAATACTTGAGAGAGAGAGAGAGAGAGAGAGACGATGACGGAAAAAAGGAATGTGGAGTATATTTTATTGGATTTCAATCTTTGACAAAGGAAAAAAAAGGAATGATATTTCCGTGGAATTCAAATTCTTATAAAGACTCGACCATGTTTTGCGTTGATGTATGTTCAAGTTTCAGGGCTGCAGCAAGCCCGCAGATTAGGTGAAAAGACAGCATACACCTAAAATATGAAACAATAAGCGGTTTCTTGTGCAAGCTTTTATCAGATTTGCGTCAGTCAGTAGATACACTTGTACGTATCAATTGACATTATTACCGTAAACGCATATAATATTTGCGTTCAAGAGGTCGATGATCATCGCAAGTCTGGAAATCATTGTTGCAAAAAAAAACTTTGTAACATGCAAGAAAATCAATTAAGTGATTCAGCTAGTCCTTAAACAACCTCATACACAAAGTGTCGGAAAAAGAAAAAATTTAAAATAATAGAAGCCTCGTTGAGAAACTTGGGTGGGTATAATTTTGCAAAATCTTGGAAAAATGTTTCCCTAAAGATAACATACTCCAATAATAGTGATTCGAAGGTATGAAACTCCAATGAGTTCATGAAGATTCATACTCACAGTTGCGTGTATCTGGATAGCATATAAGATATAGTACACATAAGTATAGGAAGTAACATTAAGGTGGTCCTATAGTGAGTGTACAACAAAGGAAATCCTTAGAGAAATCATAAGATGAGAACATGAAAGAATACCTTTTGGAAATAACATTCGACTAAGCATCATTCGATGAATTATATTAGAGATTATGGGCCAATTATTCCAAGTATTTCATATTTTCTAGGAGTGATGATTTGGTCTCTGTGATTGAAATTCAAAGCCTTTCAAAGAACATGGGATCTGATATATTCAAGAACTAATTAATGATATTTTAGTCTCTCAAATTAAAAATTTACAGATGTCCTTGAAGGAACCAGAATATTATATAAGTAAAATGAATTTGTTGCTGATATTAATAGAGGTGTTGTAGGACAGAAAAAAGAAGAACATGAAACTCCTGCTAAAAAGAACATACATTATCTGATATGATCACATTTTTTTCAAAGAGGCACCATATATATATTTTACAATTGATCTAGTTTCTAATTTCATCACTTACATTTCTTTAAATTTAAGTAAAACTGGTGATTTTTCCCAATATTATGACTACATCAAGAGTTTGCTGCCTAATAATGCTGGATAATTGCTACCTTGAGGTAATTTTAATATAAATCGAGCAGTAAGATATGTAAGAGTCTGCCAATATTTTTTTTTACGAGTGATAAAATATTAAAAAGCATGCTAGATGTTTGATGAAGCAAGACTAAGACTAAGTATTACATATATGTATCTATAGATATTATCCTTACAATGTTGGTTGATGTTGTGCCCTCCGACGGGTAAGGATGATTTTGCATTGGGCGAAAATACGTAGAAACAAAATAGAGGCACGCGCCATCGACACCATCCACGAAACGATACACAAGTTGGTGAGCACACATCAGAATACCAAAAAATGTCACTCAATCCTGGCGAAGATGTTAAATCTCGTCTAAGACCATTTGGTATTGTGTTTGAGAAATCCCTACGGGATTTGATCAAAGGGATCCGGGCCCACAAAGAACCAGAAGCACAATCGGAGTTCTTACTAAAAGCCATTACCGAGTGCCGTCAAGAAGTAAAATCTTCGGACATGGATCTCAAGACAATGACAATCTTGAAGCTTTGCTATTTGGAGATGTATGGTTTCGATATGTCGTGGGCCAATTTCAACGTATTGGAAGTGATGTCGTCTTCGAAATTCCAGCAAAAGAGGGTTGGGTATTTAGCAGCGGGCCAAGCTTTTAGAAACGAAGAAGATGTTTTAATGCTAGCGACAAATTTATTAAAGAAAGACTTGAACTCCTCATCAAGCGTCGAAGTGGGGGTTGCTCTCAGTGGAATTTCGTCAGTGGTCAATCCAACGTTGGCAAGAGATGTCACTGATGATATAATAAAAATGTTGAATCATTCCAAGCCGTATATCAGAAAGAAAGCGGTTTTGGCATTATATAAGATCTTTTTGCAGTATCCAGAGGCCTTGAGAACCTCATTTGATCGACTTTGTGACAAATTGGATGATGAAGATGATTCGGTGATGGCAGCCACGGTAACGGTTATTTGTGAATTGGCGAAGAAGGCTCCCAAGAATTTTGTGAATTTGGCTCCAAGGCTACATGCCATTTTATCTACTACAAAGAATAACTGGGTCATTATAAGATTGCTTAAATTGTTCTCTTCATTGGCGAAAATCGAACCAAGGCTAAACTCAAGGTTGATTCCAAAGATTTTAGAAATTGTTGAAACGACGGGAGCAATGTCATTGATTTACGAGTGTATTAATTGTATTGTGGTTGGAGAAATGTTAGACGATTCTAACTTGGACGTTGCTCAGATTTGTGTTGATAATTTAAAGCCTTTTTTCACCGCCACTGATCCGAATTTGCAATATGTAGGATTGTTGACCTTGAACAAGATTGCAACAATTCAACCCCATATCATTTCTGAGCAAAGCAAGGTCATCATTGGCTGTCTTGTTCATCCTGATTTATCTATTAGAAAACAAGCTCTTGATTTATTGGAATATGTTGTATCCGAGGACAATTTGGAACAGGCGGTATCGATCTTAATTAATGAGTTGTTACCAAATAACACTGCTAATAGTAGCAATGAGATAGTGTTGGATGATGATTTTAAAGTAAGTATTATCAATAGAATTCTTGATTCATGTGTGTTTAGAAATTATACCAACATATCCGACTTTGATTGGTTTATCTCTGTCCTTTCAGATTTGATAAAGATCTCTGCCGAATACAATCTTCATGAAATTGGTCCTAGATTAGGAATCGAGTTTAGAAACGTCCTTGTGAAAATCCCATCAATAAGATCGGCAATCATCAATGACTGCCTAGTTGACTTGGTTCAGGATGAGTTGGTCGTTAGCAATTTACTCGGGTGCATGCCAGAAATCTTATGGGCTATCGGTGAATACTCTACAATGATCAATGATCCAAATTCCTTGTTGTTTAACTTGCTGGACACTTTTCAAAATGGAATTGTCAGTGGTGATGATGCGTTTGAAGAAACCGGAGAATACGATAAAACTTTAGTGATTTTGATCCCTACTCTTGTTAAGATCCTCAACGCCTATGCTAATGGCAATTCGAACTACATGTGGAATTATCAAGAAAAGCAAAAGGTAATGGCACAACTTACCAGGATTATTGATTTCCTCAATAAAACATCCGTGCTGAAGAACTTCAACGTCCAAGAACGGTCAATTGAATTCCTCGAGTTCCTCAAACTTTTGAAAGAGGCGATGGAAGAATTGCTGGATGATTCTCTCCAATCCCCTCTTCTCTTATCACAGGTATTGCCATCACTATTCAACTCTTGGGAATTGAACCCCATTGCCAAAGACGTTCAGAAAGCCATTGCGGTGCCTGATGAACTTGATCTAGATGCGGAAATTTATCCTGTTGATGGGTCGTACTCTGACCCCGAGGATGGTTATTTAAAATACCGTAATCCAGAATATTATAATGCAGCCAGTGATCTGGACATATCTGATAGTGAAAATGAATTCACAGCCTATTCCAACCCATTATTAGGAATCCAGGGTAATGGAGTAGACAACGATGGTATGTACCATGATGATGTGGATGAACTTATAATGGAAGATGACACAGAAGCTAGAGAAAAAAGAAGATTGAAACGTTTGGAACGGCAGAAAAATGATCCTTTCTATCTTAAATCCGAAGATGAAGTCAATGTATCGGTGTCCAAGGATAGTTTTATAGAAATGGATCTGGACAATGATATTAAAGCATCCACTAAGAAAATCACCTCTAGCAAAACAGTGGGGAAATCAAAGACAAAGAAAGTAAAGAAGGCCAAACCGGTGGTCCTAGCTGAAGAAGTATTATTTTCAGGATCGGGATCTGTTACTGGCTCAGCAAACGATCTCAGCGCAATTCCTGAAGGTTCCAAAACCAAGAAAAAAACCAAGAAAAATATTTTGAAAATCGATGCCTCAGGGCTCGAGAATTTCGATCTCAATGGGTCATTAGAACCGGAATTTAGTCCTCAGTTAGAGAAAGAAATTGGTTATGTAGTGGAAGATGTTCCGGATAATACCATCACTAATAATAATGATCAAGGTGAGTTGGTGGTGGTGTCAAAGAAAAAGAAGAAATCTAAAAAGAAGAGTGGTGATGAAGACGGTACCAAAAAGAAGAAGAAAACTAAGACGGACGCTGAGGGAAATGTCATTGAAGTTAAACGAAAGAGCAAAAAGAAGGTAGTTAAAATACAGTAGTGTGCTATTAGTCGTCGCGATATTAATAAATGCATTTATTGTTTATAATATAATCAAATGAAAAAACTGAGATGACAAGAAAAGAAAAAACCAGAAATATGACATAGTGTATTTTCTAATTTTTTTTGTGAAAGACAAAGAGAATTTCGGAATCTAACTCATTCATTCAGTATATGAAAAACTTTGTAATGATATTTTGCCCACCAGAGCCCCGCTAATCGAATGACAGTCTTTAGCCGCTGGCTTAGGCTTCTGTACTAAATAACTGGACAATTTATTCCCTTGATGGGGCTTATTATTCATTTTCGCCCCAGTCAATGACCTTTTTGGCTTAGTATTTGGGGGTTTTCTTAGGCTGTTATAGGTTGCCAGTCTAACTAATGGTTTCTTTTGTTCATTGATATTGCTAGTATGGTTTGATGCAGTGTATTTGAACTTGCTTGAGAGTGAACTAATTTGAATGTTCGAAGATTTTACCTCATTATCACTAAATGATGCACCATCAATATCACCATCAGAGTCGATAATTTCATCATCTGATTCATTTATATTCATTTTGTTTTCCACAACAGCGCTAGTAATTTTTGGAATATTTTCTTTTTCTGTATCAGATATCGGTTGAGTAACTTCTGTAATGCTGAAATTATTTTTGATTGGTTGTTGACGTTCTATTGATATTTTTGAAGTAGGTTTCTCGTTAGCAGATTTTTCAACATCAGTTACTGTTGTGTTGTCTGGTGTATTGTAATTCAGTTCCTCAAGGCTCTTTTTATTTACCTTGATGGCAAAATATTTGCTTTTTGTGCCGTGTTTAATTTTCTCAACCCCACCTCCGAATTTATTGATTCGATTGTTAATCATCGAAGTAATATCAGCCTTTACTACTGGCTTAGTTGTCTCCACTGTATTAGTGAATAGTTTATTTGATGATGATCTCATCACCAGTGGTTTGCTATCGCTGGTTTGTGACGAACTAAAGAATTTAAAGGTATCGATGGTTCTTGATGGTTTTGATTTGATAGTCGGCGAGGAACAAGATCTTTGAACTGTTCTATTATGTTTATTGATATTACTGTTTATATTTGCCTTCAGGTTCATGTTCATCAAAGATTCTTCTCTAGATACCAATAATTCCTTGGTCATTGGATGTAAATTTCCCAATGCTACTCCGTAATGAATATCTGGATCTTCATGTAGGGTTCCAATACACTCACCAATGAGTTCCAATTCGTCGTTTTCAATATCAGGTGGTATTGGATTTAAAGTAGTCATTTGTAATTGTTGTGGATCGAATACTCGGGGATACAAGAACGAAGCATCTGCTCGGCGATACTCTTCTTCAAATTCCTTGGGTACAATCATTTTATCTAACCTTAGTTTCAAAAGCACTCTGTCCATTGACTGATAATGTCTGACTGCTTGTAATGATTTTTTAATCCCCATTTTCGGTATTCCTGAAGTATAATCACACCCACTGATACACGCTGCCATTCTAAATTGGCATGGAGTCATTGTCCCAAGAGTGTACCCAGGAACTTTCTTGAAATTTTCCCTGCGGATTTCAATCACAGTATTCTCTTTATCATTGAACTTGGTCAATAATTTTTGGCATCCAAACACTAGCAAATCTGAATCTTCTGACATGATGGCATCAACTTGACCAGTTTGTTCCAAGTACACCATTTGAGAATCGGCCTCATAAGGGGCCACCACGTAGTCAATAGATTGCAATTTCAAATAATCGATGATGGTTTTGGCAATTTCTGGACTTACATCAATACTTTTACTCAAAAAATCATGGGCGCGTTTATGATCCCCGTTGCTCAAGTATTGTAGTCCCAATTCTTTATTCGTCTGACGCGATTGTTTCCGCGAGTCTTCAGTTTGGGATTTCGAGGCAAAGTCGTCCCCATCGAATACAAAATACGGCTTTATGTTGAAAACTGATAGTAGAAGCCTTATTCGACGCTGGAAGAACTGGAGATATTTGAAAGTGGGTTTGTCGTGGGCTAGTTCATAAGTGCAAGAATATACTGCTCTATGAAGCCACGCGTAACCGTCGATAGCAATAGTTTTACCAGAGTATGCTCCTAGAGACTTGGTTTCTTGGATTGGCTTAAGAACTGGAAGAAGACCTGAAACCCCCATCCTTTGGAAAGATCACAGTTAGGATGTTTAAAATGGGGTTGTGGGTAGAGGATTTGAAGTTTTTGTTTACATCGAAATATTTTTTTTTTTTTTTTTCCTAAAATATTAGTATTTTTTGACGCGTTTAACACAAAAAAAAAATCCAAAGAGGAAATGCAAATATCAAGAATAAATAGTAGGTGAAGGAACTATTATATTAGCTTTTTAAGATTAACTGGTTATCAAAAAAATATCTAGAGTTCTCATTCATCTATTTACGACTGTATCATTTATTGACTACATCCCGAACTTTATAATAGTGTCAAATCAAATCAAACACAAGTGTATTAAATAAAGAATAGAAATTCATTAAATTCTCATTGAGAGGAAGAGAATTCAAACAGAGAATCGATAGCGAGATTCTATAAAATGAAATAAATTACAAGATATAAAAGTCTGTCTTTCTCTTTAACAGGACACATTTTAAGTACAAATCATGAGCTTGCGTAGATTGAAGAAGAAAAAAGGATATAATTCAATATTTATCAATATATTATAGATAAAAAATTTCAATCAAATGGATTATAAAAGACTTTCAAGATCCTTACCGGCATCGCAAGTGCTCCAGCCCACCTTGTTCTTCCTGGAAAGCAATGGAAGTTTGGTAATTGGTGTTGATTTTCTTATGGATCACTAGTATATTTTGAAGAACAGCGGTTATTGTTAATGATTAATGGTGACCGTGGGATACTTGAATAAAATGGCAGAAATGGTGAATATTTATACTTGAGAAAGGGTACACAGCGGCAACCGCGTCAAAACAGGATGATGCTAACATTTGGTGATGAGCAATAACATATAATTTTAAACACCATGTAGTTTCCTGAAATTTTGATAAGATCCCAAAGATAAGCAGCAGCAGTTTCACAATATTACATAATGTTTTTACCCTGATACCATCATCAATATGACTACGTATATAAAAGAATAACTTAGAATTTGATGAATTACAAGGCCGGATGAATGAATGAATGAATTGTATATTAACGAGTCACAGAGGTTCTAAATAACATGCAAGCCGGGCATTTCATGCCGGTCTTTCTAATAGGTAAGTAAAATACTATAACTTTCTCACAACCTCACACTCCTTGCTTTAAGAATTAATCACATCACCGGTAAAAAACTCAACAATCAAGATTATTAAGGAAAAAAGGTGCAATGTGAAAATATGAGATGAAGTCACTAGTGAATTACCCATCACTAGGAGCTTCATGAACTGAGATGGAGGTCTTTGTTGAGGGGTTTTGGCACTATATCTCAAATACTAAGTATTTTCAAATTAGTGACCATCAGAATTCTGGGGGATAATAAAAATAAAAATAATAAAAATCAATAAAATAATTAAATCCAAGTAAAAAAATAATTCAAATAATCAAATAATCAAATAATTCAAATAATCAAATAGACCAAATAATTCAAATAAGTCAAAATAATCCAAATAAACCAAATAAACCAAATAAACCAAATAAATCACTAAATAAATCAGGCCGGGTAATCATCACAGGTTATTTGCAGAATATGAGATGCGAAAAATATTCCTCTCAAGCTCCATCCTTATTAGCTCAGTTGGTAGAGCGTTCGGCTTTTAGAAATAAGGAACCGAAATGTCCAGGGTTCGAGCCCCTGATGAGGAGTTTCTTTTTTGCAAATTTAATATTTGAAATTGAGCAAATGCTTTCCTTTTTTAACTCTAACTTTTTTTTTTTTTTTTTTTTTTCTGTCTTACAACTATCGAAGTCTTTTATACTGAGTTAGATAAACTATGATACTTTCTTTCTTTATGTTTCTAGATGACAGACAAGACTTTATTAAAATTGACCATATTGGATTGCAAAGAAAAAACT
Source organism: Saccharomycopsis crataegensis (assembly GCF_037102585.1). Lineage (NCBI taxonomy): Eukaryota > Fungi > Ascomycota > Saccharomycetes > Ascoideales > Saccharomycopsidaceae > Saccharomycopsis > Saccharomycopsis crataegensis. The sequence continues at coordinate 110,979 of NW_027043831.1, forward strand.
AAAATTTGTTTTTCATAGTACGGAGAGTGTCCATAATTTCCGACTGGGATTTCCCTTGGCCCTTCGTGGCAATCAAGATCTCCGGGTCATCTAATCTGAAAAATGGGTTAGCATCGAGCTCGTCCTGTAAATTGAACATCCCACAAGTGAATTCTTTCCCTGTGAATTTTGATATGTAATTACTCAATGCTATGCTTTTAGGCATGACGGATTTAGCAAATTCAGCATTGCTGGCAGTGTATTCATGACCTGGATAGATCTTGGTTTGTTTATCAACGTTATCCGGGATAGTTTCCATCATGACTTTAGTCATCTGCGCCCCAGTACCTTCAAAGAAACGACCGTTACCTAGATGGAAAATGGTGTCCCCAGAAAATAATACTTTTTCACCAGTGTGCTTATCGACAGCGTACCAACAAATTGAGTCCATGGTATGGCATGGAGTATGGATTGCTTGGATTTCGATGCTGGTTCCTAAAGATAAGTGGTCTAGATGTTTTGGGGTGAGGGTTACTTTCGGAGAGTCTTCTCCGGCGTATACTGGTAAATCCTCGCCGTAGATCTTCTTGAAGTACTCTAACATACTGGTATTTCCATCCGAATGGTCATAATGATGGTGAGTGTTGACGACTGCTGTGAACTTGAGCCCCGAGAATTTCTCAGCAAGCACTGGAATAACCTCTTCAGGTTGAGCAGGATCGATCACCCACGATTCTTTTGTCTTGTCATCGGTTAAAATGTAGCAGTAGTTATCTCCACGGCCCCATCTCATTGGGATGTAATCGACATGCATTTTTCTAGCGAATTGAAGAGTCTAGACCATTGTTAATACCTAAATTCAGTGATAAAAGTATACAAGATTGTGTTATATGCTCACATTTATCGGTTTCGGTTTCCTGTAAAAAACAGAAAGATTTCTCAACATAAAGTATAATACTTTAGGAAACTGATCGATCCGACAGCTCTTGGCTATATCTATCACATCATCATTTTTCTTGTATTTTTTTTTTTTTTTTTTTCCTCCAATTGTCCCCCGCAAGAACCTATGCAAATCAGTTAGTAGTGGTAACACCACCAAAGGCTCAGTAAACCTCAGGTAACATTTGCAATAGAAATATTACAATAAATTGAATACTGATTTATTGCAATTTTCCTTCCCCCCCCCTCCTCCTATTTTCGAATAATTGTTTCCAGATATCGTGTCGATATTTCCTAGGGGTGCTGGACCCGGTACACTTCCCCACACAATAATGAAATCACAGAAAATCACAAAGAAGTAACAGATTAGATGAGAAATCTTTGTTTAGCCAACAATATGATAGATAAATTGCCCACTGAGATCATTCATCAGATCATTGATCTTTTGCCTACGCAGGATATACTCAGCATTTGTTTGGTATCCAAGCGGTGGTATCGGCTTAGTTCCTGTCACTTGTACCGAAGCATAATTGTCACCGACAACCATCCTTTCCAGATCTCCAGATATCAAAACTTTGGAACAATCTTAATTTACAATACTCATCGGGACTTAAAGAAAACCACTACCACACACAGCCGGATCGAATTGTTGAATCGGTCTTTCAATGACAATCCTTCACTTATTACTCTTGTGGAACGATTCACTACCGACAGAAAGAAAGTGTCAAATGATCTAATACTTCTCTTGAACGCCATCTGTACAAAATCATGTAACTTGAAGTACTTGGAATACCCGCTATCATGGTTCAAGGATGTAACATGGAACATTAATTCAAAAGTAATGGCCAAACCAGTTCTTCGGAACATTTTGACGCCCAGTTTCAATGATATCGAGGACTTGTCTGCTTATTCCAACTTAGTAGTCCTCAAGGTTCTTGAGTCAAGAATATTAAACTCCGATAATCGAATTTTTAAACCTAATGAGTTAGATATAATTAGGAATTTGAAATCTTTAGCCATTGAGGACATATCGTTTGCTAAAAAATTGAAGGAGATTTTTGGACAGACGCAAGAGAAAATCAATAACTTGCGGTCATTCACGTATAAAATTGATTGCTTATCAACTTTCCAGAAAGATAAGTTTGACTTTGACGTGATTTCCGGGGTGCTAAACTTTTCATGCATCAAGAATTTCAAATTGATTATTTGGTACACCGAAAATATTGAAAAATATGTGTTAGATTTCCTTGAGAAATTGAATCCACATTTGATCAACTTTGAGAACTTTGAATTGAAAAGAAATATCATGGCGTACACTATTGAGTCGGCCCATTTTAACAACACTTTTACACTAACAAACATAAACTATATGCTGTTTTTCAATAGCAACTTACAAAATCTCAAGATATTACAATTGAGTGGAAATTACGTGAATAAAAGCTTTATAGTGGAAAATAATAAAGATTTGTTTGCTCAGAATTTCACCAACATATTTCAAAATTGCCAGAATTTGAGAGTCCTAATTATTGATGAGTTTATAAATATCAATAACAGCAGCAAATTTTTGAAGTTTTTATATAATTCTATTGAGGATGCTACCATTCTTCAAAATCTTCGTTCCAAGTTGAAAAAATTAGCGACTTTTGGTTATTATCTGTTTTTCATTGATGCTTTTGATGAGGGATTCGATGAGAATGTTGATTCTACGGAATATGACATAATCAATTACGTGTTGGGGGAGCTTCGGTTGAATTATTTGAAATTTAGTTCTCTTGACGATCCATCATATCATTTCTTCAAATTTGATTTGGAAAATGGTGATCGGTCTGGTTTTAAAGAGAGAGTGAATTACATTAAAAATCTTGAAAACTCCATTGATATTCATACCAAGTTCCATCACAAAGAAAAATCTTGGAAGTTTCGTGACAAGTGCAGTTGTCACTCGAAAGATTATTTGTGTATTATCGATTTGTTGGTTTCAGCAATGAGGGAATCTCTCCGAACTTTTGTAGAGAACTTGAATAATTTGGAGTTGGTGATCTTGAATGGACTATTTTTTGAAGTTATGCAAGAGACGAAAACTTTTGAAGTATTATTTATATAGTTGTTAACGATTTATAAAGTTATGAATAGATGATACTAATTAATTATTGCCAGTCTGCTAGTAGTACAGATCTTCTAACATGGCTCGATGGCCTATAACCACAAATAAATACACTACTTTTGTAGCTTTTAACGATCAATAGTTACTACTATCATGTATATAGAAGTATCAATATTAACAAAAAAATTCCTGTTTATAGATTATTAAAGGTTTACATTTACTTTATATTTATTATTATCATTACATTAATATCTATAAACCAACATTTAGTTTTACGTCCAATCCAATCATGAACCCTGAAGCTATTACCTAGTCATCCCCAATTGCAACTCACCACGAAGCCAACGAAAACCCTGGATTCGTCACTATCAAGGAGCTCAAAGAACTCAAAGATATGGTCTCCAGTATATTGACCATGTTGAAATCCTCCGTCAACGCCGCCAGCGAGCATCTTGTAACCGAACCAGTTCAACAATTATGATGATGATTATGATGATAATAATAATAATAAAAAATAAATTGACTAACCATAAGAAACCCACTTAAAACTTAATAATAATAAAATATGATAATGATGATGATTATAATTAATTTGGCTATCAAAGCCTAAAAGAACTGAACTGAAAATAACAATTTTGTTGAGAACTGGAATTGCAAGAAAAACAAAAAACAAATTTCAATAGAGATGATAAAACTATTGATGAAGATATGAAGCCATAGAACTTTTCAAAGCGCAAGAACATATTCTGGGATGTCATTATTAACATTGATATTGACGCTACTAACGGTATATGATACAGCACCGGGTTTTGATTGATCTAACTTTGGACCTTGGTTGAAGTTGATTGTATCAAACGCTTTTGTTTGGACAGCCTTTTCACTACTGACTGTAAAACTGTAGGCAGAAGAGTAAGATTTTGGATAAAGTGTTGAGGCAGAGGGGATGACCTTGTAGTTGGTAGATGGGTTTCTGTTGGCATTGGCCGCCACTTTCTCAACGATCAAGGTTGGAGAGATAACAGGAAAAGATAACGTAGAAGTTGACATGGTATATCCCATTGATGATGATAATGATGCTGAAGAGGTTGGTGATAAAGTGACGAGATCTGTTTCTTTCTGAAACCTCTTTTCCTTTAGGTTGACATTGGCCAAAAATGCTGCCGAGGCCAATTGAACGAGGGTGATGGAAATAAAAAGAATGAAGGTTCTCATGCTGATAGTTTCTCTCCACGTAGTAGAAAAATAGAAACAGAATAAAAAAAAAATACGAAAAATGAAGAATTAAAGATTAAAAATTAAAAAATGTCAAAGTTTCTGGGCATTTTATGAGAATCTGTGCCATCTTATAAATGAAACTCCGACAATGCACTCCTCAAGTACGGGACATCATGCATGTGAGGTTACCAAAAAAAAAAATAAAAATAATATCAAATTCCTTAATTCAAGGAATCTAAAACATTTAACAACTAGGACTATTTCATTGTTTAATGACACAAAATTATTTAAGAAAACAATAGGAAATAATAAAAAATAAAAAATAAAAAACAAACCAAAAGCAAACCGAAACGGATAGCGATCCGCCCATAGAATAAGAATGTTACTTTGGTATCATTATGAATCAGTGGTTTCTGATAAATAATGGTAGTAACATCAGACAAGCAATAAGAATTACAAATAATGGTCATAAAATTTCTACAGATTATTTTTTATCTGCTGTTTTAGTTTCTTCATCGTCTTCATCTTCATCATCACTGCTAGTGACAAGGAAAGCGTCATCGGTAATTGGTTGAGGTGGAACATCGGTCAAAGGTTCCCACTTACTGGCCCCACCTTTCTTAGTATCAACTGGCTCAGAGCTGCTTTTAGAATTTTGATTGGATGGCGGCTTAGCATCACCACAAACACTCCCAGAATTTTGTGGGTTTGTCGCATCGACAGTTTCCAATTTAGAACTAACAATAGGTACATCCGGCAAATCTTTATCATTGTTAGTCAATGTGATTGTAGAAAATTGTTCAACAGGCATGTCCCCCTCATATTCATTTCTTTTGAACGTTGCAGAGCTTCTTGCGGAAACCGGTGGCGATCCCAATGAGCCTAAAGCTCCAAACAATTGTCCGTCTTCATCATCCTTGATCTTTCTATTCTTCATGGTATTTATACGAGTAGTCTTGTCAATGCGACTCTGACTATTGTGTAAGCTTCTATTAGGTTTGTATCTGATACTATATTCCTCATCACTATCATCGTCACCTTGTAATTGCTTGGTGATGCCGCTGAAGAAAGTGCCAACTTTTTGTCTAGTTTCCTCAAACCCCTTTTCAAATTGTTTCTTTAACTGTGGTAAGTCCTCATCCAAAAATTGATTTATAACGTCCGGTTCTTCGGTATTGGCACTTCTAGTATTTGGTTGAGGATTGGAACCAACCTCAGGTTTATTGAACTCTCTTGCCAATCTTCTTGCCAATCGCTCATCTTCTTGCATTTGCAAAGACTTATGACGGTTCCTCGAAGGCACTGGGGGCTTTTGTTTTGGCTCAGGAACCTCAACTTTTGATTCAGGATCAGATAAATACAAAAGTGCGTTGAAGGCAGGATTCAAATCCCCTTCACTGGCGATCAACACCGCATTGATATATTTTTCTTCCATGTTAGGAAAAGCATCCTGTAAAGTCTTTTTGGCCTTTTGTCTTGGTGATAAAGGTCTAGGAGGTCTTGGAGGTGGTTTTTCCCCCAGTTTCTTCAAAATCGATGGCGATTTGGAGAGATTATCTAAAGGTTCCGTCGGGCTGCTGAGCTTCTCCGGTGATGGAGTATGATTGTCATTGAAGGTGACTTTCTTGGACCCAGAATCGTCCAAGGTTTCAGCGACTGTTTCAGGGGCACTTTTCTTTGGTTCTTCCTCAGCGGACATATCGTTATGATTATCTTTATTTTTGTTTACTTGAAAATGGCTGTCACTCTATTGTTATCACAAGAAAGCTCCAGCTCATCGGTTTTTTTACCTTTCTTTAACTATTTTCAGCACGTGCTCAAGAATGTGATATATGTATCACGTGCAGAAAAAAATATAATAATATACCCTATAAAAAAGAGAATCCCGAAAAATTTTGAACATTCTTGAATATATTTCTTCTTCTTCAGCTAGATTTTTTTTTTTAAAAAAATTATCTCTGAATGTAGAACGGCTGAACTTAGAAAAGATAGTTTAGTTCGTGGTGACAACAGAGGAAGAACAGGCTAGTCTAGAATGTATGTCAAAGTAAGGGATGTCTCACTTTTCCTTTGCGTTTTCACATTATATTCGACAATTATCTCATTCCACTCAACGGATAGATTTCCCCCAGATATGAGGAGAGTCTTTTCTTTGTCTATTTTACAGATTTGTTTTTTATTTCATCATTAGCGGTATTTGTTAAAAGATAGCAATTACACAGGTTGCTATATTTAACTTTTTTTCTCAATCTCTGTAAACGGTAATCTTTAATCATGACATCATTAACATATATACAAAAAGTATTCACTATTTATTTTTAATTATTAGTCAATTTGGGGAGGATGCCATAAATTTCCTGGAAGAAAGCATCATCCATGCCTTGTTGTAAGCTATCTTTTTCATTAACTGCTGGTAACACCCCAAGAGAATTATGACCTGAGGCACTGCCATTGACCATGCCCTCATCTTCATCATAAAAATCTTCCAATTTATCATTATCAAATTCCAAAATATCGTCCTTTGTCACATTAAAAATCTTGAAGTTGGCATTATTTAACACCGGATCAGCGTCGTTCTTGTCGAAGTACACATCTTTGGATACACTAATATTCTTTAAGTATTTCGGTAATGGCCAATCATTATCTCTGGCCAAATTTACCAATAAAATATGTCTTAAATTATCGTAATTTTTTCCTTGCTCAACTAAATCCATGAACCAGCGATAACTCTCCCGATTTTTATTCTTGTTATAATTCAACAAAATCAACGACATTTTGCTCCAGAAACTCAACGGCTGGTCAAAATTGTTGTTCATCAATTTTATCCAACTGATGGTCTTGTTATGATAATGCTCTCTATTCTCCAGCTTATCTTGGAAAAACTTCATGGCGTTCAAAAAAATGATTTTTTCGAAACTTTTCAACGATAGTTTGCGTTTCTGAAATTTCACTTTATTCAAAAACTTTATTAAGAAATCGTCTACTAAGTCAACATTCTTGTTTATTGACAAGCACCGGTTGATGAATTGAATAGTAATCACATCGTTGATTTTAGATTCCGAAAATGGATGGTTTGGCGAAAGGTTTGGAATCCGTTGAGTTTCTTCAATCAACTGGATATAGTTGTCATATAGCTTGGTTAATAATTTCTCCGTGAGTAATTCGTTAGATGACAAGTATTCCAATATTACGGAATAACAAATACTCAACGATTCCAAAGTGAACAAGCTATTTCTGAGTTCGGGTCTCAAATTTGCACGAACCAAGTTCTCTTCATAATATTTGAACTGTAGAGAGTCTTTCAAATCAATTTCTAAATTGTCGGCGGCTGCACTATCTTTCTTGTAACACAATTTTATCAATCCTAACTTATTTAAAACGTAAAATGATGATTTGTAATTATTAAATTTCGCGAGCTCTGGATGCTGGAGGCTGTAAGTCAACAATTCCTGATTGGTGATTTGACGGCTGACAACAATGTTACCTTTAGTACCGTCACTTGGCCCATTAATGGTTTTCATGATAGAGTCATGGTTGGTCATCAATTCAATGTAATAACTCATAAAGATTCTGGGATCATGAGAATAATTTAAACGTAAAATCATCAAAAACTCGGTGACCAAATCTTTGGAGGTGACAGATCTTTCCCGAAATCTCTCTTTTTCGTAGTTTGAATTTTCCACATTAACATTTATTAAATAATTCAAAAGCTTTAAGGATTCATTGGTCATTCCCCGTTCTCTAAAGCCAGTGATTAATAATAAAATGATAAGGTTTGCATTGACATTGGGGATATATTCCTTCTTGTTTCTTTGGCGAATCACCTCCAATTTTTGATTAAGTTGCACCACTTTATTTAAAATTGACATCACTGAGGCCGGATCTATTCTATTCATCGAATAACTGATCAAGGCACAAAACAACAGAGTAAGAAATCGAATATTGTAATTCAAAGAACTAGAAAAGATTGTATTATCAAATTTCTGGAGCAAAAACTCAATAAGTTTTTTCAAATTCTTATCCTTTTCTACCGTACTATTATTGATGGCCTGTAGATACTTACTATTGTGCAGCATCTTTTCTTGATCTTTACTCACCAATTTAATAAGTTTCGAGGTGACATTATTTACCATATCTTGTTTTTCCTTCGCATGACGGTGAATAATCTTTGAGAACACATTCACTGGGTATAGGTTAGCCAATTTCGACTCGAAATACATTTCGCTTATTGCCTTTTGATGGGTTATTAAGAAGGATTCTACCTGGGGGTCTCGTACGTTGCCAGTTTCAAAAAATGATTCATTGAACTCAAGAGAATCCAACTTAACGGGCCAGGAGAATCCAGCAATCAAATCAGAGTTTTCTTGAGAAGAACCGCTCAATAAGTATCTGACAAACTTCTTGAAATTCACATCGATATGCGCCGCGGTCAAATTGATATTGCAATTCAAAAGTTTAATTAAAAGATCAGGATAATCAATGGGTTTAACCACTCGTTTATCAATCAAAGAATTGAAGAAGTCATAATGTAAGTTGATACAATATTCACGGAAAAACTCCGAGTGGAAGTTTTGGTTTTGAAAATCTTGTAATAATTTTTGTTCGATCATTGATTTATCCTTCAACACTTTTTTGGTCTTCTCGTATTCTGATTTAAAGTAATTCAACAAATCCAATTTGATTCTCGTTTCTTGAATCAGGGCCAATTTGTCAAGATACGAGAAAACCATACCGAGTTTATCTTCGTCAGAATATGTTGGAGAGTTGATAATTTCTGATACTAACATTTTGAACATTGGTTTTTGGATCTTTGTGGTATTGGGTTTCAAAAGAAATTTCGCTAGCGACGACTTGATTGGGTCCTCTAAAAACTTCCCATCTATTGAATCAAAGATTTTCCGGTAAATTTCTGCAGAGTCTTTGTCTTTAGACACTTGAAGTCTTGTGAACTCAAAAGCATTGTACTTGATGTACAGTACCAATTCCAACACTTGCTTAGGATCCAGGATCACTTCTGAATTGATTAATTCAAGTAACTTGTTGGTGAAGTCCGAGTTTCTCTGTTCGTCTAGTGAGAAATAGGTTTTCAAGTCATTCTGGGGTAAACTTTTCAAATAAGATAGGATGCTTCTTGAAGTGGGTTGATCAAGAATGGTTTTTTCGACGCTCGCTCTTGAGATATATCGTACGCCGTTGACGATTCTGGGGAATACCGATGATGGCAGGGCTAGCCTAATAAGCCTGGTCATAAATAGTTTTTATAAATTATATCTCTCTCTAAAATTAATATTTATAGATCAGGAGGGTGCTACTGAATGGTATACAATAGGTTGAAGTTTTCCTAATAATATTAAAAAACACACCCGGACATCAAATTTGAAGAAAAAAAAACGGCTAAAAAGGACCCGCTGTGGTGGTGCTGTACCACAGAAGCGGTAACATAGGCGACGACTTTTCCGAATATTTTTTGTTTCCAACTTCTGCCAGTAAGTAGTATCACCACAGACAGACAGCTTGACATATCACGAACAGACAGATAGACGATGTTGAGAGCTATTAATGGTTGTGCCACTATAACAGTCAGACCTTTGAGATGGGCTGCAGCGTTCAGACCGTATCATTCGTATGACCACTTGAACTTTGATGATGAGCTCAAGTCTTTGAATCAATCATCATTGAAACACCAGATATTGTCAGATACCATCAACAACTCTATCAAGAACTACGGAATCACCAGTGCTGCTGTGGACTCATCCATGAACTCTTTTGTGCGCTCCAATGAGCGCTTCCAGAATAAATCATCAAATATCGGGGTGATATTTGATGATGACAAGGACGTTGAATTGGTCAACCATTATTTGGAACAAACCAGAATTTCTTTACAGAAAGATATCGAAACAGAAGAGTTTAAAAAACTCCCTACCGAAATATCAAAACTTAAATTTTTGATGTTCAAGAGAATTCAATCCAATATCAACTTGATGGCGAACGGAGGCGACAATTACAAATTGCACGACAACTTACGCTCGTTATTGGCGCTTTTGGTCCAACCAACAAATATTCCAAGCTCTTTGGAACAATTGTCGAAATTATCCGATGATTTGTTGTTCTACTCTGGTGACCAATCTCATGAATTCGACTGGTATGAAAAACGATTTAAAATCGCCGCAATTTACGTGAAAACCGAATTATTCATGTTAACCGATCAAAGTAAAGGGTTCACACGTACTTTTCGGTTCATCGAAGACCAATTGAAGCTCTACAATGACGTGAACAATCTTGTTGATAATGCTCAACAGTGGTTGGTATTTAACGGGTTTTCTTTAATCAACTTGATTAAGAGCCAACTTTCAAGAGGTTGATGAAAATCATTATCTTTTTATGTGCAGTTATAATATATTAAAATGAAGGGAAATATAAGGAAAGAATGATAAAAAAATAAAATAAAAACAGAACGAAAAACCTAAAACCAAGTAGAAGAGTCATGAACTTATCTTGCATAATACAGTATGTAGTAGCTATACCATAAACGTCATTTTTGAGGGACGATTGTACGCATTAACCTTAAGCAGTGGCAGTCGATCTAAGCTTTATCAATTCATCTCTTGTTTTTTCGAGTTTGCCATTGGTTTCTTTGACTTTTGCCTCGACTCTGGTGATTTCACCGGTGATGAACTCAATTCTTTTGGTGACATTAGTCTCACTTTCTTGGAAATCAATTGGCAATAATATCGATCCTGTTTGTTTAAAAATCTTTGGGTATTCGACGATTTTATTTGATTCTTTATCAGTTTTGATTTGGGTCAATTCATCGAGGACGATCTTATTTTCCTGATACTGTGTTTCCAATTTTTGTCTGGCTTTCATCAATTCATTGAGATCTTTTCATGATGTTAATTCAATTTTTTTCTATTTAGATTAGAGAGTTTTTGGAAAAAAGATCACTTACCATTTTGAAACTTTGTGAAGTCCACTGACAATTTCTCCAATTGTTCCATTTTGCCAGGCTTTCAAAATATATAGTGATTAATATTTTTTAGCGTCGGGGAAAGAATAATAATAATATAATTTCACTTATGAAAACTTCAGCAGCACCGAATTATCATCCAAACACCAGGCCGCATGAAAAATTGGAAAATTTGGGGGCAGAGAAAAAAATGGTGATTATTATCATCTATCACTTTCCTAGAGACTTATTTGCATTTATTTTATACATCAAATAAAAGCAAGAACAATATAAATCTTTGAAAATGTTGACCACATTCTTCAAGAGATATGCCAGTGGTCTTGCGGTTTCTTGTGTGAGAACCACCGCCGCCACTTCTAGACTTTTCACTGCTGGTTTGGTGAATAGAAGAAACTTGGGTTACTACCAAAGTACCAACACTATGTCATCTCAAATTGTTCCACCATTCATGATGATGATGATGAACACAGAAACTAATTCTCAACTGGTAAAAACCCCAATAATGGAAATCATCACCAATAACCACAACATCACAAATGGCGTCAGTATCGATGGGATAATAACGAGTGAAGAAACAATGAGAGCCGATTCGGTCATGAGAAAAAGAAGAAAGAAGATGAAGAAGCACAAGTTGAGAAAGAGAAGAAAAGCACAAAGAGCATTGAAGAGAAAGTTGGCCCAAGGATGAGGCTTTTGGTCAAGGAGAAAGTTTTACCAGGAGAGAAGGTTCTGGCTATTTTTGCCTTTTTTTGTTTTTGCCAACTGATAATTGAGCATTGTTGACTCAGGATGTGGCTGAGAAAAAAAAAAAAACTATATTCAAAATAAGGGTCAAATATCAAAAGGTCTAGAGGGAGAAAAAGGACTCTATTTTCTCTTTTATTTGATCTAGTAAATCTTAGAATTTTGATTATGAAAATTCATAAATAAAAGCCATGTACATATATAAACAATAAAAATAAATTTACGATTCCTTTTTATTATTATTATTATTATTATTATTATTATTATTAGTTTTCTGTTGCCATTTATTGAACCAATAAAGTCATGAGTGTAGGTTTAGAATATCTTATGATGGGGAGAGGAGGGAGGTCTGTCGCAACCTTTGAGATGCGCAAAAATTTCAATCCAAATTAAATGAAAACCAGAATTACCCATCCTCAAACATTTACAACAACCGCAATCTCTTTCACCAATTAATAATGAACACCCCAGAAGTCGATTTCAAAAACCAGACAATTGCTAGAATATTCAATACCTTGGTATTTCAAAAGCAGCAGCTAGCGGGAAGTGACAGCAACACCAGCAAAAACAAAAAGAGTAACAGTAACGTCAGGATCACCAAGAACACCGTCCACTTAGTCAATGAGTATCTCAAGATCTTTGCCACTGAAGCAATCCTTCGATCAAAGGAACAAAAGGACCAAAAGGACCAAGAGGAAGGCCAGTTTGAAGATGTCGAACAAATATTAGACGTGCAAGACTTGGAAGCGGTGGCTGGTTTATTGGTATTGGATTTTTGATTTGATTGAATCTTTGAATACGTTTTACATTTTTATATTTTCTAGTGGGTTTCAGCTTAATTTTGGTTTGACATTATTCTCTTTTTAGTTTCTTTTTTTTTTTTTTTTACTATTCTTTTCTTTTCTTTTCACTTTCTCTTTGGCGTTTATTCAAGGATTTGACGCGGGATACTCCAATACCTTGAAACCACTAACTATCATCACTATTACTGCGGCAATCACTAATATTTGTGTATTATCATTGAACAATTTAGTACTGTAAAGATGATCTAAGACCAAGTAAAATGAATAAAATCAAGAAATAAAACCAAGAAATGAAAAATTACACCGCTAACAAGAAAAAGAAAAAGATAATAATAGTAATAAAAAGAGTCGTTATAACTAGATAATTCATCTAGCCAATGTATTTGTTGTTGCTTTTAGTTTTCCGAAACCAAAGAAAACATCAACATGTGAAAATTCATGATTATCCTTTGAAATAGTGATAATTATAGTAATAAAAATCTCTCCATCACCTCCAACAATTGTTGAAAAAGAATCATCCCCACTCACTTGAAGAACTTCATAACTTTTTCAAAAAAACTCTTAGATTCTTCACCCTCTAGGTTTTTCTGGGCAGAATCATGAGATTTGATATTCCTGATTTGGTTTCCAAACCCTCCTCTGCCTATACTCTTAACTGAATTCAACACTGGCATTTCTTCGTAATGGAAGCTCCCGTGTCTACTGCCAGAACCTAGCTCATCAACTTCTGACGGCTTATTGTCTCTTATATTACCATAACCGCCTCGCGAGATCGAGAACTTCTTTTGGTCTGGAGGAAGGGCATGACCAGCCGACGATACTGGAATTAATTTTGGAGAGTGGTCTGCTGGGTCGGTTTTGAACATGTTGCCACCACCGCCTCTGCCGATGGACCTGTAAGTGGGGGTTTCTTCTTTAGGGGGGTTTGTCATTTTTCTTTTATTGTCTGAGTAATTGTACTGGTTATTTTGCTGTCTCTTTGAAAAAGAAGAAGAAAAGTAAGAAGCGTGTAGTAGAAGAACCACACAAATCATAATACACAGAAATAGTCCGGGGTCATCCCCCACACGTGACACACATCACAAACACACACAGGAGCAACGTTAAACCACCACCAGAGTCTGTTAAAACACGTTATTTATATTTATATAGTGACAGACTGTTTCCAGGTAACACTATAACTAAAAATATATTAAATATTCCCTCAAGTTATGCTCCCAAAAACCCCAATTATTATTCTGGTGTGAATAAACATGACGTCCCACCATTATGGCACACATCGCCATCGTCCCCCCGGGTAAATTCACAGAAAAATTTTTTTTTTTTTTTTTTTTTTCTTCATCTCATCTGTGTGGGAAGAGTTTATCCATTATCGTTTTTCTGGTAAATCACCATTATCATATTGCTTTTTTTTTTTTTTTCATTTTACCTTAATATCTAAGCACCAATGATCTCTGCCAATTGTTGGGTTCCAAGAGGTTTTGCCTCAGAATTTCCTGAGAAGTACGAGTTGGACGATGAAGAAATCGAACGTATCAATCAAATGGCCCAATTACAACTAGAAGACGCCCAACAAGATTTGGAAGACGCTACCGAAGAAAACGCTGACTCTGATGCCCCATCTAAGGCCGCCGAAGCCTCCAAAGCATTGAAATCTCAAGTTGATATCGATGACGACTTGAAAGAATACGATTTTGAACATTACGACGATGATGAAAAAGACGAAGAAGGTCAAAAAGTTTCATTTATTCCAGGGTTATCCACCGCCCGTTTTGTTCAAGAAGACGAAGGAGCAGACCCATACTTGTCATTACCTACCGACGTAGACCAAAATGAAGATAAGCGTGATTTGCAAATATACCCAACCGATAATTTGATCTTATCTGGTCGTACCGAAGATGACGTCTCATACTTGGACGTTTACGTTTATGACGATGGTGCTGGGGCTCCAGAAGGTGCCGAAGAAGATGACAAGGACAAGTTGGATCCTGATGTGGAAAATGGAATGGTTAGAGAAAGCAATTTATATGTCCATCATGATTTGATGTTGCCTTCATTCCCATTGTGTACCGAGTGGTTGAACTTTAGACCAAATGGTACTAACGACAACAATAACATTGGTAATTTCGCGGCCATTGGGACTTTTGACCCACAAATCGAAATCTGGAACTTGGATTCCATAGACAGAGCGTTCCCAGATGCAATTTTGGGTGATCATCTGACATTAGATGGTTCTCTTTTGAAGAAAAATAAGAAGAAGGGTAAGAAGAGCGCCCATGTCACCACCCACCATACCGATGCTATCTTATCTTTAAGTCACAATAAAGCCCACAGAGCAGTTTTGGCTTCGTCGTCTGCCGATAAAACCGTCAAGTTGTGGGATTTGACTACCTGTGTCGCTGCCCGTAGTATGAACACAATCCATAATGGTAAATCTGTCAGTTCGATACAATGGCATCCAAACTTGACTCAAGCGGGAGCAGGATCTATCTTGCTTAGTGGTGGTTACGATAGTACCGTGGCGATTTCCGATGTTAGAATCTCTAATGAATCTGATATGGTGAAGCGCTGGACAGTTAACCCTGGTGAAGAAGTTGAAAACGTTAGATGGGGTGATCAATCCAATGACAATATTTTCTACGCCGGTACTGATGCCGGGGTCATTTACGGGTTTGATATCAGAAACGAAGGTAAAAAACCGCTCTGGAAATTACAAGCCCATGATTCTGGGATCTCTTCTTTGGAAGTCAACCAGTACGTTCCAGGGATGTTGGTCACCAGTGGTATGGGTGATAAATACGTTAAGTTGTGGAAAGTTCCAGTGGAAAGTATTGATAAAAGTACTATCAAGCCAAGCATGATTTTGTCCAGAGACTTGGGGGTTGGTAACGTGTTGTCGACCTCGTTTGCTGGGGATATTGAAGTTGCTGGCCACCTTGTTGCCGGAGGTGTCACTGGTCCATTGAAGATTTGGGATGCTTTCTCCAACAAAACCGTTAGAAAATCTTTCCGTGAACCATTGAAAGATTTACAAACTTTGGCTAGAGAACAAGCCAACAACAATGGTAGAGCATCGAGAATTGCCAGAAAATACAATAAAGACTCCAATGAACAAATGTTTGAAGCTGATGTTAGGGAAAATGAAGACAAAGAAGACGAAGAAGATGGAGGAGATGAAGAAGAACAAGATGATGATGAAATGGAGGATGATGAATAAGTAAACAAAAAAAAAAAAGAATATTATATATAAGAAAATAAAAAATTTCATTACGGTTATGTACAAATAGAATTTGTTTTCATTGCATTCATTTTTTTTTTTTTTTTCATTATTATTTTTTTCGTTTGTTATTTTTCTTTCCACTTTTTCTTTTTGTAGTAACATCTGTCGGAATAACTATATTATAAAGCATTTATCATTTATCGTTTGTTAATTTATCCATTTGTAAGGCAAAAAAAAAAAACTATACATAATTTAGTTCCCACAGCGCATGTATCTATGCACTGAGGAGCTGGGAAATCGTGAAATAAAAAATCATAAAAATACATCTATTCATCGTCGCTATCTTCATCATCACTCCCCGGTTGGAATTCATTGGAGACTCCTTCAGGGTGATCTTTCTGCCACATTTCAACCCATTGGGATATTCTAGCGACATTTTCCTCGATCTGATCAACATCATCACTTCTCAATTCGATCACCACTTCTGACTTATAACTGTCTCTGGCTTCTTGGATCAAAATATCCATGATTTCCACATCAAGGTTCTCCTGGATTTTGTTTTCCTTGTATCCTCTCTTGGACAATCTGCTGAACAAGATAGAATTGTCGCATCTCAACACAATCACCAAATCAATCAAGCGTTCAGGGAACACTTCGCATACGTGCCAGTCGACAATAACCCCACCTTTTTCTAATTCCGGCTCAAGGGCGTCCAAGAGCTTATCTTCATCGACGATATCAGAATCTCTGACCTGGTCGTGTCCGTCGATACAATTGTTCTCTTTGGCATATTCACTAATGCTAATATGTTTTAATTGCAGAAGTTGCTGGGCCAATAATGCAGCGTGGCTTGTTTTCCCACACCCCGGGGTACCAGTAATGATGATATTTGGCAACAGTCTAGTAGACATTTTTTTCTGAAGCTAGCTATAGAACTGGTATATAATATAAATATAAGTATAAATATAAAAGAATATTGAAAAAAAAAAAATTTGAGAGGTTTTTTTTTTTTTTTTTTTTTTTTTCATTTTAGATGATGCACCATTACTGTGGTACATCTCTCTTGTGTATGTATTTGCAGATAAATGAATGAATGAATTGTATATTGACGAGTCACAGAGGTCTTTGTTAATGGTTTTTGGCACTATATCTCAAATACTAAGTATTTTCAAAGTAGTGACCATACCGAATTCTGGGGAGAATAATAAAAATCAATAAAATAATAAAAACCAGGTAAACCAAATAATTCAAAAAAAAAAAAGAACAATTAAAACCTAAACAATTAAACCGAGTAAACCAATTGAATCAAATCAAATAAACCATAAGATAGAAACGATATTATGCAGCAAAATGTACTAATTTCAAAAAAAAAATAAAAAATAGTCGCTACTGGTCGGTCAATACGTCAACAGTTTTCTAGGGGTTATGCTTCTTTATTCATTGTATGGCAGCCTCTCAGCTCTTAACCTGCGTTGATGGCTTTAATTCTGAAAGTTGATCACATTATTGCTACTCAGGGGGGGAGGGGGGAAACTATCAAAGCACTTGATGATAAATTGAACATCTACTGTGAATTTCTTAGTGTTAAGCTTGACTCCCATGACTCTCAGAAATGTTCTTTGTAATACTAACACCTCAATGAAATGTTGAAGAAATTAAATATGTGAGAAACAAATTCTGACACCTTTACTTCAAATTATATTTGTTAGCGTCATCCTTGTGAATTTCATCGCTGTTATACTCCAAGCAAATGTCAGACTAGTTCTGGTGATGATTAGCCTTTCATTCATGAATTTACTAATATTTGCCAAGAAATAGCAGAAAATGAAAATACCTAAGCTAAAATATCCAGTCACTTAAGTATTACATCAGAATAACACTGTTCCGATGACATTATAAACCACTTTCCAACATAGATTCTTACGTTTGGTTGTTGTATTCTGCTCTATAGAAGGAGAGGAACCTCGTGCTTTGCCCAGAGTGCGCGTAACACTTGACAGTTGTGCAGGGTAACTGATACGAGCTTTGGCGCTTTTTTTGACCACCAACTTTTAGGAAGCATGGTGATAATGCCAAAGTGATCAAACATAGTTCATTCAAGGAAGAAGCAAGAACAAAGACAATAATGGGTAAGTCATTGGGATTATTCTCATTCCTAATAAATCCATGATCACTACAACGTGAATTGGTATCAAGGATCATTGTTTTTTTTTTTTTTTTTTTTATAATCAGGATGTATTCTTGTATTCTGTGTATATATATACTAACCATTTTATATATGTATAGCCACAAACTGGGGTGCTGGGAATATAGGAAACAGCGGCAACTTTGGTAGTTTTGGGAACTTTGGGAACTTCGGCCAAGCCCCAACGATTGCCAACGGTGGTGCTACAAGTAGTAGCGTTGATTTGACGCAGAAGCAAGGGAATAATAATAATAATAATAATAATAATAATAATATCACATTAGCCAACACAACCCCAATAGGAGGCCACGGGGATGTCAATGGATCTACCAATGGCAACAGAGATCAGCTGCTGATGATCTTGCCTCCGGGGCTACAGAAAGTCTCTGGGAAATCCCCAATAAATAATGGTGGATCATCAACCGATGGACAAGATCAAATGTCGGCAGATGGAGAAGCTATGGATATCACCCAGAACAATAATAATAACAGCAATAATAGTAATACCCTCAATAACGACAGCAGTGGTGGCAAAAGTCTTATACCTGCTGCTGCTGCCGCCGATGATGACGATAGTAATTTGACGGATATTGATAGATTTGGGTTGAAAGGATTATTACCATTATTTAGAATGTCGAATCAAGGAGTGGCCAAGCTTGCCATGGGCACTGATTTGTTGATGTCTGGATTGGATTTGGATGACAATGAAGAGAGCTTGTCAAGCACGTTCCAATCGCCATGGGTAGAAACCTCTATTAAAGACGTTGAGCCGGCGTACAAGTTGCCAGAATCAGTGAGAGAATTAAACGATATCAAGTTCAAAGAAATTCATTTACAACCGGCAGAAAACCGTATCGGAAATTTCCCGGAAGATACGTTATTTTTCATTTTCTATTCGAAGCCAAAGGATATTTTACAAGAATTGGCCGCCAGAGAATTGAGAGAAAGAAATTGGAGATTCCATAAAGTATTGAAAGTATGGTTAGCGAAAGTTAAAGACGTTGAACCAATCCAAGAAGGCCCATCGGCAGAAAGAGGACTCTACACGTTTTTCGATCCACAAAATTGGCAAAAAGTCACCAAAGAATTTGTATTGGAATATAGTGCAGTGTTGTGATAGGAAAAATATTTTTTCTTTTTTTCTTTCACTTTTTTTTTTAATATCCCCATTAATTGGGAAGGTTTTATATTTAATGATCTAAGGTAATAAACACAATGTAATCTAGTATTTTATTAATTTTTTTTTTTTGTAGTGAGAGAAGAGCAACAAAGATCACTTTCCAAGATTGGTCATAATAGTATCCACATTTTTCAATTTATTTGCATAACTATCATTCTTGTTATTTTTATAGTTTTTATAGATTGCTGATTTCAAATAACATTTTGTATCTTGACGGCGGTAGCGACGTTGTTTAAGAACCGTTGACGAGGTTTGTTCTTTGCTAGGGGTAATAATTTTCCTACGGTAATGATGTTTACGCGACATCTTTGATCCGTAGTGGTGGGATAATACCAAAGTCTTGTTGACTAATGCCTCGACTACTTTGGAGCTGAACCCGAAAGCGGTCCATAAACATCGTTTCACGATTGCCACTACTCTATCACGTACAAAGAACGGGGTTTCTGCCCATTCTCGTTTAGGTAACACTATTCCATTAACATTATCTTTGCTTCGGAGATAGGCATCGTCACAAATCGAGTAATTCAACTCGTCGGCGATTTTATGGATGATATCAAGAAGGTCTGCTAATTCTCGCACTTCCAACTGAAGTGCCTCGGCGTACTGGCTGTCAAAATCCATATCGCCAATGCCGCCATCGATCTTATACCGGCAAGCGTAACCTTCCAATAAATTCAATTCTCGGAAAAGTGCATTAGACGTCTTGGATTTAGAGTTATTCCAAAGATCTTTGGTGGTGTACTTTAACAGTTTGAACTTTTTAAAACAGATGGCCGAGTACTTGAAACTTATGAATTGTCCGTAGAGATCGTTGTTCTTGATTTCGAAACTTTCATTGAACTCTCGTGAATCATATTGAATGAAAAGATCATTGAGTTGGCTCTTCAGAAACTCACCAAATACACGGTGTTTGAATTTTTCCGGTTGTTGCTTGGAGTAGATCTCAATCTGTCGATGGATATCTCCAACATTTTTAGTTGGTTTCGTTTTGAAATATGCCCCAACTAGATCTACCAACTGCTTTTCTGTTTGTCTTTGAAATCTCTTTGATAGCTCATCGACGAATTTGAGTTTTTCTTTGCGACTATAATGATCTAAAAATGATAAATCCGGGAAACCATAGTTATTTTCAGGTTTTTCAAACTCCCAAAAATCATCTAAGTCCTCATCTTCCTCATCGACATGGGAAAACGCACCCAAGATGCAACTACTCATCAGACGAATCTTTCCATGATCCATCATTTTGATCTTAGTTTGGAACAGGATCATCAGACTAGCCATCGTATCTATCTATGTTGCAAAAAATGTATCTATTAAAAAAAAGTGTTGGTCGAAAAGATAAATATAGGAAGAAAATAAATGAGTGATAAAATAGAAAGATTCAAGATTTGGGGTCACCACCCATCCTTTTATTTGGATTTTTTTTTTTTCATAGATATAGCAAAGCAAAGCAACCATAAATGAATGAAAATTTTTTTTTTTTAATATAAATAGCTATAATAGCAGTAGCAAGAAAACCCAATCAGCAATACTTATCCAATTTTTATGCATGCTATGCAAAGTCACGTGGACAAATTAGCTCTGCTAATTCACTGGGGAGATCTGTTTTTTTTGCCAGTTCTCCAAAACTCTTGCGATTACTCACAGAAATATTCATTAATGACTATTTATTGATGTAGTTGTGTTATCATCTGACTCAAAAAAAAACCACACATCATTTAATTATTCTTCATTATCTCCAAATTCCTCGCTGTTATCGGTTAGCAACGGAATCATTCTCATATCATTCCAATAATCACAATACTGTTGCTTGCTAATCGTAAAGATATTTTTATCGCTGTTTTGTAAAGCTTGCTTGAGAGCCACTAGACAATCTTCTTCAAGCTTTATGATGTCTTTCAACACCGATGGCGCATTATCGAAGTTACCCATGAAAAAATCATCAGCAATTTCTATTTTCAAATTGGTCAACTGCAATAATCTATAAGGTACGTAAACATCCCCAATAAACTCCTTGAAATTTTTTAGTGATTGGTTTTCACACTCGGCAGCACCATTATTGAGGGCATCACGCAATTCTGATAAACTACTTGGATAAAATTTCGATTTTTTATTTTTTGGTAAGTAGAACCCGTTCTGAGTGGTAACTTCCACATAACTTCTTTTATGATAATTCAAAATCTTCCCGTATTCCTTGACCGATTTATACCCTGCAGATTTGGCTTCGTCTTTGTTGTAGAATTTATCAAAACACGACTCATTGTATTTCAATTTATTAATATTTGGGTGGAATAACGTCAATAGATCTTCGACAGATTGCAGTTTTGATGAGTCTCCATTATTATTATATCTCGGAAGTAAATTTATTTTATCCACGGCGATTTCCCCATTTTGATTGAATTTCAATATGAGTTGGAAAGTTGGCAAAATTTTGAACCACTTGCAAAGTTCAGGAAACATTGGATGCAACAATTCACCAGCGAATAAAGATTCATCCTTGGACTGATCAATCGAGGTAAGGGAAACCTCCCAAACATCAGTGTTGTTTAGGTCTGTTGGGGTAAACCCATATTGGCAAAGAAAACTAACTGCTTTGGAAACATCATAAGAAATGAAAATTTCAAATTCTTTTTGGCCCGGATGGTTTGCCATTTGGTACTTTAATGCCAGGACATCGATCTTTAATATTGGATTCCCATCTGTGTTGACATCGAATTTGGAATTATAATATTGTTTAGAGTTACTGTGGTTGGCAAAGTCCAAGATGGGAACAAGAGTAGTATCGGTAGTGAAATCTTTTGAATTATGAACAATATCCAAATCCTTGAGCTCTTGATTTAAACTGTGAGGGATTTCTAGACACCTAGAACTTACTATGGCAAAACATTGATGGAAAGATTGCAAAGATAGTAAATGGGTTTGAATGTACTGACTATAAATTTCATCATCATCATTTTCATTTTCATTTTCATGGTGGAGAAGTTTGAATGCCGATGAAATTCTATCGATGATATCTTCATAATGGAAGTACCGGTTCATCAATGCTTTTTCACAAGTGGCTCCAATAAGACCATGGGGGTATGATTTGGTGAAATGGTACACCAAATCATCATTGTCAGCGTCGGGGTCATCGATAGTCGAGCCATTTTTAAATTTCACGATATTTTCAATGGTTGGGATAGCGGTGGTTTCACTAAATAAGATATTGAGGTAATCATCCCAGATTGCTAATTTTGAGTGCTGGAAAAAATCGATAAAGGTGGCGGAATATGAATAATGATGGTGGGTAAAATAGTTGACCATGTAAGTACGATAGTTTTGATAAACTTTCAAACAAACAAGAATTGATTCGTCGATTGCCGATTCTCTGACGTCATCTTTGGTTTTGTTGATGATGGGGATGATTAGTTGTTTGGCCTTGACGATGGTGAAATTCACTTGTTGGCTATCGATGATTTGGTTGTTGAAATCTTGGATTTTTTCCAAATTGTTGTTCCAAAACGAGTCACAGCGGGATTTTTCTTGTTCGAAGCATTGCTTGAATGTTTCCATAGATATGGTTTGTTGTGTCGGGACTGTTAAAACGGTGATGTAGTCATCATCAATTGTGTCTAGTTGCAATGATTCAGCGTCAATGAATAACGCGGTGCCACCCCCGGTGACCACACTTTTATCTATGGTAAATCCGGGATGGCATAATATTTTTTTTTGATCAATGAAGCGATGATGGAAATCTGAAGGAGATGCGAACCCCAATCCTGTTGAAATGGAGTTGTTTATTTCTGTGTGCGCTGTCATGCTGGGGATAATAATGTGATGGATATTCACCCAACCAATGGCGGTATTTTTTTTTTTTCCATCCTAATTATTATTATTATGGTTGTTATTGTTAAGATTAATGTCCCATATTGGTGGTATGGGGGTGGGAAGCCCCCATTACTGTTGAAAAATTCCACCAAAAGAAGAACAGTTATTGAACAATAATGAAGAAGTGGAAGAAGAAGAAGAAGAAGAAGAAGAAGAAGAAGAAGAAGAAGAAGAAGAAGAAGAAGAAGAAGAAGAAGAAGAAGAAGAAGAAGAAGAAGAAGATGATGATGATGATGGAGTGAGTGAGTGTTTTTAGTTTGAATATAACAATAAACATAATAAATATGCTTACTATACTGTGTAGTGTTTTAAGACCAATTCATGGCAATTTACCGTTAAATTAGATAAATTGGGGTGCAACACAAGAGAGCCAGCCGCGGAGACAGCATACATGTTGTAGCACTATTAACATAATTATTATTATTATTATTACAGTATTGGTATTGTAGTATTGTTATTGTGGTATTGGTGTCAGTACAGCATTATTTTTTCATACTATATATATATATATATATCAGCATCACAGTCACAGTCACAGTCACTACCACACAGTCACCCACCACCCACCCATCCGAAACCAATCCCAATCCCAATCCCAATCCCAGGCAACAATCAATGACTCAACAATAGCGAAAATCTTTCAAAAAAAAACGGCCAAAAATTGACGTGTTTTCGTCGGCAACCGCCGGCCGCAACCGCTCCCACCCCCTGCAGCATGCACTCTTTTGTATGGACACCCCCAGAAGTGCCAGCGCCGGTCACCGGTGATCGCTGAGAATAAGAATGAGTCTTCTTCCCTTCTGTTAGTCAGGCCTGAGTCCGGAGTTATCAAAGATCTGGTATAAATACCCAGGGCCTTCCCTTCTGCTGTTAGGCTCTTCGGTAAATAATCCTCACTCACAATAAAAATAACCATTTTATTATCATCACCACCCAAATGTCTGAACTGAAATCGGGTTCTCCAAAGGCCTCCGCCGCCTCTGCCTCTGCCTCTGCCTCTACCTCTTCTATCGACGATGTTGAAAAATCCTCTTCTCCTGTCACTTTCGAATCACACGACGAAAAAGATTTAAAAGTCCAGCAATTAGCAGAATCCATGGGGATCAATCACCGCAAATTGATGTGGAAAGTCGACTGCTGTGTCGTCCCTCCATTGGCGTTACTCTACTTCCTCTCGTTCCTTGACCGGGTCAACGCCAGTAATGCCAAAGTTTACGGGATCACCAAGTCCTTGAATTTGACCGGTGATCAATTCAACACCTGTTTAACCGTTTTCTTCGTCCCTTACATCTTCTTTGAATTGTCTTCCAACTACGCTTTGAAGTTTGTCAAACCTCATATCTGGCTCAGTTCTTGTATCTTCTTTTTTGGTTGCATCACAATTGGCATGGGGTTTGTGAAAAATTTCGGCCAATTGATCACTTGCCGTGTGTTACTCGGTGTCTTTGAAGCGTCGACTTTTTGTGCAATTTTCTACATCTTATCCAACTTTTACGCCAAAGCAGAAAGTCAAAAAAGATTCTCGGCATTCTTTAGTTGTACTTGTCTTGCCGGTGCCGCTGGTGGGGCCATTGCCTACAAAATCAATGACTTGGATGGTAAATACGGGATCGAAAGTTGGCAATGGATCTTCATCATTGAAGGGACTTTCACCGCCGGTTTAGCCTTATTTTTGTATTTTGTCGTTCCGGATTTCCCAGAAAACTGTCGTTTCTTGAATGAAAATGAACGTAGTTTCATTAAACAAAAGTTGGCCATCTACAACGGTGATTCAGGTTTCGAATTCAAATACACTCCAAAAGAACTTTTCGCGGTGTTCAAAGATCCTTTGATATGGCTCACTGCTTTTGCATACTTTGGATTGATTATTCCATCTTACGCGTACGCTTATTTCGCCCCTACCATCATTGCCCAAATGGGTTACACCGGTGTTGAAGCTAACCAAAGATCTATTTACCCATGGTTGATGGCCTTTGGCTGGACCATCATCATCGCTTGTATTTCCGATAAATTGAAGAGAAGATTGCCATTTGCTTTGTTGAACTCGAGTATTGCCATCGTTGGCCTTGCAATTGTTCTTGCTTGCAAACATGATATTCATGCTAGATACGCTGGGTGTTTCTTGGCCGTCACTGGTCTTTATTCTGCTATGCCTTCTCTTATTTGTTGGTCCTCTTTGAACTACGGCGGTCATCTTAGAAAAGCGGTCGGTACCAGTTGGCAAGTGGGTTTTGGTAATATCGGTGGGATCATTGCTACTTATCTTTTCTTGAGTAAAGATGCCCCGTACTTTGTCACTGGCTTATCCGTTAGTATTGCCTTTGTGGTTTTCGCTATGATCTTTATGGTCATTCTTTTCATCTATTACTATAAAGAAAACCAAAAGAAATTGACCTATGAATACCAACAGAAATTTGAATCCCTCACTCCAAGAGAAAAAGCTATTTGGGGTGATAAGGGTCCTTATGTTCCATATTTATATTGAAACAGTTTGCTCTATTTTACCTTCTCCTTTTTTTTTTTTTTTGTTTCTTGTCATGATTTAATGTTTTATGTTTTTGTTTTATTTCTCTTTTATTTCCGTTTTTAATTCTTTGCTTTAATTTCTAAAAGTTTTTGTTTTGTTTTTAATAATAAATTTTGATAGACTAATACATCCAGACTCTTGTAGATAAATAAATCTCTTATATGCATATACTGCTTGGAGGTTGTGGAATTTTGTTGCAACTTTCTTGTCGTTGAAAATTTTTTTTTGACAGCACACTAGCCTGCGACCGCTGGTCAGGTCATACCGGTCGATATCTGCAATGATCGCCTTGCGGCTACAAAGACATTCATTTGCTTCCTCACATTGAAACACAAAGAAAGAAATGAAGGGCGCAAATGTGCATTGTGTGAGATTGCTGACACCTGCAATGAAAAAAATACGTGCGTTCCACGGTAATTCCAACATGCATAAGTGTTAATCCATGGGATCAGATGCTAAATAACCAGTCCACAGCGTATTGTGCTCCTGTCAATAAAAATATATATTATTTAAGTCTTTCGTCTTCCCAAAGCTAATTTTCTGGCAGTCAAGAAACCAAAGAGAACCTGCCAAGATTTCTTTGCCAACAAAATAATGAGAAACACAATTATCATTTCCACTTTGTTGTTTTTATCAACCAAGGTTAATAGTGTGCCCCTTCCTAACACTTTAGGAATAACCAATAGCAATTCAACCGTCAATGAAACTACCGCTACCTCTTCCAGTATTCTCAGCAAGGCCTCTGTCACCACCACACAGCACCGTACTTTGCTCAGTAATAATTTATTAAGGGGAGCAAGGATTGGAGTAACCGAAAATGCATTAAACAAATTGAATAACACCACGGTGGACACCTCTAATAATTTAAGCCTGAATTCCAGCTTTCATTTATCCGGCATGGAAACCGATCTTGGCAACTCAGGCAATGAAACCCTTAGTGGCGAAGTAACAAGAATTCAGCAAGATGAAAATAATGCAAGCAGTTCCGATGATGATAGTGATAAAGAGGAGGAAGAAGGAGAAGAAGAAGAAGGAGAAGAAGAAGAAGATGGTAATATCTCTTTAATTGAGCTCATCAATGAAGACCCAGAATTACTTTCTATGGTGTTAGAAGAAGCTGCAGTATCGTTGACCATTCTTAGTCAATACGGTATCACCCCATCAATGATCGAACAGTACTTATTTAGCAATACCACCACTAACAGTACCGAAATAATCAACCTTCTTAGCCTGCCAGATCTTGCCAATGAATCAACACTTCTTGGCAATTCTAGCATGCTTTCTGGAAATTCCACTCTCACCTTCGAAGAAGAAGCTTCATTATTGTACGATAACCTTCTTGAAGAAAGTACCCTTGCATCAAGTTATATTGAAGATTATTCTGCCACCGCCACCGCGGCCTCAATGATCACTGCCACTCTGAATTATCAGTCTGTTTTAGAGGATTTGGCGGTAGATTACAGTACCGCAGAAACTGGAGGCCTGGACGACTTGACCCAGGCTTCAGTACATACCCCAGTGTCTGATACTTCTTCCTTGGCAACAGCAACAGCAACAGCAACCAAAATATGGATCAAACCTGTTATAAAAGACGCTTAATGGATTCACTGGTATGAGGTATCAATAAACTGGTGATTATGAAAACTACCTTGTGGCTTTTCTGTTACTGTCTCTACGTAAAATTTTCTCATTTCCTTTCCCACCGTTACTGATTTCTTTATTTTTTAATTCCATTTAGAATTTTCCTTATTTTCCCTGTCAGATTTATAGATCGCAGATACATACAAAGAATATTACACTTTTGATACCTTCAAACTGGATTTCCTTCAAAAAATGATGTAAAATTTATCTTTCACAAACGTAATAACTTTGAAAATTATCTTTCTACGATGCTCAAAAACTTTCCAATACCTGGTTAAATTCATTTTGGCACTTATAACATTTATTATACCTACCCCCCACCCTAACTGCATATATATATACACCGGTGTGCGCGTAGACCCCACAAACACACACACACACAAAAAAAAAGAAAGCAACTTGGTTTAAATCACCAAAGTAATGTTTCACAACATAATATAAGGATATCTTAGAGATTATAAAGATGGCTGATTCTGTGGGTGAGTATCAATTCATTTGATGAGCTAGTGTTTTTTTTTGTTTTTTTTTTTTGAAAGTAACTATCCTCACTAATGCAATCTAGATAGAGTCTTTGATAAAGCCATCACCATTATCCAGGCCCTTTCGTCCAGGCTGAATTATAATTCATTGCCCCGGCCTCCACTTGAGAGCCGAACTGCATTATATGGATTGTACAAGCAGGCAACAGAAGGAGATGTGGAAGGAATAATTGCTCGGCCAAGTGGGTTTACGCCAGCCGATGAGAATGCCAAAAAGAAGTGGGACGCTTGGAAGAAACAGGAAGGTTTAGGAGTCACCGCTGCTAAACGGAAATATATTGCCAATTTGATCGATACGATGCAAGTTTATGCTACGGGAACCCACGAGGCTCGAGAATTGTTATCGGAATTAGAGAATCTTTGGGACCAGATCAAAGACGTGCCAGATATTGAAAATGACAACCATCACCTACCGAGACTTTCCAGCCCAGTGATTCTCAATAATAATAATAATAATAATAATAATAATAATAATAATAATAATAATAATAATAATAATAATAATAATAATAATAATAATAATAATAATAATAATAATAATGCCAAAGAAGGGGGGATAATTAGTCCCCTTGACTTCATTAATGATCCTAGTATCGGAGAATCTGGTAATTTGATGGCAGGCTATAATGCGTTATTGTACCAAGAGATTTCCCGAGGCTCATCGTCGAATTTTCAACCTCAACAATCATCGAAATTTAACCATCCCCAAGATAATAATAATCGTACCGCCAATAGGAGTGATGTCGCCAGCTCACAGAACGGATATACTAATGCGTTACTCCAGGAACTTTATGATAAGACCAATAATACCACTAATGAAATGTATCTAATGAAGAAAGAAATCAAATGGGCCATTGAAAGTTTGCACCAAGAAATCAAATTCTTGAAACTTTCCACCCATAGTGGTACCGCATCACGCCACGAGGATATCTCATTAATAAACCCCGAAGCTAATAATAGTAATAACAATAAAAATAATAATGACGATGGTGATGATCAAGATCAAGATCCCCATGATCAAAAGTCACACAATGATATCCATAGCGTGATCACTTCAGCTTATAGGTATCCTTTGTCACGGGCAGGAACCACAAATGTCGTCCAACTACCGTATATCAACAAATCATACCTCAAACATAATAATCAAACCACATCGTTTAACGATATTAATGATCGATACACTGCTACCAGGAACCTCGGGAGTATAGATTACCTTATGTACGATGAACCGCCCTCGCCCCCGGAACATCCCATGAAACAAGGGCTAATAACAGTTCACCGATGGTATATAACAATATTCCAATGGTTGAAAACGTCAAAAATGTCCATTGGGTTATGGTATCGGTTGCGGGAGTTGGTGAAGAAACTATTGATAAATGCGGCGATTCTTTTGGTGTTGTATCGAGTATTGGGTAAGAAAGTCACCGTTTGGAAGAACGATAATGGAGAAATCACAATAAAGTGGAAATAAATCAAATATTAAAACGAATGACCCCTTTTTTTCATTCTTCTTCTTCTTCTTCTTTTTTTAATACCTACTTTGTAGAAACATTATACATTAGACAGGCATGGAGCCGCTTTTTTTTTATTAAGGAATCAACATTAAATCATCAGTGCCAAAAACAAAAAAGAAAGAAAAAAACAAAACTACATACGTAAAACTGAACCACCACCATTTGTAGTAATGGAGATAAAGTCCTAACTGTCATCTCAATGACAGGAAGGAAATAACAGAACAACCAAAATCAAAAAAAAAAAAAAAAAAAAAAAAAGAAAAAAAAAAAAGAGTAAAATCATCAAATATCAAACAAAAAACATGAAATACAAGCGGCCAAAATCATCAAAAATCCTCCAGCCCAGAAAACAAACTGATACATAAAGAAGAGAGAGAGAGAAAAAAAGAGTCAAGACTAAAGATCAAAGCAATATATCAGGATCCGTTTTTCTTCGAAAAAATCTTCTCAAAATCATCGACATTCACAAGAACCCCTTTGTCACTACATTTAGCCTTAGTTCTCAACTCACTACATAACCCATCAATATCCAACTCTCCGTATTTAGGATGCGAGGTCACACGGTCCCAGATTTCAGTGCACTTGATCATCTTTTCTTCCTTAGCGGGAACAACCGCATTATCGTCGAAATCATCCATTTCTTCCTGCTTAACTTTAATACCAGGGGTTCCCAGGGACGACACTGGAGTGACGCCACTATTGAAGAACGATGTTGGAGAGTTGCCAGCAGAGTTGATATACTTGGACATTGACGAATTGGCTGCTGATTGTGACATGCTTGTGGCGATACCGTTGAATGGTGATGGCATACCGTTAATGTTGTATAACGGATTCCTTGCTGCATTATTATTATTATTATTATTATTATTATCACTCTCAGCAGAGGTCAAGTTACTGATTTCGAACGGATCATACGATAATTCATCGGTAGTTAGGGCATTGATAGGGTCAAAATCATCGAGATTAGATCCATCGGTCGAATTAACATTGGTCACTCCGTCGAACAACTCAAAGTTATTGTTATTTTCGTTGTTGGAGTCAGGGTCTCTGTAACCTGCATTGGTGGCGGGATCTTTCAAGAATTCGAGATCGTCTAATAATTTCGTGCTATCACTGAAATTGAATGCTACCTCAGGATCATAAGTCATATCATGATTGTTGAAAAACGATAAGAAATCAGTTTGACCATTAGTAAATTGCGATGGAGTGGAGGCTGGAACACTAAAAGGTGAGATTGCTGGTTTATCAGTTTGTTGGTGGGGATCACTTTTCGTTGGGAATGTCGGTACTGGTTTATCCTTTGTGCCACACGCCATATTCAAAGAGTTGCAGAAAACTTTTTCGTCAAAATTGTTATCAAAATTGTACGGCTCGGACTTGATACTCTTGACAGGATTATCAATGTTGGAAGCCCTATCAGAAGGAGAGTCCAGCGATGATGCAATTTCTGAATCTGGAGATAAAGAGTTTTCCCCCTTCAATGAAATAGAGCTTTCACTATAACTAGGGGTGACCTTTGACACGGGATAATTCATCTTCAAATTGCCCCAAGGGAACTCAAATGTTTGGTTCGAATTCAAATTGACTGGGCTATTGGTGGTATTACTATCACTAGGAGATATCACTGCGGCATTGCTAGGAGACTTGTGTTTCTGGTAATTTTCACTGAGGTTCCTATCCAATTTCAAAGATTCAATATTGAACCCCTTCCCCTTATATTTTGTCAATTCGTTGCTAAGCATCTCCACCTGAATCCGTAGAAAATCAGCTTCTGTCGTAGCTGCTTTCCGCTCATTCTCTAGTTCGGTGACTTTATCTTCAAGTTCCTTCATCTTCTTTTCCTTACGTTCACGGAACGCTCTTTGGGCAGCTCGATTCTGGGCAGTTCGTTTGTTCTTAGGCTCACTATTAACAGGCTTGCGCCCTGGCTTGGAGGTTTTCTTGACCGCCTCAACCTCTTGACGCTTAGTCTGGACCGGCTGTATCTGACTGAGATTTCTTTTGGAAATTGCCTCGGACATATTTGGTTTGACTTCTTGACTCAATGGTATATTCTGATGCCCTTACAAGCGATGGCAAAATAGAAAAAAAAAAAAAAAAAACGAAACCATACCATACAGAGAAATGCGAGTGCGAGACATTTTTTTTTCTTTTTCTGCCTTGGCTTACTAATTGCCAGTGCTCGAAGATTCCACCGGTCGCTCCTTTGCGGAAAACCGTGTCGGCAGGTGACCACATCCCCCCCGGAATACCACCCGAGGGTCGTGCACCCCGAAGGCTCGGGGGTGTGAATTATTGTCATATACCATACTTTGCAATTTATAAAACGTTATTGTAATATTAAAAGGAGGTTTTGAGAACTAAAAAAAAAAAAGAGTAACTAACTAGAACAGAAAATAAACAGGTTGAGGAAAGAATATAAATATTTGTGGTATTGAATTTTATAAGTTGTTTTTGTGAATACCCGATTAGTCGCTAGCCTCTGGCTTCTTGACGATATAAAGCATCATTGGGGTGAAGAGACCTTCTTTACCACCGGCAACCAAGTTGACAGCAGCGTCTTCCAAAGCAGCAGTGACCTTAGTAGAGTCTCTTGGAACAATACGCAAAGTTTCCAACAAACCCAAGGAGAAAGTGGTGACCTTTCTACCAAAGTATGAAGTTCTGCAGAAAGTCATAATATCACTGAGAGATTGCATGTATTTCCATTCCCCAGTCAATGGGTAGAACCATGGAATTGAAGCCTTTGGATCGGCCAAATCTCTTTCGTACAAGATATCGAACCCAACGTTCTTCAACGCTTGTTCAGCAACTTCACGCTTGTACATCTTTGGAATACCGTCACCGATTTCAATACCATAAGCAATCTTACGGTGTTCTGGGTTGGTTTCGTCGTAAGCGTCGGTCATGACCCATTCGTAAACACCGAAAGTTCCACCTGGCTTAAGAACCTTGTAAATTTCCCCGTACACCCCTTCCAACTTTGGAGCGTGGACGGTGGCTTCAATGGCGTAAACAGCATCAAAAGAGTTTTCTGGGAAGTCCATGTGCATGAAATCACCTTTGACGTAACTCAATCTGTCGTCCAAATGGTTTTCTCTGGCGTATCTGTTGGCTCTTTCAATTTGGTAATCATTGTTGTTCAACCCAATGACTCTGCAACCGGTAAATCTTTGGATTTCTCTAGATGGACCACCGACACCACACCCAACGTCAAGAACCGTCATGTCTTCGGTGATACCAATCTTGGAGGCAAGGTAATGTTCGTGTCTGGCAGTGGCTTGTTTGAATGCCTCACCTTTATAATAGGTGGAGAAGTGGAAAGAAGTACCCCAACCGTATTCGTAAAAATCGGTCACAAGGTTGTAGTAGTTGTTGGTCCCGGTCTTGTAATCGGCCAATCTTCTTTCTTCAGCTGCTTCATCGGTCTTACCATCCCAGTGTCTGAAGTACCCTTCAAGAGCAACTTCTTGGGCGGTTCTGTCCTTTTGGAGCCAGGCACCGAAACCGGTGGTTTCGACAGACTTATTGTGGAGGGACTTGGAAAATTCCTTATCCTGTTCTTTAGTAGTGTGAGAAACGGAAGCCATTGTTTCAAAAGAGAGAATTGGTTTGGTTTTGTTTTTTTGATTCTTGTTGAAAAATCAGGGAACTTTTATCTGTTGAAAAGTGATAAAAAGATTGTCAACACACACTCTCACAAAAAAAAAAAATAATAGATGAAAATTTCAAACACGTCGACGGTCGCGGTAATTTTTATATAATTGATGAACTTTAAAATCCCTTCGTTAAGCCTGTACGAGTAAACGACCGGGTTTCTGGAGCCATCGCTTCTGGTACGAGGCGCATCTATTCTTCCAACATTAAACACAATAAGTGAAGTAAATTAGCGGGGATCTAAATTACATGGTTTATTAGATTACAATAATAACGGATAGATCAATATAGGCTATGTGCTCAAATAGCATACATTACTGTTGTAGTCAAAAATCAAAATGATAAACGCAATTTTTTTTTTTTCTTTTTTTTTTCCCATCCCAGTGTCTGAAATACCCTTCAAGAGCAACTTCTTGGGCGGTTCTGTCCTTATACATATTGAATGACAGAAAACCAAAAGACATTCATTCCTCGCCAACCTTCCTTTTAAAATAGTAACCAAAAGTAATATAAACAAAAATAAACAAAAATAAAAAGTTGAAATAGATAAACGAACAAAAAATTTATTGAGTCTTGAATTCTATTCTGTAACCAGCGATTTCAAATGCCCTCAAGCTGATATCAATAGTGTAATACATCTTATCTGAGCTTTCGATAACTGCCAATTCTTCAACATCTTCTTCCAAGTTATTGACCTTGGTAACTCTAGTTATTTCTAACAACTTCTTCACATAAATAGTACCTCTAGATTTCCCACCCAAAGCTTCATAAGCTCTTAAAACCACTGACTTCGTGCCACTAATAGTATCAGACATCTCCTTCTTAGAAACCTTGTTATTGGTCGATGACAAACGTTGTTTCAATAACATTTCCTTGTCATCCAACACGTCTGGAGCATAGTTGTAGAAAACATCGTCATCGTATTCATATCTCTTCATATTGGACAACACAATGTTCTCATCACCTTTAATGCTAATGAAATCGAAAAAGTTTTCGGTAAATTCATTCACCTTATTGACCACCAAGTTGGTGCCAAACCCACTCTCAATCAAACTGACATCTGGCTCACCGCATCCAGTAACCACCGGCTTCAATTTGTAGCAATTAGCACCACCATCAGAATCATCAAGGGAATTATGCACCAATTTGGAATTGAGTTGATTACCTAATTTAACGGTATCAGCACCCAATTGACCCTTATGTGGGAAGATTGCGTATTTGATGAAATGAGTATCCATATCAGCATGGCCATCTGGTTGCTTTGGAGCACGAAGAAGTGATAATCTCATGAGATTACCATGAGTTGAAAACCCGTATTTGCAATCATTGATAATTGAAACCCCGTATCCAAATTCAGAATAATCAGCAAATTTATGGTGGCAAACTTCGAATTTAGCAACATCCCAGGAGGTATTATAGTGGGTTGGACGTTTGGTGATACCAAATTGGGTTTCATAAGATGCATATTCATTATGAATGTCCACTGGGAACTCAACTTTCAAAAACTTACAGTTTTCGTTCCAGACCACCTTATTTTCAAATTCCACAAAACTCAAATCAGCCATGTCATTAATACCGGCCAAGGAAATAATCGACACAACTTTGGATGCCTTGCTAGTGGTGGAAGAAACAGGAATATCAATAACCACCTTGACGGAAGAACGCAATGGGCCGGCTTCATATTTTGTAACCGAAGTGGCGGTTAATGGGGTGATCTTCTCAAGAGAAAACAACTCCGTATCCCAACCTTGCCATCCCAATGGAGTATCATTCAACATCACAAATTGATTAGCCCCGGTGGTGTTGGAGCCACTCTTGATGTCCAAGACTTCCTTATCATTGGATAAGTCATAAAGAGAAGAGATTACCCCAGTTTTTTTGTCAATACTAACCTTAAGTTTTGAATTACACAAAACATAGTGACTGGAAGATTCAGTAAGGAGAGAAGCATGCTTGATCTTGCTAGTCAAAGGAGACATGATGTGGTTATTACTCTCATCAGTAGAAACGTAAACATAATCATGTTTCAACCCTTCTTGAATAAATTTACCAGCTTTAGCGTCAGAATAAACCTTGTTCTTCAATTTCTCATTGTCATCAAGCATAGAGGAGACTTTTGGAATTTTCAAAACTTCAGATCTTTTCCATGGAAAACTATTCAATAAATTGAACTCACCATGAATAACCTCAGCGAGATTAACAGCCGCACCACCAGAGTACTTTCTTTGGTTGGAGTCATACACCAAGTCCTTGATCCCCAAAGCTTTAAGAGCCTTTAAAGTCAAATCATGGGATTTGTGGATGACATTAGACAACATTGGCTTGGCATCATCGTAAACCATTTCAATACAGGAACCTGGTAACACATCATGAAACTGACAAAGCAAAAGATCTTCCCAAAATGCACAAAGCTCATTCTTTGGATAACTATAAGATTTCTTGAATAAAGAGGCAATGGTGGCAAAATATTCAAGATCTCTCAAGTTGAATTCAGACCATCTTACAAACTTCTTCATCTTAGATTGAGTAGTGTAGGTACCACGATGGAATTCAAAATAAAGCTCCCCATTCCAGGCTGGTAGCTTCGAGCCATTGTCAGTGTTTTTCAAGATGATGTCATAGAATTCTTTGATGGTATTACCGACGTGAACTTTAGGCATTCCACCAACGGTTTCGCTGATACCTCTGCAACGTCTCAACTTATCAATTTGTTCTGGGGAAGGTCCACCACCACCATCACCATGACCATACAACATGAGTCCCTTTTGATCATAAGCCAAGTTTTTATGTTGACTCAAGGAACGTTTAACGTCACCCCAATTAGCATCGGAAGTATAAGTGTTGTTTGGAGGCATATGAGTCAACACCTGAGAGCCATCAAGGGCACACCAATTGAACGTGGTCAATGGGAAAGAATTGATATTATTCCAAGAGAGCTTCTGAGTGAGGAAACGGTCCATGTAGGACAAACGACAGAGTTGTGGAACTTGTGAAGAATAACCAAAAGTGTCTGGTAACCAAAAAGTGTCAGAAAAGATCCCAAAGTTTTGCTTGAAGAAGAATTGCCCCTTGAGAAATTGTCTACCCAAAGATTCACCACTTGGCATATTTGTGTCATTTTCGACCCAAGAACCACCAATTGGAATGAAACGACCCTCTTCGACTTTTTCTTTGACTTTGCCAAAAGCAATTGGAGAATCATGTTTCAACCATCTAAATTGCTGGGCTTGAGAAGCGACAAACACATATTCTGGGTATCTGTTCAACAAATCAACCTGAGTAGTCCAGGATCTCATAACTTTACGCTTGGTTTCAGCAAAAGGCCACAACCATGCAGTGTCAATATGGCAGTTCCCAACTCCAAAAACATCCACTGTTTTGTAGTCAGTGTTCTCATAGACTTTAGAATTATGAGAGTTTTCACCAACATAAGTGGCGGCAATTTCTGTGCACTTCTTGATAGACTCTTCAGGATTATTAGCATCAAATGCATTCATAATCTCATTGGCAATGGTACGAGCTTTATGTTTTTGCCAAGAGTCACCAGGCATTTCTCTTGCGGAATCGCCAAGTTCCCAAAAATCAATATGTAAATCTCTAGCAGCCAAATTTGGAATCACCAAATCCGCACGGCTCAATGTGAAGTAACGGTTTGGATCTGGTGGATCAATGGTGCCTGGACCATTACCAAACATACCATTACAAGAAACCTCAATGTAAAAGTTGAAATCTTTACCACCTTGGTACCATTCCTTTGGCAATATAAA
This sequence comes from Saccharomycopsis crataegensis, assembly GCF_037102585.1. Lineage (NCBI taxonomy): Eukaryota > Fungi > Ascomycota > Saccharomycetes > Ascoideales > Saccharomycopsidaceae > Saccharomycopsis > Saccharomycopsis crataegensis. The sequence continues at coordinate 147,827 of NW_027043831.1, forward strand.
GTCGCATCTTTCCCCGCCCCCAGTAAAGGCTTGTAATGGTTCACCATCAACAGTATAAACCAATCCTTCATTGTTACCGTCCCAATTCAACAAAACAACATCTTCTTTAACCCAGGAATCTGGAACTTTGGCATTGATCTTGAACCAATGAGTGGACCATGAAGGACCAAAGTTAGCGCCTTTAGAAGTGTCATGCCAGTCATCACTGTTCAAATTTGGGATGAGGTCTCTGAACAACGGTCTCTTGAGGTCCGGAACTGAATGGACTTTCAAAGAAATATAACCTTTGGCCACGTCGCCATCATCCTTTGAGTGGTCAATACGTGCCTTATCATAAAATCTAGGGAGATTAAAGTCACGATATTGACCTTCATCGGTGAATTGCCTCAATCTATCGGAATAAATGTTATCGATATGTTTGAATTGCGGGGCATTGTTAATTTGGGAATACCCATCGGAGGCATTCAGGGTTCGATTAGAAAGATTATGAGACCCAACCATTTTTTTGATAATTTTTGGATGATACAATCTTGTCTCTTGAAAAGAAGAATAACAAAAAGATGTCGAATGACAGCAAGCCTACCCATTCTTATACGTAATGGGAATTCCCTCCTAATCCAGAACCGGGGGTCAGGCATTAAGGTAACTGGACCGGAAGTTGTTGCTCGGTACCACACACGTGACAACATGCAGGCAATGTTGAGTTTTCCGTGGGCTTTCCGTGGGCTCATGGCGGCCGGTATGTCAATTATTGGGGGAGGCGATGATATGACCTCGAACTTTGCGGATATTGTACGGCTAATGCGAGAGAAATAAATTGTCAGTAACTTATTGATGTAGTAACCTTTATTGACTCACAATTCACTTACAATTCAATCATCTTTAACGTTGTGTAAGTCAAATAACTGCCCCTGTCACTGATTCCCAGAGTTTTCATCTGTTATCCAATGGTGTCATTGAAGCTGCTGCTGGAGCGGAGTGCATGAATGCATCATCACAGAGTAGGCGCGGTACGCTGAAACATCACAATAATAATTGGTTGGTAAATGGCATCTCAATTACTAGGACCATTTCAACATAGAAAAAAATTAGCAATTCACTGGAAATGTAAATACAAGTACCCATCAATAATTGACCATATAATGTTATAACATTTTTGTATATAAAACGTGATCATCCAGGATGGCGGGTTGCAAGTTCCAGTCTTTGAATAGTGGTATACATATGCAATCTTCAATAATCTCAATAATCTACTTTTATAATATATCGGCTACCTTAATTATAGCACCTCTTGGTTTCTGTGGACTGTCTGAAAATTTTGGTCATCCTCCTCCTATTAAAAAACACAGGATAATCTTGACACATCTGGTTGAGAGTATGAATTAGTGTGGAGTAGATTAGCAGTAATTTCGAGCCACTAATTACATTACCCATGTAGAATAAAACAAATAAAAGGAGGTTTTAATTATTTTTTACATAGAGGGGAGATACTCTCTTGTCTGGTGCCACCGGAAACAAAGCATTGAGGCGTATGTATCAAGCGTAGTGCTTCAGTGGACAAATTTCATGCTTAGATTCATCGCAAGGCAAGATCGCCATTTTAAAATGAAATTAATACATTATTATATTTCAATATCAATTATTTTTTAAAAATTACTCCCTTAAATTTTCTCTATATATGCATAATATTGGAGTAAAATATCTTTAACAAAAAAAGAACAATCATAAAGCTCGTCTTTAAGCGGCTCATTTGACGTTTCCCGCGCTCTCTCTGCTTATCTTGCATGTTGACTGTAAGCATGTATGATAAGGTGCTTAGTTGACCCACGAGAGGTATTTTCCATTAATGCTTCTCTTCAAGATATATGGTTTTATTAATATTACCCAGCACATTTCATCTAGAGCTCACATTCAGGTGGTCCCTCAAGTGTTCTGTGTCTACCCAAATCTCCCTATTATGCAACCGACCCCTCAATAATCTAGGGACTATCTACCAACATTGTTACATAATTAAGGACACGTACACCAACGCTTGGTAATTGGCTATCTCTTAAAAAAAGGAGTTTGAATATGTTAAGCACTTTGATTCTCCTAACCAAAAGTTGCCTCATCTCCTTAAAGTTGTCTTATTTATATCAAACCGTTACCCGGATCTTTTCAGTAAAGGGTTCCCGGCCTTTAGGCAACGGATGATTTGCTTGGACCACTAGTCGCCGGCCCTTCGCACTGAATATTTGTGCCTCTTTAATCGCCTAATCCTAGACAACACATATTCTGGTTACTATCCTCACCAACCAAATACATCATGACCAAGGATTTGAAAGAAGCAAAGGATAGCGTACGTATAACTGCTTTATTAGCAATATCAGAAATATATCTCAGGACAGGTTTTCATTCTACTACTATTATTGGTGTGATCACTTTTCATTTAATGGATTGAGACGCGTATCAGATTGAATTTTCAGTAAATGTAAACAAACATTGAAGTTATATACATATCTGATACTCTGAGCCATCATTCAACAGAATATTTGAAGTCACTCCGATATTTTCATTCTCCTGGTTTTTTGGTTTTTTTTTGAGATATATTTCTGATGAATATCGATGCTGATAAATACTAACGCGTCAACCAATAGCTTGTCGCTGCCTTATTTGAACTTACCAAAGCTGCAGAAACTGCTGCTAAGGCCACTGTTGATTTCTACAACCATGCTGCTGCTGTCGACGCTACTATCGACACTGACTTCTCCAAAGAGCTTGTTTCTGCTTTTGAAAGTCTTACTGGTAGTGCCATCAACCTCAAACGTTCTGCCACTGAATTAGAAGAGACCGAAGAAGAAAGTGTTGTCACCAAAAAGAAGAAGAATGTCGATCCAAACGCTCCAAAGAAGCCACCTTCGAGTTACCTTGCTTTCAGCAGCTACTGTCGTAAAGTGCTTGGTGAAAAACGTCCAGAATTGAACTTGCCTCAATTATATTCAAATGACATGACCAAGGCCATTGCTGAAAAATGGAAATTGTTGGATGACGAAGAAAAAGCCAAATGGAGAGAACAATACGATCTTCAAATGGTTTCTTACAACAAGGAAAAGGAAGACTATTCCGTAGCTAAGGCCGAAGGTCGTGATGTGAACATGTCTGGTATCAACCACCTGTACATTGTCGAAACTCCAATCGATCCTTACCTCCCAGAAGAGTCTGACCTTAGGGTCAAAATAGAAGGTAAGGATGAGAAGAAGAAGGAAAAGAAGGAAAAGAAGAAGAAGAAGAAGAAGCATGTTGAAGCTTCTCAAGAATTATAGTTGCGATTTCTATGAAAACGTGTTTTTTTTTTGTCTAGACTTGATATCTCTTCAGTGTGATGTTTGTGAGTTTTTATCTTTATTTAATTTTTCTTGCTTTTTTTGAAAAATAATTGGTAATCAGTTTTGTTATATTCCCAAATTGCTGCTATTTTTATTACAATTTTTTTTTCTTTTCCTTTTTGTCACTGCAATCTTTGTATAGTATATATTTGTATAATTTAGTTGTATTGATTATGAAAATCTTAATTTTATGGCTTTTCCAATGTTTCTATGAAATAGCAAGACTTTGTGCTTGGTAAACGGTTTTCCATGGAACAATAGATTCATTAGTCAGAATACTTGAATCCTATAATTAAAAATTCATAATTGTAAAATTTTTATTGGAATTAAGAAAAAAACAAACCTAGATATACAATAATCGTAAAAAATGATAATGATAAAATATTGTTAAAGAGCGGATGACAAAACAAGAAACATTCGATAAAGAGTCGAGTTCATGCATAAAATGAAACAGATTTTGACTTTCTGGCTTGGACTTCACCAATAGCTTCCACAAAGTCTTCGTGTTTAATACTATTTTGACCACCACGTAAGGCAATCATACCAGCTTCCACAGCCACCGCCTTTAATTGAGCACCGTTAAATTCATCGGTTGATCTTGCCAATTCTTGCCAATTAATATCATCATTGCACTTCATCTTTCTAGCATGGATTTGTAAAATCTGGGCTCTACCTTCTTCAGTCGGCAAAGGAAATTCAATCTTTCTGTCTAATCTACCAGATCTCAAAAGGGCAGGATCAAGAACATCAACTCTGTTGGTGGCAGCTAGCACTTTAACTCTGTCGTCAGATCCAAAACCATCCAACTGGTTCAACAATTCCAACATGGTTCTTTGAACTTCTCTGTCACCACTCTTATCAGAGTCAAATCTTTTGGTACCAATGGCATCCAATTCATCAATGAAAATAATAGTAGGAGCCTTTTCCTTAGCCAAGGCAAATGCATCTCTCACCAACTTGGCACCGTCACCAATGAACATTTGCACCAATTGTGGGGCAGCCAACTTCAAGAAAGTAGCATTAGTCTTAGCAGCACAAGCTCTTGCCAATAATGTTTTACCAGTTCCCGGAGGACCATACATTAAAGCACCCTTTGGAGGCTTAATACCCAATTTTGTGAATTTGTCGGCTTGCTGCATTGGCAACACCACTGCTTCAATTAATTCTTCAATTTGCTTTTCTAACCCACCGATATCCGCATAAGATTCAGTAGGTTTTTCATCAACTTCCATTGCTTTAACTCTCGAGTCATATTCTGCAGGTAATTTATCCAAAATCAAGTAAGAGTCCTTATTTACCCCGATGATGTCGCCTGGCTTCAATTCAGATGGTTCGACCAACCCGACAAGAGGCAAAAATACGGTTTGTCTGGTAGAAGTTCTTATAACTGCCGATTTACCAACTCTGGTAGAATCCAAATCTATATTGGCACCTTCTTCAGTGGCCTCTTGTTCGGCCTCAACGTCTAAAAGTTCGACCACGGTACCGACCAAATATGGTAATTGTTTATTGTTTTCGATTTTATCACTATTGTCCTTGATTTTTTCCATCATTGACGCCTTCTCATGGGCCAATCTCTGCATTTCAGATCTCATGACTCTAATATCATTCTCCAACAATCTGGTTCTGTTCTTGATATCACCTGTGGTGCCCTCCATGATTTCCTTCAACAATTCATCGTCTTCATCTTTGTCCTTCTGTTCCTTTTTTTCTGGTTTTTCAGTGCTGGCTTGGTTATCCAATGCCTCAAGTTCTTCCAATGTTGACATTTTTTAAATTTCTCTTTCTTTATTGAATAAATATATATATATTATAATGGAAGGGAACTACTAGAAGTACGACGTTAACACAAATTCGCCGATTGGCATTTTGAAATCTTCTTTGCCACTGGAAAATTCATGATTTTGGTCACGTGTAATATTTTGAGAACCACTATAATGCGACTTCCCTTTATATTAATTGATGATAATATAAATTATTCAGTTCAATTTAAAGCATATTTCTATCAGGGGTTTTCAAATCCATAATAATCTATTCTTACTCCATTTTTTGCTGCCTTTTTAATTTTTTCGTCCTTGCGTATGAATCATATTTATTTCTGTAATATTACACATTGATAAATCAAAATTATCAACAGATAGAGAGACTTGAATAAAAAATATCAAGTAAAATGAATAAATAAAAAAAAAGATACAATAATATAATAAAATCCCTTCTTGACAATCCCAACCATCAATATTTTATCATTATTATCGATTGAGAAGAGATAACCTGCCACTCTCATTATTTGGTTTGAACTTTAGCCAATTCAGATCTGAAAATGTTAGTAACAAAGCTAATCGCTTTTTGATAAAACAAGAAGGCAAAAAAGATAAGAATTCTGTTTTTCTCTCCAAATTATACTTACTTCAACTGTTGGGCAAAGTCATCTTCGACATCTTCATCATCCCAATCTTCATCCCACAATTTACCTTGGTCTTGCTTGCCCACATCATGTTCATCTAGCCAGGCTAATATGAAAGGTTAGTAAAAATGAAGTAACCAGCAAATAACAAATATAACAATATATAAGAAATATTAGGCAAATATAATTAACTTACTTTCCTCCTGGAAATCTTCGAACTCATCATCCTCCTCTAAGGTTTGAACTTCTTTTTCAGGTTTGGAGGCGGCAGCTGCTGGAGTGGCAACCGGAGCGGCAGGTATTTGATCTTCCTTGGACATTGTTGAATAGATTGAATGTTATTTTTCAAATAATATAAGTGCGAAACGATAGACCTCTCTCCGGGAGATATTATCAGGGAATTAATTAGAGATTATAACGATATCGCTTTCCTTTACTTCGATATGATTGTTCTTGTGTCGCCACTTTTAGGATTTTCAATATCGTTTGTTTACCCTATCGCGGGCTCGTAACAATTTTTTTTTTAATACTAACCAGGTTGATCTCAACCCTTTGCTTCCCATTTCCGTTTGAATATGAGATAGAGTGATGATTAAGGATGGGACTCTCACTTCTGTTAGTTCTTAAAGATCATTATTCTCCGGCGTGACTTCGGTACGGAGGGTTAGTATGTGCACAGTATAATTAGCGACCACATTCCCGGCGGAAGTTTATGTTAAAATTGACCCTCAAGCTATTTTAGAAATTATGCTTGTAAATGTTTTCTTAGACATAAAATTATTAATTGATTTGCATAGCTGTAAGTTTCATAGTTGTTAAAATTTGAAGAAAAGAGATTATGAAGTGAAAACGAATAAAAATTTGAGTAAATATTTTATAACAATCCATAACTAAAGAGAAATGATACTTCTGGAGTCATGATGTTACAATTCCTTTCAATGCAACTTTATTCGAACAGCTCGATCTATTCCGAGGTTTCTTTTACTTTCTATCCCGCGTATAATACTATACTTAACACCACCATCCCGGTAATATACTAGTTTACAACCCAAAAAATACTCTCATTCTAGCAGTATTTTATTGTAATTTCATAGATGATTGCTTGCTTGATCTGGATTTTGGAGTGGGGGTTCAAGAATCCTAAATGAAGCATTCGGCTATTGATTGAAATATAGCATGATCTTTCCTCTCTCCCGGGGCATCTCCTGAAATAATTTTTTTTATGAATATTCAAACAAACCCTAGGGGACGCCTATGGCATTTGGTGTATGCACCCATTAAGTATGCATGCCTATGAGATTATATTTTGTCATGGAATGCCCAAATATAAACAAAATTCAATCACAGAGGTCTATAAAAATTTCTAAGCAGCAGTATAATTACTATATTTGAGCCTATCTAATAGTATATTAAGATGGTGGTAAAACCAATATCTATTTGTTGCTAATATAGTCCGGAGTTAAGGTGATGAATAATAAGGTGATAATAAGGTGGACCCCATTTTTTCAAAAAAATAAAATACGAAACTGCTTGGATGAAATCCGCATCCAGGGAATGGGGTAGGGGATGTTGATCATTTGATCCGAATAGTATCGAATTAACTCACTAAGATTATCATAATATATAACTTGTTTTAGAGGGTCTAATTACTACTTATAAGGTGATAAAGAGAAAAGAAGAAAACGGACATTAGCCTGTTAGAATATACACAGTAAGTTATTATTAGATAAGTTATATAAAACTATTCCATTTGATGAGAATATATGTTAAATAATGTTAAGTTTAACTAGAGCTCTCCATTAATTGCGCTCCGTAAGGGTGCAAAAATAGTAGGATTAGGCAAAGTATTAGGCATAACAGCAGATAAAGTTGGCTTGGGAACAGTTGACTGTTTATTGGCATTTTCTTAGTTAACTCTAAGCTTATCTCTTCATAATAAAGCTTAATATTCTTTCTACTAAATCTCCATCTAACTTGTATGCATTAGAATTACTATATCCTAAATATTATCCTTCTATTTCTTCCATAATATGTGGAGCCCGAGAGTCGGATATAGGAATGTATACTGAATCTGGAGTATATAACATTCACAACTAGAGAATTACCAAGACAAAGAAATCTACACCGATAAGTCTAGAAAACTTAATGACAGGGAAATAAGGGTATCGCATTTGTGAACAATAATGTAGTTGTTTCCTTATTCAGTCGTCAATAAATCAGTAAATCAAGGTGCCATTCTGGTGGTGCATACGATGGTGGACCCCGTAAAAAAAAAGGTGAAAGGGCATGTCAACGGATACCGGATGCTGGTATAATCACATGATATGCCCCGGAATTATTCATTTGATGATCCGTAGCGGCTGTCCGGAGTGAGCGGAGGCGCGGCCATATTTCTTACAAAACTCGCCTTTGCGAACTTCGGACTTCCCTGCACCAAAAAGAGCGGAGAAGTACTTTCTCAACAACAACAAACTCAAGAGATTGTAAATACTCAGTAGAAGGACTAGGCTAAACTGTGTCTACAAATGTTGCTAATCTCCGAAAATTTATATTTGTTTTCTTGATGGTGATCCAGTTAAGACAAATGACATCAGATGAGAACAATTTAATGGGCTGACAACAATTTTAAAACGCCTACGTGAGGGGGAGATTACTAAGCTTATTGTATTGATCAACCGTTTGAAGCTTTTACAGACTACGGAGTCACTTGTTTCTGCTTACGATACTTCAAGGTCCGCAATTTCAATTTTTGCTTGTTCCAGTTTAATAACTTGATATTTGCATCAGGGATTGAGGTTGTGGACAAAAATGTGTCCAACTAGTAAGGTGAAATACGTCACTAATCCCAGTGGTTATTTTTTTTTGTTTCTCATCCTTAAGGAAGATTGTAATGGTTACTTTGAGATGCAGTTTTTTTTTTCCCAGGTATGATATCATCGGGTCAATCATAATTGATAATCACCGAAGAACATATTTCAACATCCCACAACAACCACTTGATCAAATACTATAATTTTTGAGTTACTTTGAAAGCAATTGTCGTTATGAAAACAATTGTTAATGTTAAAACGGTTTTACTGTACTCAATGTGTATCCTGATTCCAATTTTGATTGCTGGCCAAAACATCCCACGCACAATGCCTAAACCCCGATGGACACAACCTCCCAGCCGTATTCCGTCAGTTATGCATGTATATGTATGGTTATGCATATTCCCGTAATTAATAAGCCAAAGCTTGCAAATAAATACCCCGCTCAGAGTGGGGGTTGTACCATAACTGCCCCTCACCTGGAAAAAACTGCATGGGCGTCTGAACATGGAGTGTTTCTTTTTTGTTTGTGGAGGTAGTCCGAGGCTCGGCATACCAGGTATAAATTCCTGGGAAAATCCGCTCCACTGTTTCCAAACTTTGGGGTTTTTTCAATTCTTCATCCACATTATATTTTATTCTCTACACTAGCAATGTTCTCCTCCGCTACCTTGAAGTTGGTTAAGAACCAAGCAATTGCCAGATCTGCCCTCAGATCCACCTCCAGATTGTACTCTCACTTGCCACTCAGTGTCCCAATCACTTTGCCAAATGGTGTCAGTTACGAACAACCAACTGGTTTGTTTATCAACAACGAGTTTGTTCCATCTAGACAAGGAAAGACCTTCGAAGTCATTAACCCATCTACCGAAGAAGAAATCACACACGTTTATGAAGCCAGAGAAGATGATGTTGACATCGCTGTCAACGCTGCCTACAAGGCTTTCAACTCTGAATGGAAAACTGCTGACCCAATCAGCAGAGGTGAAGTTCTTTTCAGATTAGGTGAATTGATTGAAAAGCACTCCGAGGTTTTGGCCGGTATCGAATCTCTCGATAACGGTAAGACTCTCGCGAACGCTAGAGGTGACGTCGGCCTTGCCGCTAAATACATCAAGTCTTGTGCTGGTTTTGCCGACAAGATTTACGGTAAAGTTATTGAAACCGGTGACACTCACTTTTCATACACCAGAAGAGAACCTTTGGGTGTTTGTGGTCAAATCATCCCATGGAACTTCCCATTGTTGATGTGGTCTTGGAAGATTGGTCCAGCTTTGGCCACTGGTAACACTGTTGTGTTGAAGCCAGCCGAAGCTACTCCATTGTCCGCTTTGTACGTCTCTCAATTGGTTAAGGAAGCTGGTATTCCTGCCGGTGTTGTCAACATTGTTCCAGGTTTCGGTGGAACTGTTGGTGAAAGAATTTCAAGCCATCCAAATATTAAGAAAATTGCTTTCACTGGTTCTACTGCTACTGGTAAGCGTATCATGAAGGCTGCTGCCGAAAGTAACTTGAAGAAGGTCACCTTGGAATTGGGTGGTAAATCTCCAAATATCGTTTTCGACGACTGTGATGTTGAAAAGACTGTTCAGAACTTGGTCACTGGTATCTTCTTCAACTCTGGTGAAGTTTGTTGTGCTGGTTCCAGAATTTATGTTCAAGAAGGTATCTACGACACCATTTTGGAAGAATTCAAGAAGGCTGCCGATGCCATCAAGGTTGGTAACCCATTCGACTCTTCCAGTTTCCAAGGTGCTCAAACTTCTCAAATGCAATTGGACAAGATCTTGAGTTATGTTGATATTGGTGAAAAGGAAGGTGCTCGTATTGTTACCGGTGGTAAGCGTGATGGTGATAAGGGTTACTTCGTCAGACCAACCATTTTCGCTGATGTTAAGGAAGACATGAGAATTGTCAAGGAAGAAATTTTCGGTCCTATTGTCACTGTCAGCAAGTTCAAGACCGTTGATGAAGTTGTTGCTTTGGCTAACGACTCCCAATACGGTTTGGGTGGTGGTGTCCACACTACTGACCTCAACAAGGCCATTGATGTCGCCAACAGAATCAACTCCGGTACCATCTGGATTAACACTTACAACGATTTCCACTATGGTGTTCCATTCGGTGGTTTCGGTCAATCTGGTATTGGCAGAGAAATGGGTGAAGCTGCCCTTGACAACTACACTCAAGTCAAGGCTGTCCGTGCCAAGATCACCAAAAGACCATGAACTTATGATCAAACAATTATGACGCTACTTATATTTACATTGTTTCTGTTTTCGCATTCCACGCTTTTTTTATAGTTTACACTTTATATTATGATATACCTATATTCTAAATTTTACAACATTGATGTCCTTTCTTGATGTAGTATTCTTTTTGGTTTCGAAATGTGCAAATTAAAATGACATTTTTTCTAGACTGGAAAACCAGGTTGGCAGGATGAAAAAAATATCGATATGTTATTTTGTCTGACAGACATGAGGGCTGCTTGGGACGGGGTCCGTTGTTTGACGTGTGTGCCAGATATTTGGGGTGCGAGATGTATTTTAGTACAAACTTTTAGAAGGACCCCATATAAAGTTAGGCTGCAGAAGTGTCAAACCTGTTATGCCTGCTGTCTTGTTTCTTTTTCTTTTCCCTTTTTAGACCAGCTTTATTCAGGAGTATCACTTTGACAGGTGCATGTACCGGAGGTTCTCAAGAAATTATCCGCGCGGTTTATTGGCATTTGACAGCTAATTCACATCTATTTTGGGAAACCCCAGCTAGGTATGGGTGTATTTTGAGCTTTCAGTAAGTCGGAGAGCAGATGTCCTATTGTATATCTCTTCTTCAGCTCCCTGCTGATAAGTATACATATTCTGCTGTTTTCTCCTTTATGAAGTTGAGATGATTTGGATTTCCCGGATCACAATCCGAGGACCAGTACAATATTTCTTACAAGCAAGTTGGGGTTTTGTCATTAATCATAAATTGTAAATCGTAAATTGTACAGGAAAAATATTACAATGCTAGTTGAATAAACATTTCAAATTCAGAATAATACGTGCAAGACTCATTCCCAATAGAAAATTTTACCACTAGAACCAGCCATGGCCACCTTGCTAGTCTCCTGAGGATGTGACTCAATACAACTAATTGTTGTCTTATCCACTTGGAAAGATTTTAACATCTTGGTGGTTTTCCAATCCCAGAAATATGCTTTCCCCGTAGATCCACCGCTCATGACAATCTTTCCGTCCGGGCTGAAAGTAAAATCAATCCCATACCCAGCAACATCGTGGCCTTCGAAAACTTTTTTCTTGTTTTGCTTGAACTTTTCATGTGCCTGATATACCATTATTTTATTGTTCATTGCCTGAGTGGAAAAGTACTTCCCGCTTGGATGGATTCTTGAGCGTGGCATAGAAAATTGAGTTGGATCAGCAATATACTTAATTGGAATATTAATACCTAGTTCCCAAACTCTAATAGACCTGTCGTCAGAAGTTGATAAAAACCTCTTTCCTTCAGAAATAAATGTTAAAGAATTAATAGCGTTCAAGTGATGATCATAAGTTTGGATAATATGGTCAGAATTGGATGAAGGTATTCTCAAGTCATAATGCTCAATCTTGTTATTGGAAAGACCAACCAATAACTCGTTTTCATTATTGGGGTTAAACTGCAAAGTATTAGGAATTGCTCCTTTCATTTTCAAACTAGTAACAATCTTCCCAACCTCGGTGTCCCAGACATTGACAACTCTATCAAACCCACAACTTGCAAAAGTCTTTCCAACATTGGCGGTATTGAAATTCAAGTCCTTGATTGGTCTTCTGTGACCATAATAACCTCTAAGAAGTGGTCTATTGTGGAAAGTGTCGTACAAATGTATATTGCAATCATTACCACCAGATAATAGTAAGTGACCACTTCTAGGGATGAATTGAAGTTTTGTAACCCCTCCAGCATGTCCATCCCAGGTGAATATTTGTTTTTTAGGAATAAAGCATTCCTGTGAGCCTGGATCTTTCAATAAATTGATTTTTAGATCTTGAGGTACATGCATATATGTTCTTCCAAGGTAATCAGTTTCAGACTTGCCAAAAAATTTTGTATTGGAAACTTGTATCTCCGCAACATCGCTTTCCATTGGACCATGATCTTGTTTTTTCTCTTCATCTTCTGATTCATCGCTGCCATTTTCATCGTCAGTGAACTCCTCACTTTCACTTGGAGCCTCCCATATACTCTTTTTTTTCTTTGTGATTCCCAATTTCTGTCTTTTATTCGGTAAAATTGCATCATTGACAACAATTTGTTTATCATCAGGACCTTCTGCATACCCATCGATCAAGTATGACCTACTGTTCAATTCAAATACAGCATTATCGTAACTTTGGGGTTCGATAGTAGCATTTAGGGCCCGTCTCTTATTAGTGAAATCATCTTTCGGATATTCTTTTAGTTTCTCATGTTTATTGATATTTTTTGACACAAGTTTTATCAATTCTGAATGCTCTAGTGGATCACGTAGCTTAAGCTCATTATCGCTTTCATCCTCACTAGAACTATAGCCCGCTACTATTGAATTCATAGTTTTTTCTTCGGTTTACATATTTGCTTTTCAATAGGAAACTGGCTCATCTCTCTATCTTTCACATAAAAAAAAAAAAATTGAAAAACATACATGTGATCTATCACGTGCGAAATCTTCAACATTCTCACACAAAAAATTTCTTCTTTTGAATAATAAAGAAATCATAGAAATAAAAACAATACCATCGCCATCACCAAATAATGATAAAATAAGGAATGGCTTCCTCGAAATTTGTTAACAGAATCAACAAAGTACCTGCTACGCAGAGTAGCGGGTCGGTGGGCAAGACTCAAGCTCAGAAGCCAATTGAACCCTTAATTCCTTCAAATATTATAGATGTTGCATCACAGAAAGCATACTTCATAGGAATATTTTTATTGATACAAGCATGGAAAATTCAACAGTGCGTAATATTGAAAACCACAGAAAATCAGTATGAGTATGACCAGTTTGCTTTCATACTAAAGTTCTTTGTCATAGACTCATTGTTTCTCTGGCTACTACCGATCTTCAGAATTCCATCATTGACTTTTCATCCATTCATCACTTTTCTTCAGTCAATAATGATCACAACTTTCACAATTTTCTTGTCATGTAACTTGACAACTGTGTTTTCCCCACTTATTGTTTCTATCTATGGTGTTTCAAAGATCTCTAAAACTCCGGGATCTAACAGTGGTTTATTGGCTAACGTTCATCGCGATGATATTGCCAGTGATGTTGAAGTGCTCGGGAACTTAGAACATTCAGACAGTGACTATTTCAAAGGGAAGAAAACGATTAATATTTTGCCAAAATCAACTTTCCACTTCAATCCATTTGGGGAGAACCATTGTATTGATTCTGAGCAAAATGTCCCAACGCTTCCAAGTCTAGTTACAGTCCCTATTAAATTCAATTCTTCAAACGAAATCTCAAATATTGAGCTTATTTACACTGATTATGAAAATAATACCAAAGTTATTAATTATAACAAAAGACAAATTAAATCTGTGATGATAACCGATAAGCATAAGTTTAATGCCTTGTTGAGAAAAGATTTGATTGTAAACGGGCGCGATTACACCAATGACAAACACGCTGACTTTGAATCTATTTTACCAGGAATTGATCTCACAAGAATTAGCTTTGCACAATTAACTCTTGATAAACCAGGGTTTTACAGAATTGGTAGAGTAGTTGATGCGAAGAACATGCCAGTGAAAGTTTATAGTTCCAATATGATTATTTCGAAATGTCCAAACGCAAGAATATTTGACGTCAAAGACAGCAAAGATATTATCACCAACAAGGATTATAAATGTATTGGGGATTATAATAACTTGAAGATTAACATTAATGGTGTTCCACCTTTACGGGTCAAGTACACTAAGATGTTCAATGAGCATATTGAGGTTGTCGAAGAAAAGTTATTGCAACCAGCTTCAAGGGACTTCAAGTCACCGTTGGTCACAGCAGCTTCTGTTTGGGACTCAAAATCAAGCCAGTTTTTCTCTGTTAGTGATTTCTTGCGCAAATTAAACTCAAAAGAACTTGAAAACTTTTTCAGCTGGTCAGACTCATACGAAAGTGAGGTGAAAATCAATAAAATTGTCAAGAAGCCAGGTGATTACTCCTATATTTTAGAAGAAGTTGAAGATGGTTTTGGTAATGTGGTGAATTTGACGAGTATCTATGAATTAGAATACAACACAAAATATTCGTCTAAGTATCCATCATTAGAAGAATATTTAAAAAACGAGAAATTATATCAGACCTCTACCGCTTACGAATCTCCAAAGTTGAAATTGATTGATACCCTTCCAAACAAACCTTTAATTGAAAAAGAATCTAGGGATTTGAAGTTGGTTATCAACGGATTAGATTACAACTCACATCAAAATATCAAAGAGTTGCAGAAGCTTGAACCAATCTATGCTAACATAACTTATATCAACAATAATGATAATGTTCTTGATTCAAGCAATGAAAAGAGAAGAAGAGAGATTTTGATTGAAAATTACGAATTTAATACCGCTAATGATTTCAAATTCATCGCCGAAAACCCTGGTTCATATAAATTAGAATCTGTTGATTTGAAATATTGTCCGGGTCTCATAGATGACACCAGTAAACGTATTGATATTTTCAAAGCTTTCAAACCTTATTTGTCGGTGTTATCAAGCTCTTCTATTAATGATACTTGCTTAGGCCAAATTGGATTGAGTTTTGATTTATTATTGACTGGTATCCCACCGTTTGAAGTTAAAGTTAATAATTATCAATTTATTGATAATGGCAAAAAGAAATTGATAGGATCCAAGAAATTGAAAGTTCAATCATCCAATAGATTCCAATACAATTATGAGCCTGAACATGAAGGTAATTACGAAATTGAGTTCAGCGCAGTTCATGATAACATTTACAAAAACTTTATTGATTTGCAGCCGATTGAAAAATATAGATTCAAAACATCAATGAGAGCCAAGCCAGACGCTATGTTTTTAGACTTGTTTAATAATAAAGACAGACACGGTCAGCATCATGGTGCGTTTGAAAAGAGGTTGTGTTTGAGCTCAGAAAGCGAAATATTGCCGGTTAAATTGAACGGGGAGGCCCCATTTGAAATTACTTATGATATCACCGAAAGAGCAACTAGCAGAAGAAAGACTTATACTGCTAAGTCCATCAATCTGAATAACTATAACTTAAAACTTCCTGTTTTCACAAAAGGTGGTAACTATGTTGTTTCTTTGACATCTATAAAAGATAAGTCCAATTGTGTTGTCCTCTTAAATGGTCAAGACATCAATATAAACATCAAAAAGGAGCTTCCATTTGCCAGATTTGAACCTACTCTTGAAAGCGAAGTTGTGACCTTGAAGGGTACAAAGGGCTACAACATCAAGATTAAGGACGGGCAACACGTTGATTTGCCTATCAAATTAGTCGGAGAAAAAAATGTTCAATTGTCTTATAAGGTCGTTGATTATGATGGAAAAACTATTAAGGATACTTTAGTGAAATCTTTCAATAACTACCAGAATAAAGCAGTATTGAATTCGAATATTAGAGTATCCAATGCCGGGGTTTATTATCTCACTGGCGTGAAGGATAATTTGTGTCTTGGGAAAGTTGATGAGGGTTCATTCTATAATGTGACATATTATTCAAAGCCAGAGTTGATTATCAATGAATCCAAGAATTCGATGGTTACCAAAAGGTCAAACAATATTTTTGCTAAAGGGGATATCTGTTTGAATGAGCATCATAATGTCATCGACTTGCTCTTTAAAGGTGAAGCACCTTTTGTGGTTGACTACAATATTGAGTTGCCAAATGGTGCGAGAAAACAAAAGAGCATCAAAGTCTCGTCAAATTTCATCTCTATTAATCTTTTGGGTGACTTGCATCCTAGTGAGAGATTGACTGGTATTTATACCTACACTTTCACCTCTATTAGCGACGCGATTTATTCAAAGAGTGATTTGAGAAGTTTGGGAAGCTACATGTTTGAAAAACAGGTGATTAGACAAAATGTTATTCCGGTTCCTAATGCCAAGTTCTTGTATAGAGATTCCAGCAAAGTTTTGCAAACTTGTTCTAATAATTTGGTGTTGTCGTCTGACTTTAACAGCAAAAACTCTAAGTTCTTAGATCCATTGGTTCTTAAATTAGAAGGACATGCACCATTCGAAGCCCATTTGGAAGTGTACAATGAAAATTTCAATAAATTCCATAGCATTGTTCTCCAAGATATCAATACATCCACAGTTAACTTGAATAAGGAGATTCTCAAGTATTTATCTTTGGGCAATCACTTTATCACGGTTAAGAAGGTCATTGATGGCAAGGGATGCATCAAGGACGAATTCCCAATCCAATCTAAAGAATTGAACTCTATTTCTGCTAATAATGCAGGTAGTGTGTTGTTGGATCACCAAGTTATGATTTCTATCACTGACACCCCAAAGATCAGCAAAGTCACTGCTGGATCTGATTTGTGTATTGGTGAATACGTTGATTATAAACTTCACGGAACTGGTCCATTTGAAATTCAATATCTTTTCAATGACGATATCAAGACCGCCACTGTGAAAAATCTTTTCGATTTCAAAAGATTGTTGGTTCAACCTGGTGTATTGGAAATTATTTCAGTTAGAGATGTATTCAAGTGTGTTGTGGAACTTGATTCTGCCCAACGGAAAGATTCAAGGGTGATAATCCATGATAAACCATCGGTGGAAATTGTTAATCCAAATGATGAAAATATTCAAGAAGGAGACGAAGTTGAAATTTCGTTTAAGTTTACCGGTGTGGCACCTTTCAATTTGATTTACAAGAGAATTTTCAACAATTTGAAGGATTCCGAAATTTACCATGTTAATAACATTGAAAGCAATGAATATAGAATAAAGACAAGCTTACAAGGTTCATACATCGCTATAGAAGTGAGAGATGCTCATTGCGAGATTAGAAGAAACGTGTGATCGGACAGCATGTTTTGACTTTCTGAGTTGTCTACCTCTAAAATATTTTCTACTCATTTACCTTATCCTATTTTATTTTTGTTTATTTTAGGATCTGTATTTCTATTTTTTCCTTTTTTTTTTCTTCCCCTCCATATCTATGTCTCTATAATATTAGTAGTAATTAACGTTAGTTTATTTTTTTTTAGATGAATTTGGTTTTTGTGTATCGTTAGAACTTTCACGCACTTAGATGAAAAAAGGTTTTTTTTTTTTTTTTTTTCTGGTTTGAAATGTTACTTAACATTCAGCTTTTTGAATATTGTATTTTCTGATTGGTAATTTTATTAGGCAGAAATGTATTGCAATTACTACAGTGGCTACATGGCAATAATTCTTTATATAATTGGTGGTTCATTGGGTGATGTTTTTGCGCTGGAGGATATTCATGACGGAAACCACAATACCGATGATTTGAGCACACAGGAAGATTTGAAACCTGAGAGTACCACCATGGTTCAAAAAATTCGGAGTCAATATCAGAAATTGTATCATAATACCTCGCCAGTTAATGCAAGCGTTTCTCAATCGAAAAATTCAACTGATCTTCATGAGTCCCAAAACAATCTGCTTGATTCATCTTCCGAGATGAATCATGATGAAGAATATGTAGCAAATGAAAACTCTGAAAGTAATAGCTGTGATCCTCAAAATCCAAATGACTTGATTGTTCCAGCCGGTACTGATTTGAATTCCATGGCAATAAATTATATCAATGATAGCGAAAATGAAATTGAGGCTTTAGCATCGAGAGCTGCAGAATTGAACCAGAAATGAGGATTCTATGCTCTTTGAGTGACGCGATGTTTAATTAGGAAATCGAGAGAGAGAGAGAGAGATAGAAATGACATGTTGCTGTCTAATTTGATTCTCCATTTTTTTTATACTGTTATTAACCCAATTAAAGAGGCTTCTTCTTGCCTGATGGCCGGATCCGCATACACTTTTCTAAAATCATTACGTTGAATCACATGGAATATCTATATTGATATAAAGAGAAATGGCAGTTTGGGGAATTTCTTTTGTAAAACCGCACTTTTCGAGAGACTTTGTGGCTTATTCCTGGCAATATAGGAACTCCGTACCCTTACATATAAATATCTAGCGATGTTCGGAGACTCGCGTGACCATACACGTGACAAGAGACCAATGCGACGGATTTTGATTCGCGGGCATGTTATTTTCTGTCCGTCTATCCTTTGTCAACAAACTGTCAAGGAAGCTTTTTTATTGTGATTCGAGCATTGCTATTATGAGGACATCGCTTGTTGTCACACTAGGGGCCCTCTTGGTACAACATATTCTGGTCTGCCAAGGACTCCCTTTTTTGTGTGTGTATGATCATTGATCTGGATGAGAGCAAGAGGTCTCGGAGCAACATTGTGCTATAATAATACTAACTGGGGAATTTTTTCTCTTTTTTCTTTAGCTGTCCATGGTCCTAAAGTATATAAAGACCACGATAAGGTTGATTTGTTCATAAATAAGGTGCAATCCGACAACAGCCAACTTCCATATTCATATTATGAACTTCCCTTCACTTGTTCCGCCAATGAAGCGACATCACAAGTTCCTTTGTCTTTAGGTCAAATATTTAGGGGAGATAGAATTGTGAAATCTGATTACCAATTGTCCTTCAAGGATGATTCTGATTGTGCCAAAACCTGCGTGACCTTGATAAGTAGTCAAGGGGTCAGAAAAGCTCAAGACTTGATAAAGCAGAATTATTCAAATGAATGGATCATCGATGGTTTACCTAGCGCCACCACCTTGATCCACACCGAAGATCTTAGTAAGCTTTATAGGCCGGGTTTCCCTATTGGCTTTATGGAAAATGGTAAATATTATTTGAACAACCATGCAATGATTTTGATAAGATTCCATCGAGAAGCAAATGACGGTTATTCCATTGTGGGGTTTGAGGTTTATCCCAAGAGTGTCGCTACCGAAAAATGTCCTGGTGCTTTGAATAATTATGAAAGACTTGAACTCAGTGATAGCTTAATATCCACGGTATACGGTGGAATATTGGTACCATATACCTATGCGGTGTATTGGCGTGAGGAAACTGAAGTCAATTATGAAAATCGATGGGAGTTATACATGAATAAAGAAGAAGACAATAGCCTACACTATTTTTCATTGGTATATTCATTGATTTTTACAATAATCTGCTCGGTGATTGTTGGGTTAGTTTTAGCAAAATTGCTACGCAACGATATTAAGAACCACAATAGAGACGACGAAAGTACGGGCCTGAGCATGAATGGGTGGAGGAAATTGCGAAACGATGTTTTTAGCTCACCTTCTGGTTGCTTGATATTCTGCATTCTTGTTGGAGCAGGAATTCAATTATTGGTAACGGTTTCTAGCGTGGTGTTTCTTTTTGCCTTCAAAATTCTCGATAACAATGTACCTGGGAAAACTCTAACTTATGCCACGTTCTTGTTTATCTTATCCGGAGGAATTGCCGGATACGTTACTTATTTCTTTTATGACAATTTTGTGTTCTGTGATCGAAGATTGAGTCGTGGTAGGTCAAATAGTGTGATCCCTAGAAGAAAATTGAAGCTTGCTAGTAACAAGTCAAAAAGAACAATTAATAGCTCATTTGATGATATCGTTCATGATTGGTTTCACGTCTCATTGTATTCTGGGGCTGCATTGGCTGGGTTTATCATTTTTACCGTTCTCTTTTTGAACTTTTTCATTTGGGCCAAAGAATCTTCTACCGCTTTACCGTTTGGAACAATAGTAGTGTTGATTGTATTTTATTTCTTTTGTGAAATCCCTTTGGCTTTGATTGGTGGGTATATTGCTTACAAGAACTGTCTCAGACAGCATGAACAGAGAATCTTATTACCACCTCCTGTGACTTCGCCAATCGCGTCGCCAAATATGGATGAATTTAATATTAATAATAATAATAATCATAATAATGGAGAATTGAATAATAAGACTACTGATTCTTTGCTATCAAAGCAAACTAAACCCCTGATGGTGCCTAATCAACCGTTTTATTTGAAGCATTGGAACAGTATCCTCATTTCCGGGCTCATTCCATTTATTTGTTTCTATATTGAGTTGTTCTACATCTACAAGGTCATCTGGCTTGAGAAAAATTCCTTTTATTATCTCTATGGATTTTTGTTCATTACAATTGTCTTACTTTTAATTTTGGTTTGCGAGTCTGTTATCATTGCATTGTATTTGCAATTGAATAATGGAGATTATAGATGGCAATGGAAGTCATTTTTCGTTGGTGGGGCTATGGCCAATTACGTGATGATGTACTCGATATTTTATTTTGTGAAGCACTTGAGATCCCACTACGACTTTGTTTCCTCGTTGCTATATTTTACGTATTCATTTTTGATTTATTTATTGATGGTTTTATCTTTGGGATCAGTCGGATCGATCACTGGTTACCTTTTTGTCAAGAAAATTTATGGGACTATGAAGATCGATTGAAGGAGAGGAGAGGAGAGAAGAGAGGAGGAGGGGTGCCATTAACAACCAAGATCTATTATCATGTTATTTCACATAAAATTGCATTTGTGTTTTTTTTCTTTCTTTTTTGTGTTTTTTTTTCTCCTTTTTGTCTCACTTCTTTTTCATTTCAATCAAACTTTCTATAAATATGATGATGATATCTAGTATTTTCGAAATCTTTTTTTAAAGCTTTATTTGCTTACAATGTTTTTTTTTAGCGCATGGTTTCCTTTTCCAATGGTTTTTTGTTTTTGGTTTAATCTAGCTAAAATATTTAATATTCACCTCATCGCAATGATAAATAAAATAAAATAACATAAAATAAAGTAAAATAAAGTAAAATAAAATAAAATAAAATAAAATAAAATAAAATAAAATAAAATAAAACATCCACGATAATATATTATTATTAGCACCAAGCATGGGAATTTTTCTCAGGAATGACGTGAACAAATATGCTTGGACGCCCGCAGATTCATTCATTCCCCAATAATTGGCAAATGTCGCCGCATGAGATGGGAGCAATTTTTTTTTTTGACATACGAGGATTATCATATATATATATATATATATATGGACCCTTTTCTGTCAAAATTTTTTTAGCAGGAAATAAGCTTCTTGTGTATTTTTTCCACTTCATTTCTAGCGTCCTTCAAGCTCATTCCCCAAAATGTACCTCAACATATTGTTATTCCTCCTTCTATGGTTCAACAGACTATCGCCGGTTTCAGGGAAGTACACCACCGATGGCCCTAACATCGCAGTATACTGGGGCCAAGGAGCTTATCAGAAAAGTTTGGGAGCGTATTGTAAAACCCAAGACGTGGATATCATCGTACTATCATTCATCAATGATTTTTCAATCAAGGGGGTTTCTTACAACTTTGGCAACGGGTGTGATGCTTCATCCGTTGATGGAACATGTGAGGAAATGGCCCATGATATTAAAGTTTGCCAGGAGTTGGGGGTAAAAGTCATTATCTCAATTGGTGGTCAGAACGGAGAATACGGGATTTCTAGTACCGTGGATGCGAAATTGTTGGCTAACCAGTTCCATGATATGTTGGGAGATCCTGATGGGACAATCTTCCCCGGGGTGATGATAGATGGAGTTGATTTAGATATTGAAAAGGGACGACATGGAGGGTTTGTGGATTTCGTCCAAGAAATCAAAAGACTATTCGCCCCAGGTTTTTTGGTCACCGCGGCTCCTCAGTGCGTGTTTCCTGATAAGAACATTGGTGATGCGATTAGATTAGCGGATATCGATTTATTGTTTGTGCAATTTTATAATAATTATTGTAACGTTGACCAACAGTTCAATTTCCAAACCTGGTCCCAGGCAGTACTGGAGGTATTTGCCAATAAACGCATGAAAGTTTACGTGGGGTTGCCGGGGTCCACGGAGGCAGCGGGGTCAGGATACGTCAATTTGACCCAGTTACTGACTCTCACTACTGAAGCGAGGAATGATCATAGATTTGGCGGGTTTTCGGTGTGGGATGCCAAGCGAGGGTTCGAGAATATCGTCGATGATTCAAATGGTAATGGTAATCGAAGCTACATATCTGGATTGAGAAGGATTTTACATAATTCATCCACGAATATTTCGGTAATTGATGGCAATATAAAATCGCCAGCCACTACTGCTATTGCTACTACTACTACAACAATAACACCACTATTGACTACGGATGGTCAGCAAGAAGACCATGTGGTATTGTTCTCCTCGAAGTTGACCAATCAAGGGTTGCAGCTTATAGTACAATAACAAAACGTCCATAGAATGCAAATATTTCATTTCTAGACTTACCCACCTCGTATAATGATTCTTACTTGTTTTTTTTTCTCTTTTTTTTTTTTTTTTTTTTCTTTTCCATTTTTTTGATAACTCGTAGAATAAAATATAAAATAGATCAACAAGATCTTAAGTAGTTCATGTTGATGAAAAACCCTCTGTGCTGTGCTGTGCTGTGGGGGGTGGCTGTATGCACCAGGGTGCCACACCCCAGTAACCTCATCACACAGTAAAAAATTTTTTTTTTTTTTTTTAATTGAGAAATTTCTTATTGATAAAAACGTCAATAGCCAATACAGAACCACCACCATCACCAAAAAAAAATAAAATAAAATGGCTAAAAAAGTAAGAGGAAGAAGATCCGAGAAACCAAAGAAGTCAGAAGAAGCGGTTGAAGAAGTTTCCCAAGAAGTTTCCGCGGTAGAGCAATCCACTGCTGGGGAAGTCCCAACCCCATTCTATGGGTTGGTGGATTCTGCTGAAAGTTCTTATTTCAAAGAAGCCGAAAGCACCATGAACCTCAATATGTTTGAAAACGATGAAGATAAGAAACTTTACGTCAACAGTGTGTTTATGGAAAGTAAAGGCAAAGAATTGAAATTGGTGACGAATCAGATATGTTCCAAATTAATTGAGAGATTGATTTTGAATGGTGATGCCAAACAAATTAAAGGATTATTTAGAAGTTTTTCCGGCCATTTCGTGGCGTTGGCCCATCATAAATATGCCTCGCATTGTTTGGAAACTTTATTCATTAGAGCAGCATCGTTGGTGGAACAAGAAATCTTGGGAGAGTCCAATGAAACGAATAATGAGGAGGAAGAACAAGAACAAGAAGAAGAACAAGAAGAAGAATTATACGCGTCCATGGAATCGATTATGACATATATGGTCAATGAGTACAAGCCATACCTTAAAGAAATGATCTCGCATCAATACGCCTCGCACGTCCTCAGAGTGTTGTTACTTATTTTGGCAGGGAAAGAATTACCTTCCACCACGGTGGGTACTTCGGTTCTTAGAAGTAAGAAATCCAAAGTCGCGAGAAAAATGATCGAGATCAAGGATAATTCTGATTTTGCCAGAAGTTTCCAAATCCCCGCAGGGTTCAAAGAAGAGTTGGCGGTGATATTAAACACCATCAAGGAAGGACAAACCACCGGACTGTTGAGAAACTTGGCGATTGAAAAAATCGCGTCTCCAGTGATACAATTGATCATTCAAATCGAAGGGATGGTGGCCAGAGATCGACCATTCTATCACATTATTTTCTTTGAAGCCAGCCACGAAAGTGATCAACAAGAAGGGGCATTTGTCGAATACTTGTTGAGTGATGCCGTGGGGTCGCATTTCCTTGAAGCGGTGGTGAAATACGGGGTGCAAAAGAATATCGACCGGTTGTACAAGTTGTACATGAAAGATCGGATTGATAAGCTTGTTAGAAGACAGAACACCGGGATTTTCGTGGTCGAAGGGTTGCTTTTCAAATTAGGAAAAGGCGAAGCCAAAGAAATGTTGGATAAGTTCATCCCCGATATCAGCGAGCTTCTTGATATAAATTTGGACTTGGGTAAAGCGATCATCGACGCTTCTGCTAAACATAATAACTACAAACAACAAGAAATCATTGACGAAATCATCAAGAAATATTCCGATCAGAATACCAATATGGTCGAAGGGATTTTGAAATTATCGACTTCGACATTGGGAAACACCAACGACGATTGGCCCACCGCCGAAGAAAGATGGAGAGCGCTTTTTTTCGAGAAATTGGTCGATTACGACGCCCGGTTATTGAATTCTGGGGTCGAGGCGTGTATTGAATTACCGCAAGAACGGTTGATCCAAATGTGTTACCATGGGGTGTTTTCGCATGTGGTGGAAAGCGTGTTGAAAGTTGATGGGGTCGATACCCTCACCAGAAGAAGATTACTCAATCAATTCTTGGGCCATTTCGCCAACTTATCGTGCAATGCTTACGGGTCACATGTCGTCGATAAGTTTTGGGATTATACCGTCAAGATGACCAATTATAAAGAAAAGATTTGTGGTGAATTGCTCGCTGAAAAAGAAAAGGTCAAAGAAAGTACTTATGGGAGATTGGTGTGGAAGAATTGGAAAATGGATATGTTCATTAGAAAAAGAAGCGATTGGAAATACCAAGTGAAAGAACAGGAGTTTGTGAAATACCCACCAAAGACCGCCGAGGAGGAGAAAAAGGAACTTGAAGAGAAAGTACAGGAAGAGAAGAAGGATAAAAAAAGACCAAATGTCGGGATCAATAGTGGATTCACCAGTAATAAGAAACCAAAAGTCAGAGGTCGTAACAGAACCAAGAATTAAAATATCCTGCGTATATTATAGAGATGGGGAAATAAAACAATTGTACATTATTATTATTATTATGATTATTATTATTATTATGATTATTATATTTTTTTTGTAGCAGCACACCTAACTAAATAATTTTCATACTCGCTATATGAGAAGAAGAATTTTTTTTTTTTTTGTCTAAAAAAAACATACACACTACTACCATCTGAAATGAAACAAGTGAATACTGAAAAATAATAATAATAATAAAATTGATAAATCAAACTAGAACCAAAATAACGTTATTGTACAATCACGAATTGGAATATGCACTAATAAAAAAAAGAACATGCAACAGTGAAAATAGAGGGGGACAAATTAAAAAAAAAAATTGAGTGTTGAGTATACGTACTGACAAGCAAAAAACAAAACAAAATAAAAAAAAAAAAAAAAAAAAAAAAAAAAAAAAAAAAAAAAAAAAAAAAAGGAAATCATAGATGATGAATCATCTCTAAAGAAAATAAACAAACAAAAAAATGGAACCTCAATGAAAAAAAAAAAGTAGAATATAGCGTATATGAATAAATACAAAAGAAAAAAAAAGTTCCATGTACCAGAACTAAAAGTAGTAACAATAATAATTATGATAATAATGATAATAATTATAATAATAATAAAAAGAACAACAACATAAGAGAAACATCTAAATTAGAAAATAACTTCAAAGACTTTCTAATCATCACAAAATTCACTATATCTGGGTAGCCTCACTATTGGATACCAACGCCTGCTCAATACCATCAATCAAATCATCAATAGACTCAATTTTGAAGCCACAAGAAATACCAATGAGTTTCCGATAATTGTTCATTTTGCGGCTAACTGTATGATCAACCATTTTCGCCACCAAATCTTGAACTCTTAATTGTCTCATCATTTGTAACTTTGTAAGTTCTAATAATAAAGACACTCGCTCCTCAGGAGTTCCCTTATCCATAATATCATTCTTCTCCAAAGTTTCTTTGGAATCCGTGGCATCAGAATTGGATAATGATGCATTCGCCTCCAATTCTTCTGAGGTTACCAAATCTGCTAAGGTCTTGGCCTGAGATCTTTCCACAATACGATACAATTTTTCTTCCATTTGGCCTAATTCCACTTCCTTGACCTCGACTTTTGCCTTCAACTCGCGAGCTAGGGCCACTTCACCTTTGTTGACCCCGTTAACGTAGAATGGATTCTCACTTTCCAGATCTTTCCGCGGCCGCACCGTTGTTGATATATTTTCTTCATCATCATCGGTGTCCTGAGCTCCTAATACCCTTTTCAAAGCCTGACTATCATTGTTGTCATTAATATCAAATACGTTAGCCAATCTGGATCTGATATGCCCATCTGTGATTTGCAAATCTTGCAACACTCTTTCAAGAAGTGACGAGCCTTCATGAGCTTGAGAATCCCATTGGGAACGATCGATTGACATATGACGTTCAAGAAGGGAAAGCTGTGTAAGATACACCGATTTGAACTTTGCAAAGGAAAAATCACCCTCACTGCTAACGAATTTTTCTTGCCTGGTGGTGGTGATGGTGGTGGTGGTAGGAGGAAGTGACCGTTGATTTGGAGTGGCGAAATTAATAACTGACTTATTAGATTGGATGGTGGAAATGAATTCATGTCCAACAATATTTTGTGAGCCGGATTCCAACTTTTGTTCTTCAGCAGGATCGGTTTCTTGCATGATCACGGAATTTTCATTATTTGTAGCGGCTCCAATAATTCTGGTCGGGGTACCCTCTAGTAAACCAGAATGGTGTTTATTGTTTGCCTTTTCTATGCCTTCATTGCCGTTCAAGTTGACAAGATCAGAGCCAACAAACACATCGGAAGCTAATCTTTTCAAAGGAGACGCAAAATCATTTACTGAAGTCAAGTTAAGGTTGGAATCCGTGTTCTTAGAACCACTAACACTGAGCATGGTTGCATCAGCAACGGACATCACAGAATCATCAAAATTGATCTTTTTCATTGGCGAGATGATTCCAAAGGAATTATTTGATTTATCGACTTCGAGAGAGTTTGATTTTCTGGAGTCGGAAATTGTGAGGTTCGAACGATTAATAAGAAGATCCTGGGTATTAACTAGTTTCTTCTTATCAGAAGGATTATTCGCATCATCATCATCATCATCATCATCATCATTATCATTATCATGATCATGATCATGATCATCATCTTCTTCTTCTTCTTCATCATCAATTATCGTTTTATCTTGAATCCTATCATCGATTCCGTTGAGTCTCATATTTTGCGCGGGTATCTGGGTAATTTCTGGGGTTTTTAGGAAAAAATTCTCTTTGTTGTAATCATCTAATAGTCCGTTGGGAACCTTTGGCGATTTGAATAAATTAGCAGCCACTGGATGAGAAGCAGAATTCAATATTTCAGAAGCTGGATTACCAATATCTATATTAACATCAGAAGTAGAATTCTCATTGTTGACCGCTTTCAATTCAGAAGTAGCACCCGGACCCACCACCACCGCCGCTGCCGCCGTTTGAGGTTGGTGCGAAGCTCTAGCATTTCGAAATTGAGAAATATCTCCCAATATCAGCTCCACTTTTAGACCGCTTTGGCCCAATAGGTCCAACGATGATTCACCATCGATATTCTCCACCATGACATCTCCGCCAGCACTGATCAATTTCTTAATCATTCTTTCGGTTTTCAGTCTGACTGCAATGTGCAATGGAGTATCACCATGAACATCGCAATGGTTCAATATCATTCGTATGAAACTATTCTTTTCTTGTTCGACATCACATACCACGTCTTCTATCGCCAATTTTTCGCCACGCCCGCGACGAAGCTTCAAAATCTCTTGACGTTTCAACCTCAACATTTGAGTATTACAAAACTCATTAGCAGAGGATATTTCTTGCATAATATGGTCGAAATAATATTGAATACTGGCACGTTTCAGTTTGATTCCTGAGAATTGCGCCAAATAATGAACGATCAATCGGTTATTTCCGTCAGGTTGGTACAATGATGTTTTCAAATATTCCAATATTTGGGGGAAATTTTGCTTCTCATGACAATTTGTGAAAGTTACAAGACGACACAACGGGTTGAGTCCTAGGGTATTTTGCACTAATGGGTTAGCATTATGGGATATTAATGCGGCAACAAGGGGTAAATGGCCCATAGCTGCCGCCCAATGAAGGGGAGCGTGGCCCTCTGAGTCGATAGGGGCGTCAAGATTGAAATCCATGGGAGGGTTAAGTACGAATTGAGGGATTGATGCGGTTGCTCCTGAGCTGAAATAAGAAATCAAGTGTTTACTGTAGTCAATGCCCATGGATGGTGGGCGGAGAATGGCACCGCCATTAGAATTTGAACCCAATTCATTTGGTTGTAAGGTTTTATTTGGTTGAGCATTAGGAACATTTGTTGTCAATCTTTCTTGATGTTGCTGAAACCTCTGCTGTTGTTGTTGTTGAAAATGCTGCTGTAGTAGTTGCTGCTGGTGAAATTGCTGTTGTAATTGTAGTTGTGCTTGATGTGAATAAGGTTGTTGTTGTTGTTGTTGTTGAGAGTGTGATTCCTGAGTGGCTACTTGAGATGGGAGAAATTGATGGACGGTTGGTGGAAATTGTGAGAAATGCGGAGTTGTTGCACTCAGAGGATTCAGAGATACTGGAACGTAGCTCATAAAAGTGTTGGGGGCGGCGGCTAAGGAAGGGAAGTTTCCGGGAACCACATTATTAACCGGGGTTGATACTTGACCAATCACCTGGTTATTTAGTTGTTGTTGATGATGATGAAGCTGTTGTTGTTGTTGTTGTTGTTGTTGTTGGGGAGTGAGGCCTTGGGAAATCATGAATAAATTGTTACCGCCGGTAGATTGTGGATGAGGCGTGGAAAAGTTGTTAGATGATATTGATAATTGAGAAGTAGAACCGTTCTTGTTGGAGGCGATTTGTTTTTTTGAAGCACCATTGGCGGCTAAAGATTTTGCGGATTTACTGGGAGTTTCGTTGGTGAAAGCATTGCCATTGTTGAGCTTCTTTCTTTTCGAAGGGGTAGCTGAGTTATGTTTTAGTGATCTGTTCATTCTTTTCAAAGGGTTATTGGGGTCAGGGATATAATACAACACGATTTCCAATTCTTTAGTTAACCCATGCTTTTCTGCCAATTGTTTTGCGATCTCCAACGGGACCCAAGTACCTTGAAAACGGCCATTACCGCCTTGGATTTTCTGGTGGTTGCCGGTTTGGATTTCTTTCTCCAATATTCTGGTTCTTTGGGCTTTGGGGAATTTTGCGGCTTTTAGAATTTGGGTTGAATTGACCCAGTCATCTGAGCATCGGCGCATAAGGGGGAAGCCATTGATGTATGCTTCGTAAACGTCGACACCGGAATAGGTTGAAATATAAAGGGGGGGATGTTGATCTGGCAGAGATTGATTGATGGCCAGGTCATTTGGGGTTTGTGATTGGTTATGGAAGTGATTGATCATTGGGAAAGTGGCAGACGAAGGGGTAGGGGTTACTGATGTTACTGATGATGATGATGTTGTTGCGATGTCCTGTTTTATTGGGGTTGCGAGTTGAAGCTGTGGAGGGATATGAGAATGATGAGGTAGGCGTTGTGGTTGATGAGACTGATGATCTGACATGGCCGTTGGTTGAATTATTTCCAGAATTGCGGAATTCATTTAGTTGGGGGGTGGGGAATAGTAATGAATGAGATGGATGGATGATCTTGGTGATTTCGATGGTGAACGAAATATTGTGGTAGACAGAACAGAGAGGTAGGTGGTATGGTATGTATGTATGTATCTGTCTATCTATCTATAGGGTAAACATAAGGACGGACGGTTTAGATTCCTTTAGATTGGTGGGTGGGTGGATGGATGATAATAATTGGCTGAGATATATATAATATATAATATAATATGATATAATATTATATATTATCGTTGTATAGTTAAGATGGAAGATATTATTCAATATGATGGAAGGCTACTATTTTTTTTCTTGTGAAAGATACAATAAAAAAAACAAAAAAAAAGGGAAAATGAGGGGGAGGAGAGAAATTAGGAATTTTTAGTGAACACACCACTTTTGGAAGGAGGTGATTTAAGGAACGGGAATTGGCGGTGCGAGGAGGAGGAGGACCAGTTGGAAGAGTTAAGATGATCCAGCAATGGTTAGTGGGGGTATAGTATAGTATAGTATAGTATAGTATAGTATAGTATAGTATAGTCTGTGTAGATAGATAGATAGATAGATAGTTTAGATCAGATGAGACCCAGGGAGAATAGAATAGAATAGAATAGAATAGGATACGATACGATACGATAGTAGTGGTGGTGGTGGGTAGGAAAGAAGAAGAACTAACAAGGATTTTTGGGTGTTGCACCGGGTGACCCTGCCTGGCACTCGCTTACTTTGCGGTGTTTACAAAGTTTCAGCATTCTGAACGAGAATTACTTTGTTATTTAGTTATTTAGTTATTTAGTTATTTAGTTATTTACTTACTTAGTTATTTACTTACTCCCCACCCATTAATTAATTAATTAATTAATTAATTAATTAGTCAAACGCACAGTTGTAGCAGCAGCAACATCCTTCCAGGGCCAACAGAGCTCTACTTTGGTATCTTCCAATCACTCACAAATCAATGAATAATAATAATAATAGTAATAATAGTAATAATATTAATAATAATAATAATATGTGGTGGTCCCAGCAGACGCGTCACGTCATCATTTGTATTAATATTTGTATTAATATTTGTATTTATATTTGTGTTTATATTTGGGAAGCAGAGGAGAGGGGCAAAAAAACAAAAACAAAACAAAAAACAATAACAGACGCGGGGGGTGTGACACTAACAGTAACGCTCACCAATCAATAATCAACAGAGACAGTAATGATAATAATAATAATAATGATAATGATATTTGGCCAATTGATTTTGATTTTGATTTTGATTTTGATTTTAGGCCAGTAATAAAAAAAGAAAACTAGCTAGTTAGAAATCTACGTGAGTAGTGTAATAAAAAACAGCAACAAGACCCTTTGCCAGAATGATAATAATATAATATATATATATATATATAAAAGCGAGACTAGATTATGCATTCATAAGATAAGAAGAAGAAAGAGTGGCAATTATGATGATCGGTGACAGATGACAGATGGCTGTCTCTCTCTCTCTCTCTGTCTCTGTCTCTGTCTCTGTCTCTCTCTGCAATTACTATTATTAGAGTTATGTATGACAAAATGCGACGCCGGTGTCACATGTAGGCGGGGAATTTAACTTACGCTGTGTCATCCATCCATGCATCCACACGTGTGGTGTGTGCAGCAGGTTGGTCATCCCCATCCATCCACCACCATCATCATTGCTATTATTATCAATCATCATCATCATCACCCAACGATAATTAATTAACCCCTGCTGCCTGCGACCATTTCTTACATTTCTTACATTTATCATTACATTCACACTCTCACTCACCTTCATATTCATATCGTATAATCACATCCCCTCCCCTCCCCTCCCCTCCTGTCAAATATCAATCCTTCTTACAAATATGCCTCTCAAAGTTAACTTCTGGAATGACAGAGTCACCAGCATAACCTTCCTTGGTAACCAAAACAGAGAAATCCCCGACATCGTCAACTACTCCAACGTTTTCCTCAGAGATGCCAGTCAGACCCCCGACTCTGTAGAAACCGCCACCGGGTTGAAATTGTTCAGCACCGGCTCCATCGCCAGAAACATCGCCCCAAAAAACCCTCCCTCCGTCACCACCAGCGGCACTGAACCAGCAATCACCATCGAATGGGACGATGGTAACGTCTCCACTTACCCCGAGTCCTTCTTGAGAAAATACTCCACCAGCGCCACCAGAAGATCCGGCAAATTCTACGAGGAAGACGAACAACCTTGGACCAACCAAGTAATCGAAAAAAAGAAATCCTCGTTGGTTATTGCCTACGACAACTTTATCAACGATGAAAAATCATTGCACCAGGCTTTCAAGGGCCTCAACCACTACGGGGTGTGTATTGTCAAAGACATCCCAACCAACAGCACCAAAGAATACGGCAAATCTTCTCTCGAATCAATCGCCTCTCGAATCGGCTACTTGAAAGAAACAATTTTCGGCCGTTACTTCGACGTGGTGTCGAAAAAAGAGTCCGAAAACTTGGTCACCTCCAACAAAATGTTCCATCTTCACCAAGATTTGCTTTTCTACGAATCCCCACCCGCCATCAAAGTCCTTGAAGCCATCAAAAACAACGTCACCGAAGGCGGCGAAAACATCTTTGTCGATCTTTTCAGCGCCGCCAAGTACGTGCAGGAAACCGACCCTCACTGCTATTCTGCCCTCTGTCATACCCCAGTCAACTTCCGCTACATCTCCAAATCAGGGCATCAGTTCTTATACACCCGTCCAATGATTGTCGAAGACCTCGACCACATTGATCCTTCTACTAACCATCCATTCATTCGTGAAGTCAATTACTCTCCTCCAAACCAGGCGCCATTCGAGTACGGTATCACCTCGCCATTGAAAAAAATGGGCCAATTTGCCGATTGGGAAAACTTGGAACAATACCACTCCGCCAAGGACACCGGTGACCGTTATATCTTCCGTGATTTCCACCGTGGGCTCAAGATCTTTGAAAAATTCATCAATGACGAAGATAACCAATTCAAAGTGTTGTTGAAACAAGGAGAAGCGATCTTGTTCAACAATAGGCGTCTTGCCCACGCCAGAACCCAGTTTGTCGATGAAAATGGCGGCGGAAGATGGTTTAGAGTTGGTTACATGGATTTCGATATCTACTATTCCAGATTGAGATATTTGTACGAAAAGTATGGTCCTTAGGAAGGTAGCTGGTTGTGATCATTTGAAAATGCATCTTATTATTATTATTATTATCGTTTCTCTTTTCTATACATATTTCTCTTTACAAACATATTTTCACCTTCTACAAACATATTGTAAATGTTATTGCAAATTTATGACGCTATTTAATGGCATATATTATTATATGTGTATATATATATATATATATATATTATTATATGCCATACCATACCATACCTACCCCCTCCCTCCCATTAATAATAGGTGCCAGCAAGATACAAAATGCATTGCTTTGCGCACTTTGCCGAGTTGCCCAGGCTTCCGTTTCGTACTGGCGACACACAGCCATGATTATTTATTGTCTGCCGTGTATCCGTTTACTACAAATTGTTTCTGTATATAATAATATATATATATATTATTTTGATTATACATCTCCTCTGGAACACCAATATTCGTTGACGTTGTTAACTAACCAATAGATATGTGTACCTCTCCTGCCTTGCCTGCCGACACCAAACTTGTCCAGGAGACTGTCCCACCACCACCAGTTGATCCTATCCAACCTCCTCCAGCCAGTAATCCAGTGGCATCATCATCATCATCATCATCATCCGCTATTCCTCCTTTACAACAAGCAACCACTATTTCAACACAACCATCAGCTACTTCCTCTGAACAACCTGCTACTGCTGCTGCCATTCCAAAACCCGCTACTCCCAATGATCTCCCTACAACCAATGATGTGTTGATTGAGATCAACCAAATCCGTGCCTCCAACGTTTTCACTTCAGGCGATACCATCCAAGGTAAAGTTCTCATCAACGTTGCCACCGCTCTCTCCACTCTGGAAATCACCGTCAAACTTGAAGGCGAATCACGCTCCACCGTCACCGGGACCCGTGAAACCAGACGTAATCGAAACCCTGAAAAAGTGGTGGCCATTGAAAACCATAAAGTGTTGTACCAAAAGGTCAAAGTATTCCCGACCCCAGAATTAACCGGTAACAGTGAATTGCCTCGCTACACCCAATCCATCAATTCTTATCCAGGTCAACAAATACCAAGTACCACCACCACCACCACCACCACCGACAGAGGCCATTCCAACGGATCTTTCAAAGAATACACTTTATCTCCAGGACGTTACCTGTACCCTTTCTCATTCACAATTCCTCTCAAGAATCACTGTTTGATTGATACTCAAGGCTTGACCTCCAAATTCTCTTTGAGCACCAGTGGATTATCACAAATTAATAAAAATGCCGAATCCATCAAGCATACTTCCTGTCCTTTACCACCATCTATGAATTCCATTGGCAAGGGCAAATCTGAGAACTCTTCGGATGCCGAAAAAAGTGGGATCCACTATTTTGTTAAAGCCACCATTCAAAGAGGTACTTTTAAGAGTAATATTAGAGTGACCCAACCTTTCAAGTTTGCTCCAATGGATTTCGAACTGCCGGTGCTGTTGACCTCGCCGGGGTCCATGCCAGTGGGGTTCACCAGAATGAACTTCCCATTGACCGTGTCCACCGATATGGCGTTGCCATTTTTCGTGGAGTCCAGATATTCGGCCCCAGGGTTTTTGAACTTAGGTTATGGTTCTAATGTTGATTCGCCTAAACCATCGATCCCCAACCTCAGTTTACATTTCCTAACGAGCATTGCTACTCCAAATATGGTATCTCAAAAAATCCCTATGGCGAACGTTAAGATCGCCGTCGATGCGATTTCTTTCAACTTGGTGGCGCATTCGACGATCTTGGGGGAAGAATTTAGAAAAACTTTCAATACCAAATACACGATTTTCCAAGACTCGTACATCAACAAGAATATCCCATCGAAAATCATTGGCATTTCTCAATTGCAACCGTCCGACGCCCGCGTGCGCGTCGGGGATGCCGGTGAGCCGTTATATGAAACGATCATTCCCCAAGCACTTTATCCCCAAGATAAATTCCAATGGCCCAAAGAGTTGGTCGCTGGTTTCAAGACTTGTAATATCAAAGTGGATTATTCATTGGTTGCGGAAATCACTTTGAGAGTGGTTGATCCAGCATCTTCCATGGCCCTTGCTTCCACGTTGGCCGTAGGTGATACTACGGGGGTGGATTCGAAACCCACCACGGTGTCAATCACCACCGATGGTTGGAAAGTGTTTAGTGGGTTTGCGGTGCCAAGTGGGGTTTCATTGACCAATGAAAAAGATGAAATGGTTTTCAATGGTGTTGGTGTGCCATTTGCCAATCACTCGCAGCAGCCAACCCAGGCTAATTCTGGAAATGAACTACAACCAGCAGCAGCATCAGCAGCATCAGCAGCTACTACCACCACCACCACCACTCAAAAACCACACAAGACTCAGAATATCTCGAGTTACGAGCATCTTGCGGGAGATTTGACCAATACTTTGACTTCCAAAATCAGTTCTTTATCGATGATGATCGATGAAAAGAATCCATCTTTGGGAGGTAAAGCTTCGAAACTCGCGGGATTCTTGAGTAAGAAGAATGCCACTTGGCAACACCGTTTGAACAATCAACCTAGCGGCTCAGTTGCCATTGGAAGTGATTCTACTACCACTATCGGGACAACTCCAGGGGGTTCTCCTTCTCCTTCAGTTATCACTGGAGCTGCTCCAACTAGTGGTACCATTGTGGCACCATCCCATCATTCAACTACTATTCCTGCTGTCTCTACAGCAACTAGTACTACTACTACCACCCCTGCCAAATATGATGCCGCAGTTGCCACTCCAGTGGTGCCAACTGGCTCAATGGCTACTGCTTCTACCCAAAACACCGCTGGTTTTCCAAGACCTGAGGAAGATATTTCCAATTTACCACCACCTCCAGCTTATGAATTGGTTGATCCTACTACAGGGTGTTCTTCAAGTGTTGCTGCTACCCAAGCGTCGGACGCAAAGCAAACCCAAGGTACTTCTTCATTACCATCAGGAACCACTACTACTCAAGTAAATGATTCCAATCAAACTCAAGGTACTTCATTACCATCCGGAGTAACTGGTTTAGATCGATACGGATACCCAATTGATCGTAAGGATCACACAAAAAAATAATCCATGTTTTTTTTTTAGGTCTCTCTCTCTCCTTCCCTCTGTGTGTGTTTGTTTGTTTGTTTGTTTATTTATTTGTTTGTTTATTTGTTTGTTTGTTTTGTTGTTTTTATTTTTAGTTATAATTTTTGAGTATAATATTATATTTTTAACATCATTTGGTTGTTATTTTTTTTTTTGGTTTTGACCTGATATCAACTTTTCAGTTGATATCGATTGTAATTAACACGATTGTAATCCATTGTGGTATTAAACCGATGGGCTATTATCAAAGATGGAGTTATTTTGGTATTCTCTTCCTGTTGGTTTCTTTAAATGGTTTTTGCCGGTAGTCGGAAGGATCGAATTCAGTGGAAGAAGAAGATCAATAATATCCTTGATGGATTCGATAAAGCACGGGGCAAATCTAATCACCACCATAGCAATGGCCATCATTATCCCGTGAAGAAAGAAAGAAAATTTACATCTACCACCTTCATGGGGATTCCAGTAGATCAGGAATCAGTGAATTTTAATGGATGGGGAATATCTGGCGCGAGCGAGCGAGGAGATGATGATGATGATGCATACAAACTGGAATGCTTTCTTTGACAAAGCAACTGACGCTTAATTGAAACAAGAGAACATCTATATTGAAACCATTATCCAGCATCAAATAATCATATCATGATCATTCAAACAAACACCTCCACCATCATTAGAAAAAAAAAAAAAAGGAAAGGAATCGCCATTCAAGTGGGCAACAAACATAACTCCCGCGCGTCCAAAAAAATAATCAATTCTTCATATCAGTGTGTTTTTTTTCCCACCAAGTTGGATCCAAATTCTGGGTAGTGTGGTGTGGTCCCCTTGGAGATGTTAGTTAGTATAACTTTTTTTTAAAAAAAAATACAACAATTGTTATTACCGACGTACTATGTGAGCCATAAATGGCATATATATATATATATATAAATATATATCTCAGTTGATATCGATATACCCTATAGGTAGGTACTCTTCTGTGCAGAAATGCGTCCAAGGTATGATGGGAGGGGGGGAAATTTGCCGCTGCAAGCGAAAATCTCTCCATCGCTGAGATGAATTGTTCGTTCGTTCTTACATCAACAATTGCAAAAGGAATTACTGTCTAAGTTAATTATACAAAATCTATAATACTCAAAAAAAAAAACATTTCAACAAAGAAATAGACCGGTGAAAAAAAAAAAAAAAATATATATAACATGAGTCAACTCGAAAACTTTAGTTGGCAGAGGATTTCAAAGCTTGTTCGATATCAGCGAGCAAATCATCGGCATCTTCAATACCAACACTCATTCTAACCAAGTTATCGTAAACACCGGAAGCTTGTCTTGCTTCTTCTGGAATACCAGCGTGGGTCATGACAGCAGGAACTTCAATCAAGGATTCAATACCACCCAACGATTCAGCGAGGGTGAAGAGCTTAGTTTCCGAAGTAAACTTAGCAGCAGATTGAGCACCACCCTTGATTCTGAAAGAAATCATACCACCACCCAAAGCGTCTCTGTGTTGCTTCAACACCACTTCATAGTTTTTGTGGGTTGGCAAACCAGGGTAGTTGACGGCATCGACGTATTCGCTGTCGGCCAAGTATTTGGCAATCTTCAACGCAGTTTCACTAGCGGCTCTGGCTCTCAAGTGCAAAGTCTTAAGACCACGGTGGGCCAACCACGAGTCGAATGGAGAAGGAATGGCACCAATGGCGTTTTGCAAGAAGGTGAATTTTTCATTCAACACTTCATTGTTGGTGGCGAGGAGACCAATGACAACATCGGAGTGACCGTTGATGTACTTGGTACCGGAATGAACAACAACATCAGCCCCAAGATTCAATGGGTTTTGAATGTATGGGGACAAGAAAGTGTTGTCAACAACCAAAAACAAGTCTTCGACGTTGTTGGCGGTCTTGTACGCCTTGATGATTTCGGCAATTTTGCTAATGTCAAGCACCGACAATGTTGGGTTAGATGGGGATTCGATCCACACCAACTTGGTTTCCTTGGTCAACATTTTTGGCAAATCGTTGACGAGATCATTAGTGAAATCGGTCTTGACCCCATGGGCGTTGGCAACCTTGGTGAAGTAACGGTGAGTACCCCCGTAAACATCACCAAAAGAAATGGCGTGGGAGCCTTGGGCCAAGCTTTGGAGGACCACGGCGGTGGTGGCACTACCAGAAGAAAAGGCCAAACCATATTTACCGTTTTCAAGAGCGGCAACAGCACGTTCCAAGTTGTGACGGTTTGGGTTTTGGGAACGGGAGTATTCGTACACACCAATTGGTTGAGCTGGGGAGGTTTGGGCAAAAGTGGTGGACAAGGAAATGGCTGGGATCACAGCACCTGTTGAAGGATCAGGTTCGGAGCCAACATGAATGGCTTTAGTCCCGAATTTGTAACTTTGAGTGGCAGTCATTTTTGTGTGGAAAGAGATTAAATATTATTATATCTAGGGGTGTGAAAGGGAAGATCAGTTTTGAACTGTTGAAGTACAGAGAATTAATAGGGAGGAGGAGGAATGTCAATTGACAAGTTGATTAATAATTGATGGAAAAAAAAAAAAAAAAATTGATGTAACCATTATTTTTGTAAGCGAGGAGCAGGATACTCTTATATATATATATATATATGTACATAGGACACACCGACCCACACTTCACAGAGAGGTGTATGAAAAATTCTTTCTACTGTGCAGAAAAAGAAAAAAAAAGAAAAAAAAAAAAAAAAACGCTTTTGACAGTAGCCGTTGTACCATTTCACGTGATCTTGAGGCATCTCTTTCTCTTTCTCTTTCTTTGTGTGTGTGTGTGCGACCCCAGGGGTGTTTTCCCCGGTTGGGACAGACTGGAAGGAAGGGGGTGATCACCACGATTATTAGTTGTCACCGATTGTCAATTATTTTGTTGTCGTCGTTTTTCTGTTTCTTTTTCCACGGAGATCTCGTCGATGCCACTGACTGCGGTGGGAATAGCAAAGAAAAAATATCGTGTGATAC
This sequence comes from Saccharomycopsis crataegensis, assembly GCF_037102585.1. NCBI lineage: Eukaryota > Fungi > Ascomycota > Saccharomycetes > Ascoideales > Saccharomycopsidaceae > Saccharomycopsis > Saccharomycopsis crataegensis. The sequence continues at coordinate 187,090 of NW_027043831.1, forward strand.
ATACATACACATGCATAACACAGCAGGGCCATTTCAAAACAAAACAAACCACCAGAAAAAACATCAATACCATCTATTAAATGTAAGGATAATATAAGAGACACTATATATTAGACATTCTAATAGATATATATACATATAAATATATATATATATATATGCTGATCACTGCTGTCAGATTATTCAGGCATGGTCTTCAAAGCATTCAACCACAATACCCAAACCATCGCCTCCAATTCTGAACAGAGAATCAGTGACAATGTCAATCTTTCCACACTGTTAGAAAGATTACTGACTTTTGCCTTCAATTTGGCGAAATTATTCCAATCAGCAACTATAAATGATGCCATATACTTCAATAATCACCAATCAAAAGCGATTTTCCACGAATTCTTGACGTCGACCGTGGCATCGACGATTTTTATTGTCAAGACCAGCACCACCACCGACGTTCAAGACTCTTCTGATCTGTCCCAAAAAGATTCATTCACGTTGATGTCCCAGTTATCTCTTGTTGAGAATAGTGTTTCGACAATTGTATTGATCAAAGAACGAGGAGCGATTCTGGGATCTGCGTCTTTAGACCAACAAATACAGGTCATCAATCTCCCCAGACAACTCTACCTGCCAACATCGTTGTCCTCCTCCTCCTCTGATGATGATGATGATAATGTCGGCCAAGAGAATAATTCGGCTTCTAAAGATAACCGTAGATCATACGAAATGTTGAAAACTTTGGTTAGTTTAGGGATATCCCCTTACTTCGAGGCCCTAGTGCAAGTAAACAACAACAACAACAGTACCACGACTTACAAAGATACAGAGTATGACAAACCATCAGAAGAAGAAAACAATAACGCCATCATTAATACCAAAAAGAAGTTCGGAGAATTAGCATTGTCGTTACAACATATTTTACAATCGGTTCATGTTCCCGATTTAGTATTATCAGTGCATCCGGCCATCAAGTTAGCGGTGGAACAATCCATTGCCGCTGGCGGAACCAAAGATCCCGTGGAATTCTTGCCCAATGAATTGTTATCGGACTCGGTGTTCTTGAATAAATTACAAAATATTGTCAACGAGTGGGTTAAAGCCGCCCAAGATACCTCGAGGTTGGCGAAAGACACTATTGATGGGAACGTGGTGGACGAAATCAACTTTTGGTCTTCTATGGAATCAGCATTATTATCGATCCAAGATCAACTAAATTCTAAAGAAATCCAGACAACCTTAAATGTATTGAGAAATGCTAAACGATTTTACGCCACCGTCAGCTTGTTGTCGGATACCGGGTTGAAAGAGGCCTTGGCCACCGCTAACCAATATAACCAATTATTAAAGGATTTGCCAATTGAAGAGTTATTATCGGCTTCCACATTTAAAAAAGTCGAAGAAGCAATTGTGTTGATAATGAACCATATGAAGAAATTAAGAGTCACTTCGTATCCTATTAGCCGGGCGTTGAAATTAGTGGAATCCGTTTCGTTCGAAGTTGATAAGAAAGTGAAACAGTTACTTTCTGGGGCCCAAGTGAGGGTCATGGATTTACCGTACGAGGCATTCTTACAAAAAATCGACGAAATCAACTCGGTTTTCACGTTGTTTGATAAACAAATTAAAGAATTCACTAATCTCGCTAGAGAATTGTTGAGAAAGCGATCGGAGAAATTCATTTTCATCAAAATCAACTCGCACACCGTGGCCTTCAGAGAAAGATTAGGGTACTTGTACGATTTTAGAGTCGAGCATAACGAGATGATCCTTGCGTTATCTAATATTATCAATCCAGCAAATACCAACAAAGATTTTTTCCTCCAATCGTCCATGCTGGTGGTCCATAAACTCAGTGAACAGGATCCGATCGCCGAAATGGAATTCGCTTATGAAGCAGTGAGAGTAATCAACATTTCTGATACCAGTATCGAAGGTAAGAAAAAATGGGACGTTGCGGAGAAATTATACAACACGAGAATTGAGAAAGTGGAAAATACCGTGACCATTATGCTTAGAGAAATCATTTCCAAATCCAAGACTTTCACCGAGATTTATTCTATTTTCAAAAAGTTCAGCTTCTTATTAACTAAGCCCTCGATAAATGCGTCTGTTGAAGAGTACCAAGATAAATTGTTGGGGATTGCCAGACGGGATCTTGCCAATTTGCAAAACCATTTCTTGAAGCAAAATGAGTCTAGAGCGTTATTCGCCAAGAAAGATATCCAAAACATCTCGTCGGTGATTATCTGGGCCCGGCAAATCGAATCAAAATTGAATTCTCTTCTCGAACGTTTGCAACTCATTTTGGGACCAAATTGGAACGAATACGGCGACGGCCAGAAAATTCACAGCGAAGCATTAGTGTTTAAGAAAAAATTGAATGTCGATAATATTTATGATACTTGGTTGCGGGAGACTTCATTCACAAAAATCTCCTCGGCGGTCAGCAACCCTGTGCTCAAAATGTTGAAAAAAAATGATGACGAGTATGAATTATTGGTGAATTTCGATCCTGATTGGATATTGTTGTTCAAAGAAGTGCGGAATTTATGCTACCAAAATTTCCAAGTTCCTCACCAAGTGATTTCCATATCCAGAACCGTCAGAAGAATCTATCCATTTGTGATTTCGTTAACCGAAGCCATCAAGAATTTGCATAAGCTGTTGAAACGGTTTGATCAACTCAAAGACCTTAGGGTATTATTGATTGATGAAAAAAAGCAGCTTTTTGAACTTTTGAAAGAATGTCTCAATATCACTTGGGATGACTTGGTCAAGGCATATGATTACCAAAAAATGAATACCAAGATCAGACAAGCCAGTCAAAAGGGCAAACGAGTATCTTCAAGCTACAGTTCTGTGTCTATTAGCGGTGCTGAAACCCTGGAAGATGATTTGATCGAAAACAAGTCATTAAAATTGGTCAGCGTGTTTGAAAGCTCGTTAGAAAAATTCCAAAGTGATATTATAGGGGTAGAAAACTACATGCTCAAAATTTCGGGATTATTGCTTGAGTTATTGGACTGTGAATATGGGTATAAACCGTTCCAATCTAGAGTAGAGGAGATCCAGAAAATCATCAATAAAATCATCTTGGAAAATTATGGTAAAGTCACGATTCTTGTCACCAATATCAATAGAAAAATTGAAGAAATCTTGAGAAAACGATTAATCGATAAACTTAACAGTATAAACCAACTGAACTTGCATGAGTTTTTACCGGAAACAAAGCACGAAATCATTTTAAAGAATTTGACGATCTATATCACTCCGGCGATTGAATATTCAAAGCAAGCCTGGATGAATTCTATTCAGGAATTGGTGAACGTGGCTAGAAAGCAAAAGAAAATCACCCATCAGAATTTTGATATTCTTTATTCCGACAATGGTGCATCATCAGATTCAGAGCTTAGCATTTGCTCATCATTAGAGTTTTCCAGTTTGGAATTTTCTGCGGAAACTGAGATCTCCACGGTGCTCAAATTGATAAGTGAGGAATTCACAAAATGTGAAGTGTATGCCAATGAATGGTATAACTTCCAATCATTATGGGACTTGAGACCAGAAGACCTTTATAAAAACTTGCAAAAAGATATCAGTCTTTGGATCCAGGTGCTAAATGACATTCGTCAGTCCAGAAGGGTGTTTGATACTGTGGACACCAGCAAGAAAATTGGACCTTTATTATTCGAATATGAACAAACCCAACTTCGGGTGAATTCCAAATACGATAACTGGCAGAAGGACGTGCTTTTGAGCTTCTCGGAAATTTTGGCTAATTCCATGAAAGAAATGGGTTCGGAACTTGGCTCTTCCAGAAAATTCCTTGAGGAAACCAGTATTAATGTTTCTTCCACTAAAGAAACTATTCAATTGATTGCCAACGTTCACAAATACAATGATTGTTTGGAAAGCTGGGGGAAAAAATTAGAGTTATTCAGAACCGGGCAAAACCTTTTGGTGAAAAATCGATTTGCATTCCCCTCTGACTGGTTACATACCGAACAAGTTGAGAATGATTATGATGCCTTGAACAAAATTTTGACTAAAAGGTTATCACAAATTGAAGTCGAAAACCATGTTATTGTCAAGCGGTTTGAAGGTGAGTTTGCGAGAGTTGAGGGTCAGATAAGCACATTTAAAGATGACTGGAGCGATAAAAAACCGGTTTCTGGGTCTTTGGTGCCATCTGCTGCTCTTAATCTATTGAGAAGTTTTGAACAAAGACTTGACAATTTACAGAATCAAAAATCGTTATTGGAGCAAGCCGCGAAAATATTGGTGTTACCGATGTCCTTGAATGAAAACTTGAACGGTTTGCCGGAAGAAGTGGCTGATTTCAAATCGGTTTGGAGCTCCATTGAAATCTTATATAATTCTTTGCAAGACATTAGACGCACTATATGGACCGAGGTTTCTCCAAGAACCGTTAGGCACCAATTAGATGAATTATTGGCTTCTGCCAGATCGATGCCAAGCAAAGTTCGGCAATACTCTGCCTTTGAACAACTCCAGAATCAATTCAAATTGTTAATAAAGGTGAACCCGTTATTGTCAGACTTGAAATCAGAAGCGTTGAAGGAACGCCATTGGAAGGAACTATTTACCACCATGTCCATGGACTTTGTTCCTCTCCAGGTGATGACTTTGGGAGACGTTTGGGATTTGCATTTGCAACTCAATGAGGCAATAATCAAGGAGTTGATAGCTAAAGCCAACGGTGAAAAGATTTTAGAAGATTTCCTCACCAAAGTTAAAGATAATTGGGGTAGTGTGACATTGGATTTGTTCAATTATCAAACCAAATGTCGTCTCGTTAGAGGCTGGGACGCGTTGTTCAAGCAATGCAGTGAAGATATTGATTTGTTGGCGGCGATGCACCATTCTGCGTTTTTCCTGATTTTTGAGCAAGAAGCTAATTCTTGGGAAAACAAATTAAACAAATTGTACGTGTTATTGGATATTTGGATCGATGTTCAAAGACAATGGGTTTACTTGGATGGTGTATTTGGAGAAAATAAGGATATTAAGCGTTTACTTCCTATCGAATCGTCAAGATTTCAAAATATCACAGTGGAGTTTTTCAGGCTCTTGAAAGTGATTTATAAGTCACCTTTTGTTATTGATGTTATAGAAATTGAGGAAATCCAATCGACCATGGAAAGAAACTTGGAAATTTTGGCGAGAATCAGAAAAGCCTTGGGCGATTATTTGGAAAAACAACGAGAATTCTTCCCTCGGTTTTATTTCATTGGCAATGATGATTTATTAAATATCATTGGTAATTCCGATGATCCAAAGTTCATTGGGAACTATTTGAATAAAGTGTATGGCAATATCCACGGTATCGATTATGATGGCGATGCTATTACTGCGGTGTTCTCGAAAGAACAGGAAGTGGTTAAATTGCTCGAGCCGGTGGTAGTTGGAAACTACTCTTCCCTCGTGGAATGGTTGAAGGAACTTGAATTCCAACTCAAGCAATCCTTGGCATTATACGTTGAGCAAGCGGTTGGAGATTTGATCGAACTTATCAAATCTGGAGAACTCAAATTAGATTCATTTTTAGCCTGGGTACGCCTTTATCCTTGTCAGGCTTTGTTGCTTGCATTACAAATTTGTTGGACCAAAGTGGTTGAAGAGGCCATCAAATCTGGCGACTTTACAGAATTAAAAGAAAGCTTTGATGTGCTTTTAACTTTGGTGTCTTCTGCTGTCATGGAAAATCTCAGCACCGTAGATCGTCAAAAACTTGAGATCCTTATAATTGAAGTTGTTTACGAGTACAATGTAATTGTTAAATTACAAACCCAGAATGTGAATTCGTTAACCAGTTTCATTTGGAAGTCTAAGATGAAGTACTATTTGAATAAGACCTCCTCTGACCATTTTGAGAAAATCTCTATCAAGCTTATTGATTCCATTTATCATTATGGTTTCGAATATCAAGGGCTAACTCCGAGCTTGGTGAAAAATAATATCATTGAAGGTTCTTTTATCAGCTACAACGAAACCCTAGCTTGCAAGAAAGGCGGTTGCTCTTTTGGGCCTGCTGGTACTGGTAAAACTGAATCGGTGAAGGAGTTTGCTAAAGCGCTTGGTAGACCCGTCTTAGTTTTCAACTGTGACGAGTCATTTGATTTTTCCGCCATTAGCAGGATTTTATTGGGTATTTGTCAAGTGGGGGCTTCTGTTTGCTTCGATGAATTTAATAGACTCGATTCACAAATGCTTAGTGCAGTTTCTTCTCAGATCGAAAAAATTGAATTGGGTCTCAGTCGCAAAGATACTACCGTTGATCTTTTGGGTACCACCACCAAGTTGAACAGAAACACCTCGATTTTCATCACCATGAACCCAACTTATGCTGGTAGATCTACATTGCCTGAGAACTTGAAAAAATTGTTCAGAAGTTTTTCTGTCAGCAAGACCGACAAGGAGGCAATTACCGAGGTCATTTTATTCTCACAAGGTTTCAAGAACGCCAAAGAGATTGCCAAGAAAGTTATTCAGTTATTCAATGGACTTCAATTAAAACTTACAAAACAAATCCATTATGACTTTGGGTTAAGAGCGATTAAATCAACCATCAACTATTGCGGTAAACTTAGAAGACAAAACTTAACCGCCGACGAAAATCACCTTATTTATCAAGGTATTCATACCTCCATTGCCCCCAAACTCGTACAATCAGATTCCATGATTTTCAAAGATCTAACCGAAAGCATATTTGGTGGCAATCTTGAGCAGAAATCCCATCATGAATTGGTGTCGTACATTGAAAAAGTTATCGTCGAGGAAAACCTTTCGGCTAATCCAGAATTCCTTCAAAAAGTATTGCAATTACATGAATTATCCACAAACCATCATGGTACTATGATGGTGGGAAGCTCAGGGTGTGGTAAGACCACTGCGAGAAATGTGTTATTGAAAGCTTTACAAAAATTTGATGGTGTGGAAACCCTTTCATACGTGATTAACCCAAAAATTTCAAAAGACATTCTTTATGGTACATTGGATGTCACCACCAGAGAGTTCAAAGACGGGATTTTCACTAGCTTATTGAGAAAAATCGTTGCCAATCTTCGTGGCGAATTATCAAAAAGAATCTGGATCATTTTCGATGGTGATGTGGATCCTGAATGGGTGGAAAACTTGAACAGTTTGCTCGATGATAATAAGGTGTTCACCCTTCCAAATGGTGAACATATTTCGCTCCCTGATAGTGTCAGAATCATATTTGAAACCGATTCTTTGAAACATGCTACCCCAGCAACCGTCAGTAGATGTGGTATGGTATGGTTTTCTGACTCATTGATCAGCGCTCGTGAAGTCTTGTCAATGTACGTGAAAAAATTCGAAGCTTCTGACTTTGCTTCTGGTGAATCTGTTGATAAACTGGTGTTTTTGAGAAAGTTTTTCAGTAATTGTATCCAGAAAACTCTTTTGAACAGCGAATCTGACATCCTTGACATTATCATAAAACACAGTTCAGAATTGAAGCACATTTTCAAGTTTATTGTCAAAGAGAAGATAGATATGATGGTATCAATTTACTGTTCTTTATATAAGAAACTTGCCACCACCTATCAGGAAAATGATAGTCTTTTTGATAATGATAATATCAAGACCTATGCTCTCAAGGCTTTGATTTTCTCGATATATTGGTCATTTTGTTCTGACTGTCAAACTGAAGATCAAGAGAAGTTCAATTCATTTATTTGCCAACAATTCGATATAGTCGATGGATTGACATTATTGAATGAAACCATTCTGCTTCCTGATATTTCTTGGACTAAATGGTCTTCATTGGTTCCTGTGGCAGATCTTGAATATCTGGACGTCAATGAACAATTGATAATCCCAACCGTTGACACTGTTAGATTGGAAAGTTTCATCAACATCTTCCTTGAACAAAACAAATTCTTGATTTTGTGTGGGCCTCCAGGTTCCGGGAAAACCATGACGGTTTTGGATTGTTTGAGAGCTTCAAATAGAGAGTTGATCAGTATCAATTTTAGTGGTAAGAGTGTTGTCGATGATTTGTTATCTGCGTTACACCAATATTGCATGTATTCGCGTACCAGCTCCGGCGTGAGTTTAAAGCCAAAATCCAACAAGGAAGTCGTGTGCTTTATTGACGAAATCAATTTACCTTCATTAGATGATTTTGGATCGCAGCCGATTATTTGTTTCTTGCGGGAGTTAGTTCAAAGTGGTGGGTTTTACTCTAAGGAAAACGTGTTTGTGAAATTGGAAAATGTCAAGTTTGTCGCCGCCTGTAATCCGTCTACCGATCAAGGCCGTCATCAGCTTTCTACGAGATTTTTGAGCCTTTGTCCAATCATTTTTGTGGATTATCCTAGCGGTGAGAGTTTGAGAACGATTTATAGATCTTTTGCTCAACAAGTTTTCAGTCGTCAACAAATTATTTATCCATTCACCATGAATATCGTTGATATGATGATCGATATTTATTATCAATTGAGAACAAAAATTGATGTGTTATCACCTAGAGATTTGACGAGACTTATGAGATCTATTTTCTTCGGAGTCGAACACAACTCTGACAATGAGGAAATGACCCTCAATGATTTCTTAAGATTGTTTGTCAATGAATCTTTGAGACTTTTCAGCGATCGGATGTCTAGTTCCGAGGTTAAGGAATGGATTTTGAATGTTTTGAAAGAAAATATCGCTAAATCGTTTGAAACTTGTGACGGCGCCTATATTTTCAAGCAACCGATCTTATATTCCAAGTGGTTATCGACATCGTATTCTCCGGTGGAAATCAACGAATTTCGGTCGTTTGTTAATGAACGTTTGAAGGTTTTCAGCAATGAAGTGCTAGACACCAAACTAGTATTGTATCAAGATTGTTTAGATTATATTGCTCGATTAGATCGTGTGCTTTCTTTACCACAAGGTCATCTAATTTTGGTGGGTGATTCTACAAGCGGGAAAACAACCCTTTCTAGATTTGTTGCTTGGGTGAATGGTATTCAGGTGGTTCAATTAGCAGTGCACAGAAACTTTTCTTTGCAAGACTTTGATGCCACTTTACGAGGAATCCTTAGACGTGCTGGTGCCCTTGGTGAAAAGATATGCTTTATCATTGATGAATCTAACATTCTTGAATCATCATTTATTGAAAGAATGAACACCCTTTTAGCAAATTCTGAAATCCCTTCTCTCTTCAGCGGCAATGAATTCAGTGACTTGATGTCTATTTGTATGGAACAAACCCAGCAACTTGGACTTCTCTTGGATACCGAAGAAGAACTATATAAGTGGTTCACTCAACAAATATCTCAGAACTTGCACGTTATTTTCACGATCAATTCCCCCGATGACTCCAACGGTCCGCAAATTCTTTCATCGCCTGCATTGTTGAATAGATGCGTGGTTAACTGGATGGGTGATTGGTCGAACGATACTTTGTTTGAAGTCGCTTCCGAAATGCTTGGCTCGGTGTCTTTTGATGATAGGAATAGTGCAATGCTGGCGTTAATCGATATCCACAGATTTCATTTTGGCGAAACCAGTAATGATTCTCCTAAGAGAGTTCCTGCCAATTTTGTTGATCTTTTGGAAAACTTCCTTAAATTATACCGTGAAAAGGAATCAGAATTGGAAGGCCACCAAAGACATATCAATGTAGGCCTTGATAAATTCAGAGATACCGTGATTCAGGTGAAAGATTTGAAAGACACTCTTTCTATTAAACAGCAGCAACTAAAGGCCAAGGACATTGAAGCGAAAGCAATGTTGGACAAGATGTTGGTGGATCAAAATGAGGCTGAAAGAAAACAAGAGGCTTCTATACAAGTCAAGGAAGCATTAAAGATTCAAGAAATAGAAATTTCCGAGCGTACAACCATTGTGAATGAGAATATGGAAACCATGATCCCAATTATTGAGGCTGCTGCTCAGAATGTGAAAAATATTAAGAAACAAAACTTGAGTGAACTTAGATCGATGAATAATCCCCCAGACGCAGTGAAAATGACTCTTGAATGTGTTTGTGCATTGTTAGGTTTTGGTAGAAAGACCACATGGAAGGAAATCCAGACAATAACTCGTCGTGATGATTTTGTGTTGAGCATTTTGAACTTTGAAAACAATATCACTCCAGATCTTAGACAATACCTTCAAAACACATATTTCTCTCATGCAAACTTCAATGTCAATTCGGTTACACGAGCTAGTAAAGCTTGTGGCCCATTGTTGGCATGGATTGAAGCTCAGGTTAAGTACTCCCATGTGTTGGATCAGGTTGAGCCATTGAGAAATGAAGTGTTGGGGCTCGAGGAGTCAGAAAAGGAAAATAAAGCCAAATTGTTAGCTATTGGTCAAATGCTTCAAGAACTTGAGTTAAAGATTGGTCAGTATAAGGACGGCTATAGTTCTCTTATCAGGGAAATTGAAAATATCAAGACTGAAATGTCTTCGGTGGAAAAGAAAGTGGGACGAAGTTTGGCATTAATGGATAGTTTGGTTCAGGAAAGGGAACGGTGGTCGAAAGTCAGTTTTACTCGTGAGCGCTTACATTTGCTGGGAAACTGTATGATTTCCGCAGCGTTCTTGAGTTATATGGGTTATTATGATCAGAAAACCAGAAATCATGTGTTGAGAGTGTGGAAAGAAACTTTGAATGATAAAGGAATTGTGTTTGATAAAAATCTCATCATCAGTGATTTCCTCTCGACTCCAGGCGAAGTTCTTTCCTGGCAAAAGAAGGGTCTCTCTAGTGACGAATTGTTGACACAGAATATGGTAATAATCAAGAACAGCAATAAATATCCTTTCATCATTGATCCATCAGGCCAAATCGTCCAAGTTATCTCTAATATTATTGCTCCTAAGAAATTGATCATTACAAGTTTCTTGGACAAAGGGTTTGTTAAACAAATTGAGCATGCGTTGAGATTCGGAACATCAATTCTCATTGAGGATGCAGAATATTTGGATCCTGTTATTAGTGGTATTTTAAAACGGGAATTCACAAATACTGGTGGTAGACTGTTATTGAAGTTGGGCTCTCAGGAAATTGATTGCTCGCCAGATTTCAAACTATATTTACATACCAGGAACCCTCAAGTGCAAATTCCATCTCACATTTCTGGAAGATCTACTATTGTTAATTTCACCACTACAAAAAGTAGTTTAGAGAGCAAGGTCTTGAACTTAACCCTTTTGAAAAAAGAACCTGAGGTGGAAGAAAAGAGGCAAAATTTGATAAAGATGAATGATGAGTACAAGGCTCATTTACGGAAACTTGAAGAGGATTTGTTGACCTCTTTAGGGGTCACCACCGGCAGTATTTTAGATAACGATGAACTCGTGGCCACTTTAGAAAATATCAAAACCGAATCGAACGAAATTGAAATCAAAATGAAAGAAAGTGATAATGTTATGAGCACTATCGAAAACATCCTGGATAAATACACTTCGTTGGCTTCCCATTCTTCGGCAATTTTTGCTGTTCTTAATTCTTTGAGCTCTGTCAACCGGTTCTATCAGTTCTCCTTGGAGTATTTCCTCGATATTTTCAATCATATTTTATGTCTTCCGAATGACTCTGGTGATGCAGTTGAGTTTTTCGTTCATCAATTGTACAAGGAAGTTTATCAGAGAATATCCTTAAGCTTAAAAGAGCTTGATAGAAGTACCTTAGGGTTATGTTTATATTTTGTTTACATAAAATCCAAGTTTGGTGATGATGCTTCCTTTGCTGTTAAGAGCTTATTGAACTCTGTTGGCCAAGGCGATTATGAAAAGGCTCTATTGAAGTGCTTTAATTTGCTAAATATTTCGAAAACTAAAATAGATAAATTTGCTAATGATTTGAGTCAAGTGAGTTTTGACCAAATTTTTGAATCTGTCAATGGTGATGATAAAGACAGAATACTAGGTTTGAAAACTATGTTATCAATAGTATTCAATCAGCTCACTAATTCTTCTTCTTCTTCTTCTTCTTCTTCTTCTTCTTCTTCTTCTTCTTTCCTCTCTTCTGTTCCAGACATTACCAATCAAACTATAGGATTTGGCTCTAATAATTCTACTGAGACTGAAAACTTGGAAAAAGTAATCAACAACTATACCCAGTCATCCACTCCAATAATATTAAGCTGCTCCGAAGGTTTGGATCCAACGTTTAAAGTGGAGACGGTTGCCTCTTCTAGGGATATGAAATTGGTTGTTATCGCCATGGGCTCTTCAGAAGCAATTGATATTTTGAACCAAGAAATTAAAAAGGCGACTGCCGAAGGATACTGGATAGTTGTCCAAAACGCCCAAATGGCTCCATCTTGGTTAGAATACTTATCCAAACAAATTGGCTCATTTGCGCTGAATAAAAAGTTCAGATTATTTTTGACTTGTCATCTATCATCTGTGATTCCAACAACCTTGTTGAGACGGTCCTACCTAATGACATTTGAAAAAGTTCAAGGCTTGAAGAGCTCTTTGAATGAGGCAATTACCAGTATTTCAGATATCAGTGTGAAAAACACCCCAGTTGAGAGAAAGCATGTGCTCTTTTTATTATCGTGGTACCATTCAATTATCGAAGAAAGGTCAAGATACATTCCGATCGGTTGGGGTGTTGATCATGATTTTAATAATACTGATTTCCAATTCAGTATGGATATAATCGATAGAGTTATTGATAATGTTTCTACTGGAAGAGTCAATATTTCTCCAGAAGCCATTCCTTGGGACGAAATTCAATATTTAGTAGGAAATCTTGGTTACGGTGGTAAAATTTACGACGATAATGATAAGGATAGTTTGGATAAGTTAACTAAGACTATCTTCAGTGCGAAGTCATTTGAATTTGATTACAATTTAATCGCCAATGATATGACGGTTGAAACAGGTGAATCTTTGAGTCCACCTGAGGGACGCACGCTTGATGCTTATAAAAGTTGGGTTAATGCTTTACCTGATAGCCAACCGGCAAGCTGGATCGGGTTACAAAATGATGTTGAATCCATTATGGTTATTACCAAGGGTAAAGAAGTTTCCAAGCTTGTTCTCGAACTTGCTGATAATTTTGACGAGTTTTGATTTTGTTATCTTACAGCTATCTTTTTTTTTTGTTTTTGTCTACACTTTCTGTTTCTACTCTTCTGCGATCATATTGATAGAGTTTAATTTTTAATTTTCTCATGGGTATTATTTGTTAACTTAGTTTGTCTCTCCATTTTTCATTTTTATTTTTCTAGAATTATTTTCAAAGTGAAATAGATGCTCATTATAATATTATCAATATCCGCTACAATGTAGAAAATTTCAAAGCATAAATAGTTCACATTACTTGAAATTATATATACAAGTTCACTTTAGATATCAATCAATCCTTCGAAGGCTTCTTAACACCGTATTTACTTCTTGAAGTAACTCTATTCACGACACCTGCAAGATCCATTCCACCTCTCACCAAATGGTACTTTACACCAGGAAGATCTTGACATCTACCACCTCTAACAAAAACCACACTGTGCTCTTGGGCATTGTGACCCTCCCCTGGAATATAAGCAGTGACAAACTTCCCGTTTGTAAGTCTAACTCTGGCAGCCTTTCTTTGAGCCGAATTTGGCTTCTTTGGCTTCAACACCATAACTCTTACAACAACCCCTTTTCTGATTGGGGAATTGTCCAAATGTGGAGAGTAGTCAACCTTTCTCTTTGCTGGCTTGACAGCACCTCTTTTTAGTTGATTGAGGGTGACAAATCTCTTCTGACTAGTGTTCAATATCGAAGATAATGAAGGAGCTGTGTTATTAAAAAGGGACGATGGTAAGACATTGTTTGAGTTTACTGTCTTCAAGAACCCTGAGCGAGCAACAGGAGCACTCGCGAGCAAACTTTTGAATCCAAGGCGGAACATGACCTGTTTTATGTGTTATTATTATTATTATTATTGTTAATGCCACTAACCGATCAATGGTTGCATCTCACTTGAAATTTTTTTTAATATCACCAAAAGTTTACCGTTCCTGTGAAGTGACCCGGCCTCGTTTTTTTGCAGCCTATGAAAATCGCGGAAATGTAAATAGTGTATCACCGAATATGACATAGAAATGGTACAAATCACTAGCAATAATCGATATAATAATGTTCCGTTCCGCTCTTATCAAGTCTATTAGAACCCCTGTCTTGAGATTTTCCCTCCCTAAGGCTTCTCCAGCTGTTTTCATCAATAGCTACAGACTCAAGACCCAATTTCAACCTATACAAAATGTTAGATTGTACTCTCACGCCCCAGAATTGACCAAAGAAATCATTACTGAAAGAGTTATTGAATTGTTGGAAGGTTTCGACAAGGTATGATGATATTATTCTTTCTCTATTCGTTTGTTTTTTTTATATGCTTATTGGGTATATTTCGTAAACAGTTCATATGAGGTTCGGCAAGAAAATTGGATTTGAAAACTAACTGTTATTATTAATAGATCGAAGACAAATCAAAAATCACAGCTGAAGCTCACTTCTCTAAGGACTTGAACCTTGATTCTTTGGATATTGTTGAAGTTGTTATGGCTCTTGAAGAAGAATTTTCTATCAGTGTTGGTGATGAAGAAGCTGATACCATTAAAAGTGTCCAACAGGCCATTGATTTGATCGCTGCTCAACCAGATTCCGCATAAATCAATATTTTGAATTACTTTTGTACATTTAATAATCCATGAATTAAAAGACACTCATGATGTTTATGAAATATTTAAGGGCTCACTTGCCTAGGCTTGTAAATTGATCTCGACTTACTTTAACGTCTATCATAAAGGTGTTTAAGTTTAAAAATGTATTAATAAAAAGCATAACAAGAAAAATATAAAAGGAAAAAAAAAAAGATATCATATAAATGATACATGGATAGAAAAAAAAAAAAAAAAAAAGACTATAAATAACAAGAAAATCACAAAATCACATATCACGAATCAGAATATATCACCGCTATCTGCTAGATCATGTTTACCTCTTCTCTTCCAGTAGGTACCATTATACTTCCAGTAGTTTTCTTTGGTGATAGGATGGACATCTCTGTCAAAAAACTTTGTTTTATAGGAGGTTCCTGAAGTTTCTCTCATTTTTCTCGCAGCTCTCTGCTTCTCTTCAACTCTGTTCTTTTCATCGGCAGCATCGTCATATCTACCATCCTCCATTGCTCTTTGATCAGGTCTGAGTCTGGTATCTGTAGGGGCAAGCCAGTTCTTTAAATGAGGTTGTAAGGCGTTCAAAGAAATAGAAAACAAAGTCAAATTGAATGGTCTCTTTGGTCTAGGGTTCACTTGCCAAAGCAAAAACTTATCGTTTGGATCATCTGATTCAGGAACACCTTCTTTGTTTAATTTTCTGCAGTAAATCTTGGAGTCCCAGTGTCCCTTAATTGCGTAACATGGTTCATCATTTTTGTTGTAAACAGTACCCTTCACTTCATATGCAGACGACGCTCTCCATCCTCTAGCCTTGAATTCCAAGGTGACATGATCACCAGTGGTGTGGTTAACAATTTTCATTTCACCATAGTTATCAACAACTGGATTACCCACGATAATACCAACGACAGAACTGGTTACTCTATTCCAGGTGATGATTTCCTCATCAGCAATTTTATTACCAGCGGTGTCTTTCACAAATTTATCCGGTCTCAAATGCAAATACCATTTACCCAAAGGCTTAATATCAAAGGATCTACCATTGAATTTTGACTTCACCGCACTTTCACCGTAATAATCCCACTTTGGAGATTCTGCCAAGGCAGCACTGATAGGAGGATGATGGCTAACTTGTTCAACGAAAAATCTGAAATTTTTATCAGGTCTAGCATATTCAAACGTTTCACCCAATAATGGATTGAAAGGCTTGGCGACTCTAATAAGTGTAGAGGCATATTCAGAAGAACCAAAAGCAGCAACATAACATAATCTTAAAGTTGAATCATCAATGGACGCAGCCTTATCTATCAATTCAGTGTATTCAACCCCTTCGGCCACACGCTGCAAAAGAGAGGTACATTCATTGAAAGAAACAGGCAAAGTAATCTTTGTCATATCCTTACCAATCATGGACTTCAAAATACCCCAAAGAGATATCTTTGGTCTATCATCCTCATCCTTGGAAAGTTTGGTTCTTATTGGATCTTCGTAACCATTATAGGTCTTTTCCTTTAATAACAATTCATTTTTCTTTTCTTGAACAGTATTAAGTTCAATTGGGGTAGGATAGTAAGTAGCATTATCATCCACAATCGCCTCTACCTTAGTAGTTTGGTCAGTCAATGTCTCATCAGCGGTCTCTGTACGCTTGATATCAGCAGCCACCCCGCCGGCTTGTGGTTTTGCAACGGCGATGTCTTCAACCTCCTTGTTGTTCGAAGTTTCATCGATAAATGGATTTTCAGTCTCGTCTTCTGCGAAATCATCAAAATCAAAGAATTCATCATCAGAATCAGAATCAGTATCTTCCTCTTCAACAAATTGCATCAATTTCTGATCTTGCAAACTATCAGATAGCATAATACTTTTACGTGGAGAAAAGTTACTTGACTCACTGGATTCAGTATTAGTACTATTGAGAGCTGGAGGGTTGGAGGAAGCTTTAGGAGTTGTGCTTACTTCTGGCTGAATATTGGTTGTTGTCTCTTCTTCAGGTTTTGAATCATCGACCGCAATTATTGGTGCGTTGTTTGATAAACTCTTAATTTTTTCCACCTGGGCAGATTCAGCATCGTGTACTGCATCACTAATAATTCTTCTGAGCCCCAACTCATTTTCGTCAAGGGATGAAAGATCACTATTGCCGGCTTGCATCAACTTCTCGCGCAAGATTTTACGTAATTGTCTTCTTTCACGCTCAAATTGTTCAACCTTTTTCACGTTCTTGATATTTTCCTCTTCTAATTCTTTTATAGATGATTCCCATAACCCATTAACATTCAATTCATTGTTCAATTTTTTGACAATCTTGAAATTATTTTTGTGAATCAAAGTTAGCAATCGCCTGTAGTCTTCAACGGCTGCTTGTAAAGCATTAGCAGAAGTCTCTAAAATGCTTCTTCTTTCTTCTCCCTCGGCAGTAGTACCCAAAGATGCCGATACCAACTCACTCAAAGAGTTCATCTCTACCAATAGAGCTTTTTGCAAAATGGTGATTTCATTTCCATGAGGTCCAATGAATTTCAAATTTGAAATATCTTTCTCAAAAATTGACACAGAATCTGCAGATATTGATTCTAATTCATCATTGAATTGTAGAACTTCCAAATCTCCTGCTTCGGATCCATTGTCTTCAATATCATCTTCAAGTTCATGATCAGCTGTGCTATAAGAGTCCTGGATAGGGGACAATATGTTATCCCTTGTTCCTGCTTTGCTGTTGTTTCTGCTTATTTGACTCAACTCCGAGAAGCTTCTGGTATGTCTACTGCTGATAATACTTGGGGTATTCGAAGGGACTCTAGAATGTCCTTTACCTTCGTGTAAGGCAGATAAGTGACTTTCAGGAGCCTTAGTGTATTCAAACGGAGTCTTCTGATTCAATTGAGAACTTCTGGAGGTGATTTCTGATGGTGCCATTAATGATGGAGCCATTAGTGATGAAGCATCGGTATTATTCCTGATGATATTAGCTTCAGCTACACTCTTGGTGTTGCTCAATTTTCTTGCTGCCTTTTCTCTATCTTTTGCGAATTTTATAGCATTCAGAATAGCCCAAACCCATCTGTTAGTCTCCACTGAATGGTTACCTTTCAAATGCCACTTTATGTTAGCATTATGGACACCCAAGATCTCGAACTTCAATTTTTCACTCGAATCGAGGTGTAATCTGCAATTTTTCAAATTGATAGAGCCCCTGCAGTTAGAATTAATGTCGTCTTGGTTTTTATAATAACTCAAAATACCCTGAGAGTCCAAAATGAACCATCTCAATTTGTAACCACTGGCAAAATTAGTCCATTTCTTCAAGTAGCCTTTGAAAGTTGGAGCTTGTTCCATGCTGCCGTTGGAGTTGATCAACACTGTTTGGGTGTTGGAGACGGGATCTATGACGGATTGTTCCTTGGAAGCTTTCTTCAAAATCTTCTTCAATTGATCAGCCTGACCAGATGCTTTAAGTTTAGAGATGATTTCAACCGGCAATTTACCTCTTTTATCTCTTTTAAATGGGTCACCACCATGACTCAAGATCCATTGTACCATTTCAACGTCCTTCTTCTTGATAAACTCGTGCAAGACAGTGTCACCAGACTCTGGGTCCAATCCATTAATATCCAACAATTCAAAGTTACGAGGATTCGAATAAATTTGGTTCAACTTTTTGAAATCTCTATTTGTAAAACCCTTTCTCAACTCGGTAGACACCTTTTCCACATATTTTACTCTTTGTAACTGTACGAAATTGAATAATGATGGGTTGTTTTTAATTAAGTCGATTGGCTGCTGGTTTTCGTGATTCAAAATAGTGTCGTTCACCAATGGTTGGTTCAAGAGCAATTCGATGATATCATGCCTTTGAGACTGACAAGCTATGTGCAACGGGGTGTTACCATTTTCATCCTGATAGTTCAAGAATTGTTTGTAGCTCTTATTGGCCAATAGCTCCTCGAAAAGCTTGAACGATGAGACCTGAATTGCGAGGTGAAGTACTAAAGATTTTAAATTAGCAATCGCAGGGTTATCGACGTTATCATAAGTGGAATAAAGATTATCAACTTTCAGGCAGTCAACGTTCTTTAATGCTTCCAAGAGCTTCAATTTGAGTAGTGGAGCATTCGATAGATAATCTCCTGCTGTTTTTTCCTGTAGTTCTCTAAGTTATATGTGTGGTTAGCATAACATATCCGTATCATGACCTACATTGCCACATATGTCCTATTGGAAATAATAAAAGTAATTCAACAAAAAAAAAAAAACTACTCACTTTCCAGGTTCAACCGGATCACTCATTTTTCTAGTATGCAATATTATCCAATTGTGTGACAAAACAAGTTTAAAAAGATCCAGTAATGTCCGGCAATCTCGATAGTGGAGGTTTCTCTTTTAGTAGACACTTCATTACGTTTAATTTTCGCTACATGACAGTGAGAGCCGGGTATTCCGACATGGTTTGCTGCAGAACCGCACCTTGTGAGGTGGGAGATCCATGCCGGGCGCCCTGTTCTGTATAGTCAGCTAAACATTTTTGGAATATCACACTGCCTTTATTATTATTATTGGTGCTTTATTAGGCATCATTTTCCTAAATTGTAAGTTTATCCTATCAATGCATGTGATTATAGCAGACATCTTTACTTGGCAACGAAGTACATTTCTCAACATTAGAACTTCAAGCACTATGCAAAACCAGGGTTTTAAGATCTAACTCTATAGACTAATGGTTATATTCGTTTACAGAAATGACATAACATTCAATAACGACATTTTTCTTTCACGAAAAAAAAAAAAAAAAAAAAGAGGGAGACGTGATAGAGGGATAACAAAAAGAAACAGGGAAACGAATATAGATTATAAAACACGGCATTATAAAACATCAAGGAAGATAAAAAGAGAGAGAAAAAACGTGGCAGTAAGAACATAAATTATCAAATATATTATTATACTTGACAATAAAACCAATCAGAACAAATGTCAGATCCAGATTTTAAGTAGGCATAAAAGAGGGGGGAAATCGTATTAATCGTAGTCTTATGATGACCTCAAAATCATTAGTCTTCGTCAATATACATACTTTCTTCTTTTAAAACACCAAGCTCATTCAAGACATAATTTGCTTCTCGTTTTCCACTAAGCCAAGCACCATGAGCACATCCAGCACCTTCAAAAATGGTATGCTCCCCAGCGAAACGAATATTGGTACCAAATCCTTTGCTCAAACCAATGATCAAATCTGTTGGATCATCACCTGGGGCACAGCCAGCATAAGAACCTCTGGAAAATGGATCACGAGTCCAATTAGATTTGAAAATATTTTTTGGAATTGGCAAGTCTGCAAGGGTTTTAAACTTGGAACTATGGCGCTTGTCATTTTGATTATTTGCAAGAACGAAGAGTGCCGGCTTAAGGAACTCCCAAGCTTCCTCTAATGACACACTTTCAATATAATTGGTCACTGGTGATTGAACCAAAGCCACCAAACTTGGGAGCTTTTTGGAATTATAGTAGCTCAAAAAAACGATTGGATGTTCATAATATTTCGGGATATTTTGCGGATTTTCTTTGAAGTTGTAATATTTGCTATGAAGGTCGATTGGAATGGTGCTCGTTTCATCATCTGGTTTATATATCTCGCCTTGATTTTGTTTTCTACAATTATCAAGATCCTGGGCGAACTTGGAGAAAAGTTTATCTGGTTTTGCCAATACCGTAAACTTATCAATATCTGTGTTCCAAAATATATCTTTTGTACTCTTGAACTCAAAAACCACTTTACCTAAAGCATTGAAATGCATTTTTTTTAGAGGCTCAGAGATGTATTGAGGCAACTTCGGGACAAAGTCTATGCTGCCAGCGTCAGTGTCTGGCAATGCAAGAATTGATTGAGGAACTGTTACAATCACATAGTCAGCAACTATTGACTCCCCATTCACTGTAGTGATCTTTACCTTGCTGTAGTTGTCAATTTTGGCAATTTCTTTAACTTGAATACCAGTCTTAATGATATTTTCAGAGTCTGGAATTGAGTTCAAAATATCTTCCAAAA
Organism: Saccharomycopsis crataegensis; assembly: GCF_037102585.1. Classification (NCBI taxonomy): domain Eukaryota; kingdom Fungi; phylum Ascomycota; class Saccharomycetes; order Ascoideales; family Saccharomycopsidaceae; genus Saccharomycopsis; species Saccharomycopsis crataegensis. Next base: position 207,793 of record NW_027043831.1, read on the forward strand.
TTTTAGAATAACCATCCATGTTTGAAGCATTACGACCCTCATTCTCGCATAGGGAATATTTACTACTCATCATTTTCCAATCTATGCCATGCCATAGTTCCAAAATACGAAGAAGTTCAGGGGCATATTTAATTTGGTCACTTGTGAGGACTTTTCTTCTTGAATAAATATATTCAATGACTGTATTGAACAATATTGTGTCTTCAACATTTAAATCATTAAACTCCATCGACAGTTCAATAAATTTCTCCATCTCACCTACCACCAGTTCTAATCCCCAAGAATGCGGAACTTTGAATCCCTTATCTGGGCTATCGTTATCATTTTCATAATTCTCTGTATAACCATAAACTTCTGTATTTATATCATCATAATGAATCTTTGTATGGTCCTGGTTTAAGACGTATTTCTGGAACAATGGATTAGATAATGTGTCGTGGAACCAACTGGCTCCCAAATCATAGGTATTTCCTTCTGGAGTACGGAGTGTGAGCAACCTCCCACCAATTCTATTTCTTGCTTCTAAAATCAAGATATCTTTAACACCATTTCGGTACAAGTCACTGGCAGCCTTCAAGCCTGAGATCCCTGCCCCAATAATAATGACTTTCTTCTGTTGTATATTGGTGCTCACCATTATTAATCTTTATTCCAAGAGATATTGTAAGAGAAATATTTCCAATTTATATCAATAATCAAGAATGATCCCCCTCTACTGCTTTTCCCTCTTTTGATTATCTTGCTATGACCAGATTTGCAGGTGGCTGAAACTTGTGGAGATTTCAAAAGATTATATTTTTTTTTGGGCGTCAATCAAGTTTTAGCTAGTTGCGTAAAATTTGTCTCGCTAATTGCATGAAAGCAGATTACTAACCACCCGCAATCCGCGTATGCACTTACGACTCTCAACATGACAGCAACTCACATAATTAGATTCAAGACAATATATGGGATACACGGACCTGGCAAGCAACAGGAAATCAGTTAGAGAAAAAATCAATCATATAGAGGTGGGTTACATGCATTACTGACTTGATAAAAATGGATGGAAAAAGAATAAAGTATCCTGCAAAGGACGAGAATTCCTATTATTTTTTTTTTGAAATGAACAACGGGCAAAAAGAGCAAAAAAAAATCGCTCCCTGGGAAACTTTATTAGCCAATATCAGCATAAACACACGCCAATCCGTAACATATCCCAGAAAGAGGAAGAAAAAATAGGGAAACTCGGGTGTCTAAGAGATATACGTTGAAGCTGAGAATGATTCATTTATGGTAATTTATTGTCACGAATCTGTTTGTACGTTCCTTGTTTAATTGGCTAACTGTGTCAAATAAATTTTTTTCTGCGTTTCTTATTTACGCTTTTTTTACAGTTTTCCCAAAATTTGGATCATATATGAATACGAAAGTCATTGAGGACTCTGAAATAAAACTTTTAGTTTATTTTTTTTTATTTGATAATCATTTTTGTTGTATTATAAAGAAAAATATAGCAGATAACGTTGAAAAAATAAGTTTTTTTGAATATTTGTTTGAAAATCATGCTGTTACCATTTTGATTCCCTCCTGATACAAAGTCAATATGTAGCGTATTATAGGCTTAATGTGAACTAAAAAAAAAAAAAGAACAGGGGGAATATGAAATATTATTATCACTAGTATCAGTTACAAGAATTTTATTTGAAACGATCATCTTTTAAGCTAGTAACCCTACAATATTTCCAATACAATATCTGGTACAATCCACTGAATTCTTAACATATGGAAGAGAAACTGTTTTACGAATTGTGTGATTTATTCTTAATAGTAATTTTATTACTCATTGTAGTCTATTCGAAAGTGCCAGCATGTAGAATCCCAGATATTTATGAGTGGAATAGGTTATGTGGGTGAAATGTGCATCATTTGCTTGGTTTGAGAAAATTGTTAGAAATTAGCTCGAAGATAAAAATTCATATCTATATAGAGCAAAAAACAATTTCCATGATTATTTTTCCAAAACTATTATCTTCTTGTGAATTAAACGCCAAAGAATCTGATATTATTTTGAATTTTGTAATAAATCTATTAACGAATTTTCACAGATGCTATGCACACTAACAAAACAATTAACATATTTCGTAAGTGTTGCGAAACTATTAACCAAAATCGGGAGATGTCTCTGGATGAAAATAAAATATCATTAGGGATTATAAGATATGGATTTTGTATCAAAAAAAAGAAAAAAAGAAATGGGAAATAGTTTTTTAATTCCAATTCAACATATAACATCAGGAAGTCCTATTACAATCTTGAACATTTCAACTAATAATTAGTGTCTTGTAGAATTTTCCAGAGTCGTATAATAATTGCTAAAACAGAATGTGAAATACTGAAGATGAGGTAACTTTCAAAATTCAGCAAAATTTATGATTTTATGAGTATTCAAGAAAAGAAAAAATCAAGAATAAGCATACCCCCAGTTGTTTTGAAAGCTGTGATAAATGGGGGATGATGGATTTGCTTATTTAACAACCACTTTCAACTATTTATTCGCCAATTTGTGTAACCGACCCTCTTCAAAAGTGCTTATTTTATTTACAAATCGAAATATTTGACATATTTTTCATGAACTTTGATGAACCTTTCGCTTCATGCGTAAAATAAAGAAAGATAGAATTTTACATCAAAGAGTTTCCTGGAATCAAAATTAGCCAAAGAGACAAACTTTTGACAGTCCTTGGGCCCCATTAATACCTCTCATTAGTTTTTTTTTTTTAAGCAAAGCCTAATTTGCTCTTATCTTCATATTTCATTTATCATGAGAATTATCAAAAGAATGCATGCAACTTTGAAAAAGATAACACATTAGAAAGAACGAACTGGTGCCAATCTGGAGCCGAGCAACTCGTCTACAAATTTACTTTTCTGACAATAAAAATTTTTATAATTACACTATAATGCTGGCTAAAAGGGTCATTTTCCTTGAAAATCAGTGAACTTCTAAAGATGAATATGTCTAATCTTGCGCAGCCTATATCTAGTATGCACCAATAAAGTAAGAGGAAAATTGCTTATGTGATTGCACCCGTGCAACCGGAGCCTATTCCATCCGGGTAAAGGCATCGACCTTACGCATGCAGGAGAAAAATTTTTTTTTTTTTTTTTTTTTTTTCTAAAATAATTTTTCAGAATGTGAAATATATTTCATTGAACTACTAGAATAGTGAAAACCTTTCCTATATATTATATCTGGCTTTGATTTATCATTTAAATCAATCACTCTCTCACTAATTTGTCTTGCTGTGCTTGTTTGCTGCTTTTTATTTTGATATTCATTTGCATTATAGTTCTTCACATCTTTACGTTTCATTTCATCAATAACCATAATCATAATAATATAATTTACCAACCTCAAAATGTCTGACGAAATAATTTGGCAAGTCATCAATCAGCAGTTTTGCTCCTACAAGATGAAAACTGACTACCAGAATTTCTGCAGAAATGAATATAATGTCACCGGTCTATGTTCTAGACAATCCTGTCCTTTGGCTAACGCGAAATATGCTACCATTAAGAACATCGATGGTAAATTGTACCTCTACATGAAAACTGCTGAAAGAGCTCATACCCCATCAAAACTATGGGAGAGAATCAAGTTATCTAAAAACTATGAAAAGGCATTGCAGCAAGTTGATGAACATTTGTTGTATTGGAACAAATTTTTGATTCACAAGTGCAAACAGCGTTTGACCAAGTTTACCCAAATAGCAATCACCGAAAGAAGAATGGCTCTTAAGGAAGAAGAAAGAAGCTATGTGGGAGTGGCACCAAAGGTGAAAAGAAGAGAAGTCAACAGAGAAAGAAAGGCTCTTAGCGCTGCCAAGATTGAAAAGACTATTGAAAAGGAATTGCTCACAAGATTAAAGACAGGTGCTTATGGCGAAAAACCATTGAATGTGGATGAAAAAATATGGAAGAAAGTCTTGGGCGATATGCAAGAAGAAAATGAATTGGAAGATGAAGAAGACTATGATGAAGAGGAAGAAGAAGAAGAGGAAGAAGGTGTCGGTGAAATTGAGTATGTTGAAGAAGATGATGAAGAAGATATGGTGGATGTTGAAGATTTAGAAAAATGGTTAGAAGGTGACAATTCTGGTGATGAAGAAGGTCTTGTTAATGATGATAGTGAGGAAGAAAGTAGCGATGATGACCAAGATGACGATGAAAACATGAAGGCCATTGACAAGCACTCCAAGGATGACTTCAATGATGAAAGCAAGAAGAGAGGTAAGAATGAAGGTGGTAGTGGTAAGAAGAAAAGAAGAAGAAGACCTAATGTTGAAATTGAAATCGAACATGAAAATGCTGGCAATCTTCTTGCGCAGTAGGAGTAGACATTTTGGAATTTGTCTGTGTGAAATATACTTTATAATAATTTTTTTTTTGGCAAGATCTTTCAAGTTTAGAGATTGTAAGGAGAATCGTGAATCCGATACAATGAAAAATTTGTGGATGTCTTATTTGATCTGCACGTGATATTCTCGTGCGTGTGTTTTTGTTTGTGTAAAACATGGAGAGAAATCAACAAACACACAAAAGACTCTAGGAAATTGAGGAAAGAAGGCAAAAAAATAAGGAAAGAAAGAGACGACTAAAATTTATATAGATAGTTTTAGCCCCTTTGGAAATGAATAATAATACCAATAACAATATCAGCCGCTCGGCGAACAATTCTACTCTTGCGATTTCTCCATTATTGGCCCATGCTCAACGGCGGGTCTCTGAGAATTATAGTACTCCACCAAATCAGCTATTCCATACACCGATTAACCCAGAAATTCTAGGTCATCATAATCGGCACCAGACACATGTTCCATCGCCTTTGCAGCAAACGCCTCAAAGATTTAAGTTCAATGATCAATCATCACTCGCATCATCATCATCTTTCAACGACAATAGTGTGGAGCTTGATCATAACAATACATCGCCATTATTACAACCTTTATCACAAGCAGAAAAACTTAGGCTTTGGAGACATGATGCCTTAATGCAACATCATTACGAAACAGCATGTTATATCGGTGACAAAGTATATTCGTTAACTAATGATCCAAATGATGCCTTTTGGCTTGCACAGGTACATTATGCCACGGGAAATTATATTAGAGCTCATCAGTTACTATCAACCGACCCTCAAATGGCATTTTCGGTCAGCTGCAGATACTTGAATGCATTATGTTTAACAAAAATCAATAAATGGGAAGAGGCGCTTGATGTGATTGGCGAAGATAACCCTTTCAAAAATGACGGTGCCTCCAATATCAAAAATCAGGACGGAGGAATAAAGTTGGAAAGTTCAATGTGCTACTTGAGAGGGTTAATTTATAGTAATCAGAATAATTTTGACAAGGCGAAGGAATGTTATAAGGAGGCAGTATTAATAGATGTGAAATGTTATGAGGCGTTCAATGAATTGATCAAGAATAATTTTATCACCCCCAATGAGGAATGGGAGTTACTAAACAGTTTAAATTTTGAAGAGCTAGAAGATAATGGCGAATTGATTAAAAACTTATACATCACAAGATTGAATAAGTATATAAATCCAAACAAGATTCAAGAAGCCGAAGCAGTGTTAGATGAAGAATATAATTTGATCGAAAATAATGATATACTTATATCTAAGGCGAATTTACTATTTATCCAATGCAAATTCCAGCAGTGTTTAGAAGTGTGTGAAAAGGTTTTAGAGAATGATGAATTTAATTTTCAGGCTTTGCCTATTTACCTAAGTGCCTTACACGAACTAGGAGGCAAAAACAAATTATTTTTAATCGCAAACAGATTGGCGGAATTGTACCCAAAAAATTGTACTACTTGGTTAGCCATAGGTATTTACTATTTATCAATCAACAAAATTTCAGATGCTAGAAAGTTTTTCAGTAAGGCATCTTTGACTAATCCAAATTTTGGTCAAGCCTGGATTGGTTTTGCTCATACTTTTGCGGCTGAAGGTGAACATGAACAAGCAATTAGCGCCTACTCTACCGCTGCAAGGTTGTTTCCTGGTACACATTTGCCAAACCTCTTTTTAGGAATGCAGTATCTACAAATGAATAACTTGCTGTTGGCAGAAGAGTATATGCTAGCATCTTATGAGATCTGTCCAAGTGACCCATTGTTGTTGAATGAGATCGGGGTAATTTACTTCCACACCAATGATTTGAAAAAATCAGAATGGTTTTTTATGAAAGCTTTCAACGAATCCAAGCATTTGACTAATGATTCTAAGTCATGGATGAGTATTAATAGCAATTTGGGGCACGTTTATAGAAAATTGGGTTATTACGAAAAGGCTTTGAAGAATTTTTTCGAGGTTTTGAAGCTCAATGTCAAAGACTCGAATATTTACTCTGCAATTGGATTGATTTATTTGAAAATGGGAAAATATTTCAAGAGCATTGAGGCATTGCATAATGCTTTAGCAATTTCGCCGAGCGATCCGATTGCCAATGATTTATTAAAGAGAGCGCTAGATCAAAATGCTAGTGATGACAAGTCATATCATGGAAAACAAAAGCCTAACGACTCACAATTTGTTGTGCCAAAAAAACCAAAGCCAGATAACAATAAGAGTATAGCTGCCATTTCAACCCCATTATCGAAACATAATAACATCATTGATACTTCTACAGACGATGCTGATGATATCTCTGGAGAATTTTTCAGGAAAACATCTAAGATTCTAAGTTTATCTAAATCAACATTGAGTTATAAGAAAGTTTTATCTAAATCACCGAGGTATGATTTCACCGCCAACTCGCCATCGATCGTGAAAACTAAAAATTTCCCATTTGCGAGCAATAAAAGCTTTGAAAACATTAATGAGGAGTTTGAGTTTGGTGAGTCTAGTATTGCCCAAATTATAGAAGGTGACAATACCACGATTCCAACAACGAGGAAGGCTAAATCTTTGGCAATTTTGGATGAAGGAAGCGATCCGAGAGAAATTGCTCGAGAGTTAATTCAAGGAACTGTTAGCAGCGATGATGAAGATGAAGAAGAAGAAGAAGAAGATGATGTTATGGATATTGAAAGCGATTAGGTCGAACAAGGGGCGGGTGTATTTGATCTGGGTGTCTAAATTTCAAGAGTGAGGTTACCATGGGAAGGAAGAGTTTGCATGTTAAACTAGATTAAGGGAAAATCACCTAGATGGTTTCCTTTGTGGGTTGTATGAATATATGAGAATTGATGACTTTTTTTCTTTTTTCTTGCTTGGAGGTATAAAGTTTTATAGTAAGATTTATTGACCATACGTAAAATTTTATAGTTATATTAAAGGCGTGCAATTTACAAAGGACACTTGAATCAAAAGAAAAAAATAACGAGAAAATCAACAGCATTAATCACAAAATAGTATACAAAAAAAAGGAAAGAAGAAAACATAGAACAGGATATAAAGATACATAGAAGAACTTATTATATATAGCATAGGGATATTTTTTTTTTTTTTTTTTGCATGGTAGTTCACTTTTCTTCCAAATCAATGATGACCTTACCCTTAGCATTATGGGATGCCAATTTATTGATCGCATCCTCGAATTTTTCAATGGAGTAAGCACTGTCGATTAGTCCATGGATTTTCCCTTCTGAAAGGTACTTTACTCCACTGACCAAGTTCTCATCAGTTGGATTCATCATAACGTAGGCATAATGATATCCAGGATTGAACAATTTGTTAGTGATTTTACGATAGATGGACCCCCAAATCAATTTCGCGTGCTGCCAAAATGTGTTGTTGTAAACCGACACCGAATCACCAACGATGGTGACGTACGACTTGTTTTGGTTTAATTTGAGGAAAGATCCAATATCGGCAAAGAAATCAGAGTTACCAATGGTATCGATGATCATATCGAATTTCTCCCCGTGGAAAGTGTTGGTGATGATCTCTTGGGTGACCTCGGTGATCGGCCGTGTTTCTGTATCGTAGTTGATGGAATTGACTTTGAAGTTGAATTTCTCGGCGTACAACTTATCAGTTTTCGTAGACTGCACCGAGTATATATCATGAACATTATACACGTTCTTCAACAATTGTAAAGTATAAAACCCTGCCATGGTTCCTCCCCCAAGCACCAAAATCTTCGAGTCTGGGGTGGTGGTGATCAGCGGTTGGACATTCAAAATATCCACCGCAGTCATATATGATAATGGTAACGACGCCCCGATATCTGCAGGAACGTTATCTAGTAATTTGGCAATGACCCATCCTGATCTTTTGATGACGATATATTGACCCACCGCCGATTGAGTCTCTTTTATCGATTTAGTCAGGGCGACGATTCGATCCCCTTGGGCAAACTCCATTTCCGACCCTGTGGCCACCACCGTCCCGGAAAACTCTCTCCCCATGCCCCATTCCTCACCCCAGACATTAAAGGCTTCAGCATATTGGTAGAGAATGATATCTACGGGGTTGATCCCTGCATAGGAAACTTTAATGAGCAACTCGTCATCTTGCAATTTGGTGGGGACGGTGAAGGTTTTCAATTGGAAACCTCCTCTGGAAGGCTTGGAGTATTTAATGGCCTTGAAAGTCTGTGACATGTTGGAATTTATTTAATAAAACTGGATAAAAGTTTTTAAAAGAATAAAGAAAGGTTTTTTTAACAATTTCAAATTCCACAGGTTCATAATAGATATATATATATAGCAAAGATCATTGAAAGTGCAGGTAGCAACTTTTTTTTTTCTATGAAATTCCATATGGCTTGTGGGGGGTGCTTACCCAATCAGGAAGACATCTCCGGTATTATTAGGGGTTTATCACCCCCTTCCCACCGAGGATTAATAATTAATAAGTATATCATATCATCTACAACAATTAAAATTTTTCATTACAGTTAACCAAATTGATGATGATGACGATGATGATGATGATGAGCAAAATATGATGTAGATTAGGAAAGTTGTCTAAAAAGGAACTAGAGATCCTGATTAAATATATTAGCAACGAGTTTTTGTTTGGTGGGGTGGAAAATAGAGAGTTGTGAAAAAAAGTAAGAGATTAGAAATCCAATTGAAATTAGGTTGCACAGTTGTATGGTATGTCATGATTCCGAGCCGAAGAAGACTCATATTTTCTTTCAATCTTTTTCTTTATTATTTCGGAAGGATACTTTTTTTTTTGTTATCGATTAATTCTATTTGGTTTTTTTTTTTTTTTTTTTTTTTTGCCAGGGCGTACAGCTTGGATGATGTATCGATATTTCATCTCCATCTCTCCCTCTTTCTATTTTAGCTTATACGTTCCAAAAAAGAGAGCCATTTACTTAAATCAGGTGAAATGACCAATTTTCCGTCCATTTTCACTGAAATTCCCCGAACAGTCTCCATCCTTCTCTTTCCAACCCCCATTCATTGGTACTTTCGTTTTTCACAATCACGTATTTTTCCCATTTTCCTCTAAACTTCCAGACCAAGATAATTGAATCATCAGATGACCAGCCAAGGGCAGCCCTGTCATTTATCTGGGAGTTTGAGTTAATAGATTCGTTGAATTTTTCTGCAGTATGACTATTGCCAATTCCCGTAGCTTTTGAACTGGAGTTTACTGTGGATGAGCTCGAGGCTGTTGTTAGCGATGGGTTTGGTGATAAATGAAGCGATACAAATGACCATTGCAGTTGGAAATATGATGTGAAAATTGGCAATGATCTGAGGAAGTGTTGGCGATTGAGGGAGTCTTGATTGGTGGCACCGACCGCGCCAGGATTGCCAGAAGATAAAGCGGATGAGTCAGTGGTCGAAGGAGACGGAGTAGAATCTCTACTAGCTGAGCCGCCAGTGGCCTTTGAGGACATGTGACGGTCTAATCTAAACACATGTAATGTCTGTTTATCACTGATCACCGCCAATTTGGTTCCATCCGGGGAAAACTTCATCGCGTAAACAATTGCTTTATCTAGACCTCTTCTAAATTCGTACAATAACGAGCAATTCAGGATGGAGTGGACTCTGATAATCGTTCCAGTTTCCAGGGCGGAAGCCACCATTGTGGCTTGACGGTTGAGACTGATGCATCTGATTGGTGAGCGATGGGCTTTGAATATGGAAATCAAGTTCCGATGCTGGTGTTGTGGGGAGATGTCAACGATTTGTAATTGGCCGGGTTGACGTCCAGGGAATGCGAGGATTTCGTTGACGGACAGTTGGGAAGCTGGTGAGGAGGAGGAGGACGACAACAACAACGAAGAAGATGATGATAATGAAGATGAAGATGATGGTGCTGTAGGAGAGGTGTCATTATTGATAGAGAGGGAGTTGGACAAATCAGAAACACCATAAGGGTTTCTGATTGTTTCATAAGTGGCGATTAATTTTGGGGGCGATGAGAAGGCGTAAACATACACATGAGTTTCGACCACCAGGATGATTCTGATACGGGAGAGAAACACGTTGAGAACAGGGCTCATGAATTCTAGGCTGAGAGTGTTTTTCTTTTTGAGGTCGTCGTAGATGATGACTTTGTTGATGGGGAATTTAGGGTTCTTGCCGCCGCCTACTAAGGACAAGAAGTTTGTTCTGTGTAGCATTGAGATGTGGCCGATACCTGATCTTGATGAGGAGGAAGACTTATTGAAGGTACGCTTGACACGTTCGACCATGGGGTCTGAGCTGTAGACCCTGAAGCCGTTTTCGTGGCCGATTGCAAAGCAGTCCTGGTCCTGGTTGAACGAGACACATAGTAGCTTTGGCAGGGTTGGTTTTGCGGTGTGGGATATGGGCTGCCGGGTGTTCATTATTGTTGATGATGATGGCGGTGTTTTTGGGCGGTGGAGGTGAAGGAAGGAAGGACGATCGCAGCGGTGGTTGTTATTGTTATTGTTATCACTGATGATGATGGGCTGTCCCTCCCCGTGACTGGCGAAGGAGGGTGGTTGTGCACGTAGCAGGCGCTGGGGGTGTACCGTCACCGTGGCACCGGCGATGGCAGCGCAGGTTTTATGAGATGGCGGCTGAGATCACCGATGCATTCGCGCTAAGTGCGTGTGTGTAACACTGGCCAGCTGGTTGGCCGATGGAACACTAGTCACGTCACAACAACCACTGTCCCTATCCCTATCCCATCCTTCTTGACTCACATTAATAATCTTGTCTGTCTGTCTGTCTGTCCGTCTTTCCAGCTGATTGCTGTGGTTTCTCCCACCCACAATAATATGTCTGTCACCTTTCCCAGACAGCAACAATAACAACTGTCACCCACAATCAGCACTGCTGTCATCCGGTGGAGCGGTGGGGTGCCGACGGTTACCCTCCCCATGAAACGTATCTTCAACCAATCACCGCCGCGCCCTTACTCATCCTTCATTTGTGACAACCGCACTTATCTCGCTCCCGCCGCTATCTCAACCTTCGGCAACCCTGTGCGTTACTTACATATTAGATATATATATATATATTACCATAGTACTGACCGATTATATACTGAAAATTAATTATCCCCACCCCTAAAAAAATATATCCATACCCAAAAATACAACCAAAAATACATAATGACATCGGTCGATCGTCAGTCTTCTCCTCACCCTGGATTGGACTTTATCGAAGATGATATTCCTCCAACCGTTTATCAATACGATGAATCACCATCAAACAAATCTTGGGCATGCACTTTACCACTCAAGCAAGGCCTTTATGACCCAGAATACGAAAAAGACGCTTGTGGTGTCGGCTTTGCCGCAAACATCAAGGGAGTTAAATCTCACAAGATTGTTTCCGATGCCCGCCATTTGCTTTGCAATATGACCCACAGAGGGGCTGTCGGCGCTGACTCCAGAGACGGTGATGGTGCTGGGGTAATGACTTCTATCCCTACCAAACTTCTCAGAAAAGAATTCAAATATTATTTCAATATCGATATCCCTGTCGACGGCCAGTTCGCTACCGGTAACTTCTTTTTCAAAAAAGACGAAGAAATCCTTGATAGATCTAAGAAAGTATTTGAACAACTTGCCAACTCATTAGGACTCAGAATCTTGGGCTGGAGACCAGTGCCTCACGATTCTTCGATCCTTGGTCCTGCCTCGTTGTCGCGTGAACCTTTGATCTTACAACCAATCGTTGTCCTTGCCACTTCCATTGTCAATGGAGAAGTGGTCAATATGGATCTCGCCGACTTCGCCGCCACCTTCGCCAAAGATTTTGAAACTAAATTATACTTGTTGCGTAAACAGTCATCATCGATCATTGGCTTACAAAATTGGTTTTACATTTGTTCGTTGTCGACAAAATCTATCGTTTATAAAGGTCAATTATCACCAGTCCAAGTTTATAATTACTACATGGATTTGCTTAATGTCGATTACGAAGCCCATTTCGCCCTTGTCCATTCTAGATTCTCTACAAACACTTTCCCATCCTGGGATAGAGCTCAGCCTTTAAGAATGGCCGCACACAATGGGGAAATCAATACCCTTAGAGGTAACAAGAATTGGATGCGTGCCAAAGAAGGGGTGATGAAATCTTCGAAATTCGGCGACGACCTTGAAAAATTATTCCCAATTATCGAAGAAGGCGGTTCCGACTCGGCTGCCTTGGATAACGTCCTTGAACTATTGGTGATGAATGGGGTCTTGACATTGCCTGAAGCAATCATGTTGCTTGTCCCTGAAGCTTGGCAAAACAATACCTCGATGGACCCACACAAAAGAGCCTTTTATGAATGGGCTGCCTGTCTTATGGAGCCTTGGGATGGGCCAGCATTGTTCACATTCTCTGACGGTCGGTACTGTGGTGCTAACTTGGATCGTAATGGTTTGAGACCATGTCGTTATTACGTCACTGACGATGATCGGATCATTGTGGCCTCTGAAGTTGGGGTCATTCCAATCGAGGCCGAAAAAGTCGTCACCAAGGGAAGATTGAAGCCTGGAAGAATGTTGCTCGTTGATACTGAAGAAGGTCGTATTGTTGATGACCACGAATTGAAACAAAAAGTCGCCACCAGATTTGATTTCAAGTCCTGGCTCGTAGCGCACTTGATCACCATGGAAGATTTAGTTTCCAAATTGTCAGCCAGAGACATCAGTATCACCGACTCCACCTCGGCTATCGATTTCGGTAAAAGCATCACTTCTGATGCTCGTCTCAAATGCTTCAATTATACTTTTGAACAACTTGGTCTCTTGCTCGTGCCAATGGCTACCGGTGGTAAAGAACCTCTTGGATCTATGGGTAATGATGGGCCATTAGCCTGTTTAGCCGACCAGCCAAGGTTGATGTATGAATATTTCCGTGAATTGTTTGCTCAAGTCACCAATCCACCAATCGACCCAATTCGTGAAAGTATTGTCATGTCCCTTGAATGTTATGTCGGTCCTCAAGGAAACATTCTTGAAATGACTGCTGGCCAAACTAACAGACTCCATCTCAAATCTCCTATCTTGACATTGCCACAGTTCTCTGCCATTCAAAACATTCACAATGTGTATCCAAAATGGAAAGCCCATACCATTGATATTACCTTCCCAAAGTCCGATGGTTTGTTAGGTTATGCTCATGCGTTAGATAAAATCTGCCAAGCTGCCAGTGATGCTATTGTCGATTCTGCTTCGGTGCTTGTTCTTTCTGACCGTGCTACCAGTGCGTCTCGTGTCCCAATTTCTGCCCTTGTGGCTTGTGGGGCGGTCCACCATCACTTAGTTCGTCAAAAGCAAAGATCTAAGGTTGCCATTATCATTGAATCTGCCGAAGTCAAGGAAGTTCATCACATGTGTGTTCTTTTGGGTTACGGTGCCGATGCCATTAATCCTTATCTTGCCATTGAAACTCTCTTGAGAATGAACCACCAAGGGTTGATCCGTGAAGAAAACATTAGCGACGAGAAATTGATTGACAATTATATCCATTCCATCGACGGTGGGATCTTGAAAGTTATGTCCAAGATGGGGATTTCCACTTTGGCATCTTACAAAGGTGCCCAAATTTTTGAAGCTTTAGGGGTTGATAATTCGGTCATTGATAAATGTTTCAACGGTACTGCCTCAAGAATTAAAGGGGTGACTTTTGAATATATTGCCCAAGATGCCTTCACCTTGCACGAAAGAGCATATCCTACTCGTGATACCGTCAAAAATGAACAATTGGTGGAAACTGGGGAATATCACTGGAGAGATGGCGGGGATCCCCACGTCAACGAGCCAGCAGCAATTGCCAATATTCAAGACGCGGTGCGTAACAAGAATGAAAGAGCTTATGCCGCATATTCTAAGAAAGAATACGATGCCATCAAAAACTGTACTTTGCGTGGGTTGCTTGATTTCGATTTCTCCGGCAACAAGCCGGTGCCAATTGAGCAAGTTGAACCATGGACAGAAATTGTTCGTAGATTCTGTACCGGGGCAATGTCTTATGGTTCTATTTCTCTTGAAGCCCATTCGACTCTTGCGGTTGCCATGAATAGACTTGGGGGTAAATCCAACACTGGTGAAGGTGGGGAAGATGCTGAAAGATCGGAGGTTTTTGCCAATGGTGATACTATGAGATCGGCGATTAAGCAAGTTGCCAGTGGTAGATTCGGGGTCACTTCATACTATTTGTCCGATGCCGATGAATTGCAAATTAAAATGGCTCAAGGTGCTAAGCCTGGTGAAGGTGGTGAGTTACCAGGGTTCAAAGTTTCCGAGTCGATTGCCAGATCTCGTCATTCTACTCCAGGGGTCGGGTTAGTGAGTCCTCCTCCTCATCATGACATCTACTCCATTGAAGATTTGAAACAATTGATTTACGACTTGAAGTGTGCTAATCCAAGAGCCCGTGTTTCTGTCAAGTTGGTCAGTGAAGTTGGGGTGGGGATTGTTGCTTCCGGGGTGGCCAAGGCTAAAGCCGACCATGTGCTTGTTTCTGGTCATGATGGTGGTACCGGTGCCAGTAGATGGACCGGTATCAAGTACGCTGGTTTGCCTTGGGAATTGGGGCTTGCTGAAACCCACCAAACTCTTGTTCTTAATGACTTGCGTGGTAGGGTGGTTGTGCAAACCGATGGTCAATTGAAAACCGGTCGTGATGTAGCAATTGCTTGTTTGATGGGTGCCGAAGAATGGGGGTTTGCTACCGCACCATTGATCGCCATGGGTTGTATTATGATGAGAAAATGTCATAAAGATTCTTGTCCTGTGGGGATTGCCACCCAAGACCCTGAATTGCGTGCCAAATTTGCCGGAACTCCAGAACACGTTATCAATTTCTTCTACTATGTCGCGGATGAATTGCGTCAAATTATGGCCAAGCTTGGTTTCAGAACCATCAATGAAATGGTGGGGCACACCGAATGTTTGCGTGTAAGAGATGATTTGAGAACCACTAAGAGTGCCAACATTGACTTATCTCCAATCTTGACTCCTGCCCATACTATCAGACCAGGGGTTGCTACTTATTGTGTTAGAAAGCAAGATCATAGATTGCACACTAGAGTGGATAACAAATTTGTCGATGAAGCTGAAGTTACCCTTGATAAAGGATTGCCAGTGACCATTGATGCTGAAGTTGTGAACACCGATCGTGCTGTCGGTACCACTTTATCGTACCGTGTCTCCAAGAAGTATGGGGAAGCTGGTTTGCCACACGATACTATCCATGTTAACATTAAGGGTAGTGCTGGTCAATCGTTTGGTGCGTACTTGGCTCCAGGTATCACTTTGGAATTGGAAGGTGATAGTAACGATTACGTTGGGAAAGGTTTGTCTGGTGGTAGATTGATTGTTTACCCACCTAAGTCCTCGTCTTTTAGAGCCGAGGAAAACATTTTAATCGGTAACACTTGTCTCTACGGTGCCACTTCTGGGGCTGCGTACTTTAGAGGGATTGCCGCCGAAAGATTTGCGGTGCGTAATTCTGGGGCCACTGCGGTGGTTGAAGGGACCGGTGATCATGGATGTGAGTACATGACTGGTGGGAGAGTGGTTGTCCTTGGTAAAGTTGGGAGAAATTTTGCTGCTGGTATGAGCGGTGGTATCGCTTATGTGTTAGATGTCGCCCAAGAATTGGCTGGACAAGTGAATGGTGAATCCGTGGAATTGAGCGCTGTGGAAGATCCTGCAGAAATTGCGTTCTTGCGTGGTTTAATTGAAGAGCACCTGCACTATACCGGATCCGAATTGGCAGCGAAGATCTTGAAAGATTTCAACCGGGTTTTACCAAAGTTTGTGAAAGTGTTGCCAACCGATTACAAGAAGGTGCTTGAAGCTGAAAAGGCCAACCTTTTGGCGTTGAAGAATCCACAATCCGTCAATTTGCAAAATTTGCTCAAATCGGATCCTGCTAGCGATATCACCAATGGTGAAGTGCTTAAAAACCTTTCATTGAAGACCACTTCTTATAGATCGGCTGCCAAAGAACCGGTGGTTGATGATTTAGAAGATACTATCTTTGACACCACCAATGAGAAGAAAAAAGTTGAAAAATTGGATAAAGTTAAGGGATTCATGAAGTACAAGAGAAAGAATTGGAAGTACAGACCTACTACTGAAAGAATCAAGGATTGGAAAGAGATGAACCATTCCATGAACAAGGAAGAATTGGCAGAGCAATCTGCAAGATGTATGGATTGTGGGGTGCCATTCTGTCAAAGTGATACCGGTTGTCCTATTTCCAACATCATTCCTAAATGGAATGAATTAGTTTTCCAAGATAGATGGTATGATGCTTTGCAAAGATTGTTGATGACCAATAATTTCCCAGAGTTTACGTGAGTAATTTTTTTTTTTTTTTTTTTCATTATCATGAAGCTTAGAATCTTTTGTACTAACAATTCATTACAGTTCCCGTGTTTGTCCTGCTCCATGTGAAGGTGCTTGTGTTGCCGGGATCATTGGTGATCCTGTTGGAATCAAATCGATTGAACGTGCCATTATCGATAAAGGTTTTGCCAATGGTTGGATCAAACCAGTTCCTCCAACCACCAGAACTGGTAAATCTGTGGCGGTTGTTGGGTCTGGTCCAGCTGGGTTAGCCTGTGCCGATCAATTGAACAAGTCTGGGCATAAGGTGACGGTGTATGAAAGATCTGACAGACCGGGTGGTTTGCTCATGTACGGTATTCCAAACATGAAATTGGATAAATCGGTGGTGAAACGTCGTACCGATTTGTTAGCTGCCGAAGGGGTGGAATTCGTTTGTAATGTGACTGTGGGAGAAGAAATTAGTGTCGAACAATTGAACGCCGATAATGATGCGGTGGTGTTTGCGGTGGGTTCGACGATTGCCAGAGACTTGAAGATTCCTGGGCGTGAATTGAATAACATTGATTATGCCATGAAATTGTTACACATGAACACCAAGGCGTTATTGGAAGAGAATCTCGAAGAAGTTCGTCAACGCTTGGAGGGGAAGAATGTCGTGGTGATTGGTGGTGGGGATACCGGTAACGATTGTTTGGGTACCGCCACTAGACACGGTGCTAAATCGGTGACCAACTTTGAATTGTTGCCACACCCATCGGAAAAGAGAAGCAAAGATAATCCATGGCCACAATGGCCAAGAATCTTCAGGGTTGATTATGGTCATTCTGAAGTTTCCGACAAGTACGGGAAAGATCCTCGTGAATACTGTGTATTGTCCAAAGAGTTTGTCGGGGACGACGAAGGTAATGTCAAAGGAATCAAGACTGTGAGAGTTGAATGGAAGAAAGCCGAAGGTAGTGGAGCTTGGCAAATGGCGGAAGTTCCAGGGAGCGAAGAATTCTTCCCGGCTGACGTTGTGTTGTTGTCGATGGGGTTCATTGGACCAGAAATTGACAAGTTGAGCGATTCATTGCCAAGATCTAAGAGAGGGAATATCGATACTGTGAGTCCAGCAGGTTATAAGGTCGATGGGGAATCGAAGATGTTTGCTGCTGGGGACTGTCGCCGTGGTCAGTCTTTGATTGTCTGGGGTATTCAAGAAGGTAGACAATGTGCCAGAGAAGTCGACGAGTTTTTGGAAGGTAATACTGCATTGCCTGGTAATGGGTCAATTGAAAGAAGAAACTACAAGTTACTTGAAGAATTGGCAGCCCAAGCTTGATTATGTATGGTAAAAAATTTTTTTTTTGGATGATCATTAAAATCGATTTACTATTATGATATATTTTTGATATTTTTATTTTATTTTAATTTTGGTATTTTTAAAGAAATAATTTTTTTTTATGGTTATTAATTTTTGTATGTTTTTAAAAAAAAAAAAAAAAATTGCGAATTTTGATTTACTGATAGATGTAGAACCATTTTTTTTTTCAATGTAATGATATATAATAAATATCATTATATTACATAATTATTTACCTCTATAGATGTAATTCCCACACACACACACACTGATTGGATTGGATTGGATTGGATTGAGCATGTGGTAATTATGATTATTGATCAACTGAGGGAATGAGGTGTTCCGAGAATGATTAATTGTCATTAAAATGGACTGACGAATGATAAATTACAAAGGAGGGAGGAGGAGTAAAGAAAATATATAATTAATGAAATATCAATTAAGAGGAAAATGAATGAAATAAGCCTAAAAAAAAAAAAAAAAAAGGGAGGCGGCCTCCTTATTTCTGGGGTTTGTTATTATTATTATTATTATTTTTAACAAACATCATCACCTTAAGATATATTATTATTTCCTTAATGGTGATGGAGAGAATAGATCTCAGGGATCAAAGTGATTAATTGACTAATTAATTAATTAACCCACTGTGTGAGTGCAGGGATCGTTTTAGTTTCAGTGGGCAGGCAGGCAGGCAGCCAAGGGGGGAATGAATGAATGCTCTCTGTTCCGGATATTTTTTTTTTTTTTTTAATTTTTCATTCATTCTGCCTCACTTAGAGTGGGTGGGGGGGATGAATAGAATGGAATGTCTGCCTGCCACCCAGCTAAGCGAAGATCTTCTGTTAGAAGGAATAGGGGGCATGTGCATTTCATTACTTGCACATTGTGGTTGTGATTATTTTGCACATGAGAAAAGGGATACACTAATAATAATCATAATAACAATCCCATCTGACTGTTAATTGGAGTCAATCGTCGATCGTTTCCTGTTTTCGTCACCGACGCGATCTGTCTCATGCACGATGGTCCTTAAAAAATATTTTGTATTGTGAAGAACCATTTATATTTATATGTTTATATATTTATATATATTTACCAACAAGATGATGGCTTTTCATATCGCAGTGAACCATCCCTTTTATCTTTTAACACATCCACTGCTCTTCTTCCCCACAAATGTCAATCACAAAAACCATCGCCAGCACCAAGCAGTTCGAATTGTCCCTCACCCTCGACCGCAGTGCCAGAGATTCCTTCACCTTCACCAACTTTGATAAACTCAAGGGTAAACTCCACTTGATCCCTAAAAAAACCATCACCAACATCAACTCAATCGATATCGCTTTTGAAGGGTACACCAAAACCGCGTTGCCTGGATCGTTCAAAACCCCCGATTTCTCATCACAATTGTACGGCGGCCCATCGGTCGATAAGCAGAACCTCATCACCAACCCTTTTTTGCAATCCAACTTCAGTTTCTTGGAAAACAACTTGACCGTCGAATGCCATAACTTGGTTCACCAAAAGAAATCCCTCTATCATTATCATCATCATCATCACCAACAAGATGGGTTCTTCTTGCCTGGGACCAGCTATTCGTACGATTTTGAAATCATCATCCCTTCCGAAGCAAGATGCTGTCTCCTGGACCAGTGTGATAACCACAATAATACAGTGTTCCACATTGACCCCTTAACAAATTGCAAGATTAAAGTGCCACAGCATAAAAGAAACCTTTATTTGGGTAAACGCAAAGTCCTTAACCATCATCTTCCTCCAAGCATCGGTGTGTCACTGACACAGAAAAAAACCAGCGATCTTTTCAACGTTTTTTATTATTTGAAAGTATCGGTAGTACAAGATACCAAAAAGCAAAAAGATTCCATTACCGAGGGTTATTACGAAATCAACTTCTTACCAAGAGAATTCTCCGTCGACGTGTGGGCCAGAGACCGCCGATCCATGAAAATCGTCAACAACAAATCGGGAAGACTCTTCAAACTTGAATCGGATTCCATGAAGCAAACCTTACTTGATTACAAGAAATCGTTGGTGGATCCCACTCTGTCATCACCATCATCGAAATACAATAATAAGTTCAAATCGAAAAGTTATAAATCGATGGTCGAAAATTTGAAGAAATTCCCCAGTTTCGACGATAGTTTGTATTTGGAAATGAGATTATACGAATCAGAGTATTTCACTCCGTCATCGACGCCGAAAATGAAACTCTTCTTGGTCTCCCTTAAAAACCCTAATGATGCTAAATCGCTTATCTCCGGGAAGAAAATCTCCGGGATCCAAATCCGTAATTTGATCATCGATTTGACTGAGAATTACGAAATCAAAAATCAATCGATAAACGGATCAAAGAAGGAGAACTATCGGACGGCATTCCATGGCCAAGACCAGGAATTCATCACCGATCAATTACATCAAAGAATCAATCTTTTTAAGACTCCTGAAGATTTCTCCCATGATAT
This sequence comes from Saccharomycopsis crataegensis, assembly GCF_037102585.1. Classification (NCBI taxonomy): domain Eukaryota; kingdom Fungi; phylum Ascomycota; class Saccharomycetes; order Ascoideales; family Saccharomycopsidaceae; genus Saccharomycopsis; species Saccharomycopsis crataegensis. The sequence continues at coordinate 228,351 of NW_027043831.1, forward strand.
ATCTTTGGAATTCGATGGACAAACCAATAATGTCGATGTCAAGTATTCGGCTGCCAACCCTTGTCTTTGTTCTTCTTCTCCTCCTCCTCCTCCTCCTCCTCCTCCTCCTCCTCCTCCTCCTCCTCCTCCACCACCTTCGAGCACCACCCTTAAGTTTATCAAAAATGTTCACAGATTGTCATCGCTTACTAATGAACCAATCTACGAATGTGAGATCCCGTTCAATGATTTTGTTAACGTCTCGTCCAACTCCCCAAAACCTAATTCTCCAGGGATGGTGATCCCCGCTGATGTGATCCCAAGTTTTAGAAGTTGTAACATCAAGAAAAGTTACGGGATTTCCGTGAAATGCGACTACATTGGGATCTTACCGGATTCCGTTGCCATTTCACCACAACAGTCTTTATTAACCGGGTCTCAAAAAGATCGATCAGGATTTTCATTCAAGAAAATCACTAGAAGAGACTCCCCTACCATTGACGAAACCGCGCGTACTGCGTTTGATTTCAAAATCAAGATCCTCAGTGGGATTTCCAACATCATTGAGCCAGTCCAAGTATGCGATGATCTAAACTATACCGAGCAAGATGTCATGGATCTTTCGACAAAACTCGAGACTTTGCCATTGTACGATGATCTTTTCAATAACGTTGATCATTCTTCGACTTTGACTAGCGTGAGCAGTCTGAGTAGTAGTGGTACCCGAAGTATCAATGATGATTTTCTGGTCGATTTCATCCCAAGGATTGTCAATATTGACATTGCAAACAATAATGAAGGGTTTGGGCTAGTTGAAGTGATTTAAAGGGTTATATTTTCTATAGAATTAATGTGTATTATATCAAAAGAACTTTTGGTTCTTATTTAATGATTTTAATGTTTGCTAAGTTTGTTTTTTTTTTTTTTTTTAATAATTATCATATTGTAGACCAATAATAATTATCACATTGTAGATCAATAATAATCATCACATTGTAGATCAACAATAATTATCACATTGTAGATCAACAATAATCATCGAAATACTTTGCTGATTTTTAAAAACCGTCGTCTCGTAAAATAATTATTGAAAGATAAAAGAGGTATTTGAACTATAATGAAGATGTGTCCAACTATAATAGAGGTATTTGAACTATAATTGAGCAATGACATTTAGCAAAATTTATAAATGAAATTCAAATTAAATCAACAAATATCAAATTTATTAACGTATTGGAACGAAAAGAATGAGAAAGAAATATGAAGAAAAAAAAAAAAAAAATAACCATGGAAATTATGTTAATTTGTGTAATATTCTAAGAAAAGGTAAATATCATTTTTGGAGGAATCAAAAAATTGTAGTGAAGTTAAAACAATAGTGGAATGAGAAGATAGTGTAATAAGAAGTTAAGAAAAGTATTTGTGTGTGTGTGTGTGTGTGGGTGTTTTTAATATATTACAAATGCAATGAGGCACGGCGACGATGATGACCCAATAAACTGTCCAAATTGGAATTGTCATCATCTTGAAGACTCGATAATGAGTAAATTGAGAATGAAGAATGTCTAGTGTGATTGATATTATTGGTCTCCCCAACGGATGGAAGGTTGTGATTGTGATTGTGATTGTGATTGTTGACCTCACCAATCAAAGGGAGGTACTGCTGGTTTCCTAATGGGAAGAACCTGGAAATCATTGGGTTTTGTTGAAGTTTTGAAGTCTTGCGGATTTGCTCGCTCATGTAAAGGCCGTAGCTATACTTTTTATTAATTTCGAAAAATGGGTCGTTACCATTGATTATTGGGGCCATTGGATGGTTAAACTTCGAAGCCATCGAAGTATCATCATCCTTGAGCTTGCTGAGTCGTTGTTGAACTAAGGATGGATGACAAGCTGTTTCTTTAATTTCACCAGGATGATTTGGCTCCATTGGTTTAGAGTTTATTGGTTTGATTTTGTTGAGTAATTTAGTTGGGAAGGTGATATCGATTGGTGATCTGATTCTTGAAGACCTTTTTTCTTTGATGGTTTCCAGGAAAAGCAGTTTATAAGTGGACTCTTTGGTTTCCACAAAAAGTGGGTTATGATTGGACTTATCTTGTTTGATGATTTCCGCGAAAAGTGGTTTATGATTCGTAGCATCATCAATGACATCAGAGAGATTGGAATCGAGGGAGGTGGTTCTCGTCATACTGAAATCGGAATTTTCAGACTCATCATCATCATCATCATCGAATTCATCATTATCATTGCAACCATCATGGTTTTCCTCGTAGTCGCTGAGACAAGAGAAGTAGTCTGAATCATTATCATTATCATTATCATTATCATCTTCCAAGTATTGTTCAATGTTCAACTTGAGTGACAGAGGCATGGTAAGTAAATTGGGAAGGATAGTGATTTTTGAGCAGAGTGAAGAAAATGTAGACTTGGCAAATGATAGTGAAAATTTCTACTACCCAGAGTAAAGATATATGTATATATATATTCCTCAATTCCTTCTTCTTTCTTTCAACCTCAGGTTTGAGACGATTGTGTTTTTGTGGTGTAACATTTGGTGCAGCGACTCATGCATGATGGAGATTCCTGAACCGCGGATGCAAAGAAGTCAAAAAAACTTTAAATCGGGGAGAAAAAAAAAAAAAAGAAAAGTGCAAAATCACCAACGAATGAGACGAATAAAAGAAATAGTAATCATTGGAAAACTAATAGAAAAATTCAAATTCTGACCAGTAATAATACTATTTTATTAAGTGGAACGAAAACCTCTGAGAGGAGGAGGGGAGGGGGGAGGTTCTTCGTATTTGGCCCGGCGCTTTGTTTTGTTTGAGGATGCTGCTCTGCAGCTAAGTGGAATTGAATCCCTGGCAAAACCGGCGTTCTACGAGAGGTAAAGGACAGCCAGCATACAACGAGAAGAGATGGATGGATTTTACATACTTTCAAATTTATATTATGCGTTGTGTTTGAGATACTGAGTTACTGTTCCTTAATAACATATCTCATTACTTTTTTGCGTTCACTATTTATTCCATTTATTTATTATTTTAAGTATACTGATTGCTCCCCCCCCCCAAACCATTTTTTTTATTTCAGTTAGTTGGTTCGTTTGATTTCAACAAAAAAAATGAAAATGAAACAAATGAACAACAACATATATTATCGTTCACTTATACATCCCCTATCTAACACAAAACTTGTCCAAAACAGTAGTCGTAAGAAACCCCCCTTACCATTCGGTGTTTCTCAAATCTCTTGAAACAAAAGGTGCGTCTCTTAGCCTGCAGCCCAACGTTGCATGCTAAATCCGCTTCTGGAAGACTCGTATACGTACGTACTTTTCCCGTCTGAGTAACTCAATAATTGGGGGATTGTTGTTATTAATGTTGTTTGTTTTTTTTTGTTTTTTTTTGCTCATAATATTCTTGGAGAAGCAACTCATATGCTGTTTTTAACTAATACATTGGCACTGCCTTGATACTGTTTCAACAACTTCAACAACTCAACTTTGAATTGGGGTCCCAATTTTTTGATTTCCCCCTGGTGGCCCTTCCGCTCTTTTTCTTCATCGGCTTTCAAGAATATATCAACCTCTTTAGAGTCGTTGGAATTCACCCTCTCGAGCTGCTGTAAGTCCGCATCGAATTCTTGCAAATCTCTATGATCAATGAGCCCCAAATCAGAAACGTCCATCAACGCCACTTGGTCCAACCGGTCCCAATTCTCTTTGATAAAATCGTTTTTATTGTTGGATTTTTTATCCTTTTTCATTTTAAGATTCAGTTGCATCAGTTGTTTCAATACTTGCTCGGTTTTTTCCTTGATGATCGATGCCAACTCTGCTTTCAATTCTGTTTCGTTAATGACGGAAACTTGGTTCACCAATTTCTCCATATCGAACTTCCCATCTTCTAGGGATTCGTTCTTGAAATACCTGAGTAAATTCACAATATTCCCGGCCCACGAGCCAATCGATTCGAAAAACCCTTCGGTGTCATTGACGTAACTCTCATGAAGGAACTCAATGAAGAAATCTTGGTATTTCGTGAATACCAAATAGATGCTCAAGATAATTTCGTTCGAGGTCAACATGTACACCACGTCGTAAAGTTGTTCCACTAAATTGATAATATCATCGACAAAGCTTTGGAACACCCTTACAATCCTCTTGAACGATGGGTTTTTGGAAAAAATGCTCACCAACGGCTCGAAAAACACTATAATAAAATCTTTGAGGAAATTGTTGAGGTACGATTCGGACCAAAGTTCGTCCATCACCATCTTATCATTCTTTCGGTTCATTAATTGAAATAATTTCTTTAAATCTAGGTATAATTTCGCTTGTGTAGTGAGCTCTTCCATGAGTTGTTGCAGGTTGGTCTCATTTTTCATTTTTCTTGATTTCAAAGTATCAAGTTTTTTCGAGGCTTGGTAACTTTCATAGATCACCGGTTTTAAATGCATCACTTTCGTAACCTCACCATTCAATTTTTCATTAAATACCACTAATAGAATCAAATCATTGTCATTTTCATTCAGTCTGAACTTTTCAATGATCAGTTTTTTCAATTCATCGTTATACTCATTCAATTTCAAGAATTCGTTGATGGTATCAAAGATCACCGAATATCCTTGGTCCTGCTTGAGCAACTTTTGCTCTAATAATTTCACCTTGTTGTTTAAGTCATTGATATCCGAGGTTAGCACACTATGGAACAACACTTGAATGAACGATCTATGGGCATCCTTATTTTGAGTATTATCATTATCGTTGGACTTCCAGGAAAACCATTTTGTCGGGGCACTGATTCCCAAGTTCCGTGGTTGATAGAGGAAAAATTCAAGCAACCGTCTAATCATTGCCATCGGATTGGTCAATTTGAGGATTTGTTGAACAATAGCATAAGGAAATAAAGAATGGAATTTTTTGACCTGGTTGAATAGTTCATAAGTAACCGCATCGCTGAATTTCTCCGTTGACCCGCCAACTGACCCATCTAGATCGTTGGTGGTGAAAAATAAATCATATACCAATGATGATAGTTTAAGTTTGGTCCATTTGATCAAAGTCTTCATGATCGGTGATAATCCTTGGATGTTTTTGTTAAGCTTGAATTCCACGAGCATGCGAAACATCGTTGATTTTGAATCCCCAGAGTTCAAATATAACGAATACTGTTGTAAAGTTTGCGGGGAGAAATTTTTTTCTAAATAGACCTGGTCATCAGAGTGTAATAATAGGTTCTTGAATTGTACTAATTCATTTTTCAATTTTAAATTAATTAAAAATATTTTTTTTTGGAAAATTAATTGATTCTTGATAGTCAAATAGCTCACATATTCTCTCATTTCAATGTCCTTCTTTTCTTCATCGGTTAAATCATGGTAATTCTTAGAGCTTTCAAATAAAAACTCCTTCATTTCAATACAGTTGGCAATTCTGGGTATTTGCAAAAGTGCAGATAAGTAGTTGTTCAACAACACTCTAAGTTTTTCACGAGGCAAGGAGTAAGTGGTTGGATCATTGGTGGCGGTAGATGAAGATCTTTCTATCCCAGAGTTTGTAGACAGCGCATCACAATAGGAATCATTATCAAAACTGGGAGTTCTTGGAGTGCCAGCCGCTGAATTCTTCAATGACAATTTGCTAAACTTATGCTTTATACCATCGGGACTTTCGGCATTTAATACACCACCACGCAGGTTCAATGAAGGTGATGATTTCATATGTTTCAATTTTCCCATCTTTGAACTTTTTTTAGTTGACGGGGCGTGTTTTGTCAAAATATATGTCAACAAATCTTCGGCTTCACGACTATTGAAAGTTGACTCATTCTCTTGGTTGAAGAATTCTTCGATATCGATTGACTGGGACATCCCACTAGTGGTATTATTATTTCGCACCACGGTTTCGTCGTACACATCCTCATCATCTTCGTTTGTTTCCTGTTGTTTGTGATGGTCATTGCTAAACACGTTTCCAATTAATGTTCCGTGTTTAAATTTCTGAGGCAACTTTGGTAAACTGAGATTAGGATATGTCTTTTTAAGTTTAGAAGCGAGGATTTTAAATGCTTCGTACGAGCGTAAGACTAAATATTCTCGAAGAATCTCGTCATCTGAAGAATCTGTCTGCTTATCCTTGGTGGCTAGGCTCATTTTGTATTTGACAGAAATGATAAACTCATAGACTTTGGAATGTTTATTTGGGAAAGCATCGTTGGGCCCGGTGACATTAAGAAACCCTAGACCAATCTTAGTTCCAAAAGTTCTGTTGTTTGTGTGGGTGGTAGTGGTGGTAGTAGTAGTAGTAGTAGTAGTGGCGGGGACATGAGCAGAAACACCAATAATATTTATGGCATAGTTGTTAATGAATCGCGGATTATGAATCTGGTTCATGATATCTTTTTTGGTGAGCTTTAATAATGAAGCGGTATTGTCATCTTCTGGATCATCATTTTCCAAATCATTAATATAGTTTTCTAAATTCTTGGAAATTGATTGATTCAATTGATTACCAGTTGTATTACTATTATTATTATTATTATTATTATCCTTGTTAGTGGTGCTTGGGTTCACATCATAATATTCATGTTCTTTGATGGTACTCAATGAACTACTGAAGAAAAGTACCAACACTCTAAAGATCTTCAAGCTTAACTTTCTTCGCTTCGTCAATTCGAAACGATCGGTGGAATTGCTCAAGTTCTTGGATAAGATGTAGTTATAGAACGGCATTAGTTTGTACTTCAAGTATTTGTTATTATTGGTATGGTCGAATTGGGACATGTACCGTTCGATTTGTAAGTCGAGTTGGTCTGATTCATGGTTGTTGACATGCGGTTTCATGAGTTTGTGTTCCAGCTTTTTGAAATCAATTTTGGAGTCAAGACCCTGTAGATACGGAAATGTTTTGAGGAAGTTCATGAAAATGAACTTGATCAATGGATAAGTGTCATTCTTGGTGTCCAACACGATGTCTTCGAAGTCGGCGGCTTCCAGGGTGCTGAAGGGGTACTGTAAATTGGAGAGGAACTGGGTGTGGTCGTGCCAGAGGTGGTTGAATTCATCCTGTAATTGGAGGTATAGTAGCTGGTTTTTGAGGTTGTGATCTTCCTGTGGGGTGAGGGAGATCATTTTTGGATGGTGGATTGTTTGTTGGTTGATGAATGGAAGACGAGACGGATGTTATTTGTTAGTGGAGCGCTGTTGTTTATTTTTTGGGATGATGGGGGAAGACCCGCGGCGGTGGTGCACCAAAACTATTTGGTGGGTGGAAAATATATATCTTTGTTACATATTACAAGTATATTGTATTTTATTAGATATTATTAAATATTATTTCACACTGTATATTAAGCATTGAATGTCGTGTAATATACATTGGTGGACGGATGGAGGAAGAGTTACGGTGTCACTTACTACTTTGCGTGAGATATTTTATTTGTTTGCGTTCGATCCAATTAATCATCCATGGATTGTTTTATTAGTGAACACCGTCTACTACCGTATGCTACGATCAATGATTTACACGAATGGTAAGGGATGAGGAGTGATAATGCTGTGCAGATAATCATATATGATATATATAATATATAATATATAATATAACATACACACAATTAATATAGCGGAACTCACAACGTGGTGGAATTCTCAGAGATCAACAAAGATTTCCCGTCGCCACTAACAATCGTAGGAGAATCGCCCAACTCAATCGGGAGGGCAGGCAGGCAGGCAGGGAGTCAATCGTGCCACCACCACCACCACCGCTACTACTGCTGCTACTGGCTACTACTGGCTACTGGTTATTATTATTATTATTATTATTATTAACACGCAGAGGATCACCAAGCACACTAGCATCCCAGGGTACACACATAATCCACACCACTCCGACAATCTTCAACTTTGGCACATGTAGTATAGTACATCTATTATATATATATATATACACACATATCATATACTACTTTACATTATACACAGCAAAGTACCAAAAGCCCCTCGTCTCTTCACCCTGGCGACACCTTCATCGCCGCACATCATTTTTATATGTATACCACCTTCATCACCATCACTACCCTAAATCCCCCTGATGGAATATGTGCTTGGCCCCTATATAAGCATCCGCCATTTCCTCAAAATTCCCCCTCTTCAAATTATAAAAATCTCGAATATCCTTTCAACATATAATCATCATATAATCATCATATAATCATCATATAATCATCATATAATCGTCATACATAATACATTCATACATTCACACATACATACATACCATCACCATCATCATCACCCATACAACCATAAACACATACAATCATAAAATAAATACCTACAAAACAATTACCAATGTTGGAAAGCAAAATCAAATCGATATTTGCTATCCATCAATCTGATGATCAAATCAGAATACATCCCACCTCCCCAGAACCCATAGACCTAGAGAAACAATCATCACACAATGTCACCACCGTAAAACACAACGACGAAAACAGCAACAATAACAACAACCCCTATTTGGTCACTTGGGACTCTCCTCAGGACCCTAAGAACCCCAGAAACTGGACCATGGCCGCAAAAATCACCATCACCATCATGACCTCCCTTGATGCCTTCATCACCTCGTTCGCCTCCACCACTATCTCCCCAGCCATGGAAGAAATCTCTGTCGAATTCGGCTTCCCTACAAATGAAACTTTGGCCTCGTTATGTGTCAGTATCTTCATTCTTCCCTGGATCTTCGTCCCATTGGTAGTCTCGCCGTTATCTGAAATCTATGGCCGGAAAATCGTCCTCTTGGTTTGCACTTGGGGTTTGTTCTTTTTCAACATCGGGTGCGCCTGGTCTCAAAATACTAGCCAACTCCTTGTCTGTCGTTTTTTTGCCGGATTCTTCTCGTCTTCCACTTTATCGGTCGGCCCTGGGGCTTTGGGCGATGCATTCGATAATAAATCCAGAACTAAAGCCACCGGTCTTTATGCCATCGCCCTCGTCCTCGGTCCAGTGATTTCCCCAATCATTTCCGGGTTCGTGGTCCAATATAAAGGTTGGCGTTGGGTCCTCAAAATCTTGACCATCTTGAACGCCGCAATTCTTGTCCTCAACCATGCTTTCCTAAAAGAATCGTTCGAACCAATCCTTCTTGCCCGTAAAAAACAACAATTGATGAAGAAAGACCCGGAAAATGCCGAAAAATACCATACCGCTTACGAATTAAACAACATGAATCTTTCCACATGGCGGTTCTTGCAAATCAACATCAGTCGTCCAATCCTTCTTCTCTTTTACCATCCAATGGTGTATGGGCTTGGGGCCTTCTTGGCCTTCACCAACGGGTTCCTTTACCTTATGATCGTTATTTTCCCAACCGTGTGGGCTTCCCTCTACGGGTTTTCCATGGGTATCTCTGGTCTCATGTTTGTTACTATGGGTATTGGTTTCCTTCTCGGTATCGCCTTATGGACCCCCTCGATCGATTTTTTCGTCAATCGCTCTCTCAAGGCCAACAATGGCAAACTCAAACCAGAATATAAATTGAAATTGCTTTGGCTCGGGGGAATAATCGCCCCTGCCGGAATGTTAGGGTTTGGTTGGTGTGTCGATAAGCACGTCCACTGGATTGTCCCATCGATTTTTGCCGCGATCTTCGCCTTTGGTACCGTCAACGTTTTCCAAATCATCAATAATTATTTGATCGATATGGATCCGGCATTTAGTGCCAGTGCAGTGGCAGCAGCAACGGTTTTCAGATCGATTTTTGGGTTTACTTTCCCGTGAGTATTTTTTTTTCTTTTTTGTGATTATTATTATTCTCCCCCAACCTTTTTTTGAAGTCAAAATTACTAACCATTCTTAGACTTTTTGCACCTAAATTCTACGCCAAATTGAAGTTTGGATGGGGGAATACCTTCTTCTTTTTCATTGGGATGATTCTTGGGATACCATATCCTATATATGCTTATTACCGTGGCGAAAAATTGAGAAAATGGGGTAGCAAAAAACTTAGTGATTTTAACGATGCATTCTATAAGAAGTTGGGATTACAACCCCCATCAATACCGAATTTGGAAGGCTGTGAAGATGAAGATGAAGAAGAAATGGAAAATGTCGCTGCAGATGAAAGCAAAGAAATTGAGAAAGAAGGACATATCATTAATGATGCAGCGGTTCCTCCGCCATCGCAAGATTCACATGATACAAAGTTCACCCAGTCTACTATGACCACCACGTCGGTAGGATCTATCTAAATATATATATATATATATATTGTTCTATTATTTTTATTTTTTGCCCAATCTTTGAAATTCTTTTTCTATTTTAAAGGCATTGCCTAAAACTGAGCTAACCAGGATACCAGGCTGTTTAATTTTTCCCATTGCTAGTTTCTACATTTTTTTTACACAAATTGTTGTGTTACATATATTATATATTTAGAAACAGTCGTTTTATTTTTTAGAAAAACAGAGAAATAAGAGTATTGCTATTGTTTAATGAATTATTATTTTCCTTTTTTTTTTTGATTTATTTAAAACATATATATATTGCTTACAAAAATTGTAGGTAGTTTGTACCATCATGAGCACCAGTAAAATTTTCCCGAGGGTTTTTTTCCTGAGGGTAAAAATTATTGTTGATGCCTTTATCATGTCTAATAAACAACTTGGGATTAACTTTCAACATCATTTCAAAAAACGACACGATATTATTATTGGAACATTGTTTAGCCTCATCTGAATCCTCAACATACAGCATCTGAGAAAGCTTGGTGAGTCCTGGGATATTATTTTTCCCGATATCCAAGTTTTTTAATCCCGGAATTGTGCAGGCTTCAGCAATCTGTTCCAACAGAACAAACTTGTTTTCAGATAAGTCTAAGTTTTCCAATGATGGCAAATTTTGGGATTCTATATTCCAGGAAGTAAGCGAGTTCCTTCCAAGGTGGAAGTTCAAAAGACGAGGAAAATCCAATGGAAGATCAATAGATTCCAATTCATTATTGAATAGGTTCAAAATGAGGAGATTTGGAATGGCGTTGATATTTTTAAACGATTTGATCTTATTGTTGCACAAGTGTAGCTTTTCCAAGTTTAACAATTCGCTCAAATTTGTTTCAATCTTTGTAATTCTGTTATAGGCAAGAGTCAATTCCCTCAAAGCAGGTAGTTTCAAATTTGTTTCAATCTTTGTAATTCTGTTACAGGCAAGATTCAATTCCCTCAAAGCAGGTAGTTTCAAATTACCAATCATAGTCAATTCATTACCACTCAAGTCTAGCCTCTCCAATCTAGGCAAATCTAATTCATCCACATCAACTCTGGATATTTTATTTCTCGCAAGATTCAATATTTTCAAGTTTGAAACTGATTGAAATGCCTTCATTGATTTTATGGAGTTCCAGCTTAAATCTAGCTTCTCCAATTGATTGAAATTTGTAAACGTACTATTGATTTCAGCTATTTGATTATTCATGGCATCAAATTTCTTCAAACTTGTCAAGGCTTCAAAATTCTCAAGTTTTTGGAGTGAGTTAAAGCTTAGATTAAGATTTTCCAATGAAGGATAGTTCAAAGCTTGATCAATACTCTGTAAATTGTTTTTACTAAGGTCCAAAAATCGCAACTTGGGAAATGAGCTGATATTTTCGAACGAAGATATTTGATTGATTCGCAAATTGAGATCTTGCAAATTTACCAACTTGCTGAAATCACAATCGATTTTTGTAATATCACTGAACGATGCTTCCAATATTTTCAAATTAACCATATTATCCAATCCGTTGAGATTAGAGAGGACATTGCTAATTAATTTCAAGGACTCCAAGTTTGTCAAGTTTTCCAAATTCTCAGTTGTGCGAAGGCCAGAAATATAGAGAGTTAGACGCTTCAAATTTTTCAAATTCCAAGATGGAATATTTGACGGCAATTCTTTTAGCTTAATGCTTAAAGATCTCAAATTTTTCCAGTGTCCAATCACTGAAAGATCATCCATTTTCGGTACCCAAAACGAAGCATCTTTCAATTTTTTGAACCCTGCACAGTGTTTCAAGTCAACTCCTTCTGATATACAGTTAAAGAACTCTAATTCCGGATACCGTTCACTTGAAAAATGCTTGACTGGGGTCTTTGATGCAACATTGATTCGCTTCAATTTAGGAGCCTTTAGAAATTTGAGATCTAAAGGTTTTCTTTTGTCATCACATTCCATTTGAAAGTCTTCCAAACTGGGAAATGTATCAGCAAAGGGAATTTCGTCAAATTTATCATTAAAATATAAATGAATTGCTAATTTCTGCAACCTTGTGCAGTTGAATCCTTCCAAAAAAAACGTTTTAAAACTTGTTGAATTGTACACAATGCGTAACTCTCTTAATGGGTTATTGATCTTGATGTCCGGATAACCCGGAATTTTTGCTCGTTTCAACTTTGACATATCATTAACAATAATATTGATCTTCTTTACGGCATTTTCAAGCTCTATTGATCTTTTTTTAAAATCTTCATCCTCAAACTCACAAAACCCAATGTTTTCAATATCAAAATCAACTGACTCGACAAACTTCGCCACCTCTTTTAGTTCCACCAAATCCTCAATTCCAAAGACTAGCTGATTCCTCAAATCGATAGGACATTCTTTCTGTTTATAATATGTATAATTTATAGATATTGAAGAAAAAATGGTGCTGCCAATTAGTTCTTTCCAAAATCCGTTATTGGTCTGATTATAGATCTGCAACAATGAGGTCTTACTTTTTATATCACAAAGCTTGAAAATCTTTGAGAGGACCTCATATGGAAGCAAATTGAGGTGTTTAATATCAGATTCTCCCAATACATTGGACGTTGTTTGGTGACTGTAACTCATGTTTGGGGTGACTATGGAGTTAGCTAAAGAAGCTCTGTGACAGATTTTTTTTTTTTTTTTTTTTTTTTTTTTTACAGATGTCAATTTCCTGGAACAGGAAACATCGTAATCAGCCATGAGGGTTGATTATTGCAACAGTATTCGCGGAAGGATCGATATATATAAGTAATATATCTACCACCAATTTGTTTTTTCCCTCCTAAAATGAGTATTTGTTCATAAAACAGATGAAAGTTTTGACAGATTTTTTTCCACCTGATTTCTCATGTGCAGATCGAAATTCCATTTCCCCCTCCTAGGATTTCTATTTGTTACACCCATAAGTAAAAATAAGTGAAAACAAAAGATACAAATACAAGGAAAAGCACTAATATATATATATATATATATATATATATCAATACAAATACAAATACAAATATAAATACAATTATAATTATAAATACTAACAATAATATGTCTGTCAATTTCGTTTCTCATAAATTATGTATGGTCAAACCATACCCTATTGATTTCTAATATTCTCGACACTAGTCTTCAATTTATCAAGTTTCCGTCTTTTGGATCCTGTAATGCAATCACGACCAATATCCTTGCGTTTATGTCCCAAAGGTATGATAATTCCTCTAGCTCCCACTTTCAATTGTCTCTCGATGCGTTTCAGATTTTTTTGGGTTACTTCCGGAGAGTTCTGTTGTGGTTTTTGACCCAATCTTCTTCTTGGTTTCTGATTCTGTTTTTTTCCAGAAAAAAATGTCGGATCAGATTTTGTAGGTTTTGAGGATATTTTTGAATTAGATTTCTGTATCTTTCGCAATGTCTTCGGTTTCATTTTGAGAACCACCTTGTTGCCAGAAACTTCCACATTGGTTTTGGGGGGCTTTTCAGTCATCCTGTCTTTAGAGGTCGGGATAGCTTTTGGTCTCGAACTCTTAATAGACAATGCATTTGATTTTGCAACCTTTTTTTGCGAAAAATTGGTTTCCAAGTTCTTCTTTTTTGGCGGTCTCCCAATTTTTCGGCGAGGCGGATCTTGTTTAAGTTTCAATGTAAGTTTTTTTGGTATTGACTTAAAAGAGTTTCTGTTGACTTCTTCTCCTTCTTTGTTCTTGTTATTAACCAACTTTAACAGCTTAACTTTCATTTTCTTTGTTACCTGTTTTTTTGTATTTGGTCTCTTAGTAGATCCCAGTGGTATTTCTAAGAGATTATCCAATGATATCCTCGGAGCATTCCTTCTTCTCTCAAGGTTTCCTGCAATTATATTACAGTGACCTTCATTATATTGGTCCATTGGATTCACTGCATTCCAAAAAAACTCCGCATCGACATGTTGGGGAGGAATTCCCGTTTCATCCTCATATAATCTAGCATAAAAGTAATTAAAGTAGTGGCCGGTAATTCTCGCTACCCGTCTAACAATTGCCTCTATCAATTCACCATCGAACTGAAATGTCCCCCAAAAAATCCGTTTCAATGTCCCAATCAATCTATTCTTAATTAATGGATGTTTCCGTATCCATGTGGTGGTACGCAAAGTAGTTGGATCCTGTTTTGTTTGTGGAATACTCACCACTTTACCATATAGCAAAATGTTCAACTTGCTGGCAACTTGCTTCACGACCTGTTCGATTTCTCCCACAATGATTACATCTAGTTGTAACAAACTTGCCATATCACGTAATGTTGCTTTTGATCCAAATGCTCTATGCAGTGCTGTTTTCCCTCTGATCTTGGCACGTTTCTTCTGATTTATACTGTGTCTATACTCTCGTAGCTGCTGTTTCAATTTCTGAAAAAAATTCTTCTCATCAAGACCTGCGAGGAATTGTTTAGTATAACGTTTTCGAACGGTTTGTTCAAATTTGCTCGATTTGCCGGTGAAATGATCCTTATACTGGTCAATCACCAGCACAGTGACTTCCAATCTCATATTATATAGCTCTTCAAGCAATTGAACTGTGTCCTCGGGAATTACGTCATCTTCTGCCTTAACACTCCGAGAGACCTCATCCAAAACCCTATTTATATCAGCATCAACATCTTCTGGTCCTAAAATATATTTGCGTTCGTGTTCATTAGAATTATCATAATAGAAATAAAATGCTTCATCAATATCAAAATCAGTAGATCCTGCAACCTTTTCTGAGGTATTGGCGTCATCAAATTCCCGCTCCTTAGGCCCGCTAAGATTCGCTTCATTCAATTGGGTATTTGTGCTTTTCAGTTTCTCGCTCTGTTTTGTTTCAGGATCAATATCGACGGTCATTTCGGGATCATTCTCTACCAGAGTCTGTGATCCAGTTATATCATAAGTCTGACCCTCAATTGAATGATTCATTTTCACTGGCTGCTTATCCTGTATTTGCTGCAACGTTATTGTCTTTTCCTTCTCTGAACTTTTCCTTATTTGAAACACCATTCTGGTTCTGGTCTTATTTGAGGGACTGGTCAACAAAATGTCAAGTTCTTTATCTGAAGTTTCTTCAACCTTAACCACTGGGCAGTCATCAAGAATCTTGGGTATATCAGAATACTCGTTTGATTTGTCTTCATTGCCCATGGATATATCTCTACTATTTTTCTTCTCACCTGAAACCGGGGTCTTGGAAACCGTTGTAGATAGTAGTGACGATATTATTTCGTCATTCGAGCCTTCTTCAATCTTTTCAAGGATAATATCTTCCAGATAGCTTTCCCCTATTTCCACATTAGAGAATTCTTCATAAACGGTTTCGGTATCTTGATTCTTATTACAATTGTTCGAGGAAAGATCAAAACAATGATTTTTAGGGACCTTGATTTCTGGAGGATTCGAAGAATTATCCCTCAAAATTTTCGACAACTTTTGAAGTGAACTATCTATATTTTGATCAAAGGTTTTCGATGACTGGTGTTTTGCAAGAAATCTAGCACAAACTTCCGGTGATAGTGACAGAATTTGCGATATTCCTACATACGATAGCGAGTCTTCGCCAAATAACACCACTGGAACCTGATCTTCCTCTTGTTTTTTATTCATCTTGTATTGTAAAGATAACTTTGGAATTTTACTCAATATCAGTATACCAGAATGAGAGTTCAATTGGATTGAATTTGGGAGGCTTAGAAGTTTTTCATTGGCAATGTGTGCTGGCCATGGTGGCAGTCCCCTGCTAGAAACTGGATTCAAAAGGTTAGAAATGATTCTTTTATTTATCTAAAAAAAAAAAAAAAATGCAGGTTTTCCCAAATCAAAGATAAACTCACCGGATACAATATCCCCAGGCTGAAGTTTGGACAAGTCAACCATGGCAATTCTAAAGCTGTGTGTGGAGCCGACCCGTGAAGCTATGTTGATGTTTTTGGCATCATCATTTATAGATGATACACCTGAATGTTTAGGATACAAAAAGAAAAAATAAACATTCGCCTATCATCACGTGTATGATGCTTCTTGAGAGAAACGTTTGGATCTCCAAAGAGTTGTCGTTTGACAGATTTTGGTTCGAGCTATTGGTGTATTGAATGATTTTCTTGAATTTTCCTTTCGTGGTGTGGTAATACTTTCATAGAATGTTTCTGTAAAGAATTGGGAACTGTTAAAACAACATCGATGACTTTTGAATATCTATTGAGGGTGCTGCACCTCATCCATCTAAAAATTTTTTTTTTTTTTTTTTTTTTTTTAACAAAACTTCACTATCTAATTCATAAAAACTTAAAGCCAATAAATCTATTTATATATATTTATATAATACAGGATAAAAAAGAAAAGAGCAAAACGAGCAATAAAAGGGTGTACAATAACTAATATCAAATACACAAGGAATAAAAAAAAATGGTTCAAGAAAGTCTAACTGCCGAAGAAATTGAATATATCGTTGAAGAAGCAAGATATGGTGAATTAGAATCCCTCCAACAAATTTTCCAAGAGATCGATCATAAGCTTCTTCTAAACATCAAGGACAATGTTACTGGTTCCACTTTGATCCATATGTCTGCTGGTAATGGATACTTGGAAGTAGTTAAGTTCTTGCTTTCATTATGTGATTCTAAAATCGATAAAGAAGAATTAAAAAATTTTGTCAATTTGAAAAATGCCTCTGGAAATACTGCCTTACATTGGGCAGCATTGAATGGACACTTGGAAATAGTGAAAGTTTTATGTGATGAATACGAAGCTGATCCATTCGTGAAAAATGATGTGGGTCACGATGCGATCTTTGAAGCTGAAAATAACAATAAGGAAGACGTTGAAGAATACTTTTTGCAGAAATTCTCATTTGATCCTGAAGAAAGTGATGGCGATGAAGACGAAGATGCCGAACACAAATCAAAGGATGAGCCAACCTTCAAGGCCGGTTGTGAAATCGAGAGTGTTACTAAGGAGGCTATCGCCGCCAAGGAAGAGTTATTGAAAGAAAGACAGCAGCAGGAGGAATTGGCAGCTAAGACAGAAGATTTAAAGATATGAAAAAATTAACCCTTCTTGAATTTCATTTTTCTCATGGTGATTGGTGCTGTTAAGGTTGAGAGTTATTTATTTCTGATTCAATGTCTAGAAAGCATAAACATAAATTAATAAATGTTAACTGTAATGAATTAGTTAATGTGCCCTTCAGAGACACTTCTCTTTTCTATTGTAAATAGGTTGGGATTTATTGCACTGCTGCATTGGGGCATCGACCCAAGGTCATGGAAACATACGGGTAACGCGTTTTGACTGTTCCTAAAAACAAAGAGATGAGCACAACCATCAACTGAAAATGTCAATATAACGCCGATAAGCTTTTATCAATCCAACATTAAAACTTTTTTGGCTGTCATAATACAGACATCCAGAAAATAGTCTTAACATAGAAAAATATTGATTTTTCTCTCCTGAAATGGGCGGAAATACTTCAATATTGGCTCCAAGGCTACTTTCGAATGCGATTTCGTTATCATCCTACGTGGATATTCTCGACCAAGTCAATTTCGGCAAAACCATCCAAGATAACCGATTCCTTAAATCAATACAATGTTCTGACTCTAAAAATAATGGGGAATTACTTTTAATAAAGTTGTTTATTAAACCTGACACCATTAATAACACTAATGCCGATGAAGCTGGCGTTTTAGATTTGCAATACTGGATAAAAATTCTAGACAAACAGCGATCTATTTTATCGAAAATCTCTGGAGTAGTTCCTTTTAGCAAAATTATTGAAACCAGCAGAGCAGCGTACTTGATCAGACAGTATTTAAACAACAATCTTTATGACAGACTAAATACTAGACCATTTTTAGAAAACATTGAGAAACTATGGATAACATATCAATTATTGAATATACTTACTGAATGCCATGAGAATGGGGTTTATCACGGTGACATAAAAACTGAAAACATATTGGTAACAAGTTGGAATTCTGTCTTTCTAACTGACTTTGCATGCTATAAACCGGTTTATTTGCCGGAGGACAACCCGGGAGAATTTGTGTTTTATTTCGATACTTCCCAGAGAAGAAATTGTTATTTATCTCCCGAAAGATTTTTATCAAAAGATCAAGTACCTACTAAGATTGATTTTGGAAATTTATCCGAGAGTGATCGTTTTGTATTGGAAAAAATGGATATCTTCAGTTTGGGATGTGTGATTGCAGAATTGTATCTTGAAGGAGGTTCCATTTTCACGTTATCTCAATTATTTAAATATAGAAATGGCGCATATTATCCTAACTTGGATAATATAAATAATGAAAACTTGAAAAAAATGGTTCAAAGTATGATCAGCTTGGACCCAAGCAATAGAAAGTCGGCAGCAGAGTATTTACAAGAGTTCAAAGAAATCTTGTTTCCAAGCTCCTTCTACTCATTCTTGGGTGACTATATCAAAGACTTGATTTATATCAATAATATTGAAGGTACATATAAGGAATCTAGTGGACGGAAAGTCGGTGTTAGAATAGGGGACGACTATTATGATGACAAACTTAAAGAATGTGACCATCGGATCATAAAAATGTATTCGGAGTTTGATAAGATATGCCACGCTTTAAAGCTTCAGTATAAATATTATGATGAAACTTATTCTGCGAAATTTCATGGAAACAAGCGAAAGCTCAATGAAGTACCATTATTCCCCCTATCTTTCAACTTAAAAGGAATACCTAAAGGCTATATCATGAAATCATCTAGATATGTTGCCGCCCAGAATAGCTCTGTTGATTCTAACAATAGTGTGGCTTTAATTCTCTTAAACATAGTGGTCTCCTCCCTTCGAAATACCCATGTCGCTTCGTCCAGAATCAAGGGGGTAGAATTGTTGGTGGCATTGAGTGAAAAAATCCGTGATGAAGAAAAATTGGACCGTGTCATCCCTTTTTTGATGTCACTTTTGAGTGATGACTCCATAGAAGTTAGAATGATTTCTTTGAAGGCGTTAGCACAAATATTTTCAATGGTTGATGTAATTACCCCTATCAATGCTCTAATATTCCCAGACTATATCTTTCCAAAGCTCAAAAGTTACCTCACCAGAGATTACTGTTCTAGCTATGAAAAAATGTTTTTTGCTGTTATACTACCCAATATTGCGTTAAATGCTGTCCGATTTTATGATATGGGACAGGTTCTTAAATCAACCACTGATTTCCTTAACCTCAATGAAAGTATGGTTGACACATTGGACTTGGAGAGTATTAACCCTGAAGATGAGTCTCCTGGAGATTCCCCTGCGGTTTCCAGGACCTCGCTAATGGAATGGATTGAATTATTCACATTAGTGGTATTAACTGGAGACGAAAACACCAAGATTTCTTTTCTATCTGATATTCATGTTTTGTGCTCAGTGATCAGTAAGGAGAAAACGAATGATATTGTATTGAGCCATTTGATCACTTACTTGAATGATAAAAGCTCTTATTTGAGACTAGCCTTTGTGGAATCTATCATCGGTATTTCGGTATCTGTTGGTATGGTTAGTTTGGAACAGTATATCCTTCCTTTGTTGATACAATCATTATCAGATTCTGAAGAGTTCATCATCATTCAGGTATTAAATAATTTAACTCAATTGGTAAACTTGGATCTTATTAGCAAAAAAATCATTTGGGACCTCACCAAAATTATATCCAAGTTGATTCTACATCCAAATGAATGGATTAGGCAAAGCTCACTAATTTTCATTATTTCAGTGACGGAAAAGCTATCTTTGGCAGATGTATTTTGTACATTGTACCCTATCATTCGACCTTATTTCGAATATGATGTTACAGAGTTCAATTGGGATACATTATACCCATGCACAAAAAAGCCAATTTCTAGACCCATTTATAATCTTGCCTTTAGCTGGTACTTGAGGGCAACAAATACAGCATTTTGGGGTGGTAAAGACACTGCAAAGACTAAAAAATTGTCTGCTGAATCTAATAATAATGATTTATCAATTACTAGATCAATCACCGGAATCATCTCCAAAGTTGCAATAAGAGATCGACAAAAATCTTTGAATAATGGATCTGCTAGTGATTCTGGTCGAATTTCGACATCTGTCAATGGAACTTCCATCCAATTGACTAATGAGGATAAATTGTGGGTGAAGAGATTGAAAGCTTCAGGCTTGCAGGAAAATGATTTATGGAAAATTTACGCTTTAAGAGATCATATTTCTAAATCAGCCAGGTCCCAAAACATCAAGACTAAACCTGCCAATGTCATTACTAATATTCAGCAATTAAAAGTCTTTCCTAGAAGCGTATTTTTAGATATTGTTTTCAAATCACCAGAAGATTCACATTTTAGACCCTTGCCTGGTTTTGATATTCATCACCAAAATGCAATTGAAGTCGTGGCTACCAGTAAACGCAAAGATAATATTATTCATTTGAGCCCTCAAATTAATGACAGGCCTTTTGATTCGGAAAGTATTTTTAGTGGAGTATCACAAGCGACAAGTGCTTGGAATACAAACTTGGTTCCTCCAGTTTCTGAGGGAACCGGCGCATTATTGGTAGCAATGCGGAAGGCGACGCCGTCCCTCTTAACGAATCAGGAAAATATTTATGGTGAGCTTGACAGTATTCATCAAAATTTATCCGCAAGCTCCTTAGATGTTGGGTCTATTACAAAATCTTCAAAACTCAATACTGCTATTGTTCCATCGATGACCCATACTTATACAGGAAATAATGAAAATATCTTAAGATTTTTGGAACACTACGACTTTTCCATTACTCTTGATCATTATTATGAGTTTGGACCTTCGATAAATTTACCAGTAGGAGAAAATTCTCACAATATTGATATCAATAATAGTCAAAGTTGGCCTCCAAAAGGTATATTAGTGGCACATTTGCTAGAGCATAAAGGTGCAATCAATTGCCTAAGCGCGTCGCCTGACTTCTCCTACTTTTTATCCGGTAGTGAAGACGGCTATTTGAAGATTTGGGACTCTATGAGATTGGAAAGAAATGTTACAAGCCAATCGCTTTTGTCAATTAACTTGAAGTCACCGGTGAAAAACATCTGCTTTATTGAGAATAGAGATTGTTTTGCGGTGTCAACGAAATCATCAATTAGGATTTTTAGAGTGTCCTTCTCTTTAGGGTCGCGCTCAAACAGAAATTCCAGTAGAGAGCATTATAAAATCAAGAATTTAGTGCAAATCAGATCGTATAGCTTTTTCAAACAAGGAGAATTTGCCACATCTATGGGTTTTGCTAATGTTGATAATGTCCCTCTATTAATAGTTATCACTAGCCTTTCAGAAATTATAGGAATAGATATCAGAACAATGAATATTGAATTCACTTTGAAAAATCCTCTAAGATATGGTTCAGCTACCACTTTCTGCATCAACAAATTGTCAACTTGGATCCTCGTTGGTACTAATAAAGGATATTTGACTTTATGGGATCTCCGATTTAAGTTGAAACTAAAGAGTTGGAGATTTAATGGCGGGAAATCGATTAAAAAATTAAGCAGCGCCTTCAATACTTCCAAGCACTCATTTTTCACATTACTAAGTGACAACAATGGATTGTCAATTTATGATATGTCTAAAGGCAATATTCAGGAGATTTACAATGCAGCGTCGGGAAATAGACATAATGAATCATCCAAAAAGACTGCTTCTACCTTGGTAGAATGTCCTGAAGATCAAGATCAAGATTACGGCGAGGTTTATGCCGGGGCCAATGACGACGATACTCAAAGTGACAACGATATGTTTTCTTCTAGAGCTGGTGACTTTTCTTTTGATGAGATTGATCAGGTAATTGGTCCAGAAAAACTTGACGATATTATGGGCAGAGATAATGATAAGAAGCAAATTGAGAACCATATGTCTGCGTTTACTGAATTAAAAATTCCTACCAGCTCCCATAAAAAGCAGTTGTATTTGTTCAGCAGTAATACTTACAAACATAATATTATGTTCTGGGATATTTTCCATTCTAATAATTCAAAAGTGGTCAATGGTCCTAAAAATTCGCAGGACTCAAGGAAAAAAAAGGTCCGGCCGACATTAATTTCTTCAGCCCAAAAAGAATCAATAAGAAATCATCATGCTGTTGTCACAGATATGACTTTATTGCATAAACCTTTCTTTATGGTAGTTTCTGGAGATAGGAATGGTGTCATCAATGTGTATAAGTGATTGTTTGCTCAAGGTTTTACAGATGCAACTAATTTCAAAATAATTGCCTTTTATTGTTTATCATTGATATAAACTAACTATTTAAAAGTATTCTTTATTATTTAATTGAAATAGCTATCGACCATGTAATTTGTCATATTAAAACCTCCCAAAGTCATGACCAACCAGCAAATCATAAATATTGGTATTGGAATTAAAATGAATTCAGTTTTAAGTAGGAACGGCAAAATATTGTATCCGTAAAAACTGTTGATCGAATAATACGACAAAGTTATCAAGTATAATGTGTTACCCAAAAATCTGCTCAAGAAGTTATTGAGTACCAAAACTGGTAGTAAAATGAACTGTACCAAATATAGGTTGATCCAAATAATTAAGAAAGAGTTAGCATGAATATCAAAACAGTAAGCCCATTCCAAAGTTTCCTCAGATGATAATGAAGCAGATGAGTCTGGTTTATTCAGGTTGAAAAAGTTCCCAGCCTTAAACATTAAGTATTGTAAAAACCCTAGCACCTTATTGTTGTTGTTTATATTGAAGGAAGAGCCGCCACTACCGTACAATTCACTCATGTAGTTATTTTTCCTCAAAAATTTATTGACCAAGAACCAATTTATAGTAGCAACGATTATCCCCACTACGTAAAAATCAACCACCACCATGTATAATATAAGCTTCAATATACCGAGAAATTTCATGTTGTACGTGATCCCCCAAGCAATGGCACTAATAACAAGAAAAAAACTTATAAGAATAATGAATGATGGATCATCACGATGGTAATAGTTTTTGGTATATTTGTGGTAATACAAACTTTTGTAGACCTTCTTTGGCGAAAAAATCAAATAGAAGATTTCCCAGATTGATTTGTCAAAATCCAACGTTGGTGGCTTCAATACACGTTTGAAAAACACGGGAACTTTAAACTTGAAGAATCTAGTGGTGCGTTTGGCAGATTCCGCAAGAATATTCCTACTATATGATCCGAATCCCCCTGAATTACTTCCGGTGGTGGAAAATGACCCGCCATAAGGGTGCTTGCTTTGGCCATAGATGCCACCATTATTGGCGCCGCCCGTAAAATTTTGTTTTCGAAAATTGGAATAGGACGATGAGGCAATGGATCCCGGACCTTGATGACGCGGTATATTGCTTGGTGAGAAGTTTGAATAAACAAGAGAATCTACTGAATTCCTGTTGTTTTTAATTGATGGGTCATTGTTAAAAGTGCTTAAATTTTGACTGCCATTATTTCCTGATACTGACTTTGCAGCCATTGTGTTGATGATTGATGTTGTCTCAGAGCTTTTTTCTCTAAAGATGTGTTTGTTTTTCTTTTTTAAATGTTCCTCGTTGAAACCAAAACGAATCAATAAATTTCTATTAGCAGGAGTACTTATTCAAATTATGCCGCAGTGCATTGTTCTGTTCCAAACACCTAAACCAAATCAAAAAAAAAAAATGTGAAAAGCCTTGCGCGCTCATAACACTAATAACCAGTCAGCAAGGTCTATCTATCGATATTCTCTGCATTTAAAATGCTGTACACAAAGAAAGCTTACTTTCAAATTATATAGTACAATTCATATATATGAAATAAATAGAAAAAAATTCAAGAAAAAAAATATCCCAATATCAATCATCCTCATCCTCGTCATCTGCAATTACTCTTCTCTTTTTCGTAACCCTAACAGCTTCTTCATCATCCTCTTCATCATCTTCATCATCGTCGTACTTCTTCTTTCCACTTTCCTTTAACTTATTTAATCTTTCTGATCTGTCCAATTCATCTTCTTCATCATCGCTTGCTATTTCTTCATCATCTTCGGCCACAAAGTCGTCGTCTTCGTCTTCGTCAAAATATCCTCCAGATCTCAGTCTACCGCCTGTTACATGACTTCCCTCATCATCATCATAGTCATAATTATAGCTAGATGTAGTATTTCTACTAGAAGTTCTGCCTGATCTTTCCATTCTTTCTTCCTCCATTAGTTTTCGTTGTTCCAACCTTCTTTGGTTTCTAATAGCCTCCTCTTCTGCCTTTTCTCTTTGTCTCAAAACTTCCTCAGGATCAACGTCAAGTAGCGCTTGGTTGACTGTATCTGATCTAGAATTCTTGGCCTTTATGTAGTTGGTTAATCTTTTATGAATTTCAGAACTAGTAGATGATGGAATAATTTTCATATTTTTACCGAAAATACTGTCTGTTTGGAAAATTTCTAGAGCATTATGACGAATAGTCAAAAAATGGTCGGATGTCAGATTTCTCACAATATCAAATATTTCTTTTCCTAATTTCAAAGATAACGATCCATCAGACCATTCCACAAAGTGTGCATTTGATTGTTTGAAAGCTTTATCCCCAGAAGTCCCATATTTCCATCTAATCATATTCTCTGCAAATAACTTTTCCATTGTTCTGTCTTCATGACTGAGATGGGAGCTTTCCAAAATTGACTTCTTGAATTTCGTTCCGTCAAATTGAAATGGATCGACATTAAGAAATGCTGGCAAGCTGACAAAATATATGTCATCATTTTCAGATCTGTTGGAGACTGGGTGTTTAGGCAAGTCAAGGTCAATGGCGTTAATTTCACGTTGTTCAACCTCCTCCTCCTCATCATCCTCATCTTCATCAATCTGGCCTGCGTCTTCGTCTTCATCTATGAAAGCAGTTGGCTTACTGGATGATTTCAGAACAATTGGCCCTTCATCACTTTCCTGGTCGCTATCATCACCAAACAAGTCATCCATATCACTTCCCTCATTCTGTTCTCCATTATCCCCCCTATCTTTGACCTCACGATCCGTTTCCGATTGGTAATTCGTCTGTTCTTCTTCCTGTGAGGACATCTCTCTTTTTCAGAAACAAAAAACTATCAGTAAAAGATAAAAGTTCACTATATATGGGAGAGCGTAGTGCACACATCCTTTCACTCTGCGAAGAAATCGTTTTTCTTTGTTTTTCTTGAAAATTCAAGATTCCTGCGCGACACCCAAAGGCTTACCCGTGCTCAGTATTTATCGTGGGTGTTTTAGTGTTTTTTATGGTCCATGCCCCAAATAATAGAACTAATGTCTAATAAATACCAGATTATGTCAATATTCAATTGAAGAATGAGATTTCAATTTTATCCTTAATGATTTCCTTCAAGAAGCACCATGTTTACTCATAACAAATGATAGCTCAATTCACTACAACGTTAATTCTTATAAATAAATCTCCACAAGTATAGATAATATTCAATATAAAAAAAAGGAAATAATCAACCTAAGCCATTTAAGACAAAGACATGATGGCATTGACCATATCGTTATTGTTTTCCTTCAAAGCCTTAACAGCCTTAGCTCTGGAAACATTAGTTTGAGCAACGACAATCTTGATGTCTTCTGGGTCAACGCCAGTTTCATCAACTTCTTCTTCTTCTTCAGCTTCAATCTTTGGAGCTTCAGCAGCAGCTTGCAAGTCAGCTTGAATGGAGGCTGGGCTCTTGTCAGCAGCAGCAGCTTGGATAGATTCAGCAGCGTTCTTGAGAGCTTCTGGAGAGTTTTCCTTCAATTTAGCTTGAGCTTCAGCGGCTTGCTTATATCTTTCAGCCAAGTTTTCCAACTTAGCTTCACCGAAGACAATGTAAGTACCAGAGGCAGACTTGAAAACTTCTGGTCTGTCGATGCCGAAAACTTGGTTGCCCTTTCTCTTGAAGGTAACTCTGGAGATACCTTCAACCTTCTTGAGGTTCAATTTGGTGAATAACTTTCTAGCCTTCTTTTCGTTCTTAGAGAAAACGGAAACTTCGGCACCGGCTGGGATTTCTTCGAGAGACATTGTTGGTTTATTTATTTGTTGTTGTTGATTTATTAATAATCGGATATGGTGAGTTAGTAAAACAAACCAACAGTCGATTTTTCAAAAAAAAAAATTTGTCGACACACAGTGGTATTGTCATTGGGGTCACCCGGTGTTTTTTATGTTACATGACATGTACATATTCTAATATTGTTACACGTCTCGACCTCTTTAATGAAATATTTTGTGTTATATACTGATCTCAAATGAAGCATACAACAAAATAATTTAAATTTTATAGATATCATCAACTATTGCACTTCTCAGTTCTGTTGAAACTGTTAGTTTGCCATACTTCCTGATATATT
This sequence comes from Saccharomycopsis crataegensis, assembly GCF_037102585.1. Taxonomy (NCBI): domain Eukaryota; kingdom Fungi; phylum Ascomycota; class Saccharomycetes; order Ascoideales; family Saccharomycopsidaceae; genus Saccharomycopsis; species Saccharomycopsis crataegensis. Next base: position 254,975 of record NW_027043831.1, read on the forward strand.
GTGTGCGTTACCCTTCTATAATACTGAGGATCCTTTTACTCTTCGCTTATTTTTTCTTGAAAATTTAAACCCCCTTAACATTGCTTAGCAAATCTCATCAAGTGCCTTTCTTTCCTCCCTCATAGAGTCTATAAGTGTCCCCGTTCATTATGCTGAATAGAAACGAGCCAATAAACAATGCCGCTATTAGTGTTATTACACACTGTGCTTCCAAGCTACAGTCCTCCATGAAAGAGATTTTAAGACGTGGGATCACATCCCAGGAACTAGATAATATTTTAGTTACTTTGCCAGAAGGTGACAAGAGAAAGGGTATGTTTTCCTCTCGCGAGTTCAAAATAGCGGTTTTGATAAAGACTTTGTACGAACAAGGAAGGATGTCCACGATCGATAACATACTCTCATGTGATGATTTTGATTTGAAAAAAGCCATTGGTGACCGTAGTTCAGCAAAAACTTTCAAGGTTTCAGATGCTGATTCAGAATCTGGCGATGTCAAGGAATTTATTGCTAGAAACCATAGCAAGTTCCCGCCACCGCTCCCTTCCACCATTAATTCAAAAGAGTTGAAGGATCAACTTCATGGAGTTAGTAGATCGGGTTTGTCCAGCATGCGGTTGGTGTTCTTGGGCACGTCTGTGTTAACCTCGTTGATTACTTCTATACTATGGGAGTGGTTTCCTTCCTACGGGCAAGACGGACTAACGAAGCTAACACAGTACCTTATCAAGAACAGTCAGCTAACTAAATGGTGTAGAGTTTGTAACTTGACTATGTTTCTACCAGACGAAGACACCATTACTCATCTTGATAGTCAGGTATTGATAGACACTTTCAAGGCTTACGTTGGAGCATTGTCAATTGAAAGCAAAGGGGAGTATTCTAACATCATTCAATGGTTAAAAATCTTATGCATCCCTGCTCTCAAAACATTCATAGATTCCAATGAAAACATGGAATCGTTGGACGACTCACAGGCTGTTACATATGCTGCTCGTCCAGCTTTCCAACAAAGATCTACTCCAGAAGCACAAAGCTTGGTCGGAGCTCCTATGCCTCCGCTCGTTGAGTCCCAGCAGCTCCATTTAAATGGAGCCCCTGTTATTATCACTGATAACTCTGCTGTTAGATCTAATATTATGGGTGAACTATATGCCATGATAGGAACATCAGCGGATAGACCCAGATACGAAATAACACCAAAACAAGGACCATACGGTGTTAATTACTTCTATTGCGTTTTGTCAATTGACAACGTATTTTTGGGATCCGGGTCCGCAAGTAACTCTAAGTTGGCCAAGAGACTTGCAGCGCAAGATGCCTTAGATAATAACTATGACCTCGTTCTAAAGTATCAAATTCCAACGAAGAAGAAGAGAAGTTATGCCATTATTCCACAACCTGTTTATAATGCTAATAATGATAGCCAATTTGGCACGGGATACAGGTTGAATGAGCAAGATCCTTACAAACGGAGAAGAACTGAAGAAGGATTTTAAAGCAACAAAAAGTTTGATATCAATAATAGCCGCCTCACACTGCATTTTGATTATATTCCGGTGTCTAACTGATCGTTGTGGACCTTGAATTTTCGTCTGAATCTCTCTTGCTTTTTTCTTTTTTTTATGTATATATTGGTTATTTCTGGTCTTTTTTCTCTATTGCATCTATACTATTTTTATTGGCATATTCCATTCAGTGAATCGTTGAAAAAGCAAGGCTTATAATGATAAGTTGGACGTCTATTGGAAGAAACTGAGAAATTAGTTATATCACAGTGTGTCCGTGTGTGAGTTTGCTTTCTATTGTTGATATGTACACAAGCTTTTTAACATCCATTAGATCAACAAATGGATGCTTCCATAGAAGCTTCTCCTCTTCCTTTGAGTTAATAGCTCACTGGAGAAAATTATTTTCGATGCCAAGTTTCTACAGGGTCTATTATTAATTTATTTACAAAATAAGGTAGGTAAGGTTGTGCAAAAATTTTTCGATATGTAAGCCATGACGTAAGAATTTGTTATCCGGGGCCATGCTAGTATTACCAATTATAAGAAAGAAATGGAAAAAAAGACTTGATTCTATGGTACCTATAACTGGTCTCCAAACCAAATTGTAATATTCATCCGACTTTTTTTCACAGATTTTTGTAACGAGCGATAAGTATGTTGCAACACTACAAAAATGACATATAAAGCGTTTCATGGAAATTAGATAATGTTTTTTTAAGAATTGGAGGGAAAATGATGGGTCGTGAAAGAATAAAACTCAATGGTGAAGGCACGATAACTACGGAGTTTTCTATCGAAATTTTGTCTACAGAAATCCTTATCATGATCTTTGGATTCTGTAATGCTGAAACTTGACAAGAGTTATTAGAACTTCAAAAGCAAATTGGCTATTTTTTTCACCCTCACTTTGTAGAGCTGTTAGATGCGTCTCTTTTTTGTTCAATAATTATTGAAGACAATTTGGAAACTATAGTTCCATACACACGCTCAGAATAGATACAGATTTTTGTTATAACTTTTTCCAGGAATTCTCAGGATTGAGGCATTTTCACATTAGAATGCGAACCTCAAGCTTTGGCGTTTGATTGCAAAAGTTCAACCGCCCCCAGAGTTATGGAAGTTTAAATTTTGTTTTGGAGTTGATGCTGGCATTAGAACATTTATTTTTATAAAGTTGCTATAATATTTTCGATGCTGGAAACGCGTTCAATAATTTGAATTGTTTGAGGAATTTACAGATCTACAATTGCAGTGATTTGACCGAAATGCCAGATTTACGAAACCTACAGAATCTCAAGACCCTAGGTGCTTTTGGAAGGCCTAGAATGCGTATTTAATTTTGTAGTATTATTATTTGACGAAAACGATATGTACGAGGTTCCTGATGATTTTAGTAAGTTTAGATCACTTGTCAAAATTAAAAAACCTTGAAGAGCTCTCTCACAGATAATTACCACGGTCAACATCTCGAAGTTCCTTTGAAAGCAATGTTGAAAAACCGTCCAAAGTTAGGGATTTGTGGCTGTTTCATTTGTAATAAGAACAGGAATCTGGTTTTATGGGAAAGCATCCCAAGAGACATATGTACGATTGGAGGTACTGATTCTTTTATTGTCTTAATATTTTGTGTTGCTGCCACTGTATATGGAGTGTTCAACTGAGGTCAAGTCATTGATTGATGAGACCTTCTGTCTCAGTTTCTGCTGGTTTGTTTTTTTTTTGCTAAATAAGCCTTTAAGACCCTGTGATTCAAATCAGAATTCACGAATTCCACAATAGATAAACCTATTCATCTTTCATTCTTCAAGTTTGTCAACCAGTACATTGGATTTTCAATGTAATTCTTTTTTGTTTTTGGAAGGATAAATTTCTCATTGACAGACAAAATGAAATGATTAGAGTATGATCAAGTCTAACATTTTGGCAGTAAATAAATTCAACTTTAGCATAAAAATAGAAACAATTGCGCCATATGTATTTGAAAGTCTGAATAATGGTTACAAAGTATTATATGTAAAATAATTCAAGGAAAAATAACTCTATATTCTAAAAATCTATAATAATAATGATAAATGGGAAACTGTTAGAAGATTTTTTTTTAATACCGTTAAAAAATGAATAAGTCTAAAAAGCGAAGAATTGAAAAAGCATCACTGGGAGAGGCGGCGAGGGAAAATCCGGCCGTTGTCAGCAGAGAATTAAAGGAATATTATAATTATGAGAAAGGCAGGCTGAAATTTTATATTACTTCATTGGAAGCAGCACATAGAAGGAGCAAATATTATTAGAGATTGTATTCAAGCCCTCTTTCTTGTTGCATCTTTTGGTAGATATCCATTGGGATTGGGGCAGCCAAGGTAGAAGCGATTAAACCAGCAATGGCAACGATGGAAACGATTTGGAATTGCATTTTGTAAAGAGAATTGTTGGTATAAAAGATAGAAGTGATTAATGATGGTTTTAATGAATGGAGTATAGAATGTATATATTTTTGTTCAAGAAAAAGGAAGATCTGCTGATATATATATGTGTATGTGAAATGTATCCATGGATCCATAGTGTAGGAACTTATGCAAGTTTCACGATGGGGAGAAACGCGGGCAATTTTGGGTCACCAATTTGAGATGAAGAAACTTGCACCACTGCAAGAGAAAAGTTCCTACGCCATGGTTCCCACCATTAAAGGGATGAGTCGACAAACCCATATTTGAGGAGGTAAATAACTGATGGATACAGACTCGAAATCACTATTATAGGAAAAAAAAAATATTACACAACGTTCGAAATAATGGACCAGTAGATTTTACGGGCTAGCGATATTCCAGGGATATTTATTTTACCTAAGTATTTGATTAAATGAGATGATTGGTGGGAGCCGGTAAGAAGAATGATGATGATAACTATGGTTTTTGCATAAAACACATCATTAACACGTACATGTATGTCACCTGTTAACATGAAACATAAAATCTCCTATTGATAAAGAATTTACCGGTGACTCCCTGGTCGCAGTGGCATGACTAAATTGAATGTTTTGGAAGGCATCTATCACCGGATTCTTTCTTCTTTTCGTATGATATTCATTTTATGAGACCGCATCGATGGTGATATGCATCACGGTGGATAAAAGTGACTTTTTGGGGGAAAAAAAGAAAAAAAAAATTAAATCGGAAGAAGCGGAGGCGGGGAATTTATAGATAAACAGTTAGCTGTAATGATTTCCCATCGCATTGCTCATGGTGGTTGTTTGACCATCACATTTATCGCTTCAAACACCATATTCGTTCCCGAAAGTTTGGATATGGGGTCCTGATACATATTGTCAGCTGTCAGGGATACATGGAGAGGGCGGGCAGCTGGCCACTGCCAGAGGTGTCGACCCCTTCTCCGCAATTTGCTGAATGAAGTATGAGCTCCCGATGAGTGAATTGTATAAAAATGTTTACCTTTCCTTCTATATTACGACACTCTATATTTGCTAGCGTATCTCTATAACAACATAATGCCTTCACCTTCAACAACGCCCCTAGCAGTGTCTGACGATCTAGTTGAAACATTCATCGAGATATTGCATCACCATTACAGTAGAGATCAGAGCGATGCTATTGAACAAAATTCAAAAGTTTACACTATTCCCAACTCAATGAGAGATGGTTACTCGGCAGTTTATCGAAATAGCATTTGCAAACCAGACGAAAAACTTGGTGCTTACATTGATGAGCGTCTTGACAATTATTACACCTATTTTGAAATTGTCAACAAAATCTGGCCAGATAAGAATTTCTTTGGAACACGTCTTTTCAATAATACCAAGGCAAATGATTATGATGATTTTTACACATTTCAGACTACTAAAGAAGTCCATACTAGGCGTACCAATTTTGGTTCTGGTTTAATTGAAGTGGTTACCAAGCATAAACATTATAATTCCAAAATCGTGGGAAGCTTGCCTCACTTCGATTTGTATAACAATGACAAGCCTTACCGATTTATTGTCTCCATTTTTTCCGCGAATCGTGCAGAATGGTGTATCACTGATTTGATGTGCCAGGCTTTCAATTTGACAAATACCGCACTATACGATACTCTTGGTCCAGAATCAACAAGTTATATCTTGGGGTTGACTAAATCCCCGGTGGTCGTTTGTTCGAGGGATAAAATTATGAGGTTATTGTCTCTTAAACTCGAAAAAAGCAAGAGCTTAGATACCTTATTGGTAATTATTTCCATGGATAAATTAGATATCCAAACCGATTATGCCCTTTTCAAAATTGCAAGTGATTTGGATATTAATTTATTCGATATGGCACAAGTTGAAAGCTTGGGTAGAAATTTTCCTGTCGAATTATCGCCGGTAGGCCGTGACGATGTCTATACCATCTCCTTCACTTCTGGTACTACTGGTATGCCTAAAGGTGTGGTAATTCCTCAAAAAATGTATATTGCTTCCATTAAGTTTATGCTTCAATTTAGTAACACTGTTAAAAATGCCAATCCTTTTTCATTAGAGAATCCTGTCAACTACTTGTGTTTCTTGCCGTTAAGTCATATCTATGAACGTCAACTCATTACGTACTCGATTATTACTGGTGCAAACATTGGTTTCCCAAAGACCGCTACTCCAGTGGCAACTTTGATTGAAGATTTAAAGATTATCAAACCACACTATTTTATTTCTGTGCCTCGTGTCTATACTAAGCTTGAAGCTGGACTTAAAGAACTCATTGATCGTCAAGGCCGTTTTTCTGGCTCGGTCATGAAAAAGACTATCCACGAGAGAATTCAAAAGCAAAGTTCAAAAGAATCAGAATTGGATAAGCGCTTTATTTACGACCAAATTTATACTTCCAAACTCCGCGCATCTATAGGGTTTGATAATATGGAATATATTACTACTGGCAGTGCCCCGATTTCTATAGAGACCTTGCGCTTCTTGCGTGCTTCATTGTCAGTGGCCACTGGTCAAGGTTATGGCCTTACTGAAACCTTGGGAGGAATGGACATATCACATGGCTTGGAAGATGATTTGGGAAGCTCGGGGCACGTTGGCAATACAACAGAGGTGTGTTTGAGAGATTTACCAAGTATGAATTATGTGCATGACGATCCAGATGGTATTCCAAAAGGTGAACTTATGGTTCGTGGTCCGCAAGTGTTTGAATATTACTATAAGCGTCCCGAAGAAACTGAGAAAGCTTTTGATAAAGATGGATTTTTCCATACAGGTGATATTGCTAAGATTGATAAAAAGGGAAGAATTCATATAATTGATCGTGTCAAGAATTTCTTCAAATTATCTCAGGGAGAATACATTACTCCGGAGCGCATTGAGAACATCTACCTCAGTAATTGCCCATTGTTGACGCAAATTTTTGTTTATGGTAATTCTTTCAAATCTCACCTTGTGTCCATAATTGGGTTTGAACCATCTATATTACGGCACTTCCTTCTTGAAAAACATGCCAAGGAGATTCCAACGGATATTTTGGCCGAATTGCGTCAGGCTTGCACTGATGGCCAAGATGCAAATGAGACAAAGATGTTTGAATACTTGAACCGCACGCAGGCCTTGAAGAGAATTCTCTTGCTTAGAATGAACATCATGGTGAATGGAGCCAAGAAAAAAGGAGACTCTAGTTTATTGCAAGGCTTTGAAAAAATTCATAACTTCAAGGCCGATGTTATGCCATTGAAGGTAGAAGAGAACACAGTCACTCCGACCTTCAAATTGAAGCGTATTGTTGCCACTAAGCGTTTCAAGCAAGATCTAGACGATTTATATTCTCAAGGCTCATTGCTTAAGGGCTCTAAAATTTAAACATATATTATTACTGTCATTATCATTATCATTTCTGATCACAAAAGCTCATTGAAGTTATTTTTTTTTTGTCAAAGAAAATTTGTTGCAAATGGGGATATTACTAAGATGATGAAATTAAATTTTTTGCGTTGCATTCTTAAATTTTGTATTTTTTTCATAAGCTTTAAAGTAGACTAACACTTATGAAAAGATTATTGACTTTTAAAATAAGTAAATATAAATATATTTGATATATCGCCCTTATTTATCTTACTCGAAAGATAACAAAAATCTCTTAGTATCCTGAGTTTTGCCAAGTCCTGGAAAATAAGTCAACTAAGTATCTCTTCTGTGCAACCGGTGCAGAAATTTTGAAAATTAACGCCCAAGTCACTCCAAACAGCAGTTTCTTCCTGGAAATAAACTTGTCTCCAAAAAATCTCCAATATCTCCCAGCTCTCAGCAATTTGAATTCAAAAACAAAGAGAAAAAAAAAAGACGCATTCTACTATAAAATCTAAACCTGGTACTATTGATCAACTAACCCACTCATACTTAATATAATCACATATCCCTCCTTGTTAGATGTCAAAATACGAGCTTGTTATCATCCAACAACCACTTGGCGCTAGAGAAACTTCAAAAGCCAAAAACCAGGCATCTACTCTTACTGATATTGGTCCAACACTTTCATACTCCAGATCTGATGCGATTTTCCCACCTCCAGTACTCAAGGTTCAGTTTAATGGTATTGATCAAGTAAAGCCACAACCAATGAAATCCGAAGAATTCTTTCCATTAACATCATCGGATAATAGGCAAATAATAGAGATTTTAGCTAATCCTTGTGCTTTTGATCGTAATACTATTAGTTCCACATTCCTCGTTGTGGTGGGTGCTCTCCCTTGTTCGGAATTAGGACATCCCCTTGTTAGCGCCATCGATTCAAATTGTTTAGGAGGAAACAGTGTTCTTAGCGGAACTCATTTTACATTGCCACTTAGAAAGACAGGAACAGCAAAGAGAGAAAATGACTTCAGAAAAGTTGGTGCCATCATCTTTCCTTTCGAAAATTTGCATACTCCAAAATGTGGCAAATATAGACTCGTATTTCTGTTATACCAAAAATCCATGGACGGACCCATTGTTTACTGTGACAAAGTTGTGTCTTGGCCATTTTCTGTTGTGATGAAAGAAAACTTTGAATGCCCAAAGTTGATTGGGCCATTAATGAAATTCATTAGAAAATATTGTATCAACGTTAAGTGCAACTCTGGTAATAAGACAAATAAGAGAAGGGTTCATGGAAAGGCAAGCAATGATGAAGGGGCATTTCCAATACCTTGTAACAAAGGGCCCCAGCCCAAGAGAGCAAAAGTCTCCAAAATGGATAATGATAATAATAATCGCGATAGAGATCATATTAAAGCCCAGGAAAGTAAAAAACCAGACAAGCCTCTTGACCAGTCATACTCCAAGTTAGAAAAAAATACATATTCGTTCAATGATGTTTCTTACTCAATTGAAGCTCTGGAACTTGAAACAACTAACGATCCACAATTCAAAGTATATCAACAATTAGGCACATGCTTTTCTACCCCGAATTCCACTGATAAGGACCCTGATGCTCCAGTGGGCCATAAAGATGGTTTTAAAATTTCAAATGATAAATACAAGGATAATAATTCACATGTAAAATACACAATTGATTCTATTGATCTTGCGTACTTTGTCCAAGATTATAGTTATCAATCATAGTTCAAGTATTGCGTTCCTGATGGTTGAATTTTGCATCTATACTGGGTTTTTGTATCGATATTTGAAAAGGAGTCATTTTCTCACCATGGGAACTAGCAATAATTTGAATACTGCTCAATTTTCAATAGTATGCCGTCAAGATAACTCAATTTTGATGATCCTTCACCCGCATTAGCCGCAAAACCATGATGGGTTAATGAAAAAAAAAGAAAAGAAAAAAAAACACGACACAACATGTGTCTCCCCGGAAGTAAGAAAAAAAAAAGGTTGAAAAAAAGATAATCATTTTTCTTGCACCTGCCACTTCACCTCCAGTACGACAGCAATCGTTAACTACTAAACAATCTGAAATGTCCTACGGAAGACCTGTCATAACCACTCGTCTCCAGGAGTTACTTGATGGGATTCGTGCAGAATTCGAAAATGTTCGAACTGAAGCTCTGGCCTATCGTCTCCATAAAGATGAATCTGACCACAAATTTAATCAACAAACAAACGAGCTACAAAAAATTAAACAGACAGTGTTCGACTTGGAAGCTGCTCATCGTACCATCAAGGATGCTTATGAACTGGAAATATACCGTCTTAAAAAAGAACTTGACCTCAAGGATAAACAATTGATTACTATCCAGGCTCTGCAAGCTGCTGCTCAACAGGCACCACCACCCCCAGCTCACCAGGCTGGGCATCCTGCTTCTCATTCACAAGGCCCCTCAGACAGAACCCCTACCGGTCAAGCAATGCACTTGGGTGGAGCTCCTCCACCTCCTCCTGGTGGACCTATGGCAAGCTATGGCAAGCCTCCAATGTACGGAAATTCCCCAAATGTACCACCACCAGGGGTTTCTGGTCCTCCGCCGGCATCCAATGAGGCAATTGGTACTCCAAAACACCAAGGAAACTCATTACCATCTGCTCACCATCAACAAAACGGCACCCCATTGTCGCATCCACCACCTCCACCTGGTGCTTCTGTAGCTGGAGGCCCTCCTGGCGGCTATCAAGGCCCTCCTCCTCTTCGTCACCATGTCCCAAGTTATCCTCCAACCCAACAACACACCCCTCAGCAGCCGCGTAGTGAATTAGCACCTCTTGCGACTGGTGCTCCAATAGGAGGCGCTCCTCCTGCACCCATTACCGGCCCGCCTCCAGCAGCTACTAGTGCTCCTGCTGCTGCTCCAGTGGGTGCTTCTGGTCCTACCTCAGCTGCATCTGCTCCTGTACAATCAGCTTCCCTGGTTCCTGCATCTTCCGCCTCATCAGCTCCTGAAGGAAATGCTGCCACTACAACTGGCGGTGCCTCATTCACAGCTGCTGATACTTCCTCTCAAGAATTAGTCAAGACTGAACCAGGAACTCAACTTAGCGCCCATAATAAAGCTATCCCTCCATTCCTCAATTATCTTGATGTCTCGTCCGTTCCAGCGGAACGTAAAAAGCAAATGAATGATTATTATGTGTTGTATAATCCAGCTGTTCCTCGTGCTATGGACGTTGAACTTGTTCATTCTTTGGATCATAATTCGGTTGTTTGTTGTGTTAGATTTAGTGCTGATGGTAAATATTTGGCTACTGGGTGCAACAAAACAACACAGGTTTATAGTGTTGAAACTGGTGAACTTGTTGCGCGTTTATTGGACAGCAGTGTTCCTGCATCCGATGGCAATGTTAATGAAGGTACCTCTAGTGGTGATTTGTACATTAGATCGGTGTGTTTCTCTCCAGATGGTAAATTTTTAGCCACTGGTGCTGAAGATAAATTAATTAGAATTTGGGATTTGACTACTAGAAGAATTACGAAATATCTTAAGGGTCATGAGCAAGATATTTACTCTTTAGATTTCTTCCCAGATGGCCGTAAATTGGTTTCTGGTTCTGGTGACCGCACAGTTAGAATCTGGGACTTGACTTCCGGTTTGACTCAATTAACATTGACTATTGAAGATGGCGTTACTACCGTTGCGGTATCTCCTGATGGTAAACTTATTGCTGCTGGGTCACTCGATCGTACTGTTAGAGTTTGGGATGCTATTACCGGATTCCTTGTCGAGCGCCTTGACAGCGAAAATGAAAATGATAACGGACATAAGGATTCTGTGTATTCAGTTATGTTCACCGGAGAAGGTAAACAAATAGCCTCTGGGTCTTTGGATACTACAGTGAAATTGTGGTCTCTAAATGGTGCTGCTGGTGGCAGTACTAGCAAGGCCCCAGCCAATTGTGAAATCACCTATGTTGGTCATAAAGACTTTGTTCTTAGTGTCTGTGCTTCTCCTCGTGGAAAATACATTTTGTCTGGTTCCAAGGATCGTGGGGTTATTTTCTGGGAGAAGACAAGTGGTACTCCATTATTGATGTTGCAAGGTCACCGTAACTCGGTCATTAGCGTTAGTGTTTCTGCCAATCCAGTATTTGGTAATGGTATGTTTGCTACCGGTTCTGGTGATTGCAAAGCCAGAATCTGGAAATGGTTTGCCGTTCAGCCATGAGATTGATCTAGTGAGCCTAGATCTTTATCATTTTCATGTGCAGGTGTTATATTGATTTTTCCTCTTCTTCCTCTTATATATGTGTATATACATATATATTTATATTTACTTTTTTGTCCTGGTGTGCCAATAGTCTTTTAGCTTTCTAATAATAGAAAATATCTAAAAAAAGGAAAAGCTGTAGATCCGGTACCTCACTCACTCACTTGCTCAGCCTTAAAACAAGGCGCGCATTTAGCTTTTCTTTCTCACCGTTATCCAAGAATTCATTTCGTTTGGGGCTCGCCTTATAAAAAAGAGGGATGTCCCTTGATTACCTGGCAGAAATGTATATCAATAGAAAGAAGAAAAGATGAAAAAAATCTCTATTATAAGAATTCTGTGAAGATTAATTCATTTACGATATATTCCAAACCATGTACATTGATCCAAAAGCCGCTGCTCTCTTTGCTAGAGATCTGAGTTCTAGTTTGTCACTCGCACAGTCTTTTAAACACTGGGATACCTGTATGGCTAACTCTACATGCAAGATTGTTGCTATTATTATTATTGTTGTTGGTTCCTTGTTTGCTCTTGTTATCATTTGTTGCATCGTCAATGTTTTTTGTTGTGCCATTAGCTGTGTTGACTCTTGTCTTCGCAGTCTCTGTTGCTGCTGCTCCAGACATGAAACACGAGGCTTTCAAAAATTACAGGCTCCTGAACCACAGTACACAAGACAAGTAGAGCCAATTTATGTGCCTTATCAACACCAGGCTCATCAAGCTCCAAATCCATATGGTTCTCAAAAGTACTGAGTGGCGATAATTTGCAGAAGGGATTATTATGTCCTGTCATTTCCGACACCCGAAAAAAAAATGCATCAGCAACAGAATGTCTATTTCCAATGGTCTCTCCCATCGTTAAAAGCCTTACTGTCACTCTTTGCATTGTTTCATGATGTTAGATTTCCTTTTGAAAAAAAAAAAAAAAAAACTCCGCCTTGCATTTCACATACCTTCCGTTTATTATTATCATCTTTTCCCTTTCTCAAGATTACATTTCTTTCACTTTCTTCTACGGAGTTGCGCAATAATTTGGGTTGTTATTGCCTGCAAAAAAAAAATTAGTTGAAAATGACTAGATCCAGAGGTGAGAAACTATCGCGTTGAGCTTTGCTTAGGCGTTTGCTGAAAAGATCAAATATGCAAGTCTTCCAGATAGCCAGTATGTAAACATATTCATAATGTTTGATTTATCCAAAGATTGTGTGCTATTTCTGACAGACTAGTCGGAGAAAAAAAAAATCTGCATATTGCCCCCAGTTGGTAATGTTTTGGAACTTAAGGCTTGAAATTTGAGTTCATTCAGTGGTCAAGAGAGCTTTATGCGCCACATTCAGATTCAGGGGAAGGGGCGTTGAGATTTTTGTGAAGGAAATTGCATGTGCCGCCGCTCAGAACAGTTTCAAGAGAAGAAACAATGATCAAGGACTGAGATTGGATGGAGGACTTAAAAAGCGTTATAGAAAGGCTGCTTTAAGAAGTTTCGATTAACTCAATGATTTAGGAGACAAAAGTGTTGATCTATTTCCATAACCGGCGCAGTTAGCTAGGGATTCATAATACGCTATCTTTAATCTGTGGAAGTACTTCCTATTAACTGGGCTCTACATGTAGATGTCTTTCAGGTTAACACTTCTGATTCGATTTAGTTCTCTTGGAGAGCATTTTTTTTCTAAGAGTGATTTGTTCTGAGCACCATTCGTATGCAAGTTATGTTATGATAATTTTGAATATTGAAACAGGGCCATATCTAGAATAGCCTGACATGATGTAAGACCCATATTATATTGAAGAAAAGAAGCAGTGCATTATATTTTTAGGATTCATAATGCCTAAATAGTAACTACGTTCAATAAGTTCAGTACCGTTTGTACGTCACAGCCCACGTGGGTGTGGGACCAGACGGATCTTTGGGAGTTTGTTCCTTTGACAGAACCTGCTTTTGTCCAAAATCTCGACCCAATATACGTGCCTACCAAAAACCACAGACTGGAAACTCCTTTCGATGAAGATTCCCAAACCCTTATTTCCAATATTGATTATAATAATTCCAAAAGCAAACATTATCCCAATGATGATATTGATACTACTTACACTAATACAATCAACAGCGGAGACAATCAAACTTTGGCTAGAGAGTGAGTGCAGATATGTAACTTGTCATAGTTTTTTAACACTGGTATATCTACATGGCCAACTTTGTACGGGCGAATTTGGATGTTGCTGAACCACAACAGTATGGAACCGATTCATGTGCCTCATCAACATGAGAGCACAGCAAGCTAATAAGGCTCCAGATCCTTATGCTTTTCTGAGTGGTGAAAACTTTCAATAATAATTTGGGTTTCTCTGCTTGTAAAACAGACTAGTTGAAAATGGTCAGATCTAGAAGTGAAAAGCTTTTAATTTTGAGTAGCCTTCGGCGCCGACAAAAGAAAACAAATATTCAACTCTTGAAGATACTCAGTAAATATATATTCATTGTTTTTTTTATCTAGCCTATATTCTTTTTTTCCTATTGTTATTATTATTAGTATTATATATCTCCTCCCTTTTAACAATTTCACCTTGGTTGGTGCGCTCAGCATGCAGTGAAACAAACAATAGGCAGGCGCAAGAAAGATATGGACCTTGGAGCAGTATATATAATATATATATATATACTATATATTTATATTTGGCCAATTTATTGAATTTATTTCATTAAAACAATGAATTTTATTCTGCAATAAATCTCAAATAATTTACTGAGACAAGTAGTTATCGAATTTTGGACTCGTTTTTCCTCACAATTTGAAGGCCCACAATGCATACTTAGAATTTGAAGTTTTTTCCTTCAATTATTTAGAGGACTCATATAATCTTCCATAAAAGCAAATTATTTATCTCTTTCATTATAATTACAAAATTGATATTTTCCCTTTTTGTTTCATTCCATGATTCCTGAAAGACGTTCGCCACTGGCCACAATTTCTAATCTCAGAACAAATGATATAAGTGATAAAGTTGTGGTGAGTTCTCAAACTTTTCAGTGATTATTTAACTATCCGGTTAGTAGCGCAAAACTTTACTCATCGAATTCGAATAATCAGAACTCTCTGGAAAACAGTATGGTGCGGCTAGTTCCACAAAGCATTTTCTCTTCTTGTAATTCTACATGGACACAAGATTCATTTAGAGCAGTTTAACTGTAAAAATTTCTGAAGATAAAATAAATTTGGGGAAGTAGTCTCTTAGTATTTATTTTCTATCTGATTACTTGTTTATTTCTTATCTTATTTCCTATCTTATTCCTGAACTTATTCCATCTTATTCCTCATCTCATTCCTTATCTTATGACTACTATTCTATTTTTATTATCTATTTAAAGAGTTACTTAATAGCCTATTTCTTTTATATTATTTTAATAAAAAGTCAAGATAGTATTACAGTTTCTTCATAAGTAAATAAAGCAAACATGGAATAAAAAACCAAAGGCTTTAAAATTTAGACTGCATTCCGTGGCTAATAGAGCTTTATGTACCGAATTCAGATTCAGATTCAGGTTCAGATTTAGATTCAGATTCAGATTCAGAGGAGAGCTCTTTGTGCTTTTTGTGAAATAAATTACATGTACTTCTCCTCAGAACAATTTTAGAAGACCTAACAAGAATAAAGGAGTGTGATTGGATGGTGTTAATAAGCGTTATACAACGAATACTTAAAGAAGTTTCAATCATTTAGGAGGCGAAAATATTTATTTATTACTGGGACTGATGTAGCTAATAAGGAATCATAACTTGTTATTTTTGCGGCATGGGAGTTTTGCTTATTATTATAGCTTTATGATGGTTCCTAAGTTGACATTTTGTTCTTCGGACCATTCATATACAAATTATGTTGTGAAAATTTTAAATATTAAAACAAAAACTCATCCAAAATGCTACGCCAGTGTTACATTCTCCTTATATTAAAGTAAAGAATCACCATATTATTATTTCGGAGTACATTCCAAATTTTATGATTCCTTAATAGTCATTACTTTTAATGAGTCCGTCTACCAATCATATGCCATACGTCACGTGTGGGCAAAGGAACTCAAACGAATCCTTGGATCTTTGGAGATAACCCCCTTTTCAAATCCTTTTTTTTTTGTCGCCTTTGAATAGTGAGCACTTTTTCACTTGGGAAGATCATAAAAAAATATCACCAGATCTCGCCACCTGGTTATCCGTAAAGAATAATAATATAAATAGCCAAGAATTTATAAATTATGCCTGACCTTCAGAGACTTCAATCAAGGGAATCTATCAACGACTATTTGAATAATGGAAACAGTTATTTCACAACTCGTCGTATCATCGCCATTACTTTATTAAGTGTCGGTGTGCTATGTTTAGTTATTGTCATCACATACAAGATCGTTCACCACTTTAGAGAGAAAAAGAGAGTTACAAAAAAGGTTGACCAAGAATTCGTTCCCTTGGCAGAACCTGCTTTTGTCCGTGAGATCGACCCAGTCTACGTGCCCTCTAACAACCACAAGCCGGAAAATCCATTCGATGATTCCCAAGCCCTTATTTCCAACAATTCCCATAGCTCACCTTATCCAAATGATGGAATGGATACTTCTTACACACATAACATGAATAGCAAGCACAATTGAACGTTTGGTATAAAAGATACGTGTATCATCGTCGCTACGTTTCTAATTTTTGATTTACTTATTTTTTTTTCTTCTACCCCTGGTTTATTCCCCCCGCTATATTATCTTACACTCTGCTATTAAATGTTGTTGATGGTTTCTAATGAAGTAAATCTTCTAATTTGTTTTCTTCTTACTCGGTGAGTTTTCTTTTTTGAATATATAGGTGTCTGTCAAAGTACACTTTCCGAATTGTAAGCTATTCTAAATGTGTCAAATTTAATAATGTATTTATCACTGTTAATATCCAATCCTGACATAACCCATGAATATTTTATGAATATAATATCTATACCAAAACTACTGAAAAAGATGCAAAACCATCTCATATGCTCCTGTTTGACGGCTTTTGGCAGCCATTTCCCTCTTGGTAAGCTTATGTGTGGGTGTATATACCTTGTTGGTGTTGGGATTTTTCCCAAGAAAAACCATCGAAATTTTTTATACAAAGTAAAGCTGACGATGGAAATTTACATGCTACAGACTTTGTACTATCCATAACTATATATACCGATTACAATGTTTGGGTCATTATTGTCTAAGCTCCAAATACTAAACACCTGTGCCTTTTCTGGTGCCCGCACACCAGTAACAACCGTCTTCACAAGAGGCATGATGAAGACCCATAAAGGTGCTGCCAAAAGATGGATCAAGACTGCCAAAGGTTTCAAGAGAGGCAAAGTTGGAAGAAAGCATGGTAATGCTGGTTGGTCACAGAGATTATTGCAACATAAAGATGGTAAAACTGAATCTATGGGCAAAGGTCATGGCGATATGAATAAGAGACTCAAGAGACTTTTACCTTACCATTAAACTATCACCAGCAAAGATCTATTATTTTATTCAAGACATATTCATTGGTCTATCCAAGAACAATTTTGGAAAATTATCTGACATAAAGTAATATTATATTCCTGTGGAAAACCTACTCTCCCCATGTGTACATAGTCATGATAAATTTGGGATTATAGTTATCAATGACACTATCAAATCTCCATATATGATTTCCTCCACAATGTACATTACAATTATTTTCGTTTCTTTCGTTTTTTTATATTTTTTTATTAATAATTATTATTGAAACTGTAGCAAACGAAAAAAAGAGCACTATTTATTGTCTAAAATTTTATTCCCGACAGAAAAAAAAAATTAATCAGATTTGACGTAGAA
Organism: Saccharomycopsis crataegensis; assembly: GCF_037102585.1. Taxonomy (NCBI): domain Eukaryota; kingdom Fungi; phylum Ascomycota; class Saccharomycetes; order Ascoideales; family Saccharomycopsidaceae; genus Saccharomycopsis; species Saccharomycopsis crataegensis. Next base: position 272,431 of record NW_027043831.1, read on the forward strand.
ATGCGAAATATTTAAAGTACCATCACCAATAACTAATAGAAACCAGGTTTTTTCCAAATTAATATGAAGTTTTTTGAACTACAACATCCTTCTTAGCCTTGAAATCTTTATCATAAGAAGCTATGTCCCAGTTTCCCTCGGTGTTTCTCTTATATTCCACGGTTGAGAAATAGTGATAATTTGTTTTCAAACTAATCGCAAAAGGAATACGTTCAAAAGTACACATTCTCAATTTACAATAAGTGTTATCTGGGATTTTTTTGATTTGCTCCATGAACTCTTTCAAAGTTGGAGTTGCAATTTCATTAACATGAGTGATGAAATTAGTTGGTGCGATCCCGTATTGCTGAGCTGGTGAGCCAGATGAGGTATGAGAAACATAAACTCTGGATGGCAAATTCTTTAATTCTTGGCGGACACTATGATGTGGTTCTTGAATATTGGCACCACTCCAGGCAACGTAATGATCACTACTACCCACTTCCGTTGTCTTCACTTTAATTGTTATTTCTTTACTATTTCTGACAATAGTCAATTCAACTTCCTTTTCCTCTTCGAATGAAAAATCGTGTAACTGGGTTATTCTGTGAACTAAAGTACCGTTAAGTGCTAACACAATATCACCAACCTTCAATTTATCCAATTCTTCTTCATCATTCTTCTTCTTTTCATCATCTTTTGATTCTGCAACTCTGATGGCATCCTCCGCACAAGTAACTCTTGAAGCACAGAAGAATTGGAATCTGTCTGTTCCGATTTTTTCTAATTCAGCAATCCATTTTTCAGAAACACCCTGTAATCTGGCACTGGAAATTGTAAGAGCATAAAATTCGGCATCAATTATTCTGACTCTTGGGGTTTTGTCATTCTTCAAAGCTTCGATGACATTGTTCATATGGACAATATCAATACCCATTCTATACGAAACATCACCATCCGATCCAAGCTCTCCTAGATACTCCAACCAAATTGCTCTAATGGTTCCATCATCATCTGCTAAAACACCTGAATCACAATCACCACAGGTTGTACTGTCAATCACAACACTTTCCAAATTCAAACCTCTATAACGTGGACATGCGTGAGAGTATGGAACATTGATCGATAACAAGTCAGTGACAGAAGTTGTTGAGGCTAAAACTCTGAAATTGTAATTATAACCAATGAAGTTCAAGGAATCACCTCTATTTATTGGTGTCTTAGAAAATTTAGGGCTGATAACATCGGCATTAACCAATTTTGGATCATACTGGATCACAGAGTAGTTATAAGTTGGGTGCATGAAAACCACTTTGGCAGGAACAATAATTGATTCGGCAATTGTTACAAGAACATCACACATATCATGTGGGACATATTTTCTAGAGACAATCACATAACCTTTTTTAGCGTCAACAACCACCCCGTAACCTTTACAGCTTGAAAATGGATATGAGTCAAGAGCAGTTGGGAAACGAGTGTTAACCATGACGAAACTTCTAACTAACTTAGCACATCCTGGCTTAACATTTGGAACATCAATGAATTTAGCACTGAGAGTTTTTGATGGGTTTGGTGGTATAGATTTGGCCAACTCTTTATAATCCCAGATACCAGTTTCATCATTTCTAATGGCCAAAGTCGCGCCATACCAGTGACGATCAATGAAAACCACTCCAGATTTTTGTGATTGAATTCTATTCAAGTGTCTAAATTTGATTGGGACAATTTCACGATCAGGAATAGTTTCCATGACTTTGATAAACTCATCTAGATTTTGAGTTGTCTTATTGTTGATAGAATCGATGATCCAACCTTTACTAGAACCCCCGAAATTGAAAGTACCCCCAGCAAGACTGACAAACACACCCTTGACTGGAAGCACATACAGTCTTGCAATTTGATAACTCAAGTCATTGAACGAACCACCACTAATTTGCAAATATCTGTTTGGAGTAATTTTGTGCAAGTCTTGAACTTTGCAATCGACTTCAATATACTCACCATTTCTCTGCAAGAGAATATGAACATCATTACCAATTATGCTATCCAAAATATCATCCACCTTAATGAAAGTGGAAATATATTCGCCATTAATAGAAATCAAGATATCACCTTCTTTAATTTTGTTGTACGCTGGGCCTTCTGGTAAAATTGTCTCAGCAACTAACAAACTCATGATATTTGGAAACAATTTTCTTGCCTTCTCTTCAGCTTCTTCAGACAACCCTAAACGACGACATTCATCAAAAGGTTTTAAGTACCATTGAACTTGGATGGTACCTCTGGTGATTGGTTTTTCAGCCTGTATTAACTTCAATGCTCTAAGAACTCTATGAACTGGTAAGAAGAAATCTGTAGCTGAATCCGTCAGACCACCAGCCTGTAATGCTAAAGTATTACCTGAAATATCGATTACTGGAGACCCACTTGAACCACCAGAAGCACTAGCGGCTGCTTGAATATATTCTGTGTTAAAATCATTGTAAGTCATAAAACCATATTCTGGAGCGTTTCTGTCAAGTCTAGAAATGAACCCACTCAAAATACTCAATTTCTCACCAGCATCGTTACCAACAACACGGATTTCACAACCCACTTTAGCTAGATCCGGGCGCAATTTAAGTTCATTAATCTTCATATATTTTATTGATTTAGGGTCAAATTTCAAAAACCCAAAATCATGAACTGGGTCTCTGTAAATAGGTTTCACATCGGTTTCTTCATGATTGTCGAATACTGCGTGTCCTACAAATGGACCAGGTGAAACAACGTGTCTATTTGTCAAAATAATCCCTTTTTTTGCATCGACCACAAACCCGGTGGCTTCACTGACTATCGCGGATTCTGAATCAAATCTAGCAACTTGACAAAATCTGATCGCCACCACACTCTTGATAACTTTATCAATCGTCGCTTGCCATTTTTGAGCATTTTCTGAAATCACTGGCATAGTAATAGGGGCTTCAATGGCACCAGTACCGTCAATTTTACTGCTGGTACCATTTGACTGTCTCGTGTGGCCATTTTCTGGACCTGCAATGCTCTTCTTTCTTTTGAAGGCACCGTCATTAGGACTATCTTCATGGGCTCTCTTGGAAGAGTTCACTAGATCATTCCCATTCATTTTTATTTCCACTCTTTCTCCTTATCCAATCTATACAATATCTTAGGTGTTTAAATATTGTACTTCTTCAATACTAGCATTCTTTGCGTAAAGGAAATTAAATAAGAGAGACAAAAAAAAAAATTTCCACAATCCGGTTATGTTGCCCTGTCTTCTCAATCTGATATGGATTTCCACGGATGGTAACCATCACAGTACACCTCCAGAAGGGACAGCACATTTGATGTGGTTAAGTATCTAATTGCGGCTATAAATGTCCAGTAATTATCGGGAAACAGTAACAGTAGAAATATCCTGGAGAAACACAAATCTTCCTTCATCGAAGAAGATAGAGATGAGATGCACATGCAATAACATGCATGTCAGCAGAAGGGAAAATTTTTTTCTTCAAAAAAAAAAAAAAAAATTCCAGAGATGAGATAGAATCAAGGGAAGAACATTACCAAAGGATTAGAAACTAGAAGTTGAAAATGAAAATAAAGACTATTTCAAGATCAAGTGATACGTACATTGCGGAAAGAAATACTGATGAGAGTCGTATATCCCGTAACTTGAACCCTGCGCTCCACCCATTCGAAAGAGCTAGAGAATATCAGAAGGCATTGACAGCCACCAAAATGGAAAGAATGTTCGCACAACCGTTTGTTGGGCAGCTTGGTGATGGTCATAGGGATGCGATCTATTCTATTGCTCGTAATTTTGATAGTTTGAACAAAGTGGCCAGTGGGAGTGGAGACGGGGTCATCAAATATTGGAACTTGAAATCAAGAAAAGAGCTTGTCACATTTAAAGCACATTATGGAAGAGTTAGTGGGTTGATCGTTACACCAAATGGAAGACTATTAAGTTGTGGTCACGATAAGACCATCAAAATGTGGTCGGTTAATGATGAAGATTTCAAACAGCAAGCTAAAAAATTAAAGCAATACGATGATAATGAAGATGAGGAAAGTGATTTTGATGATGATGAAAGTAGTGACGAAGAAGAAGAAGCTGGCAATGAACTCGAAAATGGTTTCATGAATGAGAACGAAATCAATTCAAGTAATGGTTTAATAAAAACATATTTGGGTGAACACTCGTTTGAATCAATAGATCATCACTTTAATAAAGATTTGTTTGTCACGGGTGGCGCTCAAATTGAATTATGGGACTCTAACCGTTCAAAGCCTATTTCCAACTTGACCTGGGGTGCAGACAATATCACCACAGTACGATTCAACAATGTCGAGACGTCAATCTTGGCATCTGCTGGTAGCGATAACACCGTTATTTTGTATGATATTAGAACCAATTCACCAACTCAAAAAATCGTTAATACTCTCAGAACTAATGCCATTTGCTTCAACCCAATGTCAGCCTATAACTTTGTGTGTGCTTCTGAAGATAGCAATGTCTACGGTTACGACATGAGAAATATGAAGAGAAGTACCAACGTTTATAAAGATCATATTTCTGCTGTATTAGACGTTGATTTTGCCCCAACTGGTAAAGAGCTTGTGACTGGTTCATATGACAAAACTATTAGAATCTTCAACGTTAACGAAGGTCATTCAAGAGAAGTGTATCACACCAAGAGAATGCAGCAAGTTTACTGCACCAAATACTCATTGGATTCCAAATTCATTTATAGTGGTTCTGATGATTGTAATATCAGAATTTGGAGAGCCGTCGCCTGGGAGAGAACTAATGTCAAGTCTACCAGAGAAAGAAACAAATTAGAATACGACGCCAAATTGAAAGAAAAATTCAAGTTCATGCCAGAAATAAGAAGAATATCCAGACACAGACATGTGCCTATTGGTATTAAAAAGGATAGTGAGAAAAGGCAAATCCAAACTCAAAGTATCAAGAGAAGAGAAAACAATGAAAGATTGCACAGTAAAAAAGGCTCTAAACCATTCAAATCTGAAAGAGAGAAGCATATTGTTGCCAATACTTATAAATGATTTAGTTATTTTCTTTAGTATAATTTATGCATATCTATACTTGTCCTAGCTTTTTATTTTGTAAGTTCAACAAAAAAAAAAATAAAATAACGAATATGTCTTTGAAGATAAAGTTCATTTTGTTGGCTATTTAAAAAAATAGAAAAAATAAGCTCCTCATCAGGGGCTCGAACCCTGGACATTTCGGTTCCTTATGTTCTAAAAGCCGAACGCTCTACCAACTGAGCTAATAAGGACGAGCTTGATTCAGAGATGTTTTCTTAGTCCATATGCTGTCAATTTTATTAGATCCGTTCAGATGGTATATAACATACCAACTTTTACTAATATTTATCAAATTTTGGACTTATTTCGTTGGTTTTTAGTGTCTTGCATTCTATTTGGCATTTAATTAACTCCTAAGATATTTTATACTTACTCTGCGCTGGTACAATGATGTATCCATTGGTATCCAGTACCACGATATTACGCAAAGCACAGAATTTCAATCAGGTTTGAACTCTCTGGTTAATTGCTATTGAAAAGTAACGTCATTGTTGGCCAGCCACATGAAGGAAACCCTTGGTTACTTATCTTTGTATTATTTTCAAGTATACATTATGAATCTTTCATAGCATAAAAAACTTTATAAGAATGTTGCTAGGGCTGTCAAATCGTCTTTAAATGCTTTTCTTTTTATATATAATTGAGTTCGGTGGTATTTGATGTACTGATGAGATGAATTATCATCAGTGTATAATCAGGCATTCATATTTATAACCAATAGAATGAGATACAGTTATATGTATTTATGCGTTATAAATTTTAACTAAATCATGTGTATTTTGTTTTATTTTATCTCTACTTCTTTTCACCCCTGTTTTTATAATAATAAAGTGAATAATTTGATTATTGAGAAAAAAAGAAATAAATTGTCTGGAAAGAATTTGAAAAAAAAAGTAAAGTGAAATTAAAAATCAGCGTATCCTTTTTTCTTTTCCAAAGAAAACCCAAGAAACTCTTCTTTTGTTTTCCGAACCTCAGTAGCCGGGTCTGCCACAATAGTAAATGGGGTTATTATTACCGTTTGCATCCCCTTGAGGTTCACTATAAGGGTTTCCGCCATTGTTGACATGTGTAGACATTGTAGTCCACAGAGACACAATAGAGGATATTCCATGAGAATTGAAAGAGGAGACTGACGGAACAGAGGTACTGAATACCGGTGGAGAGGCACCAGACTCAGAGTGAGTGGTCAAGTAAGAAGGTAAATCATTTGAAGTGGTAACAGTAGAGGTTGGGTGAAAGATGGAACCAGAGTAAGAACTAGTTGATAAACTTAACCCAGGACTAACATATAATGACGCATATGTTGAGGTTAAAAATTGAGCTGTAACTGTCGTTGGTTTTGGTTCACTAGTGAGGAAGGAGCTAGCAGTGCTGTCTTTCAATGTAGTAAGATCAGTATCATTTTGAACGGAGAACACCGAAGAGTCATTAGTTTGGATGATTGGTGCGACATAAAGCTTTATGTTTATAGGGTCAAACACTGTGTAGATTCTTTGCAAGGTGGTGATTCCGAGATAAAAATTTACATCATTTCCCAGGGATTGCATGGCAATTATACATTCGCCAGCACCAACGGAAAACAAATTATCACTCATTGGCACTGTGATGTCAAATCCATCAAATTGGAAATTGAGAGTATCATTGTTATCACAAGAAACCGTATCATCAGGGTCGGAGACGTTGAAATAATCATAAACAATGTATTGGTAAATTGCATCCGGAAGAGCGAGCACTGATGTACCAGAATCAAAAATTGCGGTATATGCAGTACCATTTTGAAGCAAAGAGGTCATACCGTTATCACCATTGATGGAAAATCCTTCAAAATCAACCCAATAATTAACAATTTTTTTGGTAGTCGACAACTGAGGAACGCAGTTCAATTGAACCAAATTACCTGAATATTTCGCAACATCAACTCCCCCGAACACAATACTACCACCATCGATCGAGGATTGAGTCCCAGCATATAAGCCAAATATTCCTCTGTCAATGAGTCCCTGATTTACCAACAGAGTAACAAAGTTTGGATATCTATTGATGTAAACGTTTTCTGAACCAATTGGACCAAGCCCAAGTAAAGCGGTGATGCCATTACCCAGGGAATATACATAGGCGAATTGATAGTTTCTAAGAATCTCACCAGATAAGCTAACATCATCCGTTCCCATATAGCCCCAGACATCACCACTAAGGTATTGCATGTCATAAGTGATGTTCAAATATTTGAAAGTAGAAGAGTCGCTTGGAGTGAAGGAGCCAATGAAGTCGACAGAATAATAGCCAGTGGTGACATTAGGCAAAGAAACATACAAATCAGAAGAAGCAGTATCAAGAACCACCAAGATTTCTGAGCCAGGAGTCCCAACGCTAAGTTCCATCATAAGATCAGATTGGTCGATGTATTGGACAGATGCTTGTATATACCGGTCGGATCTTTTTGCAAGAATGGGAGTCCCATTTGCCAAGAAAAGCAAGTGAAGAATGAAGACAACAGATGTGAAAAACATTTTCAATGTAGTGATTGGTAGTATAAAAAAACAAGAACTGAGTAATTTTGTGGCAGCCATGGCGAACACAAATTCATTTAAATATTGCAGAAATTCATGGTCACCAACAGTTTTGCCCTTATTTCAAGGATAAATGAGTAGTATGTCATCTTATTAGTAGCATCGGCATCTGAAACCACTTAATATTTTAAAAATAGTTCTATATTTATTATTATTGACGCTGCTTTCAATATTGATGCAAATCGGAATCGGACTATTGGTGCTCTGCAAAGTGGATCATGCAATGTTGGAAAATTGGATTTCCCAATCTGACAGAATGAATGGGATGCACCAACACCGAACAAATTTTAAATCCCACTCAGTAAACCAAAACTGAAAGTGAATACAAAAAAAAATAACAACATGAGCCAGCAAATAACTTAAATTTAATTAAAAAAAAAAGGGGTTAATGCTTTAGTTTACAGTATTTCCTTTTTAAAAATAGGTACGCATTAACTTGGGAGGATAAGCTAGACTTGTCAGATGGTCATATCTCTTCTAGTACAATAACTGATATGAAATAGCAATCTATAAATAAGAGAAGAATGCCATATATATCAATTATAACTTTTGATGAATGATTTGCCACACATTTGATTAATTGCCACAGCATTAGCAAATGTTACCCGACTCCCTAAAGATGGCAGCAACGTGATGAAATAAAAAGTCAAACAATTTTCAATTAAGCAAGTCTTTAGATCAACAAGCTCCAAAGAGTGCCAAATTTTTCTTTTTTTCCCCAAAGACAAAGAAATTTTCGTGATTATTGTGATAAATCTTTGTGAACATCAAATATTTCTAATGATATTTCTGTGAAACTACACTCTGATTTCCTAATGTCCGTAGATAATCACCGGAAAACACAATCGAGTCATTTTTTGATCTTGAATGATTGTGTTATTATTGAGCCTCACCGAGGATCCACAGAAAAACCCAACCTTCAACGAATAGAATTCAACGAATAGAATTCGTTGAAGGTTGGGGTATAGCCTGTGCATGCAGTGGAACAAACAAAAAGCACCACTCTGCAGCAATGGCACATGACTTTGTGTGCGCGTGTGTGCAACTGTGGGCTCAACATGAACCGTTTACCCTGAGCAAAGTTATATAAACTAGCCAATTTCTTGTGGATTGATATCTTTAGTGAGATAATATAATACACCTTATAATTAACTGAAAGAATCTTCGGGAACCCCACCCCCCCTTTTTTTTTTTTGCCAACAATAATACTTCCCTCAAAAAAAATATGGCTTCTGTTGCTGTAGCCCACGGTACCAAAACCATCACTATCGAACCTTATAATAGGAAATCTCCCTTTAATTCTATCCGTTTAACTCCGGTTCCTGCTCATAATTCCCAAACCGATGGTAGAGAAGTGACGGAAAAAGATTTGGTGGCTGATGCCAGTTCTTTGAGAGCCAAATATTTTCCTAACCAGGATATTGCCGATGTTGAAAAACGATTCAACATCAGAAAATTCCAAGAAGCTGCCCCATCCGCCCATAATGATGTTCCGGTGATCGAATTGGACTCAATTGATTTTTCCAAGTATATTGAGGGCCCAGAAGGATTAGAGTGCAGGAAACAATTGGCAGCTAAACTTGAAAAGTCAATTTCTACCTATGGGTTTTTCAACATCACTAATTGGGGATTCGATCCAAAGAAATTAGAGTATTTGAGAGCTATTTCCCAATCAGTGCTCGAAATTCCTGAAGAGGATAAGTTCAATTATTTAGCCGGGGCTCGGCAAACTGATTTGGAAGACAGAACCAAGTCCCTTGGCGGCGAAAGAGGCTTAGGTTTCAAACCAAGGGGATACTGGGCCATGCAACATGGAGTAAGAGACTCCATTGAACACTATAACTTGAGAGATATGAACCAGGATGATTATTTCTTTGATCCTAACAGAAAGTACCCTGATGTGGTGCGCGCTTTCTTGCCAGAACTCTCGGAATATTATAAGTTTTTGCATTTTCAGGTCTTGAGAAGATTATGTAACCTCTGCGATATCATCTTGGAGAAGCCAGAAGGTTTTTTGTGGGAAAACTACTTCAAAGTTTATAAAAACGACTTGAAAAACTCTGGAACCGGTTTTGGCAGATTGATGCATTATTTGGGAATGACCGAGGATGAAGAGAAACTTACCAATAAGACTTGGTTGAGAGGACATTCTGATGGTACTGCTTTTACATTTATTACTTCGCAACCGATTTTATCATTACAAATTAGAGATTACTACACTGGTCAATGGAGATATGTTGGACACAAGCCTAATGCCTTGATTGTTAACATTGGTGATGCCATGGAATTTATCACTGGCAGCTATTTCAAATCTTCTATTCATCGAGTCATCTCTCCACCAGAAGACCAAAAGAAATTTGAAAGATTAGTATTGATTTATTTCCAAACCCCAAAGTTGACTTCTGTTATTGATCCAGATTCTCTCAACTCTCCAAAATTGCAAAGATTAGGATATAACACCCCAGAGGAATGGGAAAAATGTACATTTGCAGACTGGGATGAGGAAAAAGGTCGTTTATTTGGTCGCAAAGATGTCAATGATGTCCAAGGTGATGAACCTCTATTGGTAAAAATTTTTGGAAGATATCACGAGAGATGGTGGCAAGCTGTCAAAGAAAATTAATGAAGTAGTAACCTTCTTATTTCTATATTCAAGTTTTTTGTTATTGGTTGTACTTACTTTTCTTGTTTACGCTTTTCTTTTTGGACATATTAACATGGTTTTCAAATTTTTTTTTTCTAATTTAAGTGGTTTTTGGAATAATAATAATAATGATATATTTTAAAAAATATTTGTACTGGGTTATATATTGTAGAGCAAACAATAACCTTAGTGTGGGTGGGCACTGATTGATGTTGATTAAAATGTGGGCACCTCCGGGTAAATAGAATCATGATTTTCAACATTGACAGACGCTTTCCCCAAAATTGCGAAGAGAGAGGCTGAAACAGTTTAGAAACAAAAAGTCACAATAAAAATCACTTAATCAATAATATTAATAAACCATGCCCGAAGTATCTGAACAGGCAATAAAAACTGCAGATGAAGCTGCAATTTCCAATGTCCAACAGCCATTATCGCCAGACTCAGAAGTGTTGCCCACAGAAAATAATAATGACAATCATAATAATAATAAAAATGATGATAATGATGGAAATACGCTGACGAATTACAAAGAAATATACGAGAGCTTGTTAAACCAGTATAATACGCAGATTACTGAATCAGAGAAACTTTTCGCCCAGGAGAAAACTCTTCGAAAGATCCTTAACAACCTTTCGAGAAAAAACAGCGCCATACTAGATTTGCTAGCGGAATACGAGGATGGAATGGCGAAATCCTCAGAAGATGTCACTCTGGAAATTTCACAGGATAGTAATATTAATATTAAGGATAAACCACCTCTACAATTTTTGGAAGCATACCTGCTGGAAAATGCCCCACTGGTAACTAAGAAAATCGAAACAATTATTGAAAAAAAACCAGAATTGGCCACGATCCTTCAACTTGCATTGGATGTCAATTCGAACCAGGAGACCCATCTGAAATTGGGAAAGTCACAGGAGATCATCAAGAGGCATGAACAATTATTCCAATTATACAATAATATTCCATTGCTTCCACTGGACAGAGAATTGATTTGCCGAGAGCAAAACCCTTCCAGTACAAGCTCATGGTTAAAACTCAATTACCCTAAGATATTCAATGACACAGGCGATCTTTTAAACACTCTACGGCCGTTACCGGATACTTCTGCATATATCTTATTAAATTCCTTGATTTCTTTGCCAGAAGGAGTGAATGCAAAGGATCCGAAGTTAAACCAGGCCAGAAAATCGGGAGAAGAAGAGAAGCACGAGGAAGACAGGGAAGCGAAACGTCAAAAGGTCGAATGAGAGAGGTGTGATGTATTGCTTATTATAATGCTAAGAAAAAAAAATTTAACAAAGAAATAAACCAGCTCTACCGAATGGAAAAAGTCCATGGCAATTGGTAAATAGCTATGGAATGAAAGCATGTCATTGAAGAAAGGGGGTTTATGTAAAAACAAAAAATTTCTAGATGAAAAGGAGAAAAAAATAAGGAGAATAAATGTTAACAGTGATATCACTACAAACACGTTAAGCAAACTAATCTAGCTTTTGTTCTTTTTTGTCTATTTTCCCATCTATTGTCTAGTACGGATAAGTCTCCCGAGCATATCTAATAACAGGCTAGAATTTCTTTATAAGAGTATAGAATAATGTAACATCAAAGAAACCCATGTTTGAGTATACAGAACCAAAAACCGTTTGACCCTCTACCTGAGCTTGTAGCCATTAATAACAATAAACATCATTGTATGCCTTTGATTAGTAACAAGCTTTCAAGCAGAAGTACAAAATACAGTCAAAATACAGTCAAAACACAGCAATCAACACAATATTATTTACGGTGCGCTCCATACGGATGACAATAGCTCCTTTTCGGAATGTCGCTCCAATATTTAACCATTACAACGAGAATTCTAGTTCTAAAATGTCTATTGTATCAGATATGATTAGCCAAAAAGTTAATGTGGTTGTAATAAAGTTGACAAGTCATCAATTGCCGGAATTCACGAAATATTCCGGTCGTATTCATTTTGATTGGTTTTCATCAGAGATATAATGTTTCACGATTCCGTTCCAGTCAGAAACAAAACTATTTAAGGCAATTTCATTTTTTTCAAAGAAATCCTCATCCATCTGCAATCTTCTAATGTTATTGTTCTTCAAATTCGGCCGGAAATCAATGTTTTTGATCAACCCATATTCCGAAAACTTCATTAAATGCAACGGGAAAGTTTCTATATCGAACTGTCCGCAGAACCGTCGGTGTAAAACCAGTTGCACATTTTCATAATTAAGATCACGGTTTTCGTTGTTTTCAAACCCTTCGTCAATGAACTCAACATATTTTCGGTGACATGGTTTGGCTAAACCGGCTTGGGAATTATCGTCAATGAAATGCTTGTCATTTCTCGGATAATTCTCATACTTGATGTTAGCCTGCTTTAAACTGGTGATTTGTTCTTCTTTCAAAAATGGTAATTTCCGAGATTCCAATTGAACTTTCAGGAATAATGGGGTATCAGGGTAAGGGTTTTTGATCACCAAGTTTCGATCATAGACTCTCCATCTATAAGACACGTACGACAAGCATCTGGTCAAATAGAAAGTTTTTCGGTACAAGTAGTCATAGAGCAGAGGATTTTGCCATTTGTAAAGGAGGTCTAAATCCTCCAAGATCAGTTCTTGATATCTGATATCAATTCCGGCAAATCTAACCAATCCTGAGAATTTTATGGTGAAAAGATACAAAACTTCAGGAAACATGGTATCAAGCAACGAATTTATAACTAGCCAATACAACTGGGAGATTCTTTCAATCACCGATAAAGACCCATAATTATGGAAAATGTATAATCCCGTAGGTGGATAAAGTGCAGTGAATTTCGATAATAATGTGTACAAAACTCCCGGGGAGTACGAAATGGCCCTTGATGGGTCATAGGAGGCAAACAATTCCTTGTTGTTGATCACCATTTCATCTAGGAAGACTCGTAATTCATGCAAGTGGATGAGCACTTCAGTACTGATCATATCTTGCACGTGGACTTGAAACTCCACCAAATCATCATAGATCTCTACCACGAGACCGGCATTTAAATTTGGAACGTATAGCGATGCGACATTTCTCATATAGTAACTGTGAATGAATGGAAAAATCCTTCGTAGTAGCTGCACTGGATATACCGAATAATTGCTCATATGGTCTTCTTGTAAAATGGTTCTAAATCGTAAAATCACCTGTTTTGATAGCGAGGTAGAAATGAAGCCCCCAACGAATGCCAATAAAGTCTTGAAGTCTTGTTCATGAAACATGGATGCTGCCAAACTAACCATTGAATAAGCCATGATTTTATGAACTGCCGAGAGATATTGATGACTAGAAATGGTTTTGGGCTGGTTTATTGTGTCAATGACATCTTGGGCAAGTTGTAAGCCTGTCAACTTGTGTGATAGAACAATTTTTTTCAAGACATCGATGTCATGATTTAGACAATGATTTTTTCTGGATGGTCTGGAAAGTTGGTTCAATATGAGACTACCGCATAATGTCATATCTTCATGAAATGAAATTTTCGAGACAAACCCATAATCGATCAAAGCTTGGAACCAATTTTCGAGTCCTCGTCGATACTGGGCAAACTCAACATCATCCTCCCCGCACAACACAAAAAGCTCGTCGGATTTTAGCACTTCATAAAACCACTTATGACGGCTGAGTTTGTTTAATCTGAACAAGGTGGGTTCATATGTGGAGTTCGGGAGTGGGGAATATTTCATATTGGGGGTTATGGTTGGGGCAAATTGTTTGTATGCTGATTTTGGCTTTACTCGGTATATTGGATTTACTGTGAATTGTGGTTTTGGTTCAATGGCCGGTTTTCTCTTAGCAGACTTAGATTTTGGACGTGATGATGATGATAATGATGATACTGATGGTGACGGTATTAATGGCAATGAGGATGATGATGATGATGATGATGTTGATGATGATGTGGAAACTGATGGAGATTCCCCAGACTTTTCAGCCTCCCAATCTATAGTTGAGCATAGGGTTTGTTCCGGGGGTAGTGGTCTTTCGTTCAATAATTTAGAGCAATCTACATCGAATTTTTCCGCAGCAAATAAATACCCTTGTCTTTTAAGCTCCTGAAACTCTTCTTCTAAATCCCCGGTATCCATATTCTGCGGTTTCCTCTGTTCCCATCCTTTGAGCTTCATTTTCTGCAGTTCTGGCAAGTCGATGAAATTACACACCAAGTTCCTTTCCATGCAATTATAGCAGATATCCAACTCTTCACCACATTTTATCCTTCTTTTTTTGCAATTCAAGCATCCTAACCGCGAATTCTTGTGCTTTTTCCGTTTCTTCTTCGATGAATCTATGGCGCTGGGGTCATGGATGTTGATAAATGTTGGAGTGGTCATTGTTCATGTACTATGGTCACCGCTCGGTATTAACAACAATACTTCCACCCACGAAAAAGAACACAACTGTTTTTGAACGGCAATATTACTATTACTATTATACGACCCCAGTGTGATAAAATAAAAAAAAATGACAAAAAGAAACAAATAACTAAAAAATAATAACTAAAAAACAATATTCTTTATCTTCCTTTCTTCTTCCTTTTTCCTATTTAAGCACCAAACGTTCACCTTTTTGCGTTTTTTTTTTCTTGGAGTGCGCAAAGTTTATACTTTTTTGACTTTTGTTTGGATCAATAATTGTTCTTTCTACAACACAACACGCCAATACCTAGTAAATTATAACGGTTACTAACGTTGTTAGACTTAGTAATCATTTTATTGTCATTAGTGATTAATCATTTTATTGTCATTAATGATAACATCTTATAAATTCATCGAAAAAAAAAAACCGGATTATTTTGACTAATAGACACGTTGTTTCTCCTGTTTCATTTGTAGGAAACGTTGTAACTTTATTAGATATTTATGTGTAATGGGATTTTATTAAATCAACAGAGGGTCTTCAGATGCAGAAGAATCATATCCTTGTCCTCGGAATAGCTCTGAAGTACCATTTTTAGGTCAAGAAAATTGAAGAAATTTGCCTGGTTGAATTTAGGGTTCATTACCGGCTGGTAATCAATATTCTTTAGTAACCCAGAATCAGAAAGTTCCATGAGCTCGAGTGGAGACTCAAAAACATTAAACGGATTTGTAGAATTATCAAGAAATGAAGTCACTTCAAAATATCTCTGGTCAACATTCTTATTGACAGTGGTTTTAGAATCATTATAACGAATGTTTGCAGGATGATTGAGTTGCGCCATACTGATTGAGTCCGCGGTGTTCAATTGTTCAATAAGTGAAGGATCGTTGGCCGGATAATTTTCTTTTATTATCGCCCCAGTTTTAAAGCTCGTCAATTGTAATTCTTTGACAAATTTAGGTTTTCTAGAAGCAAACCTGAACCGCTCCTTGAAAACTGAAGGAGTCTTCAGAAATGGATGAATTAACTCCAAATTGCAAACGTAATCTCTATGACGAGTTGCCAAGAATGAGATCATTCTTGTTAAATAAATTGTTCTCCGATACAAGAATTCATAAACTTCTCTGGTAATCTGCGAATTAGCATAAAGGTTTTGTAGATCTTTCAAAATATCATTGATCAAATCCATATTGAATCCCGCCCAATGAATGCTTCCTGAAAACTTGGCACTGAAAAAATACTCGGCCTCAGGAAAAATATTATCCAAAAAATACGCTGTGGCAGACCAGTGGAGATACATGATCTTATCGATGGTGTTAATTGATTTGTGAACCTGTTGGAAATAGACGATTTCAGATGGGAAAAAATCAAAAAATCCATTAGTAAACCTCGATTCAAGCACAACATTATGTTCGGTGACAAAATTCGGATTGAAGCTATCAAGCAATTTTTGATCACCGAGAACTTGATTACTAATAAACTTTATCAAATCGTTTAGTTGGAACCGCGCCACGGAATAAGGGTTCAAATTCTGATAACTTAAAAAACTTTCAAAATTTAATAGTTCTTGGAAAAACTCTTTGAAGCTGTCCGTTCGATACGATGGAACGAAAACCTTAGTTATGATTTTTGAGTAAAAATCTCTGACGGAAGAAAACATGAATTCGGTATACTTCTGCTCTTCCTGAATCTCAGCATCACAACAATATTGATATTGTATATCCTTTGACACCTTGTCAACTACCTCAGATGATAAAGAGCTAGAAATGAATCCGTTAATGAATGCTGCAAGAGATGAATATTCTGCTTTCGATTGTAAAGTCAACCCAATGTTGATCAATGAGTAATGTAACAAATATCTGAAGTATCTGAGATACTCAATACTAGATGCCAATTGAGGTTGGTTCAAAGATTCTATCACATTCTGGGCATGCCTTAATCCTTTCAATTTGTAGTGGCTGCGCCATTTTTGAAGGTTGCCAATGATGGTAGGACTTCGATCCGCCATCGAGCTTTTGTAACAATCTTTTTCCATGTTTACCAATATCAACGCCATCGCTCTAGAAATGGCACCATTGTATACTGCCAAAGATTCCCACGAGCAGTATGAAAAGTCAGTAAACCACCCGCTCATTAACTCCCTTGCATAGGCAAGAGCTTCCTCGTATTCTCCACATACACTAAACTTGACTCCCAGTGAGAAAGTTCGAGGATATTTCCTGATACTTAATTGACGAAGTTTAAAAGTCGTGGCGCTATTTTCGTGATTTGGCAAAGGAAATCCATGATTCGACGGATTCAAATTAAATCTTGCAAAGTGCATATTCATCTGTCCATGGCCATTTTTTGACTTTGTGTTTTTATCATTGTCGTCATAGTTATCAATACTGTTAATAGAATATTGATTACTTTTTCCATAGCTGTTCCTGTTTGCATGTTTGCCACTGATATTGTTGCCGCTGTCATCACTATTATTACCAGTGGTATGGTTCGGGCCGTAAACTTTAGGAATAATGCTGAACCGCGATACCCCCATGCTAAACTGGAATTTATCAAGCTCTTGCTTCATATTCTTGAAGTGTGGTGACGACTCAACCATGGGTCGTCTTCCCGGGATCTTTCCCTGTTGATTACCGATATTCCCAGGATCAAGCAAGTAATTGGGGTTGTTTTTTATATTTGCGTCAATGACTTTCTGCTTTTGCTCCGGGGTAAGGTCCAAATAGCTACATCGTATTCCTTTATCTAAACAATTGAAGCAAGAATCTAGCTCTTCACCACATTTCAATCTCCGTCGTTTACAGTTGAAGCATCCTAGCCTAGAATATTTGGATTTTTTAATTTGTTTATGCTGCTTCATCTCTCAATTCTCAGATGACTTCAACAGGATCTCTTTGTTTTGTTTTTGTTTTGTCAATGTGAGCCAAATGGACGATAAAGTGCCAAAGAAAAGTGAAAATGTTCCAGTGGTATTCTGAGTGGGAATGTTAAAACCATATGAGTAGAGAAAGTGCATTGCGATAGAGAGGATTTTAGGAATAATCATGGCGCTTTTTTTTTTTTTTTTGCCCTCTTCTCCTCACTAACATTTTTTCTGTTCTTGGCGCTTGAACCAGCATAATAACCACAGATTTGCTAGGTATTGTTAAACATTTTATAATATTTACAAAAGCGGAATTAGCATCATAAACTTAGAATATATGAAAATATGATCTATAGTACCAAAAAGAAGAAGGAGAAGAAGAAGAAGAAGAAGAAGAAAAAAGAAAGCACTTCGCTAAAGAAATAATAATAATACAACACTATAAGTGAACAATCAATCACACGTAATAATCAGTTCGAGATTTTCAAAGTTTTAGACATTCATTTTGCGATCCAAAATAAGGGACTATTTCAAATATTGACCTGCGATTCGTAAAGTTCTATAATCTGATCAGGACTAGTAGAGTCTTCTGGTCCTTTATCATCACGAAGTCTAATAAACCGAGGAAAACGAAGACTAATCCCCTTGCCATATTTATCTGCCCCGGTCTTATAAACTGGCGACAAAGACAAATCGGCAGTCCGGATTTCAAACACAAGATTTGGCTCAAACCACACGTCTGGAGAACTTTTGGAATTATCTTTATCGTAACGATAATAAGTTTTTGGTTGACTGATAACGGTACCCACTAACTTCTCACTTAAACTAGCAAAATCTTCATCGGAGAATCCAGTACCAATTTTGCAAGTGGTTTCGTATTCCCCGGAATCTGGATTGTAGCACCCAAGTAAAAACCCACCGTATTTACCAGTACGTTTACCTTTACCATGGTACCCACCTAGACATACCAAATCAATAGAATCACCGATATCTTGAAGATAATCCTTCTTGAGCTTGAGCCAATTGCTGGACCGTTGTGATGGCTCATAGGTACTGCTCATCAATTTAATCATCAACCCTTCGCAAGAGTCTTTGATACTCTGATCTAAGAATTGTTGAATTTCTTCAATATTTTCCAAGTTCTTGTACGTGGCAAATTGAAACTGTCCTGGAGTGATTTGTAAATGATCCATCATTATCGCTCTTCTTTCATTGAATGGTTTATGAATCAAGGGTTCATCGTTTAGACAAAGTAAATCAAAAGCAAACACACAAATCTGCACCTTGATATCCTCTAATTTCACATCTTTTCTTTTTCTGGTAGTCAATACCTGGAAAGGAAGGATTTTCTTGTCGACGCGATCCCAAGCAACCGCTTCACTATCAAGAATCAAGGATTTCACCAGTTTTCCAGGCTTGATGAAATTAGAAAGTGCCTGGATCAAATCAGGATAACGTTCTGTCATATCTTCAGAGTTTCTAGAATAAATCTTCACTTTCCCGTCAGATAACAAGTGAATCTGGGCTCTTTCCCCATCATATTTATATTCACAGGTAAAGTTGGTATTGCTGAACTTATCCAAGATTTCGGTAATGGCTTTTGTGGGCTTTGCCAACATTGGTTTCAAAGGAATTCCTGGTTGTAAGCTGACATTATCTTTGAGATTTAAAACCCCGTGTTCCATTGCAGCTTTAATGATCACCTCATAATTTGAGACTTGGTTGAAAGTATCCTTGATTTGCAATTCCGCATCACTAATCAAACTTGGATCGATCTTGTTGTAATTCTTTCCCTGTTTCTGATACTCAAAGCTCAATAAACTTTTGGCTAACGCTAATAATATACTTTTGTCGGCCAACCCAATTCTAAGTTTTCCTTCAAGCGACCTGATCAAGAACTTTGCTTCTACCCCATTACAAGAACTCAACATTCTGACAATGATTCCGATTTTCTTGCTTTGTGATGCCGACCCGGTACTCTCGGCAATTTCTTTCAAGTTCTTGAAAACGGTTTCAATTGTCAATGGTTTTGGTTTGAACATTAACGATTGTCTGGATCGAGAAGTTTGGGCAATCAGCCCCAAATCCCCAGTTTCTTTATAATTAGCCTTAATTGTAGCGGTTGACCGACCAGTACTTTCACAAATCGACTTGATCAACAATGTTTCTCCTAAACCAAGTTCTAGATTATCATAGTCGGGACCAAGTTTATTGATCGATAGATAAATAATGGTAACAAGCGATTCAGGGCTGTTTTGTAATACTTCAAAGAAAAATTCTGAAACAATTTCAATGATTTTCAAACGAGAAGATTCTTGTTCGATCTTATCAAAAGTTTTACAAAGGAGACTGTAAAGAATTGGTTTTGATTTCTCCAATCCCGCTACTTTGGTATCGATTTTATCAGCAGCAAGTTCCTTTTTAAGGTCCTCATCACTTATTTGGACAGATGGTTTAAGCTTCTTTGGCGACGAGGATCTTGACGGGGAGCTTGATCTTGATCTCTTACCAACCACAGATTTTTGTTGCTTCTGTTGATCTTCTTCATCTTTGATGATTTTCTTTTTCTCTGGTGATTTTGGGGTATCGGATTTCTTCTGGTCATCAGTTTCCTTCACTGATTTTGACGTATTTTTTTTCATTGAGGTGAAAAATCTTGCCAAAGTTTGTTGTTTTGCCATGATTAATGTTGTAGGATAAATATATAGCAGTGATTTCCTATGGATAAATGGAATTATGTTGATAGACAGCGAGGTTCTAAGTAAATAAGCAATAGGAATTCTTTGCATATGGAATCAAGAGCAAAAAAAAAAGAAGCCACAATAATTGAGAAGAAATTGTCAATTATTGTAATTTTCTTTCTTTTGAGTATAGTTTTATAATTTTATAAGATAAACTTGATGGAAAGTGTTGATCCACACGTACATGTTATATATAAATAAATGCTTCGCATTTTTTTTTTCTCTTATTTTTTTTTTTTTTTTTATTTTACGTGACTTGATTTGAATTTTTCGCCATGACGCGTCACACACTAGGTGGTGATGATATTAGATTGGGAAAAAACAAGGGTAGCAAGATCATAGGCAATTGAAGAGTTTATAAGGAGTGTATTATATAAAGATATTTTGAGAAGATGGAAAAATAAAATAAAACAGAGCACACATAGAATAAATAGAATGAATATTACGTTATTGTCAATCGTCACCTTCTTCTCTTGGGTCTGCAATCCCATCTTCGTAAATCGCAAAAACACATTCACTTTCTGGCAAACAAGGACTATCATAAATTTTGCAAATTCTCTGTTCACCTCTGCCTTTTTTCAATGACAATCTTGTAGTCGACGCATGTGCCAAAATATTACCACCAATAGGTTTCTTTGGATCGGGATTAAATGACATTCCTCCATCTACCTGGGCTACCACTTGATTGGTGATGACCACGGCGATTCCAAACTCATCAGCCAATCTTTGAAGGGCTCTCATATATTTAGCAACATGCATTTGACGAGCGCTTAATTCACCACGACCAGAATAATCAGTACGATACAATGCCATGATTGAGTCGACAATGAGTAAAGAGAACCGGGATTCGGTCATCATTTGCGCCGCTTGCGTAAGAAGCTGTAGTTGATGATCAGCATTGTAAGCTCTAGCATACGCCACATTGTCGAGAGCGTCTTCTTCGTTTAAACCGTAACGACGAGCAATTGAAACAAGACGAATGGGACGAAAAGTTCCTTCGGTATCGATATAAAGACATTTACCTTCCCCGCCACCCATATCTATTGGGAGTTGGCAAGTCACCGCCAAAGTATGACATAGTTGCGATTTCCCAGTACGGAATTCTCCAAAAACTTCGGTAATCGAACCGGTTTCAATCCCACCACCAAGAAGGGTATCGAGTTGTTTTGAGCCGGTGGTGAGACAAATAAGTTCTGAACGACGTTTATGAAAATCCGTTGCCGTGGTAAACCCCATCGGGACAAATTGGGCAGCAGCGGCAAGAAGCTTGTCGCCTTTGTTTTCGGAAATACCTTTAACTTGGAGAAGGGCTTTTTTAGGACTGATTTACGTTAGTATGGCACCTGGTTAGTACTGTTTGATATGTTGTAATACGTACGTGTAAGCAATAGATTCGACGGTATGATAACCTGCTTCCATTAGTTTTTTGATATCACCGGGAGTGATTCCATTTCCCTATTGAGTGAGTGTTAGTGTAAGAAAAGGTTTCAAATGGTTTTAGAGGCATGTTGAATACATACTTCAAGCTTAGAGATGGGCATTGGACCAGAAAACTCCTCATCATCGTATTCTTCTTCTTGCTGCTGTTGTTGGGGATGGGATTCGGTTTGTATATCAATTTGGGACATGATCTATGATAATATTTATATGAGTATAATATTTATGTCTATAATACAATTGAGGCAGTAAGTAACAGTGATATATTTATATTTATTTATTTATTTTCTTTCAGTTGATAGCATACAGGTAATATCGATAAGAGGAGATGAGATGAGATGAGATGAGACGTGAGTTGAGATCAAAACAAACGCGAAAAATTCCAGCGAGTTATTTCGGGGAGAGGCGACTTTTATTACCCGGACTTTTAAATGATTCTCATCATCATCACCACCACCCAGACACCACCACCAATAGCAGCAGCAGCAGCGGGGACAACAACAAGACTGGCAGGTTGAGAGAATCTTAAATGAATAGGGTGAGGATGATGATGGTATTGTTGTTGGTAGTAGGTGACTAAATAGTAATGTAGTTGGGTAACTATTTAGCGAAGTGAGAAGACAGTGTTGTTTTGTACACCGATATTCAAGAAGAAGCTTGTACTGTCTACACTTGTGTATATAATGAAAGAACACCAGACCTTATTGCTATGGGTATAGATCCTTTGGAAGGACACTGTTACATTGTGAGTGTCAAATAAAGAGAGGAAGAGTATTGTCTGTTGGGTGGCGAGTCAATAGCAAATGTTATAGTGGTAACAACAATAGGATTCTGCTTGCCCTATTGAGACCGCGGTGTCTGGGCGAGTATTCGCGCACTTTGCTGCAAGCGTATGTACGTGACAGGAAGGACGACCGTGGCCAAACGGAAGATCGGCGCCTTTTGCAGTTCCAATGGAAACACCGGTGCTTTGGAGACAAAAAAAAAAATAAAAAAGAAAACGCAAAATCACAAAAAAAAAAAAAAAAAAATTGAATTTCTCATAAGCACTATTGTACAATACATGTATATATACACATCCTAGAAGGAAAAAAAACACCAACAGACCCATTCTTCTCTATTAAATAATATATCCCCACCATCTATTAACTCTCTCACCTATCCATTCGCTATCCAACATATATTTATAGATTGTCACTATTGGGCTCCTTCCTCCCCCTTTCTAAATCGTCTGCCTGCTGTTCCCGTTTCTTAGTACTTCCGTCTAGCCAGCAAAAAATTATTGTCCTCAAGCCCCTCTATTGTGTCCATCAATCAAAAAATAACAACAACACATTCTTGTGGGATCCCCTTCAACAAACGTGCCATCATGTTCTCAGTCGAATCAGCAAGGCACAAAGACCTTTTGAATAATACTTCGGATATTGGCTCAATGATTGCCCCTCCCGCCTCGATCCCGAAATTCCCTTCGCCTCAACGCCAACAACATCAACATCAACAACCAAACTTCGACCTCAACGCGTTTGATATCAGACATGCCGGATTAAAAGAAACAGAGCTTTCCCTTGTCAGTAAGCGTCAAACAAGACGTCCAGGAGGCTCTCTCGCATCCGCCGCGTCCCAACATCTTAAAAACACCAGACCAAGCTCCCCAGTAATGTCCAGTTTTTCCAACCCTTCGCGTGTTAACTCAATGTCCTCTGCCTCCAGCGGCAGTGGGGGGAATAACTCACCCTTGAACCCAAAATCCAGTCCTAGATCTAGCGCTACTGCTCATAGCCCTCCAATTAATGGTGCCCCCCATGGGTTTTTCCCACCAAGAGCTCGTGGTGTACACCCAGGATCCCCTAAAAGTCCTCAACCTCCAAACCCTCCTAGAATGCTGAGTATTGATATCATCGCTATGGAAGAGAAAATCAAAGAATTACAAAGCGAACTTAATGATAAAGACGAACAAATTAGAAAATCTTTATCCGTGAGATCTAGTAATAATCCAATGATGGATGAAAAAATCATGAAACAATACGCTTCACTCGAGCAAGAAAACCAATTTTTGAGTGGCGAACTCAACTCCAAGAATAAAGAATTGGTAACGAGAATCAAAGAACTACAACAAAAAAATGAAATAATAAAAGAAATGGAAACTTATACCAATGAACAATACGAGAAAATTAACCAATATGAAGAAGAAATTTCACGGCTTCAACAAGATGCATTGACAGCTGCTGATCAAGAAAGTTCACCAACAGTGGATCCGGAAACTGAACAAAAGCTCAAATTTTACGAGACAGAAGTCCTGAACCATAAAAATCTTGTACTACAATACCAACAGAAATTGGAAGAAATGAATCAAAATCTTGTCAAGCAGCGTTACAATATCAAGTTTGAATATGATGCCATCATTGAAAACAAGATGAACGCCAATCAAAAATTAAAGAAGGAGATACTGGCGCTCGAAGAACAAGTTTCTGCATTGGAATTGCAGACCACAAATTTGGATGCCGAGACCGAAGCGAAAACAGAGTATCTTCGTAATGAATCACACGAGGGTTTCTCATTCTTTATTGATTTCCTCAAAGATTCCGTGCTTTATATTCCTCCTCAATTGCTCAAAGAAAAATTGGCAATTGCCCAAGCGAATCCTGCTTTGATAAACATCAATGCCAATTACGATAACCAACTTAACGACTTGTTGACCCCAACGGAAATTTTTGCATCTTCTCCTGATTTGCTCAATGAGAGCACTGAGACCAGTCCATCGGTGTTTTCCGATGTTCCAGCGACCTATACTCACCAAAATAATAGTTATTCAACATCGATTTCTAGAAGCTCATCATTATACTCTAAATCAAAAGAAGTTGCCTCAAAAAGTGTTGCCACCACCCCGGAAAAATCCCTGGCGTCATTATCTAAAGAAGCCGAGACTCCTCCATCATCATCTTCTTCAGATCAATTGAATATTGAAGATATTTCTGCGAATGACGAAGAAGAGGACGTATTCCGTAAGGCCATTAATGTTCCAAAAGAGGCTTTGTTGATGAAAGCAATCCAAGAACTTCGTATTGCTGCTGAGACTCGTGAATATCTTGCCGCTCAAAAGATTCAGCAGTTTGCTGATACTGCGGCAAATGCCAGTTATCTCGTGGCCAAGATGTCGTACAACAATGCCGCCCGTAGAGCGGAACAACACGAAAAAAATAAACAACATAATACTCGACTTCTTGAGGTTGCTGATGTCTTGGGAAGTATTATTGGTGATAATGACGCAAGTGGTGAAATGGCTGGTAATCAACTATTATTATCGCCAAGTTTGGAGCAAGGAATTTCCAACAACTCGATGCATGAATTCCTTGGTACTAAGCCTTCTGTTACTCCGGCAGCTGAAGCTGTGGTTAAAGGTCCAAAAGTTGGAGGTTTGAGATTATTGAATATTGTGGCTCCACAAGATACTAACAATGAGAATGTGATTAGTGAACCAATAGTCGAGGAGGATGAGGTATTAATATAAGGTTGATATTTTGAGTTTTTTTTTATTATTACTTTCTTTTTTCTTTTTCTTTTGCCATAACGATCCTTTTATGATTTTTTTTTTTCTTTCATGATTTTTTACAGTTGATTTTCAGTGATTTTCATGATACCTCCCCCATCATTGAATAATAAGGAATTTTCAACAATTATTTTTCTTTTTTTCTTATTTGGTGAGAATGGAATTTTCTAAGTTTCCTTCTTGAATTATATATAAATACGTTTTTTCTTTTACTTTCTTACAAAATTTTTATTGTGATTACTTGACATGTTTTTTTTTTTTTTTTATTTGTTTTTCTTTTATTATGATTATTCCTTTACTTTCTTATTTTAATTTTGTACAGTATTTTTAAAAATTGTGAAGTAGATATTATTATTATGTGTTATTAGTTATTTAGATCGATTACCTGGATTTGTAGAAAAATCATGTATATTCTCCAGAAATGGAATACTTTTAGACGAGGTTGGGGATGTATCATTTAGACGATGGATGGCAGGAACGCAGGATGATAAGATTTTTCAAATTATTAGACCTACATGGATATGAATATTCAAAAAACGTTAGAATATATATGTATATGATTAAACAAATATAAACTCAAATGTGAAAATCTAGAGAAGAACTGAGAAGAAGAAAAAGAAGAAGAAGAAGCGCAGTCATTACAAATTAATGATGATATGATATGATCACCAGCGAAAATTCTATAGTAAATTCTATCCAAACTCATGCAATAAAAAAAAAAAGAAAACAGTAATAGAGAAATCAAGTAATTAAAATCTAAAATCGAAATAGAAATTTAGTGAAACAAAAAAAAACCTTCCTCCTTAGTAGTATTAATGATGATTTCCAACTCTTATCTTTCTTTTCTCTTCGATATTTTGGTAAAATATGACCCCCACCCCCTCCCTCCTCCCAGGAATTGAATTGTTGTAAATAAGATATAAATCATAAGATGCAATTTAAAAGAAGAAAAAAAAAATTTGTCTGCCAAGTAATAAAGAAAAGAAATTGAAAAGAATGAATTTAAAGAAATGTCTCATATAATGAAAAAAAAAAAATGCAATCATAGTGTGCTCAACGAAAGTTGTAGCGCTTGTAATTATTAATCCACAATCACACCATACTGCGTTGGTTTAGGATTGTTGTGATTCTTATTATTAGCATTGAACGACGGAATATCATTGAACTGTCTTGGAACGTTTTGTGTTGGCTCTTCCCCAAGGCTATACATCGGGTCCTTAGAATACCCTTCGACCTCCTCGTCAGTATTATCACTTGGATCAGTTGGTAGATCGAGAAGATCCCATGGGGTCAATGGGGTGTTCATTACACTGCTATTAGCCCTCCCATTAGCCCCTCTAGATGAAGGAGGGATAGTGGTGCTGGAAGAGGCATGGGTCACCGGAGGTGCAGGCGCATCGAAAATACTACCGTATGATCGTTTCGTAGAATCAAAGGAAAGTCGTGATCGCTCATTGGGATCTCCTAGTAATTCTTTAAGTGATGAGAATAATAATTTCGTCTGTTCTGGTTCTTGTTGGTCAAATATTTGACCAGCACCAGCACCACCACGATCGGTATGGAAATTGGTTAGTGATGAAGTGCTTTTATTATTATGAGTTCCTAAAAAACCATTCATAGTATGGGAAAATGGCATGTTTTCTGATTCGGAAGGTTGGGTCACCGGGATATTGGTAGAATGCAGGGCTTTTGTTTCATATTCTTCAGCACTAGACGAAAGTCCTAATCCAATGTCTGTAGTGGTCGTGTCTTCATTATGTTGGTGTGGATGATGATGATGCTGTATATCATTGGAAGAAAGTGGTTGATAACGAGAAGCATTATCTCGATAAATTTTCCATTGATATAATGCCAATAAATCAAACGCTATTGTTCCCGCAGATCCTAAAATATATGGTAATTCCCGAATAAAGAAATCCCATCGGACTTCGGAGTTAGGGGCTTGGGCAAAATCGTCGCTGGTGAGGATCGATAACGTATAGAAAATGTTCCCATTAAGCGCGCAAAAAAACAAAAGAATCGAAAGTCCTTCGGTGGATTTGCGATGATAATTCTTCACAAGTTGGGGGATTCTTGCCGATAAATAAAGCAGCGTACAAAACCACGCGAATATTTTGCCAATAAGTTCCGAATTCTCCCCTAATACTGTAAACATTGAGTCCATAGTAGAAATCGTATTATGATTATTAATATTAGTGATGCCAATTGGGGCGCCCCGAACTTTACCAAAACTGGCAAGAAAGGAACCAGTAACCATATTGGAAAATGAATTGCCGGTTGGTAAAAGAGAGGTGAACAGACTTCCTCCCTTGCTCTGATTGTGGTTATTATTATTGACATTATTGAGGACATTATTGACAAAGTTCATCTTTGGTGCCGGTTTGCCTCCCCCGATGGCGATGGGCTGGGAAAATGTTGGCGGCGATAAGATATGCTCTGATGGGAACTCTGCTTCTGGGGAAGACGGCTGTTCTTGTAGATCATCACTGGTTAATTTCTGTAATCTTTGGGTAGAGAAGTATCGATGATGTTTGATCTTTGGGTATATTTTGGTGTAGTAGAGGTATTGTGAGCACAAGATAAGGTCGATACAACAATAATAACTCGATAACAATACTTGGAACGGAAGGGCATTGGTTAATATACAACCAATCAAGTTAGACACATCACCAGCGACCCACGATGCCAAGAATCCAAAGGCAATACCATCAACCGATTGGTTTTTGTAATTCTCGATCACTTGGGGGATCTGGGCAAAGAGCCAAAAGGATAATGAGATATACCCCGATGTCAAAGAGATAGTATGAGAAAGAGAGTTCGGGTCAGATGGTGGGGCCGCCTCGAAGGTCAACGAGGGTAGAGACTCCAGGAGGTTCATATGTGATTATCGATGAGCCGGAGTAATGACAATTGTGATGTATCTCTTGTGGAAAGAAAGAATCGAACGATTGATTGTCAGAAATTAATTCACGGAAAATTTGGGGCCGTATTTTTGCGTTCGAAAAGAGAAGTTAGGTGCGTCGCCTTGAAAAAAAAAAAGAGAGAGAATTTTTTTTTTTTTTTTGTCTGTAGGGTTGTTGTGAAGCCTTCTGGTATATATGTATTAATAGAGATCGGTATAGTGTGAATAGAAAGAGCTGTAAACAATATTCGTCAATGGATGATTGATGGTTGGGGGGTAGGGGTGGGATTATTGGCCAAATTCGACACGAAAGGAGATTCAGGATGATTTTTGATACACGGAGCAGGTGATAGCAATTGTCTGTGTTGGGTAAGGAAATGACAGGATAGAGAGAGAGGGAAAATAAGTAACCAATATTATCTTTCTTTGGAAGAGTGACGGAGGGGTAGCTGTGTTAAAAATGATGATAATAATATATAAGATAAGAGAAATCACAGGAGGAAAAATTATTTGACGTCGACGATTTATGTCATTTTCAGATAAACTGTGACGACTGACTGATAAGATAACACGCAGTGCGATGCGCAGTGATGCATTGTTGGTGTGGCACATCACCACAGATGATTTTTGCTATTATTACTATTACTATTATTATTATTATTGTTATTATTATTATTACTATTGTCACAATATTTTCCACATCCGTATTATCCTTTTTATTTATGACCACCACCCAAAAAAGAAAAAAGGTAGTGTCACCTGGCACAGAAGAAAAGAAATGGGGAGGTTGTTGTCATTTGGTCCAAGGTGGGGTTCTCGCACATAGCAAGCTTTGGTGATATATAAATAAAACCATTGACTGGGGTGACCGTTTCTTGATAATTGCATCAACCATAACACCATAAAAATGTTTTACCTATTGAGATCAAATATCCGGATTATTTCAAGAACCCCTTGTCATTACAGGAGCTTTGGGGTCTGCGTCGCAGCTAACAAATCGATTTCCGAAAACATCAAGCATACCGCCGATACCATCAACCACAAGCTCGGGGATATCGCTATCAATATTTTGGATAAAGCAGAACTGGCGGCCCAGAAGACAAAGAAAACGATGGATAGTGTGTCGCACAAATCTGGAGAACAGTTTGGCGAGGCAAAGGATAAATTGAAGCATGAAGCAGATGCAAAATTAAAGACAAGTAAAAACCGGGAGGAGTCAAGCACCCCCGAGGTCAAGAAGAATTTCAAAGGCTATGACAGTTTGGCCGATAAGGGGAAGAAAGTAGAGAGTGAACAAAATAGAGCCGATGATGGTTTGTAGAAGAGGCTAGCCTAGTTTGTGGGGTTCGTTTATTATTGTCGACTTTCTCTGTTTGAGACTGAGGTAGTTTGTTTCTCCGTTATTCGTTTTTATGATTTTTATTTCTCACTACATACCAGGTTTACATCATTTATATTTAATTACATCCAAATAAATATATTGAAACCAGATTGGTAAAGTAAAAAAAAAAAAAAAAAAAAATTAAGAAAACCACAACAAAAACGTAGGGAAAATGGAGAACTAATTCTTAATATCATGAGGGCTAGAATTCACAGTCTCGAGATTCTGGGTTGCCACTTTTTCTTGAAGAGCTGATCTTTGTATAACTTCTAAATAATTGTAAGGAACATAACCAACTTTACCATCACGAGAGCGGCACTTCCACCACTGAGAAGGCTTTCCAAATGGATCGTTCTTTGACAACACCGCATAAAGTCCTCCTTGTTTCATTGCTAACTCGATATTTGGATCTTCTGGGTTAAAATCATACAACGCTCTGCAAAATTCGATACTTTTTGGATCAAGTGGTTCTCCATTACCAATAAATCCCCCTGGCATACCGCCATTGAATCGCTGGTTACGCATTTGATGTTGTTGTGCTAGAGCTTTGACAAGCTTATTCAATAAATATGGGATACCGAAGACCGCAGCCACAAAGATCAATAACGGCTTCAAAGAAATCCGTGGTTTCTTTTTATTTGGGCCACTGCTGAATTCATGGAACTCCTCGGTGCTAAAGTTGACTTTTTCCTTGAATATTCTTAGACCGGTGATTTTGTGTAATAGTTTTTTGATATACTTGATAATGGTGAATATCCCAAACACTGACCCCAACGCATTTCGAAGATTCCCCATCTGCTCTCCCACCGACATCATGGTGAAAAATGACGATTGGGTCGCCATATACGTCGCCTCCAACATCTGAGCAAACCCTCCTACGGCCCCAATCAAACTCTCAATTAATTGGAATGTCGCTTGGGTACTTGCGGCTAATCCTCCCATCCCGCCATTGGCCATCCCCGCCATCCCCATCCCATTCATCATCCCGTATCCTCCATATCCTCCATAACTTCCAAGACCTCCAAGGCCCATACCCATACCCATACCCCCATATCCTCCGTATCCTCCATATCCACCCAAGCTCGAGCCGTACATCAGACCATATCGTGAGCCAAAAGCACTTCCGTAAGGGTTACCTCCAATATCACCTTCCATACCTCCATTATTCGTTATTGCCAGTTGTCCTAGAGAATCTGGTTTCGGCGGTAGGGCTGTACTGGTGGTCGCTGCAGGAGCATTATTTAGTATATCGTCCATTATTTGTGTTTCTCCTGAGGCAGCTAAAAGTTGTGTTAGTATTTTTTGGAACTGTGTGTGACAAATGATGGAAAAAGCTTATCATATTCTTACCTGCAGCAGATGTTCCCAGCGATACTTCCCAAGGTTTTGCTCTTGGGACAGACATATATTTTTGTAATATAAAAGAAGATAAAAAAAAATAGAGCTTCCTTTGCTGACTCTCGGATAATTTCGTAACTGTCAGATAATCAATTGGTGGGATGGTGTTAATCCGCCTATTTCTCTCATCTCAAAAATTATTGCTTTTTTTTCCCTCTCTGATTCAGGAGATTATCACGTGTTTATACTGCCATTTTACATCAGGAGTACCGGTGGTTGTTGTGATATTGATTTCATTATATAATTAAATAATAATATTATTATTCAGTAACATATTTTCTTCTGCAGCGTAGGTCTATATAATCCAGTCATTTCCAAATTCAATCGCTGGAAATATGTTGGCCCTATTAGTTCTGCTTACCAAACTGATTTGATCAAGTGCAGAGCTGATCTCTTGACAAGAAGATGACAATAAAGAGTGACAAAATAGTGATAGTGACTTTGAAGCGCTCGTGCATTTGAAATAAATAAGATATTTGATTAGTCCGGGTGCACCAGTTGGCGTGATCATGTCGAAGACACGGAACTACTAGCAGTGGTGTTTGGGTTGGCTATGTTAGAACTCACAATATTACCATCAGCTTCAATGTTGGTCAATTATTAGGATGAACAGTAACCTACTGATAGCTCCCAAAAATTAAGATGATTATAGTGATGATGAAATGATTGGCTCGTGCTCTCAAGAAATTAGTTTCTTATGATGATCCAGATGATGAAGAAATAGAAATTATGAGAGAAGGCGGAAAGTCATATGAGGAATATCATGATGAACACCAAATTATGAAAGATGATAGAAAATGAAAATCAAGACCAAGTTTCTGTGAATCACCATATATTTGGTTCCACGAACCGAGACACTGAAAATTGTCAAAATCAAGTTATCTTGGCCATTCAATAAAATTTGTGAGTTGAAATTTGACTGTCGTAAGGATGGCAAGGAGCGTGTTTTCTGTTTTCACTTTGATGTTGCCTTCAGATACCCAAAAGATTTCAGGAAACCTGTCTCAAAATTGTGATCCATGAAATCAAAAACTTTGGCAATTTTATCTTCCCACCACCCAAGAATGGTATCTGTCCATCGCCAATAAGCCGATTTTTGCTTCACATACACTCCAACGATATTTATGCCACCATAATGAAACCTAAAGCAGAGTTACTAGGTTTCATCGATGGCATCACCATAATTGCCACTGGAGAGGGTAAAGAAATGGCAATTCTCTGCGTATAATGTCACAAAAAATTTTTAAGCACGTTGAATTTATCATTCTGATCCTTCTCCTCATCCAACACTTTTGCTCTTTGCTACTAGATCCTGTACTTAAGTCAGCACCTCAATCACTGTTCCTCACTTACTTTCTGGTCATTATCTTCACTTTCATTAGCGTCATATCAAAGAACTTAGAAAAGGCTTTAACGATATATCAGTAATAGGCATGAGAATGTAACAGTTTTTGGATATGGAGCAAGATGACAATACTTGATTATTCAAGGGCCAGCATTGGGAAAAGTACCAAAATTGTAACATATACTTTATGCTATTTTGTAATTAAAACAAAGGGACAAGTAAGTGAAACTTTTGGAATTATGGCTGTACGACAAGATAGACTGTAGCTAGCACTTATATATGATCACGCAACAAGATAGAATCCATGATATATGGAGCTCGAAATATATCAGAAAAATGTCAAAAAGAATACAAATGCACAATAATACTCCAGCTTTACAAAAGTTGTATTGTGGTTAAACTAGCATATGGTTCTGAAGTACGCACAGAGCATATTCATTATCCAGAAAATGGATGTAGCGGAGATTAACTAGCGTTCGGTCATGAATCCATGGTCTGTTCAAAGTAGACTTAAATCAGAGAAACAAGCTAGATAGCTGCTTATCAAAATACGGTCCAAGGTAGAACATTATCATTTCTATGAATTGAGATATGTTGCAGCAAGCAAGCCAAATTGATTAGAGCCCATCAATCACAGAGGTAATTGTTAAGGGATAGGCTGGAGTCTAAGTTGTTTTAAGCTTTCTGATCACAGCAGTAAAATGATATAATACATCACCAGAAGGAAAGTCTTTAATCTAAGGTTCTCTCTGAAGGGCTTTACCGACCTGTTGGCACCCAAAGAAAAAAAAATCAGTCTCCGTCCGGGTGAGGGTACTAATTATATAATCTTTATTCGAAATATATCAATAGTGCCATTTAACTATTATATATTATTATTTAATATCTTCAAATAATACCATGTTCAGAGCCAGATGTCTCCCTCGAGAGACTACTAACCTCTTTAATGGCTTTAATCGCCACCATTCGACTATCGTGAAGAATAGCGTATATGGAGACTTCAAAAGCATCCCAAAAGACAAATCGGAAATTCCAACCCATGAATTACTCCAGCGTGTGGGGTTTATCAAACAACCTGCTGCAGGATTAGTCCACTGGATGCCTAATGGACTTCGAGTGCTTCGAAAACTTGAGTCAATCCTCCATCGTCGGATGGGAGAAATTGGGTTCGAAGAAGTTAGTTTATCTTCCTTATCCCCATCACATCTTTGGGAACAGACTGGGAGATGGGGAAATACCGAATTATTCAAGCTTAAGGACGCCAAACGTGGAGATTTGTGTCTTGTGGCGACTTGTGAAGAGGAGATCACAGATGTGGTGAACAAATCAGTACAAAGTTACAAACAATTACCGGTGAGGGCGTACCAGATCACCAGAAAGTATCGGGATGAAAAGCGTCCACGATTTGGGCTCTTAAGAGGGAGGGAGTTCGTGATGAAGGATGGGTACTCATTTGATATCGATGCAAAATCAGCGATGAAAACTTTTGATGATGTCAATGGGGCGTATCGTAAAATCTTCCAAGACTTGAAAGTTCCATTCAAATCTGCTGCTGCCGATTCAGGAAGTATCGGGGGTGATCTATCCTTAGAATGGCATTTTGTTCATCCAACCGGTGAAGATACCCTTATGGAATGTGATTCTTGTGGAGAAGTTAGTAATGTTGAAAAAACAATTGGTTTTCCAATAGAAGGATCGGAGCCTGCCAAAGAGGCCTCCGTGAAATACTTCACCACCAAGGATAATTCCACATTGATTGCCATGTATTTCCCTAGTGACAGAATATTCAATCCAAGCATGGCGAAACTGGAAATCGACGATATTGACCTAGACGACCTGTTGACAAACGATCAAGTGCTTGAGAAATTCAAAAAAGATGCCGATGAAGTGGCAGTGAAAGGGATTATTAGGGTTATTGATCCTAGAGTAACCTCAGCCTCAAAGCTTCCAGACTTTCCTGATGGAATCAAATTCCAACGCAATAATTTCACCTCATTTACCGATATTTCCATCGTTGATGCTCATGAAGGTGAAGTCTGTGGTGGGTGTAATAACGGTCATTTACAATCCATGAGAGCCATTGAAGTCGGTCACACTTTCTATTTGGGCACTAGATATTCTGCCCCATTGAACGCTGGGTTTAAAGATCGTGATCAAAAGCCTCAATTGTTCGAAATGGGATGTTATGGGATTGGGGTTTCTAGACTTTTGGCATCGGTCGCCGAAGTGTTACGTGATCCTAAAGGTATCGCTTTCCCAGCAAGTATCGCCCCATATGAGGCTCTGGTGATCGTTGCCAAAAATTCGGATGAATCAGAAGTTTCGAAACTTGTTGAACAACTTGATGATGCCAAGGTTGATTTCTTGGTGGATAAGAGAGATTCGAGCTTGCCAATGAGGATCAGAGAAAGTGCTATGGTTGGGGTTCCATTATGCGTGATTGTTGGTGGCTCATCACATCCAAAGATAGAAATTGAAGTTAGAAGTAGACCGTTTACCAAAAAGGATGATAAATGGGCATGGGAAGTTGCACACGAGAAAAATGCCAAAGATTGGCAATGGGACTCATTTGTCGATGCAAGAGGCAATGAAAAACATGTGGTGAGTCTAGAAAAAGTTGCAGAGGTTTTGAAGGTGTTATTGAAAGATTTGTGATCATTGTGATTGTATATTTATTTTTGTATATGTGTAGATGCTTGTGAATAGATGATAATACTATTATCCAATACGTTTTTGTATAACTGATATTGGTAAAGATTAATAGTTTACAACATAATATCTAAGACAAAGAAAATAATATTAGACAGAACAGCATAATGGACATTGCCAATATGGACGAAATAAAGATGATAAAAAAAAATTGAGCGAAAATGATAAAAAATTATGAGCATAAAAACTAATGATCTGAATTCGTAACGCAACAAATGAACAATAATAATCCAACCATTAATAAATTAACAATCCTTGACAAATAATCAGGAAGATTTTGTTGTTGTTTTTTTTGGTTTCTTTCCTTACACCATGATAATTCACATTCGTCTTCATTTCCTATTCGATGGTTATCAAAGATACTTTCATCTCAATCAACCAAGGTAATTTTCATGTGAAGTATTGAAAAATCGTTATGAAGCAAAAGAGAGAAAAAAAATATCAAGAGGGGAAAGCCTTTTTCTTTTTGGTGAGGACATTTAAGCGGTCAACTTTCCGGTGATCTTAGCGATGACATGCAAAGCAATAACGGAGAAGATGAAACCAACAGACAAGAACAACACCACCAATGGGTCAACATTAAGCCCATCAGCTTCATCGGTGAAAAGCTTCAACATGGCAGCAGAAGAACCGTTAGCGCCTGCGGAACGAGCAGAGTTTGGGGTAGAACTGGCCTTATCTTTGGCATTACGACGCTTGGCCAAAGTTCTGGCACCACCTGGGACTGCTGAAGAGGACTATAGTAACGGTTATGTTAGTTAATATATTATGAGAAAGATGAAGAGAGAAAATAAAAAATAAATAAAAAAATATCAATCAACAATGAACTGACGTGTGAATCATCATATCAGAAACTTGAAAATTGAAAAAAAAAAAAAGACTCCTGTAAAGCGTTGGTGATGAAACTTTTCCTCGTCCCTTTAGTTGATAATAGGATAGCAATATTTATCCCATTATTAGTGTAGAAACTTACCATTGTGTTGAGTTTGATATAAATTTCACAGTTGATATAGTTCAATTTTAACACTTCGACAGAATAAGATAATGGTGATTTGGAATTTTTCGAATTGCAATAATTGACCAGCATCACCAGTAACCCGCACAGCATCCCAACATTATGTGCGGGTAATGACCTGCATCTTATCGTTATCATCAACAAGATAGATTTACCAAGATTAATTGAATAAATTGTAGCTAGCAAGAAATAAGTGTCGATTGTTTAAGATAGTAAAAGGGTTAAGTGGACTCAAATTAAAGATTAAACCAAACAAAGAGAAACTATTTTGCAGAAATAGCGTTGTGTGAGAAATTGTTCCTGGACTAGTCAAAAATATTGCCATAGGAAACCGTTCATCAAAAAGGTGATGGTACCACCTGCTCTAAAATATGTTGAAAGTAGTACAAGTTCTAACAGTTAAATACATGTGAGTGTTTGTGGATGTATATGTGTATTGTAATTTTTGAAGTAAGTGAAAACTTTTCTATTTCAGTTTATATTTTGAAGCTTTAGATTAAGAGTATCAGAAGATAACAGCCCTTGTTACAGTCCTTAATATTTGTTTAGATAATCACCCATAGTAGGTATCGTATTA
This sequence comes from Saccharomycopsis crataegensis, assembly GCF_037102585.1. Lineage (NCBI taxonomy): Eukaryota > Fungi > Ascomycota > Saccharomycetes > Ascoideales > Saccharomycopsidaceae > Saccharomycopsis > Saccharomycopsis crataegensis. The sequence goes on from NW_027043831.1 coordinate 309,067, forward strand.
AATTTCTTTCTAGATCAATTTCTAAAAAAATCCTAAAAAAATCTTTTTTTCGGTTTGAAAAACATAGAAGCTATATGTCATTAAATCGTGAGCTTTTTATGACTATTCCAAACCTACATCACATCAGATTTGGCAATGCTATTGCTTCAAATTATATAAAGATGAAACTGACAGTTTTACCAGGAAAGCAACATTTAAATTTTAAATTGCATCTTGTAACCTCTCTACATTATTGGAAAAAAAAAAAATCTTTTTCAGTCACATCTACATGGACATACAAAAGCTACTACGGGGATGATATGTTGCAAGATGCTGAGCCAAGATTTTTTCACCAATATGTGATCACATAAAAGATAACCAAGTATACATCCTGAGGAAAATTTTATGAGGACTTTGATACAGGACAAGCCCCACGTGTTTTCTGATCTAATGGTGGGTTACTCATGTACAATTCCAGCCATATTCCCAGTCCCATATTCTCTTCTAATGATGCTTTTTGATGCTCGATTCATTTGGAGTTGAAATTGATCTTGTGGATCAAACATAATGGTAATTGAGAAGAAAATTGTTAGAGCTTGACAAATAATTTTTTTCAATTACAGTGTCAAAGACCCTCTAAATTAGGTGCTTACATTAAATAGAAACGAGTGGTTATGGTCTAGATTCTTGTGTTGACTAGAATGAAACGTAGGTCATTGAGATACAGACAGTAAAGGATGCCTTTTTTCCTACTAAAAGAAAAAGAGAGAGGCGATGTTTCTTTTTTTTTTTTTCTTTTTTTTTTTTACCAGTAAGGTGCTACCTAGATTTACTATGGGTGGATGATATATTTGAAGTATCATGGATGATAGGTGCAAAGATCCTATTATTACTGTAAGTAGAAAATAATGAAACGTTGCAAGCTGTCTTTTTCTTTTTTTCTTTATAAGGGATAAATTGTCAAAGCCCATCAAAAAGTTTATTTGCCAAGGACAGAGATCTAAGAAATAGTGGATAGCCCCAATAGCAGGGCTTGTGAGGGATCTAGGCGAGGCTTGGTTAATAAAGGGGGCAAAATCAAAACGGGGCGAAAAAGAGCATTCGAGACTGCGGTTTGGAGGGTGCAACTTAGGTAATCGCTTACAAAAAGTGGTGGATTACGGGGTGATGGGGCCTAAAAAGGAAAGTACATTCCTCTTGTTGCTTTTTTTTTTTTTTTTTTTCTCAATAGGATTCCTCCCACTGGATAAACAATGTGATTGTGATAATCTGTGTTTATATGGGGGAAATGGACAGTAATAATGTCAGACAATGGCCATGTAGAATATCAGGGCAACGGTCGACCAATCGATGATCACGGGTCCTCAGCCACCTGGGGTCTCGGAACAACCGCCTTGTGTGGGTGGGGGCGATCTAGGTCCCTCTGGCAGAGAGGCTATTTTGCAATTTAGAAAAAAGAAAAGATACAGGGGAGAGAAAATTACATCGGAGAATTTTCGTAAACCACCATGCTAGTAGTATTAATATCAAGAATAGAATAGGAACTATTAGTGGCAATCATATATATAAGATTTACTATAATTCCTACAATAACATATGATACACCCATTAAACAAAGAGAAAAAGAAACCACGACGGAGAAAAAAAGGAAGATTTGGGGTATTTTTAGAACTTTTTTTTTTTTTTTTTAACCTCATGCAGTAAAGTGGAAAGCCTTCGTTAAATCAAACACATTATTTTGAATAGTAGGAAATAAGAACACCAATATTGTCATTAAGAACAACTATGTAAAAGGAATGCTACAAGAATATACAAGTATATGTTTCCCAAACAAATCTTTTGTTATGTCTACTGATATCTGGTAAACACAAGTTATTTTTGGTAAAAAGACAACAAAAGAAAGAAAGAAATAAACAGGAGCTGTCTCAACATGCACAAATAAGCCTCCCTTTTTGCGTACCTCCAAAAAATTGTAAATTACGTATATATAAAAGGCCAGTTGATTCCAACACTATCAATCCACTGTTTTGTTAGTCCATTAATTATTATCACTAACTTCAATAACACATATCTCTCGCTAATTAAAAAATGTTGAACTTTCCTCTCGCTTTAGCCGCTCTCGCTGCCCTTGGTACCGCACTTCCAGTCGAAAAAAAAGAAGTCTCCATCCCAGATTACATAAAAGAATTTAAAGGTTTCTCTTATACTCCTTTGTATGTATTAATATTTGATAATTTATCATAATTACTTCAATTACTAACATTCTTGTCAGTGATCAAAACAAGGATTGTCGTACCGAAGATGAAATCAAGACTGATCTCGATGTCATCAAGGACTTTGACCTCCTTCATCTTTATTCTTCTGACTGTAACGTCGTCCAATACGCTGCCGAAACCATTTCTGGAAAATTGATTGTTACCGTTAACGACGTTTCCTCCTCTGATGAAATTGCCAGTGACATTACCACCATCCAAGACCAAGTAATTGCCGGCGGCTCCACTCTCAATGATAAGGTTGACACCATCATCATTGGTAACGAATTGATCTACAATGGTTGGTACACCGCTGATGAAGTCACCAATTTCATCACCGAAGCTAAGGCTGCTTTCCCAAACTTTAACGGCTCTTGGATCACCTCCGAAACTGTTTCTTCCTTCTACGGTAACCCAGACCTTTGTGGTGCTGTTGATTACGTTGGTATCAACAACCATCCATACTTCGATGGTCAAACCCCAGAAACCGCCGGTTCCTACGTCTTGGGCCACATTCAAGCTCTTGCCGAATTCTGTGAAGAAAACGGCCACAGCAAAGAGGTTAAAGTTCTTGAAACCGGTTGGCCTTGGGCTGGTAACGCCGATGGTGTTGCCGTTCCATCTAGTGAAAACCAAGTCACTGCTTTGAAGAACATTGCCTCTGCAGCTGGTAGTGACTGTATCGTTTTTAGTGCCTACAACGAATTGTGGAAAACTACTTCTGACTGGGATGTCGAAAGAAGCTGGGGTGTTTTAGGTAATGCTCCTTCTGTCTGGTGAAGAAACCCAAAAGATTAACGACCCAAAATTTCATCGCATTATTACTATTATTTCTTCTTCTTGATACCTTACACTGACATTGAAATGTCTTTGAAAAGTTTTATTGTTATTTCTACTTGTTCGAGATTATTTGGATTATTTTTCTTATTTTCGCATAATTACTCAGCTTTTGATGAGTACCAATTTTTTATTTCACTCTATTATTTACGTTACATGGTTCTTGGTTTTTCAAATCTGCTTGTAAGAACAGGATCAAAAAGTGATTTATTATCTGCCCATCAAGAATATTATTTTTAGAAAATCATGAATGTTATCAATCGAAATGGAATAATAAGGCTGACCTATCATGATAATATACATGTTTATTGTTGTGAAAGTCAAAAGATTGAGCCCAGGCATGTGCTTTGTTGATGTTTTTCAAAACAAAACAAAAAAACAAACACCGAAGGATTTCCATGTACATTCCCAGTTCAGGAATAGCAGTTCTAAACCAAGGATGCCGGCTGCCAAATTCAGCACCGATACGTATTCTCCGAGGTATTTGCTAGTAATTTGATACCTTTTTACTACGTGGTTGTGTACAAAAGAATAATTGTCATCATCATTAATAAGGGAGCTAGCGTGTATCACCATCTTACAATGTGGTTATATTTAGTATTGATCCCCACTGGGACGTCATTTTATCGGTGAGGTTATTTTCTTGGTAGTGGTAAATGTAACTCTATTTGTAATACGATGTACGACAAACAATAAAAATAGAATGGCATCTACGTAATTGTTTCCTATTAATAGCCATGGCTGTTGGTCACTAGGGATAGAACATGTTGTCCCCAGGGTACAATACCCACAGCAACACCTTCTGATAGTACTGTGAGACATGACACAACCCCTTGTCCCATATTGTAAATGATAAACAAACAACCATCATGTAGCGGTTGGCAGTTGGCAACTGGCAATTTCTCCCGCTGTTTCTTTTTTTTCTTCTCCAAAAGGCCAGAAGGATCTCTCTCTGTCACCCCATGCAGTGCGACGCTAAACATAAAATAACCACAACATAAGAATATCCACCATTGCTAGAACACTATGAGATACAATCAATATATATAATCTATATGATATGATAACATCCCTATAAGTACCTATATTCCATAATCATCCCTTCGCCACCCTCCACTTGCCTGCTTGTTTGTCCCCTATTGCTCTTTTGTGTCCATCCACCCCCACCCCCACCGCACCCCACCAGCAGAACCCAACGCACGTTGCTGCACTCTTCCCTATCCGGTGTGTTACGGATCTGGCCTTTTCAAAAATTTTCATCGAATATATAACTCTGACTATTCGCTTGGCCTATTTTCATGTATAGATTCATATTTTCTCCAATAACCACTTCTGCTTTTATAAATCAATTCACAATGAAGCTTTCTACCTCCATCCTTACCTCCGTTCTTGCTGGTCTCACTTTGGCCAGAGAAGTCGAAGTTCTTGAACCTTCCAAGAGAGACGTCTCTGTCCCAGATTGGGCCACTGGTTTCCTCGGTACCACCTATACCCCATTTGACCAATACAAGAACTGTCGCTCTGCTGACCAAATCAAAGAAGATGTCGGTTACTTGTCCAGCTTCGAAATCCTCAGATTGTACTCCAACGACTGTAACGTTGTCCAATACGCTGCCGAAGTTTTCCCAGGTAAATTGATGGTCGCCGTCAACGACATCTCCTCCACTGATGCCATCAGAGCCGACCTTAACTCCATCGCTACCTCCATCGGTTACGCTGGTAAACAATTCAACGACGCTGTCCACTCTGTCATTGTCGGTAACGAATTAATCTACAACGGTTGGTACACCGCTGCCGAAGTTGCTAACTTCATCAACGAAGCCAGATCCATCTACCCAGATTTCCCAGGTATGTGGACCACCGCCGAAACCGCCTCCTCTTTCTACGGTAACCCAGACCTTTGTGGTGCTGTCGATTACGTTGGTATCAACAACCATCCATACTTCGATGGTCAAACCCCAGAAACCGCCGGTTCCTACGTCTTGGGCCACATCGAAGCCGTTGCCGAATTCTGTGAAGAACATGGTCACAACAAACAAACCGTCACTTTGGAAACTGGTTGGCCATGGGCTGGTAACGCCGATGGTGTTGCCGTTCCATCTAGTGAAAACCAAGTCACTGCTATCAAGAACATTCAATCTGCTGCTGCCAACGATTGTATCTTGTTCAGTGCTTACAACGAATTGTGGAAGACCAGTTCCGTCTGGGACGTTGAAAAGAACTGGGGTTTCATGGGTAACGCCCCTTCTGCTTGGTAATCTATTTGCTAAAAAAAAACGTCCATTTTATTATTTATTCCCCTGATTTTAAATCTTTCGCTCTGAAGCACAAGGTACCTATCCTTATTCTTAATGGGGCCTTGTTGCTAAACATGATATCCTAGATAACTCATATCCACTTCTTTGCATTTTTCATCTTTACACCTTTCTTCGTCATCAACTTTTTAATTCTTGATATATTTGTTTACGTCAAAACATTGAAATATATATTATTGCTCTGTATTATACATCATCAAAAAGTAGCATTGTTATGATTCGAATTCGCACCTGGTGGTGCACCCCCCCATGACAGCCCCTGCACCGGGTGACCGATTGCAACTAGTCGATGATCATCGAATGAACGTAGTCCATCACCGCCCGAAAACACCATCAAAATCATCTTATATGACCTCCACTTTATTTCACCATCATCGTCAGATATAAATAATAGTACGTTGCTGCCCGCTGTATATAGCCCCTTAAGGAAAAAGAAAACCAGAATTCCAATTTTCTTCCCCAAATAATTGCTTTTTTCTTGTTGTTGTTTGTTGTTTAGTTGTCATTACACAAAAAAAGCGTTGGTAACCGTCAAACAAACTGCCATTCCTCCCATATAAATCACATCATCAGTGATCCACATATTTCGATACAGATTGTAACCCGAGTACCAAAGTTGCTTCCTCGATATCTTCAAAACAACTAACAATAATAATTCTCGAATGGCAGCCGCTAGCGCCAACAATTCTACAGCTTCTACTGGAACTGCAAGTACCACAAATAACAGCAGCTTTTCCCGTGCCCCTTCATCATGGGACACACAGGACGACATTTTGCTTCGCCATTTAAAAGAAGAACAAAAGCTCGGCTGGAAAGAAATTGCAGCGCACTTTAATAACAGAACTCCAAACGCCTGTCAATTTCGTTGGAGAAGATTACGGTCCGGGGTATTGAAGAATACCCAAACCCCTACAAATCAGCCATTGAAAAGAGCGATAAATGCTGCTAAAGCAGCAGCGGCGGCTTCGGCAAACAATAATAAAAATAATAATAATAATGGCGGGACCAATGATGGTTTGCATGGGGTGCTTGCTGGTCTTAATGCTTTAAGCTCTGGAGTTAGGAATGGCTCGCCAGGATTATTAGTATCTTCAAACTCATCACCTTTACAAGATAGTAAAAATGCTAATGGTGGAACCTCATTGTTTGCTAGTTTAATGGGCAATGGAACCACCACTGCAAAAGCCAGATTAACTACTAATCCTAGCAGTGGGCTATCGGCCATGAATTTTGGAACCAATGCCCCTCCTAATTACACCAATTGGAGTTTCAGTTCTACCGGTGCATCATCTAATTCCATAGCATCAAATTCCCATAATATTGGCTCCCCACCAGATAGTAATGATCCGCTTTCTAATAGTCTATCATCTCTCAACTCGTTAGACTCTGCTACATCAAATAAAAACTCGTTCAACTTGTACAGTAGCCAAGGGGCGACCCATGCAATGTCAACCAACAGTATGAATTTCGACCCAACAGTACCTGGCTCTGCAGGAAATAGTTTTCTGCAAACACTTATGCTGTCGTCTAGTCAATCATTACCTTGGTCTCATGATGAAGATGAACTCTTATTATCCAAACGTCGCCGGGAGTTGAGTTTAACCGAGTTGAGTATATTGTTGCCTTGCCGTACCGAGGAGGATATTTTAGGTCGTATTAGGTTACTTGACTCTCAAACACGAAGTCAGCCGAGAAAAGGAAGCGCTACAAGAAATGGATCGGTGATCACGTTGTATGCGGGGGAAAATGATAGTCATAGTGATGTGACAATGCGAGAATCAAGGGGTAGTGGTATCAATGGCTATGGCTTACATACTTTATCAAGAACTTTAAGTGCTTCTTCCCAGATATCTCTTAATTCCAATACCTCCAGCTTTTCTTATGCTACGAACAATAACCCTATTCCAACCAGTGCAGGCGGGAACAACAACAATAACAGCCTCCGCAACAATAACGAAGCTGCATGCACCACGTCAAAACCTTCTAATTTTGCCAATAGTTTAACTAGCAATAATTCTTCACCTTTACCTTCGTCGAAATCTTCACCATTATTATCATCTAGTCAATTACCTTTGCATACGATGGCCACTGGTGAACTCACCAGCATAAATACTGCTAATCCATCGGGAATTCCCTCGGGGAATAATACCCCACTTACGATGTCTGGTATGATGGCTAATAACACCAGTACCAACATTAACACTACAAACGGCATCTCTTCGAATTCTGTTGCCACTTCGCCCCCAAGTATTGTTGGCGGAGGAACCAGTATCTCGTCACTTAGAAGAACATTGTCGCAACCAGGAAGCACCACCAGATCGATCAAACCCCAGATGTTGGGGAAACCGAGTTCAGGAGGCCCAAATCCGGTGATTCTGGAAGTGAGTGTTCATGATTCTTCGTTATCTGAGGACGGAGTATTGACTGACAGCGATGAAAAGAGATGACATAGTTATTTCTATGTAGTTATTATTTATTTAATGTGTAATATATCAATGGGGTAATATTTTATTTTATAAAGTTGAGATTGTAGGAACACTTCGTTAAATGTTGATGATTGATGTACTTAACAACGACGGGTAACTCTGGGCCCGATGGAAAATTTTTTTTTTTAAAAAAAAATCTGTGAGACTATTATCACCATCTCCCCCCTTCTCGAAAATCTCTTTATTGTTATTTGCTTATTTAATTCCAATAAAAAATAAAAATAAGAATGTACGCTAGAACCTGTTTCAAATGTGGTGACACCGGTCACATCGCCAATGACTGTCCTCAAACCGAACGTCTTTGTTACAACTGTCACAAGCCAGGTCACAACTCCAGTGACTGTTCCGAACCACACACCGCTGCTGAAAAGACCTGTTACATTTGCGGTAAGACCGGTCACATCAAGAGTGATTGTTCAAACAACAGTGTCCGTTGTTACAAGTGTCAAAAGATCGGTCACTTCTCCAAGGACTGTTCCAACACCGCTGCTGCTGCTCCTGCTGCCTCTGTTCCAAGAAGCTTTGCTGGTAAGCAAACCACTTGTTTCAAGTGTGGTGGTATCAACCATTTCGCCAGAGACTGTCAAGCTGCCGATGTCAAATGTTACAACTGTGGTTTGACCGGCCACATCTCCAAGGCTTGTTCCAACGCTGAAGGTAGTCGTGAAAAGACCTGTTACAACTGTCATCAACCAGGTCACATCTCCAAAGACTGCTCCATTGCCGCCTAAGTTTGATTGATGTTGTTGATTTGAATGAAATAATGGCTGGAATGAAAAAAAAAAACGGAAAAGTGGACAAAAAAAGTGGCTTTTTTTTACCTTCCTTCCTTCCTGTTAGTTAGTTAGTTAGTTAGTTAGTTAGTCTTGTTGTCGAGTAGGAGGAGATGTTTCTGTATGTTTTGTGGTGTTGATGTGAGTTGTGCTTAAGCGTTGTACCTGGATGATGTGATGATAATAATGATGCTGGTATTTGCAGTATGTCAGATCTATCAAATGCCCCTCATTATTATCTTTATTATCCTTTTTGTTGTTGTTGTCGATATTGAAGTTTGGTTGTTATTGTTGAGATCAAAGTCTGGTGAGTTCGGGCTGATGGTGTTTGATGGTATAAGTACGCTGATTTTGTTGATGCTTTATTTTTTTTTTCCTTGTTTTCCTATTCCAAATATTTTGTTTCCTCATTAAATTACTATTTTTTTTTCTTATTATTTTGTGTATAATGCTAGCTTTGTCCTCTCCTTCACTTCTCTTGTTTTTTTTTTATCTCTTTATTTATCCTTAAATTATTTTTCCCTGCTCGATTTTTTTTTGTTTACTGAAAAGAAATGTCCTTAAAAATCATGGTTTTCCAATTCTTTCAATTGTATGCCGAGGATCCTTGATAATAGAGTCATGACAAACAGATTTGTTCACCAAATTTTTGTTTGTCCTTGAACAAAGAGTTATTAAAAACCCAAAACAAAATACAAAAACAAAAAAAAAACAAACACAGAAAGCTAAACTATAAAAATTCATTCATAGCCCATACTATTAAAGGATCCCATTGTAGATAGCATCCCCGAGTAAGCAAATCTTTTTGATCTCTTCAACATCATGAACTCTAACAATGTTGGTCCTATTGGCAATGCACGCCATGATGATCCCACTTGTACCAATCACCAACTTTTCATTTTCTTTCAAGTTTAGAGTCTCGTTGGTGATCTTCAGAATGAATCTTTTACGACTAGGCCCAACCAATATTGGAAGCTTAGCAAAACTAAGATAATCGTTATTAGCCACCGACTGTTGTTGTGGAATAGATTGATCACCCCAAGGATTCAAACCATGGATTTCATTATAATTTTGCACCGAGGCAGAATCACGGAACAATACCCCGTAATCTCTTAGTTCTCCACAACTCTTTACAAGGTTCAAGTTCTGTTGTAAAGTTTTCGCAAACCCAATACCTGGATCAATGATCATTTGCCATTTGGCCACCCCTGCTTTATAAGCCCGATTGATAGTAATAGCAAGTTCTCTCGCGACCATTCTCGTCACCTCATGATTGACGGTCCCAAACTCCACAATGTTGTCACCATCATCATTGATCAAATGATAATCGGTATGGTTCTTCATGGTTGTTGGAGTGCCTCTGGTATGGTTGACGATATACGGACATTGGAATTGTTTAACGACATCAAAAATAGTCTGATCGTACATCCCCATACTCACGTCATTCACCATATCTGCCCCGGCTTCCAAAGTGGCTTTAGCAGTGTTACCGTAGAAAGTATCGACACTAATTAAGACGTTTCTTAATTTTTCATCGGAAGATTGTCTGATTTCTTTGATCAATGGGACAATACAATTCACTTCCTCTTGGAAAGCCGCCATCATCGTATCGTAATCCTCAATTTTCGCGCCTGGTTTGGTAGAAGTAGCCCCGATATCAAGAATATCCGCTCCTTGATCAACGAGTCTCTGTGCAGTCTTCAAAGCATCATTTACCAAATAATTAGCTCCACCATCCGAGAACGAATCTTTAGTCATGTTAATGATCCCCATGATTTTGGTACGATCGCCATCAAAGTTGAATCTCCAATTATCGAATTGATCACCGTGCTGTTTAAAGTTTCTCCGGATTGGCACCAAGGTGGTCATGTCAGGCTCCGATGATCTTGAAAGTAGCCCTTGATGATGATAATCCAATATATTCTGATTGGTGACCGGGTGAATGACGTCGTTCATTGGGTCCAAGATTTCAGAAAGTGGGTTCAATACAAATAACCGCTCAAGCATTCTAGGATGCGGCACCACCAAGTTCTCATCGGTTTCATTACGATACACGATATTGTCGTAAAGAAGAATATCAACATCAATGGATCTTGGACCATTATCGAATTCCTTGACCCTTCCTAGCTCGTGGTATTCGACCTCTTTAAGAAAGTTGAGGAGTTCAAATGGTGACAAAGTGGTTTGAATCTTAAGAGCCCCATTGACAAAACTGGATTGGTCCAAATAATACATTGGTGCGGTTTCGTAAAGTGATGAGGTGGCTAATATTTCGATCGATGGACATTCGCGTAGACAATGAAGCATACGATAAATGTTCGCCATAGTATTACCTTCATTGGTGCCGAACCCCAAATAAGCAATATGCGAAGCTTTGCCGGTGGTGGTAGTACTAGCCTTGAACATCGAGTCACTGGTGATAGCATGAGATGATGGTGATGATTCTTCTTTGGTGTTACCACTACCATTAGTGGACAAGGCAATAGGAGTTTCTGTAACTAGTTCAAGCCCCACTCCTTCAGAGTTCACCACGGCGTTAAGCTTGGTGATCTTCAAGTTGAAAATATTGACAATCCCAAATTTTTTTCTAAGGTAATCATCGACCGAAGTAATCAATGCTTCAACTGTAAGGAATTCTGTGTTTTCCACGTATTCTGCCAACGATTCAAGTAATTCAAAACTAATGAATTCGTTGAAGTTTTTGGCCAGACATTTTGCGCAAATCTCATCGTAATCGAGCTTCAAATCAACCGTGACGTATTGTTTTTTCTTTCTTTCGAAATCAAAGATCCCAATCTTCGTCAACAACTTGAGTTGATCAAGGAGCAAGTAATTGGTAGGCATTGGAGTTGTTGTTGAGGATGGTGATGATGATGAAGGCTTGGTAAGTTGGTACGACTTTTCAATTCTCAAGTTACGGAGTTTCAAATGGCATCTATCATCTTGCAACACCAAAGTCAATTGATTGACGAATCTATCATTCAAATTAGGTATTTTATTGTTGTGTTGCACGAGTTTTTCAAACATGGTATTTAAAAATTTCGGGGAATCGTCGAATTGACAATTCTCATTGTTGAGGTAATGCAAAATATAATTCAGGACATCGGCATAAGAAATGGAATGGTTTAAATCATCAGTGGGACCAGAGTTTTGAAGCACTGAGTGGTTAAGCCCCAAAAATACTGATAATTTATAGAGCAATGGTTGTTGGTTGATTTCATTCCAGTAATTCTTCCCAATGTAGGCGTTAATCTTGAGATCTTTCACAAAGATCTTTGATGATTGACGTCTCATAGGATTGATTTGCAATGGTTTGGAGGACGGACTCACAAGAGACCTCGATAAAGGTAGCCTAAACATGGTAGGCAGACAAGACTCTCTAGTGGAGAAGACGAAGAACACCAATCATTGCGGGAGATGAGAAGCAATTTTTGAGGATTTTTTTCTGATATTTTTCTTACTATTTTTTCCGCGATGGATCACCTACAATAGTTATAATGGTAATGGAAAGTACCATGATGGTTACAGTGTGGAAATTGCTTAATGGTGGCGCTCTAAAATAGCATTATCGCATAACCAACATGGTATATGTCGTTGATATCATATATGTATATGTATATCTCTCTTACATGCTTCTTGTAGTTTTAGACAGATTTACATTGTTTATTTAGCACGATTATTTGACTATTAAAAGAATTCTAAAACCAGAACAGTTAGTAAAAATTATTAATGAGAATATGGCTTGCCAATACATGTATAATACACATTAATATACAAGGGAACTCTCAGTTGTATCAGAATAATTGATGAATGTTGGATAGGAAAAGTTATCAGCACATTGTGACTCTGAGTGAGCTGAGTAGGTTATCATCATAAACTGAGAGTTTCTCAAATGAATGGAAAAGTAAATTGAACATACAATAATTAAATTGCCGAGCTATAATCAATAAAGAAGAGTAGAAAAGGAAATATGAAATTCGCAAGAAGAAAAAAAAATTCTCCCAATTTATAGCGCTCTGGAAAAAAAAATTTCCGACTCTACGCACTCCGGTGGGTTCGCATTCTGGCCGTACCGGACAGCCGAGCATTTTCCGCCATTCCAAATTATCATCACTCTGCAATTGTATATTAAGTAATTATATTATCTGTTATACAAGATATATCCAATAATGACGATAAATAACCCCGGTGACTCCTTCGAGTTGCAATCCATCTCATTGGAAAGTAGAACAACCCCAGAAGAAGACGATAATGAAGACGATAACGACAACGATCTTGTCCTCCACGAACTAGATTATGAAGAATCCCCTGCCACCGACCATGACGACACCGGGAAGTCCAGTATGAAAATGGCATTCATGAACATGTCCAACAGCATATTGGGGGCCGGGATCATTGGACAGCCTTACGCCACCAAGAATTGTGGGATCTTCACCAGTTTGATAACCTTTGTTTTACTCACGGTAATCATTGACTGGACCATCAGATTGATAATCATCAATTGTAAACTATCGGCAACAAAAACCTACCAGGATACTGCGTACAAGTGTTTTGGCAAACCAGGAAAAATCGTGATCTTGATCTCTCAAGGATTTTTTGCAATTGGCGGGTCCATTGCCTTTTGTATCATCATTGGTGATACCATTCCTCATGTTTTACAATCGATCACCCCCAGCTCCTGGATCGAGAACAATGCTCTTTTAGCGTTGATTTTGAAGAGAAACACCGTGATTGTCTTGCTCACTTGCTTCATTTCTTATCCATTATCGTTGACCGATAATATTGCCAACCTCGCGGTATCGTCGCTTTTTGCATTGATTAACATGGCAACTATCATTCTTATTATTGTCATTCATGGGTTCACCTTATCCAAAGAGACCGTTTCCCGATACACTTTTGAAAACCCGTTCCAAGGCTACGTGTTCAATCCACAGTTATTCCAGGGGATCAGTGTGATATCATTTGCTCTAGTTTGCCATCATAATACCTCATTCATTTACGATTCTTTAAGAAAACCAACATTGGACAGATTCACCAAATTAACCCATCTTAGTTGTTTCATCTCCATGATTTGCTGTGCCCTTGTGGGGGTTTCTGGAGATTTGATCTTTAAGGATAACACCAAGGGTAACATCCTTAATAATTTCCCTGAAGATGATTGGGTCATCAATATTGCTAGAGTGTGCTTTGGGCTTAACATGTTGACGACCTTCCCGCTTGAAATCTTTGTCGTTCGCCAAGTGATGAATGATTTAATAAACATTAACAAGAACCCAGAGAAAATAGCTCATCAGCCATTATCACAAACCGATAATGATTTCGACCAAGTTGATGATCTTGAAGAACCTAAGGGCGAAGAAATGTCATATAACAAACGATTCTGGATAACCACCTTATTAGTGTTTGTGACCATGGGAGCATCATTACTTACTTGTAATCTTGGGGCCACTTTGGAACTTATTGGATCGGTCTCTGCATCAATCATGGCATTTATTTTCCCAGTGATGTGCTATATGAAATTGACCGATTACAAATCAAAGACTCTAAAGGAGAATCTCTGTGGTTATTTTGTGATTGTATTTGGAGTATTGATTCTTGTGATTTCTTCAGCCCAAACTATTGTCCAGGCAATCAATGAGAAGGGTGGGGGTGATCATTGTAAAGTTGGATGAAGAATCATCAATTTTTGCGTCGATATTTTTTTTTTTGTATTTATTTATAAACGGAGTGTTTTTGGTTGTTCTTTTGTTCTATTATTTTAAATTACTTTTTGGCTCTATTTCTACATTGTTCCTCCATGGATATATTATTCAATTCTTTGATATAAAGTAGGTACTGTAGTCGCGAAGTTCATGAAAGCAGAACCACCGGCAGGGCGCAGTAACCGGACTTTCACAGGAATCCTGTTAAAATAGTGCTGTTTTCCCTTTAATTATTATTTACTTCAGTTCTTTTTCGAGTGAAACATGGTTTTTGAATATTTTTATTCTTTTTGTTATTGCTATTGCTAAGGTAATTAGAGTCTCTTGCGAAGTGACCGTATTTATTGCAAGAATAACACTTAACAGATCAGCTTTCTTTTCTTGTCGCCAGCTTTGTGAGGATTATTATTCTCATCGTTGTCAAAAGCTCGAGATGAAAATTTTTTTTTTTTTTCTAATTGAGAAAGTCAATTGATTCATTTTATTTCTTATTTTCTATTTATCAACTTCGCCAATTGATACTTTAATAGTCTTATTATTTTGATTTTTCGAATCGTAGCTGTAACCTTGATTTTCTTCAATATTACAAATTTCTCTTAGTCAATCTTTAAATGAGACCTCCTCATTAAAATCTTCAAAATAAGTAAGATAATCAAGAAAAAACTCTGAATGAGCTGGATCTTAAAGTATCATTTTTAATCTCAAATTATTTCTAATGCCAACATCGTACTCTTTGAAACTTCACTTTTCCAATGGAAATGTATCTATCAACCTTGTTGATCACTTTTCCTACACATTCGCTGAAAATCGATGTGACTATTGCTGTTTAATATGGATGTAAATATATATTCACGTTGATAATACTCTATCAATTAACTAAAGTAACTAGTTGACTGACAAGTAGTCCCAAGTTGGAAATTAGGGCGGATTTCCTAGTCGGAAACCTCATCTCCCGGTTGGGGCGTCCCAGTAAGAATGTCGTCGTGTTGGGTATTGTACTTTAATCTTCCTGTATCGTAAGTTATTAATCAAAAAATATTCTTAAATGAATTCTTTTTGAAGCTACAAGTACAGGTTGGGGGATTGGATGGTTTTCGTTCTGTTTATTCCAAGCTGAGCTTCAGTGATCGCAGAATAATCCCGCTGATCTCCTTTTCATTGATTCTTTTCATCCTTAGCTCCGCGTCCCGTCATTACGTGGAATATTGTATGCTTATATATTAATTCTAGCTACAGCAATAGCTAGACATACTCAAGAAACTTATTATCCTTAGTCAGAATCATAGCAAGTGAATGATAATATATGGGAAAACCGCACTACTCTGGTAGTGCTCTTATCAATCCGTAGAACATTTTCACGAGGTAAAAAAAAAAAACCCAGAAAATCAAACAGTTGTCGTTCTCATTCACGCCGATCACACTGTAATCGGAGGGGGCAACCAAGCAATTGAGACCGTGTTCCAGCATTATTTCAAGATCATTCTTCTTTTTCTGTCCAACAGCAGTCACCAAGAACAAGACATCATATTTTCCGCTCGAGAAATAAAGAATACTATTATCTTCAACAGTAACAGCCATTTGTCCACATAGATACAACATAATCATTACTCGGGCATATACTTTTACCAGATCATGTACAATCCATATGGGGATCAAGGACTTTCGTCCAACGTCTATTCTAATAATAATCAAGCAAACTCACGAGTTGCTCACCCTCAAGGAATAGCAAATAATATCAACAACAACAGTAACCAATACCAACAAAATATTTATGGTTTAAGGAACCAACAACAACAACAGCAACAACAGCCACCGCAGCAACAACAACAACAACAACAACCGCCACGAGAAAATGTGGGTCTCCAAGGAACCCCACAAGCCTTTAACAATTTCTTCAACGATCCAAAGGCAAACTTGGGATTTCAAGTTGGTCAAACCGCGTTTGCTCAGGGAACCCAAATGATGGAAAACAATTTGAAGCCATATATTGGTAGCTCGTCTGATTTGAAAAATTTGTTCAAGGTGTCTAACAAGTACGTGTTAAAGAAAATTCTGCTTATATTGTTCCCATTTAGACACTCTAGCTGGTCAAGATTGATCTTGAACAATTCTGGGTCGAGCATGAATAACGGTAACCGATCCGTCGAATCCTTTGAATTACCAGTTAATGATATCAACTCTCCTGATTTATACATTCCTTTGATGTCATTTATCACCTATATTTTATTGTGCGCGATTTTCCAAGGGTTGAAAGGGGAATTCCACCCACAATTGTTTGGGTATACTTCATCAATTGTGTTTGGCTACCAATTATTGGACATTTTGGTGTTGAAATTGGGATTGTATTTATTGAATGTCGAATCTAACTTTTGGGATTTGATCAGTTACTCGAACTACAAGTTTATTCCCTTGGTGATTAGTTTGATTGTTGACTTCTTCACCAAGAGCGCGACTGGAGGCAACACTATCAATTATTGGTTGATTTTCGGGTACTTGGACTTTGCGTTTGCATTCTTCTTGATGAGATCCTTGAAGCAAGTGTTTTTGGGCAATGGGATCAACAATAGCACGCAAACTGTGACCCACAAACAACGACAGAAGAGGATCTATTTGTTATTTGGGTACAGTTTCCCATTTCAAATGATTTTGATGTTCTTGTTGATGTAGTGTGATGTATATGATGAATAAATGTAATAACTGGTGATTACTAGCGGACGCGTAGACAAAATGCCGTAGTGTAGAACACTAGGCGTGGTGCTAAAAAAATTAGCGGCAGGTTGGTACCAAAACTTTGACATATGTCTGAGATGACTTTAAAAGATTGGACAGCGATTCAGTGAGTATAAACTAACACGAAGACGATAATAGTGATATATATAGAATATAATAAAATAGAACCGCTCATTTACTAAAGAGACACAGACCAGTAATACGAGTGAGATCGACGCTGGTCACGGGACGGTATTTTTGAAACATTGTTCATCAACGATCAACAATCAACAACGGTGACAATTTTTTACTACTTTTTTTTCTTCTTTCACCAATTGGCGGCTCATTAGCTAAATAAGGAACGATACTTTAATTTCCAAAGCAACAGGGTGTGTCGTTGTGTAATTATATCTGTGTGCTGTGCATCTCCTTATCTCCAACTGTCTTTTTTTTTTTTCGTCAACCCTTTTTATCTTTTTTTTTTTTTTTGGAGACTTCAAAAAAAAAAATTATAACTAATACACGGAATTATCAACCATCCTTTCACTTGAAGACGTGTTCATTCTGCTCATTGAAAAAAGATTGCACTAAATATCTCCTTGGTGAACCCCAGATATTATCGGAAAATTAGAATGCCCAACCACAATAACCATTTCATCCAATTGAAAATATAATACATCCCAAAAACAATCATATTTTATCCATGTCGAATAGTATAAACAATACCGCAGATTGCAATCTGGCAGGCAGTTCCTCATCGCGTACCCCAAACCTGAGAAATAATAATGGTAACTCACTGTTTCCTTCTCCATTACCCTCATCTACCCGCCAACTTTCCACAGCTAACTCAACATTGTCACTTGGTAGTAGTTTCATAACCAACGACTCTTCCAAGAAGAAAAAAAAATGGAGACGTAATTTCAATGATTTGATAACCGTGAGAAGAAAGGATCTCCCTGATTACGAGTCCAAGGAAAGAATGATCACCCAACAAATGGCTTCAACTGCCAACCTACAAAAAAAAAAAGATATCCCAACCATGGCCGTTGCTGCTGCTTCATCATCAGTAACAACTCCCAGCAGCAAATCCATGGCATCTCAATCAAACCGTAAGGGACTCTTCAAAAGCATGAAAAAGTTTGGTAAATCACAAGTCTCGGTCGATGGGCCTAGTAATATGTTAGACATAGAAGATGAAGACTATATTCGACAGAATTACTTCCCTGACATTAATGGACATCATGACGTTGCCTCCGGCAATAATAATAAAAGGCTTTCTGACGAAATAGAATCTTACCAAATAAGTCATGCGCACAACTCATCCGAAAGCTCATCACTTCTCAATAATCTTTACACTGATCACCTTGGATCGACTAGGCCACGAGAAACCTTGAATCAGTCTGATGATGATAACGATTTGCCTTTCTTGGTTGAAGCATTATCAAATAGTGGGATTGTGGTTCCCGGCTCTATCGAACGTCGCAGTAGAGAATCAGTACATGAAATTGGCAATTCAAAAGAATTTTTCAAAGATAAAGACCCAATTAGCGCCGATTCTGCTGACAGCACAACATCGCCTGTCCTGAGATATTTTGACACTTCAAATCACATAAATAACGATCATCGGTCCCATTACCAGAATAAGCGTGCTAGTGATATCACTATGGACGAAACTAGGAACCCAAGAACTATTTTCTCCTCACCTCCAATGAGTAATGATTTTGATGCTAGCGATTTGCAGGATTATGGAAACTCTCGCTATCCTGTTGCACTTCAAGATTTCTTAAGTGATGACAATGAGTCAACGAATAATTATGGTATTACAGATGAGAATATTAAACAGCTGGAATTAGTGTCTCAAAATGGTAGTATTCAGCCGTTGGCTGTGCAAAATACTATGCATTCTAATACTAATGGATCTTATCAAGAAAATGGTACTTCAACGCTAGAAAATTCTGATCCAAACCCTGCTGTCGTGTCACCTACAAATATGGCTACGGGCAACGAAATCCAAACCGGTGGAGTAAGCTCAAAAAAAAGAGGATTCAATCCATTTTCTAGATTGAAACCTAGATTGAATATCCTAAGTGGTAATCGGTCAATAAGTGGTAGTAGCTCTTTAAGTGCTGAAACCTCTATTAGTAATAATGATAACCAAACAGCAGCATCTACCGGAGATTCTAGCGCCCCTCAGAATGAGAATAGAGGAACAAGAAGAGATGGACTGTTGCTTCCTAGCTTGAACTTGAGTAATGCCAGATCCCATTTAAGTAGATTTAATTCCCCAATGAACCTGCCAATTAACGGATCGTTTTCTGCAAGCAATGCTAGTACCCCTACTAATGGAAACTTTAACCAGAATAACTCCAGTACCAACGACTTGGATAATACCTCGGGTTTCCAACATCAGGCGAGAGTACTCTCGAGACTATTGGAACAGTCAGCGGTTTCTACCCTTCGTAATCTTATCGGTGACTACAATGGCGAAGATGGTACTAGGATCGATAACAGAAACCGTAACAGAGGGTTGACTCTGAGGGTTCCTACCCTTCGGTTTGAAGATGGTTCCGACTCGAATTTCGCTGAGTTTACTATGGCGTTGCAAGGTACTTTATTGGCCAATGAATTGTCAAATAGTGTTAGGTTGCAAATGGATAGAGAAAGAAGAGAGAGGCAAAATCAACAAAATGGACCATCGGCGGAAAATGATGACAATGAGTCAGAAAATCCAGAGTCCTCAACAGCTAATGACACAAGTGATGATAACGCAACAAGCCTAGAGCCAACCGCTGAAGATTTAAGAACCCAATCAATGTCATTTTTCAGGGCTTTCCGGTTCAGCTCAAGAAGATCCACGATCGATGGAGAAGATGACCAAGAACAAGTGCCAGTATTGATTCTTGGTGTTAGATCTGGATTACCAGAGGAAATTGATCGTTTCAATAACAACAGAAATAATAACAATAGTAGAAGCAACAATAATAGCAATAATAATAACAGTGGAGATAGCTCAGATGATGCTATTAACAATAGTAACTCCCAAGCAACTCCAGCAAATGAGGGTGGTAATCCCAACAACGCCAATAACAATGGCGGTGGTAGCGGAATGTCATTTTTCAGAAACAGAAACCACAGATCTCGTTTCAGACTTGAAAACAGTCGTAATAGCAGGCGTCTTGAAGAAATCGCCCAGAGTTATGATCAACGTACCAGGGCGAGAAATGAGAATGCTCACGGAGCTCAAAGATCATGGGTTATTTTTGTAATGGGTCATTCCTTCCCACCAGATCATGCGGTGTTGTCTGCGCCAACAATTATGTCGGAAAACCCAACTTATGATGATTTGTTGGCGTTGCAAGCAATGTTGGGTAGAGTCAAGCCATTGGTGGCGACCCAAGAAGATGTCGACAGATCCGGCGGATTGTTGAAAATTGTGGTTGATGATGTATCGGGGATCAAGAATTCTATCATTGAAGAAGATCAGGACAATGATGAAGAATCCGACTATGAATCGGGCGATGAAGGCTTGGAAGGCCATAAGCGCAACGAAATCGCCACCATTAAAGTTGTATCCAATGATTCATGTCCTGTTTGTCTTTGCGAATATGAGGACGAAGACGCTTGTCGGAAATTGAGAGCCTGTGGTCATTTCTTCCATCAAGAATGTATTGATCAATGGTTAATCACCGGTAGAAATTCTTGTCCATTGTGTCGTAAAAAAGGTGTTGCGGTCAAGAAGAAGAAGAATAATGAAGGCAACACTGGCACCACCACCACTACCACCACCACAGGAGAAATCAATTCTATTGGTGGAAACACCAATAATCCCGAATTAGATTTCAGTGATTCGGGAAACATCACAGACACCATTCCCGGTCCTACCATAACCTCCTCATCTTCGGATGGGCCTGAAATTTCTCATGGGATTACTTTTGATAGAGATATGCCATTGACAGCCCGTGACAGCTGGTATGTTTCTTCATAATATATAAACAATGTATTAATAGTTTCTTGTTGATTGTTCTTACAGACCAATATTGGTTTGATTGATTTGCTTTTTTCAATTTGTGGTGTTTCTTTGACGTTTTGTATTGCATTCTTTTTTTTTTTATTTTTTTGAGATGCTTTTTGAAGTCTGTTGTAGCTTTTATCTTTTTCTTTTCTTTTATCTTTGTAATATTTTAAGTATCCTTTTGACTTTGTAAAATGAGGGGCCTTAATATTGCAAAATCTAAAGAAAAATCAAGCAGTCCGATAATCATGCCTTACTTTGCTCACAGTTTGTAGGAAACTTTCCTTTGTTCTTGCCACAAGTCTGTTTTCAAGTTATATTATTATCACATAAATTTTCGGCTCATTGATGAGCATCGAATATTTTATTTTCAAAAGATCAAAAAAAAAGAGCCCTGATTATAGTTTAATATAATATATAAGAAAATCGCTTATTGGCGTTGTGAGCCAGCGCACGCTCTGCACTCCCGATGATTTGATTGCCACTTCGAAATATTATTAAATAAGCATTTCAGACCAATATATATCAAAAGCATTGTCCCATTTGGAAATAAAACAAATCATAATAAAAAATAATTTCCAATATAAAATGGTGAGTGAATACATGATGATAATATTAAAATATATACGATTTTGAATTGCCAACCTAACAAGAAAAAAAAAATTTAGTTCAGTGGATTTGGAGGATTTAACGATGGATTTGGAGAGTTCATGGGTCAAATGCACCAATCTTCAACATTTGAAGATTATTTCCGATGCTACCCAATTGTCATGATGCCTGATAGCACTCGGAAAGATGACGCTAATTTCGGGGGGAAAGTTTTCTTGCCGGCATCGGCGTTGAACAAGTTGACGAGATTGAATATCAGTTATCCGATGTTATTCCAATTGACCAACGAGAATAATGGATTGATCAGTCACTCTGGGGTATTGGAATTCACAGCCGAAGAAGGAAGAATCTACGTTCCTCAATGGATAATGAGCACTTTGAAGTTGGAGCCAGGAGAATTGATCAAGCTCAATAGTTGTGACTTGCCAAAGGGGAAATTCGTTAAGATCGAACCCCAATCGGTGAACTTTTTGGATATCAGCGACCCTAAAGCGGTGTTGGAGAATGTTTTGAGAAAATTTACCACGTTGACCGTCGACGATATCATCGAAGTGAATTATAACGACACAATTTACGAGATTAAGATCTTGGAAGCTAAACCGGAGACCGTGAACCATGGGATTTGTGTGGTGGAAACCGATTTGGAAACCGATTTCGCTCCGCCAGTGGGTTATGTCGAACCAGATTATAAAAACAAGGCTCCAGAGAAGTATCAAAAGAACCAATCGACTAAAAGAGAATGGAAACCGGTGAATAATTACGGTGCCATGGCCAAAGCCCTCAATTATGCAGAAATGATGAAACCAGACACCACTGCGTCGTCGTCGTTCCAGGGTCACGGGGCAAGATTATCTGGTAAGACCATCGCTGATGGAGATAATGATAATGCTGAGCCAATAGACGTCACGAAACTTAGCTTGGATGGCCCAGTGAAACCATTGAGGTTACCGGAAAATCAGTTATTTTTCGGTTTTCCATTGACTCCACCTCCAGAATCCGAGGAAAAAAAATCAGGAGAACTGAACAAAGAAGAAGGAGAAGAAGACACCGACAAGCATGGGTTTGCCGGAGCAGGGAAGTCTTTGAGAGAAGCTACAAAAAAGCGTAAAAGTACAAGAGGTCATTCAACACATAAGGCCAAAGTACGAAGCCCAGGGAGTTCACCATCTGATCCCATGGAAATTGATTGATTGGCGATGTGTACTCTTTTTGTGATTTATATCTTTTTCTTATGTAAATGGCTTTTTCAATGTTTTTTTTTGTCTCTCTCTATTTTTATATGTTACTGTGGCTTTTACTGATGTGATTACAAGTGCGATAAGTTAAAACAACTTATTTCTTCTTTCTATTTTTTTTTTCATTCATTTATTTTATTGTTTTGTAAGAATTCCTCTACTAGATTAATACTATAAAAGAAACAGCAATACTCTCTAATTGGGGACCTGGCAATATTAGTTTTTCTTTCTTTTTTTTTTGCTTTTTTTGATTTTGTTTTTGTTTTTGTTTTCTTTTTTTTTTTTTTTTTCTAATTTGGTTGGTATGACCACTCCATCTCATTAAGCAACGGTCTTGCCACTGACCACCTCTTTCCCGGTCTTCTTAATGGCAGCGAGCACCGAATCGTAGCTGACTTCTCTCGCAGTAGTAACGTCCACGAGCTGGGTCTTCAAATCGGCATTGACACCCTTGACACCTTCTAATCTGTTCAAGGCCTTGGTAACGGCACCAGAACACCCACCGCAAGACATCTTGACGTTGAATTGGTATTGATGATCAGACATGATTATGATGGAACGAAAAAAATATATAATGTAGATTTCGTTTAATTCTTCGAAACTAACGAAAAATATTTAGGAAGGAACTAAAAAGATTGTGCGATAGTACACCAAGCAAGCAACGATGGGAGGAACAAGGCATTATAAATGTTACTGACACCCCCACCAGGGTGCTTTTATTTTTTGGCTCGCTTTCTTTTTTTTGGAATTTCACGTGACCATGATCATCAGCGGGGCTCTTGATGGTGCAGTTTACAGGGTGTCAACATGGGGGATCCCGAATATGTCTATCAACAACAACAACAACGACAACAGCAACGTATGTTTTATAAGAGTGGAATAGAGAGAGAACAAAAAAAAAAAAAAGGTTAGAGAGAGATAAGATCCGAAATATACAAACTCAGCCCACAATAATAAAAACAAAAATACAACAAGGAAAGGGAAAAGAACTGGAAAGAAAACCCAATAGTAATAATAATAATGAAAATAATAACAATGGTACTGATAAATAAATAAATAAATTAAAAGTTAGTCCCAAAAAATATAAAGAAAAGTTAATACATGCATATGGAAACACAAAACAAAACAAGAAATAGAAAAAAACAAACAAACAAACCAATCAAACCTTTCTCAATTGAAAATAAAACACAATCTAGAAGAAATCAAAATCTAAACACTTGGACCCACTTTCGTACTCATATTGCAAGATTCCACCTACCGATTCATCGCTTATACCTATTGTCAACACCTCACCATTACCATCTTCGCAATCGTTCACACATAAGCCCGATATTTTGCCAAATGTTTGAATACACTGGCCCGATACCGTGTATTTGGATCTTGAAGATGAATTATTGGAATTCGAATAGGACCGTGGAATATGAGCCGAAGAACTTTCACTAAAACTACCGCTGCCATAATCATCAAAACAATAAGCATCATAAGTATAATTAGACATTGTTGGGGCTCCGGATATCGGCTCACCAAAGGATGTCAAATCGTCCAAGTTAATAACGTTGACATTATCCACGGTTTCCCCAAAGAATAAAAAGTTTCTGCTGTTACTGAACCTCACGTTTCGTACACTGTTATTGTTATTGGTTAGATCACTGGAAAATGTCGAAAAACAGGCAGCATCTTCCCATTCTCCAATGTAACATTTCTTCTGATTAGCGTCGAGTAACTCATTAGCGGTAAACGGCTGGTCAGTACGGGTTCCAGATGATACACCACAATCGGCATCTTGAGGTCTCACAATGATTTTCCGTAAATCATTGAGAACAACTGTGCCGTCTTGATTACCGGTCACCACTAGGTTCTCATTGAATTTACTCCAATCACAAGAAAAACTATAATCATGATGATTGCTAAATTTCAATATTGGTTGCTTGTGGGACACTCTACCATCAATGATGAAAGATTCCAAACAATCCCCGACAATGAGCTTCAAATCAGGGTTCGATGGGTTGAGGGATAATGAATTGATCGGGAATGGGAAACGATAATTGGAAAGCACTTGTTTTTCTAAATTGAAATTACGTAAGTAAGAATCATTGGTAGCGAACAACACGCTGGAAGTTATACTTTTAGGTGATGTTGATGGAACAAGCTGAACAACATTTAT
The DNA here is from genome assembly GCF_037102585.1 of Saccharomycopsis crataegensis. Classification (NCBI taxonomy): domain Eukaryota; kingdom Fungi; phylum Ascomycota; class Saccharomycetes; order Ascoideales; family Saccharomycopsidaceae; genus Saccharomycopsis; species Saccharomycopsis crataegensis. Next base: position 334,140 of record NW_027043831.1, read on the forward strand.
AATACCATTGGCGTTGGTCGTCAAAATGTCCTGGTAAATGTCCTTTGTTTGATTATTGTACAAAAGATAATCACCAGTGTATGACCCCGCAGCCACTAAATCCTGATTGGCTGATAATGTGGATATTTTGATATGCTGATTGAATGAATTCTTCAATTTCTATAAAATATTAATATTTTTGCCCTTCAAAACTGTTATCTTAAAGTAGTCAAAGAAAGAATTTTTTTTTTTTTTTTTTTTGAAAATTAAGGAAAGAAAAAAAAAGAAATAAAAACATCAAATTTTACTCACACTTTGATCGATCAAAACATCAACAGACCCCGTTTGAGGACTTAATTGTTTGATTTCAAAGCCCCTTGTGGTGCCTTTTAGTGTATTGCCGTGCAAGTACTGGTCCAATTGCAGCACCGCATTGTAGTCGCTGACAATAACAGAATTATCACATCCTGAAGCTACGAGGTTTCGTAGTTGGAAATGAACTAAATATGGTTTGGCATTCTTGAAAAAATTCTTGAACAGGAAAAATGCAGACGAACTTGGAATGGTGGAACTTGCATTGGTATAGGAGATCGCTGATGGAGAAGTGTAATACGTTAGTGAGGTATTTATATTCTAATACTCAGTTAGTAATTCAAAAATATTATCAGAAGATAGTTTATATAGCGATCCTCCAGTCTGTGTAATGTGGTCATCACATATTGGCTAGGTCCTGATAAGAAAATTTTTTTTTTTTCTAGTTCGTCACCCCTCTCCTTCCTGGCACAGACCATAACGCTAAGAAAGCTATATGTCAAAAAATGTGATTATGAAAAATAAACAACATACCTGTTTAGACTTTTGGCAAGAATCTTGGATATTGAAAAAATTCTTCAAATCCAACTGCCTAGACTGAAACATCATCTCTCTTTGGGCTTGATTCCTCCAGAAGATACCTTGGTGGTCAATAATGAAATCTGGGTCATTATTGGTACTAGATTTACCACCATCGATGATATTAGAGGCATCTTTAAGCAAACATGACTCTTCCCTAAGAATATGCTCTAACAGATTTCTGGTGATAACAGAGTGCCTGCTACGGCCGTTCAGCTGCTGGCGCAAAAGTTGGTCATCGTTCCCCAATGGCCGAGGAAACGATGATGACGATGAGGCTATCATCGACGAGCTGGCGTCCCCGAAACTTTTATACACTCCGAAATTCAAATCGATAATTTGTTGAGTTTGGCTAATCGATGACCGAAGACTGCTGCCGCTAGTGTAGCCTCTGTTTCTATTAGGGTTGTCGTAATAATTGTAGAGTATCTGATTAAGGTATGATCTAAAATCGTTGACCAACTCAGAGTTACTGGAGTTCTCATACTGATTCAAAGAGCTTCCCAATTCTAAAAAGGCTTCTTCATCTTCAATGATGATGAGATCCTCGACTGTGGGTTGGGTGGTGTCATCGTTATCATAAGCCGATGCCAACGGCGTGGTAAACTGGCTGGTTATTCGGTTCTCCATATTTTGTTGTGAATAAGTATGAAAAAGAATAACGATAAATGGAAATAATGAGAAAAAACAAAAAGGGAAATTAAAAGTTGAGAATTGTAGATTTGTTGATTGGCGAGACCATCCAGAAAAGAGATGATTTGAAAAGCAAAAAAAAAAAAAAATAAAAAAAATCAATTAGAAAACTGAACCACTAGTGCACGTGTGGTTGAATATTAATTACTAAACATAGGTTATATTATATGTATATATATAATATAGATATATGGAGAGAGATTATATATATATATATATACAGAGATAAATAGATATTGCCATGGACCTAGATGAATTATTGTCTCTTGAACAAGAGTAAGTTGATTTTTTTTTTTCACGCCGCTCTGTCGACAAATCAGTGCATAATATATATACTGACAAGACCCCAAGGTTTTACAACGATGGATATCAGGAAGGAAAGCAGGAGGTGATTGATGAGACCAGGAAGTCAGGGAAGATGTTAGGGATCCAAACAGCATACCAAAGATTGATACTCATTGGAATGATTGTCGGTTACTTAACAGTGATCAACGACACTAAAAAGGAAGAGTTCAAAAAACTCAAAGGCCGACTCAGCTTGGAAGACATCAACATTGAGGAATTAATGACCAACGATGATAAGAGTATAGAAAAACTAGACAAATTGATAAAGAAATCTAGAAACTGGGTCCAAATGAACAGCTTTCTGAGAAAATCGGCCGAGGAAAGCATAAAAATCCCCAAAATGAATGTGGTTGATGAGTTGATCTTGAAAGTCACTGGCCAAACCCCTAACTCATCGACGTCGCAGAACAACAACTTGGAAGACTGGTGAAGCCTTGTCAACGTATATTTTTTACTTTGTGATTCTTTCTCACTTTCTTTAATTTCCTGGGTGTATTTTTAATATAATGTACTTTATTTTATTTGTAATTTTTTTTTTCATGTACAGTAATAGAATCACAGCAAACCACACCAATTTATCATTAATTGAAAGAAAAGGGAAACAGAAGAAGAAAAATTATTCAAGCCAGAAAAAAGCACTATTTAAATAACTAAAAATTTTTATAATTCACTTGAAACAAAGCTTTAATTCGCCATTGTTACTGGTATATGCGAAAGTCGCCTGTCTTCCTCTGAACGCGATGTTGGCGATTTGGTAGCCAGAACTTTTATTATTCGTGACTTCAAAACATTCGGTGAAAGTTTTCAACTCATAGATTCTTGTAGGCGCTCCCCCTTGGAAACAAGCCGCCACATAACGACCATCTCCCGAAATGTCAATGGCCATCACAGATTCATCAACCAACGCAACGGTCTTCACACAACTCAAAGAAGCAGTGGACCAAACAGATACTATCCCCTCATGGCTTCCGATGATCAAATATTGGCCGCTTGGATCAAAGGCCATGGCATTGATACACGACACACTAGCTTTGAAAGTATAAACGTTTTCCAAGCCATTTGCGAGCTCTTCATTCACTTTGAAGATCCCTACCTCCCCATTGCTAAATCCCAAGACGATCGACCCATCGTCGTTGGCCCAAACAAAGCTGAATATAAAATAGTCAAAACTGGCCTCGGCCACCACTTTCAAGTCCTTGGATTCCATATCTATCACCGTCAAATGATGGGTAGTCACACTCCCCGATTCTTTATCGATCAATTTGCTGATACAACTCAAGTATTTGCCCCGGGGGCTATAGCTGACCAATTTGGTATTTCCTTTGATCGGAAATTCCATCGTTAGTTTCTGGGTTTCGATATTCCATATTTTCAAATTATCCCCGCCCACCGTGGCGATGGTAACGTCATTATTCGGGTCCCAGCTCAATGATCCAATGGCGTCTCGATGACAATTCTTGATTATATGGTGTTTGGAAAACAGGTTCATACTGGCTCCCAGAAAGTCACATACCAATAACGATTTGGTGTGTCGGGAGTACGCCACTCTATTACCAACGGGACTCCATTTAATATCCAATATTTCCGAATAAAGACGGTCTTCTTCATCACGAATTGTCGCGGTATTCAATGAAGCAAAGTATTTTTTCGCTAGAGCAACGTGGTCATCACCAACAGCGGCGGAAGGACCAACAGAGGAAGCATTAGAAGCAGCAGCGGCAGCAGCACCACCAGAAGTAGAAGAGGCAGAAACACCACCACCTCCACTGGTTCTTTTTCTATGTCCTATCATTTTCTTTGATTTATGAGCAACTAAATTATTTAATGTAAAATATTATTACGATATTTAGTTCAATTGTGATTATCTTTATGGTTTATTGTTAAAGAGATTTCCTAATCACAATTTTTCGTGGGAAAAAAAAATAAAAAATAAAAAAAAGCAAAAAACAAAACTAGTAATCCACACACTCACAAGGGGATAGCGTGCAAAGTTATAGATTTTCGATAGACTCAAATTTAGTTTCAAAGAGTGAAAAGGGAAATAAGTTATTTTTCGAGATTTTCCCTTTTTGAAAACAAAAACGGTGGAGGAGAGTTCTGGAATCTTTTTTTCTTTTTTCTTGGTGATAATGGCATTTTCAAATTTTTTTGCTTCAAAAGGTCTAGCCAAACAATTAACAAATGCCGACAAGTTGAAAAGATTGAAGGCCAATTCAAGAACAACGGGAGGCTCCAAGAATGCTGTGCCAATTAGACCTACTGATTATTCATCTTCGTCAAGGTTTTCCAAGAAAGATTCCAAGAATTGGTACCGTGGAAACAACGAGAGGAAGCATGATGAGATTTCCGACAACGATGATGGAGTTGATATTCACGGTTTGTCAGGTGGAAATGATGGCATTTCAATAGAAGATGAGGAAAATTACAACGACAAAGATTTGGAAGATATTGGTCTAGGCGATTTGCTCAATAAAAATTATTCCAAATTCGAAGATATCGATGAATATTTGAGCCAGGACAAACCATCAAAATTCAGCTCCAAGAAACTTGAGACGACCACCAGGAAACTCGATGAGAGACTACAAAGTAGCCAGCAAGAAGATGATTTAATCCTTGAAGAATTGCCAACGTTGGATATCTTGAATGAAATACCGACAAACAATAAGACCAATGGCGTGGAAGATTTTGGGAAATTTTTTGAAGATGATTCAAAAGAAATCGAGGATGCCATGGAAAAATATTCCAAAAATATTTACCCCAAACTTGGTAAGAAATTCCCCGAACCTTTAACTAAAGAATTGGTAATTCAAAGGATTAAAACTTCAGTTGAGAAGATTATTCCAGATATTGTTAATGAAGAGCTCGATTCCATATTTTACCGGCGGGCGGTAGAGGTTTTCGAAACCTCTGAGAAAAAAATCCTCAATGCTCGACAACTCTCCAATTTGGATCTTAATGAATTTAGTGTGGGGTATTTCGGTTCAGAAGTTCAACAGAGCATATCGTTGGAAATTGCAAAGAAGTATCCAAATTTCTCGAGTTTACGTAAGAAGCGTAACCACGAGAAGCTTCTGGAAACCAATTTTTTTAAAGTTCTTAATTTTTGGGGAGTGGATTTTTTCAACTTGTACGTTTTGGCCCCAGAAATTGCTGCTAAGTTGGCTACCAAAGATTTTGGGGTGCCGTTGGAAGAAGCCTATGAGATCTTATTCGACACTACTGATTACGGAAGATTTATTATTGATAGAAAGATGTATGAAAAGAATAGCGGAGAATACAAAAGGAAGAGAGTGGCCGTTCTTGACGATATAATTGGTGACTATGATAATGATGATGATGATGATGACGAAGAAGAGGAAGAGGAAGAGGAAATCGACAGCAAGTCCTCCTCAAAATTGAAAGTTACAGAAGAGAAAAATGACAAATCCAAGGGTTCAATCATTTCAACGAAAAACAAGATAAAAATCAAAAAGAAAAAAACCAATAATAATGACATTACCGATTATTTTAAAAATTCGCAAAATAAATCAAATGGTAAACACCATGGCGCTTTGATTAATGGCAGGTCTCTGAACAAAACACTGTCATTTTCTGAAATAATAAGGAAACAAAAGTACGAAGGCAAAAAGAAACAAACAATAGAGTTGAGTGATAATAGTAATGATGATTTTACATCGGCAAAGAATAGAAATAGAACCGAATCCGTCTCCCAAAAGAGTCACAGAAAATATACAATTGACTCAGACAGTGATGAAGAAACTGTTACTGCTAATAGCTACTCAAGGAAGAAACAGACAATGAAGAGAGGATCAATGAATGATAGTGATAGAGAATCCGAACAAGAAAGTTTTGGAAGTAGGATCCTGAAAAAAACAAACTCCAAAAGAGATTCTGGAAGCTCTTCAAAGAAAAGAAGATTGAATAATGAAAAATCCGACGCAAGTAGTGATGCCAACACTGATTCAGATTCTGATGGTGGGTTGGGAGAGATGATGAAAGCTTCCAAAAACAACAAAAAGAATCAATCATGGAGTGTCCAGAGTAACGAAAGAATGGATTCTGATCTGGAACTTGACAGGTCATAATTTGCTCGATCGATATGTTCTTTATTCATTCTCTATATTTCGAATCTGTATTATAAAATATTGTACAATAAATTTTCCAATTCAATTCATTTAGATTAATGCTTTTCATTCTTTTTTTTTTTTTTTTTTTAGTCTTCCTGCTTTTTGAAGCTCTTTTATACAAAATTCTAAACATTTATGAAAAAGATTTAGAAACTTTTACTACATAAACTTTCCAATGTACCGTGGTTTAATAAGCTTTATATTAGAGAGTAAACAATAACGAATGATTTATACTTGTATATAAAAGAAATAATAAGAAAACTTGGCGATATATGTACAGGTTTGTAGACTCTTTGGCCCTCCACAAGGAAACAAAAAAAAAAAAAGGGGAAAAAAAAAAGAATAATAATTAATCATTGATAACATTTAACAGTAGACACAACAACACCACACTTACACACACAAAAACACAGAATTAATATTAATTGGCTAAAATTCGATTAGTAATCGGCCAATAAGAATTCCACTTGTTTATAATAATCTTTGCTCAAGTATTCTGGCAATTCTTCACCACTGAGCCACAAATAGTCCTTGAACTGAGATTCTTTTTGGTTCAACACAAAATCACCAGCCAAAATGTGAGACTTGATGATATACTCTTTTGAGGCAACATTGGTAGAGGCGTTGTTGACAACCTTGTTACTTGAATCGTACTTCACGACGTGAATTGGGGTATTGGTGACGGTGAACATGTTGAAATCCTTCTGACTGATATTCTGTATATTTTCGGTGGCATATTCGTCCAAAGCAGAGATTCTTTCTTCAGCATTGTATTTGAAACTTGGGAACTTCCATTCACTAGACTTCTTATCTTGAACAATCAAGTACAAAGTGGAGTCCAACTTTCTTTCTAAACTTTTCAAATCTTTCTTTACGTCGGCATCGGTGATTCTCGAGTTTGGAACGATCGGTTTGACAACATCACTTTCTTTCTTGAACTTGGAGTTCTCATCCTCTTCTTCTTTGACATTTATCACTTGCTTTTCGCTTCTTTCTCTTAAATGTTTGATGTTTGGAGTACCCTTCGGATAGAAAACCCCTTCTTCTTTGGAAATCGGCCATTTTTGGTTTTTGAAAAAAGCGGCTTCTGCCAATGAAGACTTCTTGAAATAGTAATAGTAAGGGAAAGACCACATCAATCTGCGCTGTAATTCATCTTGGTATTTGTAGTACTGTTTTTCAAATTCTCCCAATGTTGGGGTGACAATAGGTACTCTAGAAAGAAATAAACTTGATGAGATAGAGTCAATTGGGGTTTTAGTCTTGACGTTTTCAATTGGCTCGGCCAATCTGGCGATGCTGCTTGTTGAAAAGCCTCTGACACAGACGCTGTTGGTAGTTCTCAATGAATTTCTTAGCATTTTTTTTTCCTCTTTTTCTTTTTCCTTTTCCTTTTCTTTACTCTTAGGTAATCAATATCTAAAAGAATCAAAAACACAAAAGTCTTGTTTTATTATTTTGATAGGTGGTATATCAACACCACCAATTTTGAAAAAAAATTTTTGGAAGAAAAAAAAAAAAAAAGATTTCACTTTTAGTCACGTGAAGTAATAAACTCTCAGTCTTGATCCTCGAGGATGTACCAACATATTTGTTATTCTACAATGTTATTAGATATGTAGTGTTAATAATAACAATAATAATAATAATAATAATAATAATAATAATAATAATAATGATAATAATAATAAAATAATTAATAATACAATTTACTTCCCCCCCCCCCTTTATAATATATATTACATCAGTCCATAAGATATTCCTCGATTTTGAAATTCAAATCTTTGGCAATCTGCTCAATGAAATCGTAATTGAAGTTTGCCTTGAACTTCAATTTGCCATTCAATAAATCCAAATTCGCAGTATTTGTCGCTGCCAGAGCTTTAGTAATTAAATTCAACGACACAAGATTTGAGAATTGTGAATAGAACTCGACGTTAAACGATATCTTTGGATGTTTCCCCGGTTTGCTAAACAAGATTTCTTCTTCGGTATTTCCGTAAATACTCGATAAGATCGCCAACATTCTTTCTAGTTCAAACGCCGCGGGGTTCAATAATCTGGTATTGATGGCCCCTTGCCCCTTTGAGGAGGCGATTTTCTGATGGTATTTTTTCCGGGAACTGAGTTCTTTTAGCCTCGAGAATATCACAAAATCATATTTAGGAGCGATGAATGACGCCAAATACGCAGCGCATAACACGAATTTCGAATATACTGGAAGGTCTATTACCGATTTATTATGTCTCATGATACTCTTCATGACTTTCCGATTGGTTTCTGTTGGCTCATCGATGAACGAATCATTCACTACCGACTCCCCTTTGAATAGACTCTGGTTCTCTTTGTACAATCTGAGCAAGTCATTGAAATTATAAGTTTTATCGACAAAGATTTTTTTAGTGAATGTTGGCCAGATCTTCAAGATCAATTCCACAAGTACTGTAACGTTGGATCCCGTGAACGAATGGAACGAATCAATCACCAATTTCACAAAGTCCTCCCAAAATTGTTGTTGTTCGGGGTTCAACCGATTACAATTATCACTATTTTTGTTGGTTGTAACAGTAGTTTTTTCTTCGAATTTGCAATGATGATGAATTAAGTAACTCGAAGTGATCGAATCGGTCAAGATATGGAACACTTCATTTTGGGTGTAATTTTGGAAAAAAATCGTTGGCAAAGAGTAATTGTTGAGTTCTCCCAAGTTGTCGCTGGTGTAATAAAGATTGTAGTTGTTTAATAGAATCACCAACACAAACTTATCCTTGATGATCGATGATGTTTCCATCACTTTATTCAACCCGAAAATCAATTGTAAAAGATCGGTGAAATCCCCTAGGCTGCCAAAATCTTCAAAAATTAAATAATGTAGTTTGGTGATGTTATGTGTCTGGATAATGTTTTCTAACTTGATCATGAATTTGTTCAGGCTATCACAGAAGCCGGCCTGCTCATCATTATTACCATTAACTTCGACGATTTTTTGCAAAGTTTTCTCGTAGAACGACCTTAAGGATATCACGGCAGAACAGTCAAAATTGACTATATTGACTTGTTCATCCTTTGACTCTTTCAATAAATTGAAATAATTATTGAGGATAAATTGTTTACCTGAATTGATCCCGTGAACTATGAGAATTCGGAGCAAGTTTCCTAGGGACGCATATGAGTCTAATAAGTCTAATTGTGAGTCTCTGCAAGGAATTGTTAACTTGAACTCTTCTAAATCCATTTTCTAACCCCTTCCAAATTATCTGGATTTTTCTTTTTTGCAAGATAGCATCAATATAAAGGGTTTTGTTTACTTGTTTACATTTTATTTGCAAAGAAAAATAAACCACACTTTATGTTCTCATGTCTGGATGTAGTGCATCTGGTGTACAGATGTCATGACCACTTCGCCAACAAACACTCTATAAAAACGAAATTCTCAGCCGCAATGATCAATATTTTTCAAAAAGACGGTTCCTCAGTAGTTGATTTCCTAGCTTCTACCTTAACACATCTTCCATAAAAACCCTGTGTTAGTTCCGGGGACAATAAAGATGTGTTATAAATCGTGATTTGCTAATAATGCCATACACGTGAGACTTTTACCACGTGGCTTTCACTTTTTTTTTTTTTTTTGTTCTTTCTTTTTTGTTGCCCCGTGTAGCAAAAACTTTTGTGGCGAAAAAGAGAAAAAAAAAAAAAAAAAAACCTTCCTTTCTTCTTGTTGTGGCAAAAATTATCATCTTTCAAATCACAAGTTGCAAATAACCGGGAGATATATACCAAGGAATCTATAGGATAGTATCATCTGGCAGAAAAGGAAAAGGGTAAAGGAAGAAAAAAAAACCAAAAAAAAAAACGAGTTAGATTGAAGAAGGTGTTCTATTTTTTATTTTTTTTTGTTTTTATTTGTATTCAAGGAATTAAATTGCCATAGTCCCCGAAGATTAAAGTATATTGGAGCTCTTGAAGTCAGCGTTGTTTTTTATTTATTTAGTGTTAAATCTTGCTAGTAAAGAGAAGCTTAGCTGTTAGACGAGAATCTTGTATCATTCTTATTAGTTGTATCATCACACAAAGCGTATTATTTGGTAATTACAACAAGAGCAACAACATTAGTGTCTACGTATTGTATCAGACGTTCCATTGCAAAACCACGTTAATAAATCATTACGAGTCCTAAGCTTACCCAGTAATCACAGTTCCAAAAACAAACATTGAGAAAACAAAAAATAATAATGTCTGACTTGGAACAATTTGATAAGATATTGGAGGAGATCAGAGTCCTTAAGGCCCCTGGGGTTTCCGGGTCACGTATCAAGAAGTTGACGGAAATCGCCATCAAGAATATTAATGTATGTATTGAGGATGAATCAATCCTTTGAAAGGCACTATTGTCATGATGATGATGATGATGATGATTATTATTATTGTGATTATTATAATTTCTAATGATAACGATAATAATTGAATTGGAATTGGTTGACATTAAGAGGTGCAAGAAGATTAAAGTAAAGAGAAATCCAAATTTTAGGAGAGAAGTAAATTACTAACCCGATCTATGATTCTTGGATCTTTTTTTATCCTCTTCCTTCTGGGTAGACCAATATAGAAGCATGTTCTCTTTTTTTTTTTTTTGTCTTCGAGAACTTTCTATTTTGGAGAGGATATGAAGATATTATCGAGAATTGTAATTTTTGATGATAGATGGAATCACAAATTGTCGAAAAAGTCACCAGATTTTGTAAAGACATTCCTGCGTCGCATAAAGTTGGTGGGCTTTATATTATTGATTCGATTGCCAGAGCGTTCCAAGGCCAAGCTCGTAAAGTAGACGATCAACGTATTAACTATGATAACTTGAGCTACATGACGATAACTAACGGGACCTATATTTCAGGGTTGTTGGCGTTCAACAACAACATTGAAAGTATTTTGGATGCTTGTTTAAGTAATATGGAAGGTAACAACCAAAAGGAAAAGACTCAGAAATTAGTAGAAATTTGGTCGAAAGCGTCTACTTTTGATAAAAAAGTTTTGGATAAGATTCGTAACCGTTTCTTTGATGCTAGTAATGGTCCAGCGAATACCAATGATGCATCATCAATTTTGAAATCATTAGCATCTTTGGCTGCGCCAAATCCTTCCCAACAATCAGCTGCTCCAGCTCCAGCTCCTCCTATGAACCCACCAGCCAATGCTGCCGGGTCTTTCAATAATAATGGTCCAATGGATACCAATAATGGCCAAGGTGGAGCGGCTCCTCCTGATCCAAATGCGATTTTCCAAATGTTGCAACAAATGCAACATCAAAACCCAAATGGTATGCCTCCACAAGCTTCTAATGCTGCTGGTGGTGGTGGTGCTCATCATCATCCTCCTGCTGGTGGTGCTCCACAAAACAATTATCGTGGTAGACAAGGATACGGCGGTAATAGTTATAACGGGGACTCCCAATACGGTGATAACGGTGGCAATTATGGCGGTAATGGCGGTTATGGAAATTACGGTAATGGCGATAACAACAATGGCTACGGTAGTAATAATAATTATCATAATAATAATAACGGTTATGGAGGTAATAATCATAACAACAATAACTATGGTAATGGTGGAAATGATTATGGTAACAACAATGATTATGGTAACAGCCATGGCTACGGTAACAATAATAGTAATGGGTATAGCAACAATTACAACAACAATAGCTATGGTGGTAATCATAACAACAACGATAATCATGGTTACGGAAATGGCTATGGAAACAACTACAATAACCATGGTAGTGCTAACAACAGTTATAATGAAAATACTGGTTATAACAGTTATGACTCTCGTGGGGGTCGTGGTGGCCGCGGAGGTCGTGGTGGCAGAGGAGGCCGTGGAGGTGCCATGGGTGGTAATAATATGAGATCGAGATCGAGATCCCCTGGAAGATCTGATGGGAACTTTGATGAAAGAAGATCCATGAGACAACAAAAGATCAATACTGCTGAAGCAGCGTTGTTGAATCCAGGCGAACAAAATATTCCAGGAACTTTACATTACAGAGAAAGACACGTTGGATTCGACTCGAGCTTGCCTACTGGGTCATTTAAGGTGATGAGTAGAACGATTTTCATTGGTGGGATCACCAATGGGATGGACGAGCGTGGATTGGCGGCGATTTTGAGACCGTACGCCGAAGTGCAGAGTGTGATTTTGAACGTTCCAAAGAAACACGCTTTTGTCAAGGTGTTTAGCCGTGATGAAGCGGTGAATATCATTTCGTCGTTTGGTAGAAACAGTTCTCAATATAATTTACGTCTTAGATGGGGGGTTGGTTTTGGACCAAGAGAATGTTGTGATTATCAGCACGGGATTAGTATTATTCCAATTGCGAGATTGACCGATGCCGATAAAAGGTGGGTGACATCTGCTCAATGGGGTGGTACTGGTGGTGCGGAGTTAGTTCCAGGAATGGTGGTTGATGAACCAGATATTGAAATTGGTAGAGGGGTGTCGTCTAAAGCGATTTCCAAGAAGATGCCAACGGATAGTAGTAGAAATGGACCAAGATCTACCAAGCCTGGTGAGCCAGATGATATGTACACCGATCCATTGAACCAACCACAACAAGCGATGCAAGCGATTCCAAAAGAAGCCAATCCATTGGCGAATTTGTTTGGTGGTGGACCAGCGGCCACTTCGAGTATGAACGAAAATGCCAATGCAAACCCCTTGGCTGCTTTGGCGGCGCTTGGTGGTGGTGGTGGCATTCCTCCAGCTCCAGCTCATGGATCTTCTCAACCTCCAGTTGGTGCCCAAGCACAGCACTCATATGGCGGAGGCGATCATAATGGAGGGGGGAGCAGCAATAATAATAATACTGCTGCGGTGGCGGCGTTATTGGGGTCGATTCCAGGGTTGGGTGGTAATCAAGGGTTGAATAGTTTGTTACAACAGAGTAATAATAACAATAATAATAATAACGATGGTAATTAGACAAGGTATGAGATGTTTTTTTTTTTTTTTAGTGTCGTATATATGTATGTATATATATAAATTGTTTTTAATTTTTTTATTTATTCATTTTTCATTTGTGTTTATTGATCTTGTATAATTTATATTTATTAGTTATTTTAGTAGTGAATAAGAAGTGTAATAATGTAATTGATGACGCATTTCCTAATGTGGTGTTGTGTTGTGTTGTGTTGTAATTAGGAATTGTTTGATGGTAAATAATTATTTGTGATTACCATTTTCGTAATAATGTTATTATTCAGGGAGGCCTCCCCCCAGGGGAGGGAGAGTAAATTAATTTTCCTGTTTATGATGGGTGCGTGCATGTGCATGGGGGAGGGAGGCAAATGCTATGGTGGTTGGATTAGTGGGATCACAGGAAAAATCGCTTTGTGACAATTCCATGTGTGTGCCACTGCCGGTTCGGAGTAAGTAAGTAATTATGTATGTAAGTGAGTTCTGTATGTACTAAGGGATGGGACAACCACCCGGAATACTAGGATAACAGTAATAATAAACTGAAAATAAACGAAAAAATAATAATAATAATAATAATAATAACAATTATATTCCAATTTAGTTATCAAGAAAGAGAGAGAGAGAGAGAGAGAGAGTAATTATACGATGTTTTGGGAGGTGTCTGGGTGTCTGAGGTAGACAGACAAACAGACATCATTCACCCACACACCCCTCTGTCGATGGATAGAAGAAATCTCACGGAGCGGCAAGAAATGAGAATAAATAAATGATTTATAGAGACTAGCCTGTTTCTCTTGTACATAAGTAATGCGTTATTTTATCTGAAGCAGTACCTGCTGGAGGAACCCCTCTCAACAAAAAAAACAAATGTAATAGGAGCTCCTGGCTTACAACAAATGGGTTGGTTGGTTGGCACAATCAATCTTCATCGATCAATCGACCTCCCCTCCACCACCGCCGCCATCACCGTGTAATAGAGTGACAACAACAATTATAATGACGACGATCAGCAAACTAAAACATGTAACTGTTACAGGAAATAGAAGAAAAAAAAAAAAAAAGTATCGTTGGTGATCAATCATTCCATTGTCGCTGCTGCTGTCCACACACCCCAAACATGAAGTTGCACTACCAACTGAATACCAGAATAAATTAGACGTATTTTTTTTTTCCTCTCTTTCTCTTTTTCTTTCTTTCTGTCTCTCTGCCGCCACCCCCTTTTTTTTTTTTTTTCCCGCTCGAACTTGTCTTTTTTTTATTCCTTTTTCTCTCCCCTTGTTGATGGTTATAGATCGATCGATCGATCGATATATAGTATCTGTCGAAGAGGATACCGGTGGTGGTGATAGTACAGCCAGCATGTACTCATTGCCAATTACCGCCCTTCTTTCCCACACACAGAGATAGGAGAGTGGGAATAGGGGGTGAGGAAAGCATAATTTACTGAGGTATTCAGATTGCTGCACGGTCCAGGTAATTAAGCAAGACTATTCTGCAACATGACATGCAAACATGGGAAAATTCCAATTGTTGTTGGTATTCATTATTGTATATTCTCTCTGATGGATTATCACACATGGTATGTTATGCTATATCATATCATATCATATCATAATACATTATATGTTCACATCCCTGGGTATAGACATTCTCTATCTGCCTTCTCAGGTTGCTTAGAGGGGAAGGAATCAACAATCGCTCTGTTTTTTTTTGTTTTTTTTTCTTGAAATAGCCCAATTCCAGGCGATTGATACTTTCACAATACATGTTGTTGTGTTTGTTCACCTTAGTACAAACTCCATTATGGGTATCAATGGTGAGGGATGGAAGGGTCGAGAACAATCACACAAAGAGAGGTCTATTGATGTGTGTCTGTCCAAGCTTAAATTAGCCCTGAGTACCGACTTGTTTATTGCGAAACTTTATTGCACCACAGATTGTTCTATCCCATCCATGTACTAACTAACTAAAGTTTTGTGCTTATTCATTTTTCCCTATTTTGATTTTCCAATCTCGTTTGGTTGATCACCCCCTCTCCCTCCTCCTCCGTAACTCAACATTCTAGAAATAGGTTCCAGCACATCACAAGAGACTATAGTTGTTGTTCCCCTCGTATAAGACTAAACTTTGTTAAGAAGGTTATTCCACAACTATATGGAGAAAAAAAAAAAAAAAAAAGGGAACCTCTCCGCAACACTTCACTCACATCGACAATTGAAACTAAAAAAGCTTCTGGTGATAGATATAGAAGTCGAAAAACTTTAAACGACGATAGGAAGACCAAAAAAAAAAAGAAAGAGAAAAGGCAACAAAAATTGGGTACTTACTATAATTTAATTAATTTAACAACAAACATAGACCGGAATAAAAAGACTTAGAACAAAAAAAAAAGACTTAGAATAAAAAAAAAAGACTTAGAACAAAAAAAATTTACAATACTCTATCTATACATGTATATATATATATAGTTACATATATGGAATTGCCCATTATAGATATCCCTATATATATATATTGAATTACTTGCTGTACCATATTTACAGCCCAATCGTTGCCTTGCCTTCTCTCCCCCTCCTGATTCAACATCAATTTTTTTTTTTTTTATTCTTTGGGGGATAATAATAATGTATCATAGTTATTGTTCAAGATAATTAATCATTCGGGGAAAAAAAAAACAAAACAAAAAAACAAACACAAATTGACGAATACAAACAACCTACCAAGTCAAAAACGACTCGAAATAACATATGAACCACAATCATCGTCAAAGAACATGACCAATAGCAAAAACACTACCACGTCGGCACCTTCAATGTTCGACAGAATGAAAGCACTGGCGATTGACCAATTCGACTTGGATTTCCAAAAATTGATCACCGCCTGCGTCCATCACCATTCGTCGTTGAAACCCAACGAGATCCAAATCTCTTTGGCGTCGATTTTCTTATTGAAGTTCGTCGAGCCAGTCGACCCTGCTGCCGGGGGTGAGCAGTACCAAATCGTCAAAACCGAGTTGTTGAACAAGTTCAATTGGTATTGTGACAATAATGGGTATTTCGACCAATTGCAAATCCGGCAAATCGCCGCGACCTCTTTTGGAAAAGTGGTTAAAGCATGCTTCAGTACCGTTATGCTTCCAGGGCCCGGCAAACGGAGGGCGGTGAACCACAAACAAACGTATTGTCATATGATGGTCAGAGTGAAACCATCGATGCTCAACGAATACAATTCGATCAAACAATGCAAATCTCCTCGGGGATTAGTGGGTGGTGGGAATCAAAAATTACCAGCGGTTAAACTCCCATCATCGTCGTATGGAAATTCTAACAATTTACTTAAAAGTTCATCATCATCATCATCATCATCCTCATCATCATCATCATCCTCATCCTCATCATCATCCTCATCTTCTTCTTCTTTTTCATCTTCAACATCATCTGCGTCATCGTCTTCTTTATCGATACCCGCTATCAATGATGAACATATCAAACAATCCCAATCACTTAATTCGTTCCCTCCACTTCATCAACAACATTACATGCAAAAATCCCCAAATTCCCCGCCCGCCACTACTGGCGGGCAAGGAATGCTATTATCTAACCGCACCAACTCCATCAAGGACCCAACGTATCCTTCTTTCCCCCCTCAAGGAATTCAAATGATGAAGAATCATAGTACCCCACCACCACCTCTTTCATTCGGTCAACAACAACAACAACCATTGGCATCGTCATACGGTAGTTATAACATGATGCCACAATATTCCCGCCATCGAGGCCAACAATTCAATCATCATCATAATCATCATCATCATCATCAAGCGGAACTGCATCATCAACATTTCCCGTACCATCAACAACAACAATTACTACTTCCTCCGCCTCACATGTCTCAACAATACCATCATAATATTCCTGATCTATCATCTTCCCATCAACAAAACGACCCAACTAACCCCCTTTTCACCCGGTCCCTGGGGCAAACGACATTATCACCATCATCATCATCTTCTTCTTCTTTGCAACAACAGCAACAGCAGCAGCTGTCAGGGGTATCGTATCAACATCAATCACTCGGCCACCATCAATTCAGCTACCCCAACGAATTGGGAACTTTCGATCAAACAATGTTGCCATTTTGAACTGAAAATTATACTCAAAATTCTTTTTTTTTTTTTTTTTTCGATTGTTTTTTTAGCAAAGCTTTTTTTTTCTTTTCGTCTTTTTCATGGAGTACTTTTTTTTTTTCTTCTTGTCCTTCTCAATATTTGGTTAACTAGATAATAATAATCATAAAAATATGGAAGATTGATCATTCCTCAATCTTTCTGTTTATTTTTTTTTGTGGGTTTTCTCTGCCTTGTGTGTGTGTGTGTGTGTGTGTGTGTGTGTTGTTGTTGTTGATAGTCAAGTATCGATATAATTATATATATGTATATTATTCCCACATATTGCCCCCGCCTGTGTAGTCAATCAGTCAATCAGTAAGTCATCTAATCTATTCTATATTCCTGTTGATGTGGTCCAACACCATGATTCAGCCCCGAGTTGTAAGCCGTGGAGGTGGGTGGGTTTTTCCCCCCTAAATAATCATATTTTCCATCATCCAAAAGTTTGGGTCGGGTCGTTTATCTTTGATATTTGGGATAATCACGAACACCAGCTAGCGAGAGAGGAGATAGATAGATAGATAGATAGATAGATATATAGATAGATGGATAGATGGATAGATAGATAGATAGATAGATAGATACTCTATTCATTTGATCATTTTTTTTATTTTTTCTTGCCCAACTTCAATTCCAATTATTGTATTACAACCTCCCCCTCCTTTACACCTATATTCATCTCCACCCATCGAGAAACAATCAAGTATATATATAAATATATATAAAATATCTGGATTTGTTTACTTACTCGATTGGCGGGATGCTGATAAATTAGGAATCGGCTTAATCAAGACTTTCGTGTTGTTTTTTGTTGATTTTTTTCCTTCCATTTCCTTCCATTTCTTTCCATCGTGCATTAATAACCATCTAAGAAGGTTCCATGCATTTTGCCTCGTTCGCTCCCACCCCAAATTAATAGAGTTTTCTTCTTCGCTGTTACCATGTGTTGTTATTTATCTACATACCAACTCTATATGAATATATACATATATATATATTATATATATATATTAAAATTTATTTCAAAAGGAAAATACCACCACTAAACTAGCATTCGGCATTTCGCTTCGTGCTCCTTTCCCAGGTCGTCTCGCATATGCATTAGACTCGACATTTTTGTTTTATTGTACAAACTATTCTCACGCATACTTTGAAAAAAAAAAAAAAAATAAAAGTAAAAATAAAAAAAATACCTTATAATGTTAATCATGATAACAAGTTGGAAGGGTATGTATGTACGTATGTACGTATGTACGTATGTTTGTATAGATATATAGATAGATAGATAGATAGATAGATAGATAGATAGATAGATAGATAGATAGATAGATAGATAGATAGATAGATCTCCATTTTTAATTTTTTTTAAAAAAAGGAAATTCACAATTTAAAATTCACAATTTAAAATTCATAAAAAATTCATAAATAATCATTATATTAATAACTAAAAAAAAGAAAAAAAAAAAAAAAAGCTCTTCTCTGTTCATTATTCCATTTCTCCTCTCCGCTTTCTAGGTTTCCGATGGATCACAAAAAACACATTAATTTCCTCCAATTTATCAAACACTGGGTTATTCATCCCCTCGGTATTGCCATCGGCCAACCGATGAATAAGTTTCCGAATCATTTTATCTAACCCATACAATTCAGCGTACGAACTTAAGAAGTTGTAAGCAAATGACTTCATCACCATGATATTGGCATTTCTCACAAGAATCTGCGTCGAATCCTCCACAAGTTTAGAGTCATCATTATCATCATCATCATCATTATGTTGATATTTTTTCTCCTTCCCCGTTGTTTCTTCTCCTTCCTCAGTATCGTTCAAATTCAATGATTCAAGTGACGAGGTGGTCGAAAGTTGCACATCGGCAAAATGATTCGATGTCAATTTCGTAACCAATTTATCCAACCCAGAATTCGTCAATAAGAGACTGTAAATCACCGGAGAATCATTAAATTGGAGCAACAATTCGTTGATGAAAAACTTTAAAAAATTAATGATGATTTGCCGGTCAAACAAATCCAACTCTTTTGATAAAAGTTTCCCCACTCGCAATTTCTCCAAAATTGAATGATCAATCGGTGAAAAATCATCAGGATCCATGCCGCCTTCAGGAGGAGTACTACCACCATTACTATGGTTATTATGATTTCTCTCCGCTTGCAGTTTTTCTCGCGACATTAATAAACAATAAATGAATTGTAAAAACTTTTTCCATTTCTCAAGATACGTAACTTTCAATTTATTAGCGTGCTCTTCGCTAGGCGACACCGACGTGATGGCATTGATGATAAATTTAGTGTTGATCAATTCTTTACTGCTAATCGAATCAAATAAAAACCCTTTATCAGTGACGATTTTCCCAAATTTCACCGTCAGTTCTCCAGAATCCAACACCGTCGAAAGAATATTGATGAACAACCCCCCAGCACGTTTCCGATCGTCGTAATTGACTCCACCACCACCATCCACTTCGATACTACGCAATTTCACTTGCCAAATCACCGCTTCTTCATAACTAATCGCGAATTTCCGTAGACGGCGCATGCCTGATTGATTGATCCCGTTGCAACAAACCACGGCACACACTTTCAAAAGATTATAATACACCATCAAATCGTACACCGGCAGATCAAGTTGATACTCATCAAACAATCTTTCGGCAAACTTTTTGCCGTCCCCTTGGAAAAATGGCACTTCGTACCGTCTCAATGCTTTGTTTTTCCGCTCAATCATCTCGGCGTTGGTTTCGGTGATGATAAAACTATTAAGCGAATCCCTGGGAAGATCATGGAATGGGTTCAAATTCTTAGGGAAATATAACCCATCATAAACCGCAGTGAGACTAGGAACTTTAAAATCTTCAATGGTGGTGGTGCCAGTTGTCTTCCCGGGGTCGGGCAGTTTACTGTGATTATTATTATTATTATTATTATTATTAGATTGCAATTTCAATTTAGTATTGCCTTTTTCATTATTATTATTATTATTTACCTCATCATCATCATAATCAATGAAAAATTCCAAGTACTGGAACCCATCGGAAAGCATATAATTCTCCAATTCCACTGGAGTAACCGTGAGGAAGTCCCGGCCTTTAGTCAATTTTGATTTCGTGACAAACGCATCGATCATCGGTTTGACATAATCTTTGAATTTGATCCCCACATAATGATACCGTGAGTCTTCTCTGGAACCTAATCTTTTGGTGCCGACATTTGGCCATAGGGCTTTGACGATTTTCCCCAAAGAACTGCTGGTAAGACTATCAAACCCTGAAGCTTGACAAATATACGCATAGAATTTGTACAACACGTCTTTCGGGGCGGCAAATTTGTCGGGATTGTCCACCGTGGCTTCGACGGTATCCAATAACACCCGGAAGCCAAATACCGATTTCAAATCTTTACGATGGACGGTATCGTCTTTCAAAGTATTGGCAAATTGTTTGAGACTCAAATTTTCGGCGATCGATCGTTTGGCATGATTGAGGCATATTTCCATTTTGTCCTTTGGATTCGAGGTTTCTAAAAGTAACATCGAGTCTGATTCGAGCGATGGTTCATTTTTAATGATTGGGAGATTTGGATGAGCATGTTTACGTCGATGTAGTAGTAGTTCATCCTGTTGAGAGAGTGTTCCTTGGGGAGAAGAATTGAGTAATGGGCTTTGTTGCTGTTGTTGTTGTAATATATTGTTAGAGTTGAACCCATACTTCATGTTCGGCGACAGGTATGAGTCGAAATTTTTGATGGGAATATCCTTTGATTCGTAAAGAAAGTTATTATTCATATTGGGTATCTGATGTTGTTCCAAACTTCTTGATATTTTATGTGATGGGTGATGGGTAGCAGGGCCATTTTGTAGATAATGGTTATTATCCATATTATTATTATCATTCATACCTCCATTATTATTATCATTAATACCTCCATTATTATTATTTATATTATATCCATCATTGATTGCTGGAGAAAACTGGTTGATTGGCGAGCCATACATTGAAGCAGTAGGAATTCCCATTGGAGTATTTATATTATTATTAGTATTATTAGTATTATTGTTATTAATATTGTTATTATTACTATTGTTATTAGTATCATAATTATCAGTATTATTAGTATCATTATTAGTATCATTATTAGTATTATCCAGTAGACCATTTAGGAGTAGATTTGGCATTTGCTTGTTGGAGCCATTTTGAAAATGTTGAAAGCTATTCAATAAATAGTCGGAGAAGTCAGGGACGGGATTGAATTGAAAAGTCATATCGTTGATCATTGGGATATTATTATTATTATTATTATTGTTGTTGTTGGTGGATAATGGATGATGCTGTTGTGGTTGTTGTTGTGGTTGTTGCCATGTTTTCCTTGTATCGTGATGATGACGATGATTATTATCATCGTCTATATTTTGGGATGACAAGTTGTTCATTGGAATAATTTGCTATATTATTAGGAAAGAAAAGAGACCACAAAAGCACGAAATGATAATGTAGGTGAGTATCACCAGTTGAATGGCGTGTGAAGAGATAGGAAGTAATACAGGTAGACAATAATAATCCTTGATTGCCTCTTTGTTCTATAATTGTAAATTACAGGAAAAAAACCAGGCGAAAGAATGCAAAAGAACAAGAAAAAAAAAAGTGACATTTGCACTAACAAGAGAATGTCTTATTGACAATTATGGATGATATGATATGTAGTATTGATTGGAAAGTGGAAGAATAGTACCTATATAATATAACTCAATATAATATAATATAATATAATATAATATAATACAATATAACATAACTCAATATAATATAATATAACTCAATATAACATAACTCAATATAATACAATATAATACATATATATATATATGTATGATCTGGGAATAACAGCAACATGGAGGTATAATAATCATAGCATAGCATATACCGGCTATTTGCTGACATGTGAAATGCCAACCAACCAGTTCATCCACGTGATAGTCAGCACACCGTCTTGAATATTATTGTTACTCACAGATTAGGTAAGCAGGTACCCCCCAAAAGTATTCAGTGCCCCATATATATATATTTATATTATATATACTATATATATTATATATACTGTAACAATACAATAATATAATCATCACAAAATAATATATACTGGATAATCGGTATTGGACAATATCCAATGGCAGCACCATCATTATCCCATGGTTGGTTGGTATAATCCGCCCTCCCATTGGCCGGACAGACTGCGTGGTTTTCGTGGGTTCCCGGGGGATCCCGTGCACGGGTAACACCCTCTCCAGCCAATCACCGCCCGGCCGTTGGGGGCGAGCAAGCGGCGGAACCCACGAAAACATCGCGGCTGTTAGTAACAGTGATACAATCAGCAGCGTTATTACGGGGCAAATCACTCACTCACTCACTTTTTTTTTTTTTCCCTCTTGTCGGTGATACTGAAAAATATTATGCACGACCTTCCGTCTTGATTCTCTCCCGTACTTCTTCTTCTTCGATTTCTTCTATTTCTTCCAACCATCCTCTCTTTCAAATCATATATTTTATCTCTCTCTCTCTCTCATCCGTCCATCCTTCCTTCCTTCCTTCTCATTAAATTGTTGTCTCCTCTACTATCCTCCCCCCCTCTCAAATTAATACTATATCCAGAGATACACCCCCACTCACCCTTATCATCACATCACATACGAGAGTCATACTTTATTAATACAACAAATACACCTTCCAGTGGCTCCATCTCCTTGTATGTCCACCTCATAATAATAACAATATTCCTGCTTATCTCCAGCTCTCCATATTCCTATTTTTCTCTGCTTCTCTATATCATTTTTATTGTCCTCCTTCCTCATTCATCCGCGTTGATCATCCCATCTTCCCGAAATAACAATGTTCTTTGGTCAGACTTTCTCCAACATCTCCAAAGGAACCGCCAAAAAGGCAGGGCCTTCCTTCTTTGACTCCTCATATCATTTAAGAAACTACACCCAACTCGTGGTAGGCCCCGAACTTTTCACCTCCAATACCTCGAAAAATGGTCCGTTCAACGGCACCTATAACAGAAACCAAAACCAAAGCAATAGCCAGGGCCATTTCCCTAACTATTCCAACGGATTATATTCATACTACTCCACATTGGCCTTGGACCCTTACACTTCCAGCTTAGCTTATCACCACTTCAATAACAACAATAACAACAACTGTCCCGCTTCCGCCAACCGCAATATCGCCGCGTCGAGTCTAAATCCATACGCCAACATCGACGAGGAATTCATCGCCGCCAACAACAGAAGTTCCAGAAATGCCCTGGCTAATCTCCATATGATGGCTCCTCCAACCGGAGCAGTTGCTGCAGGCTCGGCAGTTGCTCTTGGGTTTGATCACAATAATAATAACAACCATAACCATAATCATAATAATTTGTTACTTGATTCCACAAAGGACAATAATATTTTATACCACACCACCCTTCCCCAAGAACCATCATCATCACTACAAAAACACCAGCCAAAATTATCGACACAAGCAGGATCACCTTCAAATCTCCTCAAGTTGGCAATTGGCGGCAAGCGTAGCTACGCCACCGTCGTCGCCAATTCCACCACCGCTCCAGAACATTTCCTTAAAAAGAACCGTGTTGCCGAGCAAAAAATCAATGATGATGAAATCCACAAATCATCCATCATCAACAAATTCGTGCCCCATCGTCCAGGTTACAATGTGCAACTTAAGGCCCGCCACTTGCACCAACTTAAACATGCCATGGATGAAGTTTTGGAAAACCAACAGGCTCGCAATATGTTGTCAGGGATGAAAGACTGCATTGCCAAAGAAAACATTGTCGAAGTTTATCCATTCTACCAAGCCCTCCGTCGTAATGAATTACCTATCCTGGTGCCGGTTTTCAACATTGTCTTGTATTGTGCCGCCAACCGTGAAGTCTCTGGGGGCGAATCAATCGAAGAAAAATTGACCACCGTGTTGACCATCTATTCCGATATGGTATCGCAAAAATTGTGTCCTAATAATGAGACTTATGATATTGTCTTGGGATGTCTTTTCAACGGAGCTTTCGATAGTTACAAATTGTACCTAGATCGTCAAAGTACTGAATCATCCCTCGATGACGATGGGGCAATCAGCGTGAAAAAAGTTGACAGCGGGGAAAATTATTTCAAATTAGGCATGGAGATTTTCTTAGCCGCCAATTACAAAACTTTCCAAGCATTAAGTCAACCGGTTTATGAACTGTTGTTGGTTGGATTAGCAATGTTTGGTTACAAGATGAAAGATTCCGTGACTTTGAAGAAATTGTTGAACGTGCTCAGCAAGCTGAATTTTGAAAAGAACAAGCTTTATTACATGTCGCTAATCAAGTACGGGTGTGACGTCGCGGTGATTGAAAACAACACCCGTGAAGAGGTCAGTAATCGTGAACTCGGTTACAAATTCATGTTGAATGTCTACAATGAGTACAAGGGAAGATCGGTAAATGAACCAGCTTTACTTAAAGCCCAATATGATATTTATGCCGTGTTAATGTACTCGTTATGTGAATTGAACCAGTTCTTCACCGCCACCAAGATCCTTGATGATCTTTTGATCTCGATGCGCAGTGGTAACCACAAACTCAGTCAAAAGAACCAAACTGGAGGATTGAACAAAGTAGTGATGATTTATCTTATTGGCCTTGTCGCCAACAATAAAGCTGATCGTCTGCGTGAGTTGTATTCGAAATTCGAGAAAGCCGGGGTGGTTTATAAAAATGAATTGTCGGATCAATATTTCATCAATTTATTGATCAACAATTGTCACAGTGGTGATTTACCAGCTGCCCAAGAATTATTCCAAGAACATATCATGAAGATTATTGATAAATCTACCCTCCACTATGAACAACAACATCCAATTAGCACCAAGGAGGGGAAAAGTCAACTATTATTTGATTCCCTTATCAAGAGTTCAATGGGGGTTGGTCAATTAGCCAATTCGATTTCCAAAGCCGTTGGGAGTTACTTGACTCTCAATCTCCACCTCAACAATACTAAAGAGATTCTCCAATTCATAAACTTTGATGAAAACCATTTGAGCAAAACTTCGAAAACCCTTTTGACCCATCTTGACGAAGACGGCGCTTATCATATTGTTCAATACCTTGTTAACCATAATTTCCCAGCCTTGCGGGTGATGAGAGTGTTGGATCACCTTGCCCACCACAAAGATGAAACCTTCGATGTGAATCACTTGCTTGGTAAGTTATGTAACGATGTGAAATTTGTCGAATGGTGTAATAATGGCGATAATTGTGATATTCTCCTCCAGAGCCTGTTCTTACATCGTTGTGATGTTGAGTTTTCCGTGAAGAAGTACGTTGCCGAATGTGAACGAAGCAATAATATCAACTACAACAAATACTTTGGGATCATGGTGGTATGGTTTGCCTACTGGAGAAAAGCGGCATTGATCACCAAAGAACTGGGGCAACTACCAGTGATAAACAATGAATTATCGTTCTTGGCTGAAGAGTTTGATAATTTGGATAACTATTATCTTCAAAAGAACATTGATCAAGAATTGGCCGCCAAAGTGGGGACTATTCAAGCCACTGGCCAGCCAATGTCTGTGGAAGAAGAAGGGTTTTATTCACAATTGAATGCCATGGTGGAATTCAAGAACCACGTTCTTGGAGGCCAAGGCCGTCTTATGCAAGCATAAGGTGATGATTAATTTATTGGATGACCATCCCTTTTTTTCTTTTGATCCTTTTTTATTTTTCTCTTTTGGTTCATGATTGCATTTTAAAGTTGGTAGTTTGTTTGTTTGTTTTCTTTGTTTCCATCTGTTGTTTTCCTGGGTGATCTCACTCATTCATTCATTCATCCTTCAAATCCTCTTTTAATATTTTTCTTCTTTCTGTTTCATTTTCATTTTCATTTTTTTATTATTTTTTTTTTTGGAGGACACATATTTGTTGTCTTTTGCCTGTGCATTAATTATGATAAATTTTTGTATTATAATGTTATTTATTTATTATTCCATTAATTACCTACACTCAATATAATGACTTTAAGTTTTATAGAAGCTTATGATTTGTAAATGACACAATAATAATGGTAATCACTTTTGTAAAGCATATGGTTTTTTTTAATTGTCATAATGCTAATGACGGCAACTTTTATATAGAGATTATTTGTGAGTGTTGGACTAATAATGACGGTAATTTTTGTTGATAGAGCTTAATGATCTGTAACACCCACTTAGATGGTGTATACACGTGATAGTCACCTGTTATTCACATGACGTTATCTAACATCTCCGCGCACTCCCAAAAACCCCTGCAGGTCTGCCGGATGTTGCTTTTTTATCTTTTTGATTCGACAAGTTTTCAATAGTCTTTCCCTTGCTTCCCTTTCCTTTCCTGCCCTGCCCCTCCCCGGTCCTCTCGAATTAAGGGTTTTCTAGTGTCGTTAGAGGTTGATATATATATATATATATATATATTTATATATATTATTCCATCCTTCCCCCGGTTTACTTGTGTTTGTTTTGTTATCTCCCTTCCCAACATGTCAAAGGCCATCACATCGTCAAAAGTGGTGATTGACCACACCATCGCTCCTGCCACTATTGTCTACTCAATTGAATCAGGGAAAATCCTCAAGATTTTCCCAGGAATCCTCAAACCCAATTGTCCCGAACTTTCTCGATACGACATCACCTCGAGCAATAATAATTATCGTGATGTTTCACCGTACGTGATCCTCCCTGGCCTTGTCGACGCTCATGTTCATTTGAACGAACCAGGCCGTACCGAATGGGAAGGATTTGCCACGGGGACCCAAGCCGCGGCTTTTGGTGGGGTCACCACCGTGGTGGATATGCCCCTCAATGCCATTCCTCCTACCACCACATTACAAAACTTCCATACGAAAATCCACGCCGCCAAGGGGAAAACTTGGGTCGACGTGGGGTTTTGGGGCGGGCTCGTCCCCGACAACCTCGATGATTTGGAACCGCTCATGGACGCGGGAGTACGGGGTTTCAAAGGGTTCCTTATTGATTCTGGGGTCGATGAATTCCCAGCGATCGATACTGGGTATATCAACCAAGCGCTCGAGAAAGTCAAGGGACGGTCCACGGTGATCATGTTCCATGCAGAAATGCAAGACCATGGGGTTCCCCACATTGAAGGTCTAGATGAATGTTGTAAACTGTACCATCATAATAATGAAGGAAAATCATCATCTGATGGGGGGCCGTCTACTACCATCACCAGCTCATCAGCATTGGAAAATGGAAGTATCGACGAATTGGATTTAGATAAGTTGGATCTCGGGACCTCCGAAAGTTTCATTAGCAACAAAAACACCAATCCACCACCTCCATCATCATCATCATCATCATCATCATCGTCTAAAAAATCCTCCAATTATTCTACTGCTACCACCCTTACCGCCGCCCAAAAGGACGCCCTTGCCAGTTCCCCAGTACTTTCTCCAGCCGAACCGAAATTCGGTCAACCTTCCGAACTCGCAAAACAATCCCCAATCCTTAGACCCATTGAAAAAAACCACGCTTCCCATAGTGACTCGCCAATCCTTAGGGCTGCCAACCTTGACCCCTCGTTAACCGGTATCAACCCTACCCTTTACAATTCTTTCCTTGCTTCCCGGCCTGACCATTTCGAAACTGTCGCCATCACCAATATCTTGGCCCAGTCTCTATTACACCCAACGGTTCCTATTCATATTGTCCATCTTGCATCTCAAGAAGCCGTGCCATTGATAAAATTCGCCCAATTGCATAATCTCCCCATCACCGCCGAGACTTGCTTCCATTACTTATCGCTTTCTGCCGAGAAAATTCCTGCCAAAGCCACCCATTTCAAATGTTGTCCGCCAATCCGTACCGAAAGTAATCGAAAAGCCCTTTGGCAAGCCCTCGCCCAAGGTATCATCACCACGGTGGTATCCGATCATTCTCCTTGCGTGCCAGAACTTAAAAACCTCAGCGGCGGCGATTTCTTCAGCGCATGGGGTGGTATCGCCTCCGTTGGCTTGGGACTCCCGATCTTGTATTCGGAAACCCTCAAAATGCTTTCTAATGGCAAAGATCACCGGTTCTCTCTCGTCGATATCGTCAGATGGTGTTGTGAAAACACCGCAAAACAGGTGGGGTTGGACCATCGTAAAGGGTTCATCCAAGAAGGTCACGATGCCGATTTTGCAATCTTTGACGATAAAGTCAGATGGAAATTGACCAATGACGCCATGCATTTCAAAAACAAGTTGACCGCGTATCATGGCTTTGAAGTGGTTGGGAAAGTGGTGGAAACCGTGGTTAGAGGTAAGAGTGTATTTGTCTCTGGTAGAGGTCATAGTGAAACCCCATTGGGTGGCTTGATTTTGGAACCAAGAAAGTGAAATAAATATCCTATTAGATATACATACTTATACTATATAATACAAATCAAAATCAAAACGAGAAATGAAGGATTCTCAAATGTTTTAGGGGGATTTTTTTATATCCTATATAAATATATATATATATATATATATATCTATTGTTTCTTGGTATATCATTCATTTGCAATTGGAATCATTAGTTAAGATTATATATCAAACATTATGCTCATTACCAATACCACTACAAAAGCTTACTTTTCTTTTCTTTTTTTTTAAGTTAATCAGTAGCATTCATTCAATTCTAACAATAAAAGAACTAATAAAAAGCAAAATAATGATATATATAAAGACAAAAAGAAGAGAAGAACAAGAAGAAAAACAAGTATGAAGTGAGTATGTGAACTTTTTCCTATTCCATGAAAAAAAAAAAGAAAAAAAAAAAGTAATGATTATTAAAAAACTCAACAGAAACAAAAAAAAAAATTAACTGAAAGAGAAAAAAGATAAATGAAAAAATAAAAAATAGTAATGCAAGGATATTTTGATTATGTAAAGAAAATCTATACTAATAAGAAACCACAATGAGCTATAAAGCTAATAGAAACTCCTTTCACTCAGCTGTGTTCATTCATTCATTTCAAAAAAGAAAAAAAAAAAAAAAAAAAAAAAAAAACTTAGAACCCAATAAAATTCAGGCTCCATATCTGTTTTTGATAACGTTTTGCGCATCCATCTCCAAGTTTCCCAAAAATTGGTTCCACTCTTCAGCTCCCATCATATCTTTATACCCGGTAAGCAACTTTTGGAAAATGCCACAAAGTTCCATGCTTGGATGCATATAGCTAGCAATGCAGTCGACAAAGTACAACAACCCGTCATTACTTCCGAATCCAGTTGGATTAGCACAAATGATGCTGCACATACCCTTGAAAGAAGTTTCCTTTTCTTCATTGCTCTCCAAGTATTTCATGAAAGTGCACCATCTGATGGCAAATTCAGACAAATGACCGCTCAATTCCTGGGCACAGAAAGTCCCGAGTCTTCCAATAGCAATGGCAGCATTTTCAATAACGGTTTGTTCATAATTTTCATCATTGATCAATCCAATCAAACTTGGAATGATGTCATTAAGGTATGGAACCAACTCTTCTTTAGTCATCACTAAGGACATTTCCCCAAGAGTCCAAGCAGCATTGTTACATACTGGACTGGCCTCATAGTTTCTTGAGTTGATTTCATTAATTATGCATTGCATGATTGGGTGCAAGTATGGTAACACAACTGGACGCAAAACAAAAATAGCCAAATCACCAAGCAAGGCAAATGCTGATTGACGAACGTCATGTACGGGGTCCTGGAAACAAGTCAATAATAAATCAACCAAGTTTGTATTATTATCACGACCACCGTTTTGCATAATCAATTCAGCACTATGAACTCCCAAACCTTGAACCAAGCCATCGATCAAATCAATAGCGGTAATGATGAAATCTTTCTCCGGGCTGTTGATAGTTGGATCAACATCACACATCTTGTCCAAATTAATGCAGTTTTGAAGAATACGAAGAGAACGTTGATAAGCAGGCACAGCATAAGGAGCAAATAATTCCCCAAGGGAAGCCGCCACGGAGGACATACATTCTAGCAAAGGCCATAAATCTTTGTCATCGTCTGGAAGTTGTTCCCATTTTTCGAGCAATGGTGGAAGTAATAATGTAATATATTCCTCCTTGGAGGTCACAACATCACCAACTTTGTCAACAAATGTTTGAAGAGCTCCATACAAAATGACCAAGTTTTTACGCTTGTATTTTAGGAAACATTTGTTGAAGTGCTCCAACAAAGGCTCTATCAATCCAACAATCATATCGTATTCTGAGTTATTAATGAAACTATCGATACATGAACAAGCACTTTGTTGAACAATCTTCTTGTTATCTAAGGCACATGCCATCACTGCCTGTAAAGTTGGAATATAATAGTTAGCACAAGCACCATTTTTGTGGGCTTCTTCACATACCCAGCCAGAATAACGACCCAAAGTCCAGCATGTTATTTGTCTGACTCTTGGGACAGGGTCCTGGGTTCTTTCAACCAAGAAAGGAATCAATGAAGGGACCTTGTCAGCTTCTACTTCAAGGCAAGCATTACTAATGGCACCAAATGCCAAAATCCCAGCTTCTCTCACAGGCCATTGATCACTAACGATTTTTTCTTTCAAGATAGGAAGCACAATGCTAATGACTTCCTGTGGGGTAAGTTTAGCCAAGACATCAAGAGTGGCAGCAGAGCATTTTCTCAAGTTCCAAACGGAAGGATCATCAGATCCATCTTCATCGTCGTCTTCATCGTCGTCATCATCATCATCATCATCATTGCTAGCATTTTTGACGGTGTTAGAAATCTCTTTGTTTTCTAATTTAGTGGCGAGCTTCTCCTTATTTCTAGCATTTGTTGGTCTAATATCTTCATCCTTATCTTCGATTTCCGCATCATCAAATGAGTCTAATTGTTCATAAATTTCGATGTCGGCCTTTGAGTAAACCATTTTCTCAACCAAAATTGGTATCATATTTGGTAACAAGTTTTTAATTACGCTGAGATCATAGCTGGAAGTAGCCAAACCTAACAAGAATTCACAAGCTTCAAGAGCAACTTCTTCATTTCCATCCTCACCTTTAGTGGACTCCACGATAGTATGTAAACAGAAATTGGTGATACCTTCGATGTGTGGAATTAAGCTTTCTGGGTATTTGTCTAATATTAAATAGAAGGATGTACAAATATGTTTTCTAATATCATCATCATTAATGCTGGTTAGGTTGAAGACTTTGAGCAAAAGTTCTTCGAAATGCTGATCAATATATGGGGACTTTAAAGTGATAAATTGATTCAAACAAACAACCGACTTAGAAATGACCGCTGTTGATTGATGGTTTAACAAAGACATGAAGTTTGGAATAAGAAACTCCGATGGGATTTGGCCGTTGAATTCTTTGTCTAATGATAAAGCTGAATCTTCACAAATTTTGGATAATGCAGAAATTGCTCCCTCTTGAGACTTTAATGAGTTTCCCTTTTCTCCATTGGCAAGTTCAAGTAATTGCACCAAAACCTGTGGCCAGTCTTGAATGCCGTAGATTTGGAATAATGCAGAAATGACATTACCAGTAATATTTCTAACTAAAGTGTCGCTGTCCAATAAACCTTTCAAAATATTATTGAGAATACTGATTTGGACGTCTTTAGGTTTCGAGTGCACAAAGTCTTTGGAAATAATGTTATTCTTCAACAAGAGACCAGCAGACGCTCTAATGTTTGAACCACTGTTGGCATCTTCCACCAAAATATATAGTAAATAACTATCCAAATCAGGTTGCAAACGAGCTTGTTCAAGGGCCTCGTTAGCTTGTTGACGAATAGACTTATCTGGAGACAATGAGCCTGAAAAGATGGTTCTTAGCTGTTCAAGAGAATTTGGTTCAGGTTGCCAATCTGTCATGTTGTGATGGGTATTGGAGCAAAAATTGGCAAATTTTGGAAACAATTAACAAAAGTGGAAACGCTGTTTTCCAAATAGCTGTTATAAGACTTCAATGTTGTATAGTAAATGACTGGTAAAATTTAGGTCAAACTTGTTAGAACAATCTTGTTCAATGGGACCAATAACAAATATATGGGACACACGCCAATTGTTGGTCTACTAACTTTCAAAGGAAAATGATATAACAAAACCTTCTTACTTCACAACTTTATGACTAATTTGAGATTAGTGTTGTGTTCAATAAGCTTTCAAATATGTCAAATTACTTGTTGTGTTTGGTTTTGTAACGATTAAAAAAAAAAAAAAAAAAAAAAAAATTTTTTTTGTGAAAGAGATGAGGCCCAAAAATCAGAAAAAAAAAAAAAAAAAAATTTTGATTCTGTAGTGTGATTAGACACAAAGCGTATCGGGGGTGTTATTCTGTAGTCGATTACACCCCCTTGTTCTCTAGTTACACCGAAAAGTCTACAATAGTCAACATCAAATGTAGGTTTAATAAACAATAGGTAAAGGTAGGATGTTCAATACTATTCATCGTCTGCCAAGCCATTTCTGGTATTTTCTTTTCACTTCTTCTTCATATATGTTGACATCCTGAATTTGATCTCCAATTGCTATATATTGTGGTTAGTGATTTTCGAAAACAAAACTTCCAGTTGCAAGCAAATACTTACTAAACCATCCAGACCGAGTATTGTGTTGTCTTCCAAACAACTCCATTTTTCTGCAGTGAGGTCCTACGACCCTTTCAACAATTCCGTAAAGCTGAAATAAAATATTGGTTAGTTTTTCTGTGTGAGATTCGATTTTCTTTTGTTGTTAGGGCTTTGAGAAAATTAACTGGTCTACTTACCTCGTCTGGCTTTCTTGATGCTTCTCGAGCACTGGCAACGATTAAGTCAACATCAATTTTCCTGTTCAACCATTGTGGACGACCTTTCATTCTGTTGTTGTTAGTAAACTAGGTCTCTTAAACCCCAGCCATATTATTGTTGTTGGTTGTATTTTTTTGAACTTACCCAATTATCGCATGTTCTTTAGAATGGTTTAACCAATGCCCTGTTCTTCCTGTACAAATTGTCCTGTTCAACTGATTAGTCTTTGTCCAGACAAGTTCCTGAACATACTCATATCCCCAAGTTTCCAAGCACTTTTTGCCAACTTCATAAGATCTGCCAGTAACCCACAAAATGATGATTCCTTCATCTTGAAGTGGCTGCACTGGAGTAGAAATAATTTTACTAAAAGATCATGTTAGTTCAGTCTGCTTCTAACCATTGTGATTTTATCTAAATTTACTTACTGGTCCTCGATCTGTTGGAATTGAAGCTAAAAGGCTGTTAGTAACACAAACTGGAAAAAGGATTCAGTACAAAAGCTCCTAAAATATTACAGTCAACATACCTCCATATGAATGCTCCAGGCAGCTATATTTGTGTTAGTATTTAGTTTTCAAACATAAATATTTTGGATTATAAAAGAGAGGGCATTGGTTAAGAAATCATCATACTCACGATCAACAATTATTGCCCCAAACTTTCCAAAAATACTCATGTTGATATTATAAATATCACACTTAACCCACTGGGCCGGTAGTTCGTTTCTAATATTATACCCTGATGGCTCATGCCAATAGAAAGTGCGAATTTTATTATTTTTCATAATGCCTTTATTAAACTCCTGGCACTCCACCAATTGCTTATCCAATTCCGAGGTTGGGTAACATGTGTAATAATGCACATATTTGCAATCATCCCATTTGAAACAGGTGTCCAAGTATGAACAATCTCCAATGGACATATCGGTATTCACACCAGCATAAGCGTTAGTAAATGGAGCCTTGTTGTTGTTGTTGTTCGCAGTTTTTCTGGAAGTTTTGTAGTACGGAATGAAGTGAATTTTCTTCTCAAAACACGATCTCATATCGTGAGGAAATTTGTTATACATTTTTTGATCAATGTTATGGGTGATGTTCAAATAGTCGTTTTGAAAATGCTTGTCTTTGCGGTTATAGCTTTTGTTTACGGTTTTCATCTTGTTATAACTATCTCTTTCACATTCAAATTTGGATATTCTGGCCATTTGAACTGCGTGAGATTCGTCAGTGCAAGTTTCGAGAAATGGCCGCTTTGGAGTGATCTTTGGGATTATTTCTTTATTCAATTGATTACCAGCAGTTTCAAATTCTAAGAGGTTGGTAGTAATAATTTCGTAATCAAGTGATAGAATTTCATTCATCGTGGCTGGAGCAGGGGAGGGCGTGGAATTGAGAATGCGGAATTTTTTGGAAACTGGCTTTTCTAGGAATTCCATAATACTATCAAAGTCATTTAATGAAGTTTTTGTGGTTGGACAATCATTAAGGGACATATCGATTTTATTGATATTTGAAGATGGGTGCAATATTTGGTCGAGAATATTCAATTCCAAGACATTAATAATATCAAACTTGTAATTATCAAGCTTCATTCTCACTAACCTAGTTTTGTCTTCCTGAATATCGGTATTGGTGACCAGGAGCTCATCATAAAGCTCGTTTAAAGAGTTGGGTTTGAACCAAATAACTGTTTGAGAGATCTGTTTAATTTGGAACAATAATTCGAGATAATTCTCTAAATCTTTTGGTGGCACTTTGTCATTGACTTTGTTGTAGTCTTGGAACATGTAATAAGTTTCAAACACTGATTTCTCATTAGAGGTGATGATGTGGTGTGAGTGAAGTAGGAAGGACACCAATGAAGACAACATTGAGTCTGTACAGAATGAAAGATAATTCATATTCGTAGAACTAAATATAAATTGTTCTTGACCTCAATTATATAAAATGACAATGAAAAAAAAAAAAGGGATGGATGTGAAAAATCAGTTTGGGAAGATGAGGTTTTTATATTCCACACAAAAAAAAAATAAAAAAAAAAAAATTCTACTCATCACATTTTAGAGATCACAATAGTTAAAATCAATCGAAGTGAAATCATATATTTAAAGAATGAAGTATCAATGAACTAATTCATTTGTTAATAGTCTCCAATGTTTTGGAGATGTGAAATTGTATCAGCTCACACGCAGATTCACTATTCACATCCTGCATCCACGAAAATCATCTGCTAATAAATATTTTCATGAAAAACCCTACTCTTTTTTTTCTTCTTCTTTTTCTTCTTCCTTCTTTTTCTTTTGTCTTAATTGTTTCAACTTCAATTTCAATAAAGTGTTCTGGAAAGTCCCGAGTAGGAAATAGGCAAAATTGAAAAACACCACCCAACTGTTTGGGTCCAAATAATTCTGAGCAAAAAACAAAATCAAAGGACTTGAGATCCATGAACTCTGCAAGAAATTCATCAAATTATTCAGAAGAGACAATTTCGCCACTTCGGCAATCTTCTGGAGCTTTTCGTAGGCAACGGTTCTCAATTTTTCTGATTTTGGTGACCCGTACAACTCCACAAAAAATTGTAAAAGGTTTCCCTTGGCAAAATCTTCCACCAATTCTTTATTATTTATCAATCCTAAAAACACGGCATTGAGACAACAAACGATTGGAGTGATCGTCAATAGCGAAACAGCCATTTGTAACAATTTCTTCGCCAATGGTAGCGGTTTCTTCTTAAATATGCTGATGTTATTCAAAAGTTGGTACGCATAATGCGAGAACGGTCCTTGGACAATAAGTGCAAATACCGCCAAAAGAGGGATCTTATAATTATAAGGATTCAATAACTGGACATTGAGTTTTGATCTTAGTGTAGGAATCAGGAAGCTGATTGGAACTTTGGTGAATTCTCTGGCAATAAGAGAAGCAATAGTTTCATTTAACGTTGCAAGTACCGCTGCGGTGACAGATTTCGTCAAAAGCGGATGGGTTGAAAGGTAATGGGAATACTTCTTATTAATTGAAGACATGATTGATAATTGAAAAGCCGTTTTTAGTGCCCGATTGCGGTAAGGATTTCTTCTTTGACTATTTTATATTTTTCTTTAATTGATTATATTTGTTATTTTTATCAGTGTTTGATTTGTTTCAGAGATAAACAAACAAATAGAAGAAAAAAAAAATGAAAAGATAAGACGTGATCCCGTGACTATATTTTTTTTTGATCTACGCATAAAGTCAGGCTGAAAGCATTCCAGTTGAGAAATTGAACGAACGACAACGAATTACAGATGCTGATAATATTTACATCGCTGGTTATACAATAATGACATTTTAAGCGGGTATTTTACATTTATTTTTAAAAATAATAAAAAAGAAGGAAAAACATAACATAACTTGACTTAATTTAAAACAGTAGTTGAAGTTTTAACGGGTATAATAAATAATAAAGATAAAAATGATAAGTTTGGTACAAGAGTGGGGAAAAAAAACAAAAAAAAAACAAAGAAGAAAATAACAAGAGGACAAAAAACCAAGCCTATTATGTATACAAAGAAAAAGAACATACCAGAGTAAAATAAGCACACCAAAGAAACAAAAAAGATAATAGCAGGCAGCTATGATAACCATGTCGTAACATAAAACTTAAAAGTAAAAACAACGAAAACTAACCATCTATACCAATTGTGGTGTAAGTCATGAATCATGAAGTATTGACATGAAGTGGTAGAAAAAAAAAAGAAAAAAGAAAAAAAAATGATCCAGAAAAAGAAAATTAATGAAAACAAAGACCAATAAGAGACAAGTATCTCGAGATCATAATTCAGAGAAATATCATAATGCTAACACATATAAAAATAACAAAAGGTCTTAATCTTCGGTTTTCACTGCGTCTTAGGTTTAGTTAATTACCAATAATCTCTTCAAATCTTCTAACTTAGAAGTCAAAGAGTCGGCTCTATTGAACACATCGAAGAACATTTCATTGACCTCAGGATGATAATTCTCTAATAAGCTGCTAAATGATTTATTACCTTCCAACCTGAATGGACTGCTCTTAATACTTCCAGCGACGCTACCGTTTGCACTTTCATAATCATCGTCACTAACGATTGATGTATTGGCCAAACCAGCTGTACTGTAACTAATTGGTCCAGAGTTGTTGCTTTCCGATTTCGAACTATGTTCGCTGTTGAGATTGGCAAACGCGGTTCCCGCGACAAGTTTGGGCTTATCGGAATCGGTCATATAGTTGGCAGTGTTGTGGTCACTAGAATCTGACAATGAATTGTTTCTTAATGACTTGGTATTTGAATTGGTAATTTGAGAGGACGTTACACCAACAGCGCTGCCATTTTGGAACATGACATTAGTAGTACTATTGTTAATCTTCGAATTGACAACGTCTTTGGTTTGAGTAATATGTGAATGATTGCTATGGTGATTGAATTCATATTTCTCTTGAATTAAAGAGGATGAAGAATTGGTGAAGAATGATGAATTCGGCGTCAAATCAACTGTATGACCTTCAATATCATCATCATAAATCCTATCGTCGTCGTCATCATCTGGGGAAAAGCGGGAGTTATTGGTGATTGTGGTGGAGTTTGAATTGCCTGCTTTGATGTTATTGATCATGATTGGTGAGTTGTTAACATTCCCGTTTCCAATGCTCTCATTATCGTCATCATAAATTTCATTACTTTCAGTATTAGAAGAAATTATATTTTCTCCAAGATTATTGTCAATATTAAGAGCGCCAATTGTAGAATTCGAGTCATTATCAGTGAACCCTCTTGGATCTCCCAACTTAAATTCCATCAAATTAGCTCCTTCAAGTCTATTTTCTTGGTTTTTTGATTTAGTTAACGATTTCGATGGACTCAACATTAATTTTGGCTTTTGTTTCAAACTATTCGTTTTGCTCACGCCCAAAGAATTAACACCAAATAACCCTTCAGTGGTGTTATGATTTGCAGAATTATGTGAAAGATCCAAGTCATCTTCTTGGAAGTTACTGATGTCAGCATCTCCAAAGCTTCCTTCCAATTCACTAATTTCTTTGAGTTGGCGATCAATTTCACTGATCGTATCACTTGCCAAGTCATTCTTTTTAGCAGATGACAATGTTAGAGTGTCTGCTGGGGTTGGGATATCCGCCGCCCTAACAGGTGACAATCCGATAAGATTATTGGTAGTGGAGTCCATCATGCTCTGAGTGACTTGAGGATCTTCAAGTATCGTACTTTCTTGAAATAAGTTTACCGGAGACCCAAGAATCTTCTTCTCGTCTCCCATTTTCAAATCACTTATAGTATTGTCGTGATCATTTGTTGTCTTGTGTTGTTGTCTTTCATTTCCATTTTCATTTTCATCGGTGGAATAACCATCCAAATCAACATTGTCTGTAATATCACTAAACTCGGCAGTATTGATACTACTTGTTTTCACATGTGTTGGATAGTCTGAATCCTGGGCTCTCTTTAGGATATTCAAGGCAGTGGCACTACCAGCATCATTAGATGACCCATTGGTGGTTCCGGTATTTTGTAACTGGTTAAAATTCACACTACTACTATTACTGATTTTGCCCTTAAGCCCAATCCCATTATTAATAGTGCTGCTGCTCAATTGCAATGAGTTCAATACCTGGAACTTGGTTGGAGTTTGATTATTGCTAGTATTGGTATCACTTTCAAATTCTGATGAGCTTGGGGAATAATCTCCAATACTGTAATTTGAGCTCGAAACTGTGGCAACAGAATTGGTACGCTTTGCGAGAGATTGGCTCAAGGCAGGGTTTGGGATAACCCCCAATGGATTGCTTCCTCCATTACTACCAGCATCAGGGTTGTTAGCACTTGGAGGGGTAGTTACTAAGCTTTCGAGATTATTATTGCTGTGCGCATGGCTGAGGTTCATATTTTTTGGAGTAGATTGTAACATAGTTTCCATATCTTGGGATTTTCTAAATGATAAAGCATCACCATCATAAATAGATGAAGAACGGTTGTATAGCGAGGCATCATCATCCAGGATTGATAACATACTATTGTTGCGATGATGATGCAAGCCCTGCCCCGAATTATTTGAATTGTCCATTGAAGGCGCCTGTAATGGTGGAGAGGCTGGATTATTAGAATTGCCGTTGAAATTAGCAAGATTTTGTTGGTGTTTCATAGTAGTTGGTGTAGGTGCTCTTCTGACAGTTGCTTTGTTTCCTCCGTCGTTATTCAAGTTTTCTTTGCTATTATTCTTGAAAGCAGAAGCATTTCTAAGATTGTCAATAGACTTCTTCCGTATTTTGGAAACAACGAGAGGCTCAGGAGATCTTTGAGAATTGGCAGCTGGCCCATCGTCAATATTGTCTATATCAATATTGCCATCATAATCATCACCTACATCAATGACAATATGATGTTGTTTATCAACACTTTCCTTGCCATCAAGGGTGTCATTATCATCACTGTAGTTCACATTATCATCAATCATCTGATCATCTTCATATTCTTCCATACCTTCATATTCTTCCATACCTTCATATTCGTCCTCTGAATATTCATCTTCGCTGT
Organism: Saccharomycopsis crataegensis; assembly: GCF_037102585.1. Taxonomy (NCBI): domain Eukaryota; kingdom Fungi; phylum Ascomycota; class Saccharomycetes; order Ascoideales; family Saccharomycopsidaceae; genus Saccharomycopsis; species Saccharomycopsis crataegensis. The sequence continues at coordinate 373,718 of NW_027043831.1, forward strand.
CACTTATGTAGCTTGGTTGAGAATATTCCACAGTTTCATTGAAAATAACACTCTTGGAACTAGTTTTTTTCTTCAAGCTACCAGTAACACTCCCTAAATCAGAACCACTACCTCCATGAGCCAATTTACTAGCCTTTTTCGTAAGACTTAGCAAGCTCTTAGATCTTTTCCGGGTCTCCTCTTTGGAGATTCTTTCAAGTTCTTCGTTTTTCCAACAATTCAATCTCGCCAATCTTTCTCCTGGTGTTTCAAGGCACTCAGCTGGCGCGAAGCCGATTCTGCCGTCTTTCACTTTCTTAATTAACCACCAGTATGAATCATCATCATTAAGTAGAATTACTGCATCATCATATTCCAAATCACATTGGGATGGATCAGGACCACTAAATTCATATAATGCATAGAGTCTACCTGGATGAAGTTCTTTTGGTGGAGACAAAGGAGGCTCCTGCAACAATACCTCATTTTCGAATGGATCTTCATCATCAAAATTTTCATCGATAGTAGCACTGTTTGATCTATATGTATTCTCGGATCGCTCTTGCTGGTATTGCTCGGGGCTGTTATTATCGTAACTTGATCCCATCGAGTTAGATCGACGAATTATCACGCTATCATCGGAAACTGAGGAGTTGCTGTTGGTACCGGCTGAGTTACTTCTTTTTCGACTATTGTCAGTGCTATGCTGGCTTTGAAAGCCTTCTTCAGCTTTGGGGCTAGGGCTTAATATACTAAGTAAGCTCTCGCCTTTCTTTGACTCGGATGAGGATCTTCGCGAATCGCCTGAACTGTTCAGAAAGCTCAGATTGGAATTCATATTATTATTATTATTATTATTATTATTATTATTATTATTATTATTATTATTATTATTGGAATTATTATTACTCTTGCTGAGAGAGCTTGACCTCCTCAAGCCCATAAATGATGAAACCATTATTGAAAGTTATCTGGGACAGTCTTGTGAGATGATTGGAATCTTGATGAATATGGGATACACAAACGTGCCCAATACTTTTGTAATAATCGAATGAAGAGTCAGGAACAGAAGGGGAAAATGCGGAATAGTATCTTTGTACGTGTCCTATATCTATGGCAGTTCTATTTCCTTGATATCAAAAAAATTAAAAAAAAAAAATAACACCACGGTGTATGTTGTTGTTGGAGAGAATTTGTTCCAGAGGAACAGGAGGAAAAAACAAGTATCTTTCAAGATTATTTTTTTTCCTATTTGCCCTTCGTTGAGTTTGGCCGTCTTTCTTCCTGCAACAACGGTGACTGGTGTGTAGTGTGCTGCTATGATGGAGCTAAAGGTACGTGTGAGGGATGGCCGTCTAAGCTGACGATGTGATACAATCATTTTTTTGAATTTCTGATTTCCAATCGATTTTGATTTTTTCGTGGCAGACTCCCGTGCATATGGCTGCAGCACGGTCGACTCAGAAGACCCTCCAGAAATTTCTACAATTTATATTGTTGGACACTGGGCCGTTTCGATCATATTGGAAATCCTTCCTTATAAGAAGAAGGAAAATACAGGTGGGTTATTATGGTGTTGTTCTAAGTGTGGTAGTATTATCTCACCTGTGGCCCTGGTGGAAGCTGCCGTATCTTTGTAAAATCTTGTTTCAAGTGTCTTTTCTCTACTGCCGTAAATCATAGACGAGCATGAAGCGACCAAATCAAAGTTTTACACGGATTGGAGAACAGAGGTTTCATTCTCCATCGAGAAATTATTCTTGGGTGGTAGCCACTCATGACATATTCAAGTAAAAATGAAAAGAAGAATCTTAATCACAGTTGCTGACGAGTGAAGACATTATGGTTCCTGCTTTTTGAAAAAATAATGTTGTCATAGCTGTTTTTTTATTTTATTTTAGTGGGATCTGACATCTCCGGTGAAGATTAATACGTATTGGCAAAGACATGTATAAACTCACCTATTGGCCGTAACTTTATTCGTCAATTCGTCAGATTCCTTGGAGGTTGAGTGTCACAGATATGTATACTTTCCCTCCTTTACGCTTCGCAATTAAAAAATAGGAACGCGTCACCAAAATTAAGAAGAAAAAAAAATCGAGAAAAAAAGGGGCCATTTTTTAGATACCAATAATCAAAGCTTTTTCCTTTAATTCAAATAAGATGTAGATAACTGTTGCCATTGCCATACCATTACCTTTTTAGCTTTCCCTTCTAGTGGCCCAATCTATTGTTGGCAATTGCCAGTGCAGCAAACCTGAAACCATACCAGTGATATGGTTCCGTCCGCCAACATGTATGTTTTTTGGTGTTGATCCATCGTTTAATTATTTTTTTTGGTGATTAGAGCATTCAAGAATGGTTATATGCAAGGTTAATTTCTCTATGCTTTGAGAAGAACTTTTCGCTGAAGAGTCTAACAGTCATCCCGCTTGATGATCTCAAGATAAACCCACGAATGATTGTTTGTACTTTACCATATTTCCCTTTCCGCATTCTACGCAAACCGTAAATATTATCTTACATATATACCATAATTTTTCTAAGCCACACGAATGTGACTGTTTTATTATCATTTACTTATTTTTCACAAACAGCACACATTTAATTCGATGGTGTTATCACATTATTATCATCCTTAGGTAGATATTATTTCAAATCGTCATCAGCTCGTTTTGTTTTTGTTTTTTTGTTTTTTTTTTGATGGTCACGCTTCTCATAGTTAAAGTAGGGTATAAATCAACACGCTGCAAGAATATAGCGATATGGTTCGCTTAGTAAATCCAGAGGCAAATATACAGTTGAAGAAAAAGTATAAAATGACAATTAGAACTGTTGAAGAATCTTGGAGCGTAATAGAGTCTTGGTTAAGAGAAAAGGGCAAGGCTGATGTGAATTACTCCAAAGTATTGGATGCATTGAACCCTCCAGCAACAGATGAGCAAATCAAGGATTTAGAACAGAAGTTGAAAGCAATTGAATTGCCAAAGTCATACATTCAAGCTTTAAAAATCCATAATGGGGTTGCTCACCAAGTTCCTTTTATTGATTCGTGGCTGTTTCTCCTGACAGAACTTGTCCTTCATTATTGGAATATTATGTGCAAATTCGAGATTTTTGATGATGATTCTGATGTGGAAGAGGATGGAGTTCAGCAAATTTGGCATAGTCCCAAATGGATCCCAATCGCTCATAATGGTTTTGAGGATCATTTATGTCTTGATTTATGTCCAGCAACAGGAGGTCAAGTTGGTCAAATCATTGAGGTGCTACATGACGACCGAGACCGCACAAAATTTGCTTCAGGGTTTCAAGAATATTTCAGTGTCTTTGCCGATGATATCATTGAAGGAAAATATTTGGCAGATAATTCTGGCTTGTATTTTCAGGACAGTAATAACGCTCATTGAACTGATTTAGGCTACAAAAAAAATTGTCTGGAAACTATGTAATCCTTTTTTTTTTTCCAATTCTTTTGATATTGTGTAGATTGTGTATTTTATTTTGTACTGAAGGAAACCTATAAGATGACGTATGGCTTGTGAAATTGTAAGAGGTTTTTTCTTAAATATGGTTATATATCCAACAATCTCAAAGTTCAGTCTCAAAGATCAATCTCAACTGATTGCTGTTCAAATTTAATTGATTTCATGTGTTTTTCAATAATTTCTCAATTTTTTATTATAAATGTTATTTAAGGGCATATTGGGACACTATAATAAAGCGGGATTTTTATTTGTTTCGATCTAGTAATGTGCTGACACTTATTTAACAAACTTATTCTTAAGCAAGTTGTTTCTGTGAAACCTTTGTGACGGTTTATTCTGATACTTTTGTGCCACCAAAAAGTGTGAAGTTATCTCCTATGCCTAATCTAGTTCAGTTATCATTGTATAAATTCAACATTTTACTTAGTATTAAAGATTATTTGATTATTTCTTGTTATCCGAGAAAAATATATTCCTATTCCTTCCAAAATTAATTGTTAATCAAATATCACACTTACACAGTTTATTACAAAGGAAAAGAACCACCAGCCCAGAAAAACTATGAATGCAGATATACTAAGGGGGGTATCTTGCCACAAGAATGAGGTTCAATCGTCTATCTTCACTACACTATTACAACTGAGATTGACTTATGACAATTATTGATGGTGCATTCTACTGAAATGGTATTAATTGATGACCTATTGCTGAACGTGGAGTCATCTACCGGTGATCAATATTAGGGTATTATTATCTGAAGCAAGCTTATTATAGGGTGCTAAATATCGCAATGGTTGAAACTTTCATATATAGGATTACTCTATAGTATGTATTCTATATAGTCTTTAAAGCTTTTCTCACAGATCTTCTATTGGTACTCTTTGCAGGATTCAGAAATACCGTACTATGGTGCCGTATTTCGTAGCAAAGTATTATAAAAGAGATCCTTCATATAATTTTTCTGGATTGAACTGTATTTTCCAGATAAAAGGTATTATATCTGTACATGTACTCGCAGCTCATCGCCAGTAAGTTTATTTACACAAAATAATATCTTCAAAAGAATTGTTTGAGGAGTGTGGGTAATGCAAGTGTTTTGTATGTGTTTCGAATTTCTTCATTTGTATTTCTTGGGATAATCATTGATGATTTACACCATCTCTTACGATGCCTGTTGATACTTGATAAGCTATTCGGATGGCTATCTAATGAGGGCTAGCTGTTCGTGTCCAAACTTGCCCATACTGTATATCCGTGATTTATATCTGCCGAAAGTTACTTTCCTTCTGCATTTAACCGAAGGTTTTCACTGACTTTTTAAAAGTCCGACTCTCCGCCGTGCTAATGCCGCATTGTGACCTAACCGCGGATAATTCAAATCTTTTCCTATATGGTCACCCACATTTTTTTTTTTTAGGTTTTTTACCCGACTATTTAAATTGATCAACAGGGTCCATGTTAAAAAGTGTCTTGATGTAGTCATTATGAAACACTTATTTTCATCATTAGAGAGAAACAACAACAACAAAATAAAAAATGGCGATTAAAACTGTCGAAGAGTCTTGGAAGATAATTGAATCGTGGCTTAAGGAAATGGCCAAATCAGATGGAAACTATTCCAAAGTATTGGATGCATTAAACCCTCCAGCCACCGATGAGCAAATCAAGGATTTAGAACAGAAGTTAAACGGGATTGAATTACCAAAATCGTACATTCAAGCATTGAAGACCCACAACGGGATTGCTAATGAGACTTCTTTTTTCAACTCGGGGGTCCTGTTTTTACCAATAGAAGATGTGAATGTTCAATGGAAGATTTGGTGGGACTTGTTACAAGATGGGACTTTTGATGATATGGACGATTCTGGGGTACACATTGAAGGAGTTCAACCAGTATGGTATGATGCTAAATGGATCCCATTCACCCATAATGGCGGAGGTGATCATCTTTGTATTGATTTAAATCCAACCAAGGATGGCCAAATTGGCCAAATAATTGAGATGTGGCATGACGATGGAGACCGTAGCAAGCTAGCTTTGAGTTTCGAAGAATATTTCAGTAAATTTGCCGACGAACTTGTTGGTGGGAAATACTCGGTGGATGAATATGGCTTGATCCATGAGGATGATTGACAGCATTTAGATTTGCTAATATATATCCTTCAAGCTTATATTTCCAAAAGAACATATTTCTTATTTAACGGTCTATATTGCCCTGAAAAAAAAAAAAAAAAAGCGGATAATATTATGGTATAGTTTGAAATGTTTTGATCATTTATTTGTAGCCTCTAATATTGGAGTCATACCAAATGCATATTCAACTATTTTTCATTTAGCTCTCTTCTAGAATCCGTGAAAAATGGTAAGCTAAACGGTCGTGGAAAATTATCTGACAAAGTAAGGAGAAATAAAAAAATAGCGTGATAGTTTCCAGAGCTCAGAAACTTTAGGCATATTGCTATAAAGAGAATCTTAAAATTTTATAACTTACATACTCTTTTTTTTTAAAAAAAATCACTAAATTGTTCAGTTCTGTGTATTCTGTCAAGGCCATTTTAATAAACAATATATTCCGTTTATTATTTTCTCGAGATATTTATTCTAGCGCTATTGCTGTGCTCTTATGTCATGAATTGAAGTATATTAATTAAATAATCTTTGGTTGATCAATGTATATTCTGCCAAATACGTAAATGGCCTAATACCAATGTAATATGTATCATGAGCTTTTGAGTTTTTTTAATTGTAGAATTTATCCATTTGCCTTCAACTTGCTTTTCTACTGATGTCATCGAGGTTAAATTGTATTGTTATAAAATTAGCTTTTATGGCTATTCGAACAAAGATCTTGAACCTGAGGGTAGGAACCCCAGAATATTTTATTCTCGATACGAAAATAAGATTTTTATTGTGCCAAGATCTATGGAGAAAAATACTAGGGATAATAAAAAATTGCGGGAAACTGTTTCCACTTTAACTAATGAGAACTTTGCTTCCAAAAAATTGATTCTGAACTATTGAACAGTCATGGGGAATAATAGAATTGAGTGACTAAAACAAAACGCGTGATACGATAAAAACTATGCAAAGGTATTGAAAGCGCTGAACCCTCCAGCAACAGACCAACAAATCAAAAAATTAGAGCGTGGATTAAATGGCATCATGTTTCCAGAGCCATACATTCAATCTTTGAAAATATACAACGGGTCTAAAGGGATATTTTTTGGGAATTTTGCAAGCCTATTTATCAACCGTAGAAGTGCTTGACAAATGGAGGATAGGTTGGTCAAGTCATTTTTAAACAAAAAGAAGAGAAAAACTACAAGGTTGCATCAGTACTTGATGAATGTCTTCATGACTTTGTCGAAGATATTATTAACGAAAAGTATTCTATAAATGAAGAAGGGATGTACCATATGGATGATGAGTATTAGATTACCTAGCTATACGGGCTTCGACTTTGGAATGCTGAGGCAGTATTGTATGCAATATTATACTTCAAGTTTAATATAGTTATCAAATTGAAATGATCATTGGGTGTCTCCTCACCTCCAAGAACCATGAAAAACAATCTTACGTCTCATTGAACCTTTCGGAAAGTGGTATCAATAATATAAAGAATAAAAGGTGTCGAAGTTTTGAGCACAGAAATGCAAACCGAATAATTCTAAGATATTGTTAAAGAATAAAGAAATATTATAGCTTCACGTTACCAAAGTTAGGTGGCAATAATGGCAAGCTTGCTCTATTATACAAGTCTTCAGAATATCCAAAGTTAGAACCCCTACTTTTCAAATTGATGGTATCGATCAATTCCTCATTCAATTCATTCAAATTCCTGACGCCAATATTGCGCATGGTAGTCACCATTTCTTCTTTCAACATCTGGATAGCCCTCACTAGACCTGCTTCGCCATATGTAGCCACCGGATATAATAGTCCTCGTCCAAGTCCTACGGCCTTAGCACCAAGACAAAGGGCCTTGAGGATATCTGTGCCCCGTCTTACCCCGCCATCAATAAATACATCAATTTGTGTTGTAATACCTGCTTGATTCAAGTCGTAAAGTACTTCAATTGTAGATTTAGAATACTCTGCCTGACGACCTCCGTGATTTGATAATACGATACCATCCATGCCGTTTTCTACCGCAAGCCGAGCATCAGGGATAGACTGAATACCTTTGAGATAAAACTTCATTTTGGTGATACTTTTCAAATGACGCATTTTCTCCCAAGTTAACCAAGTAACGGCTCTCCTACCAAGTGCTGAGTCATCGTCTTTTGTTTCTTCTTGGTCTTCAGATTTAGCAGAGGATACCATATAGAGACGATCCATATCATCCTTGGATATGCTGCCTTTGTTCTTTTCCAACTCGATAAGGTGTCCCATTATCGCTTTTACTCGTCTATCCTTTTCACGATTACCGCCATATACATTATCCACCGTAATAAAGATCCCTGTGCATCCAGCCGCTTCCACTTTTCTGATTATTTCTTCATTGAGCCCATCATGAGCAGAAGGGTAAAGTTGGAACCAAAAGGGAGTACCTGGCTTTATTTCTTTGGAAATCTCCTCGAAAGGATACGATGAAAGACATGGCACCATTTGCACAATATTTTCACGGGAACAACCATGGGCAAACACTTTCTCACCTTCAGGATGAGCGTACTTTTGCATGGCGGTGGAAGAAACATAGAATGGTGCGCTGGTATTATGGCCTAATAAATTGGTAGAAATGTCACACTCGGTGACGTCGATCAACACTCTAGGATTGAAGAAAATGCGTTTATAAGCAAAATGGTTTTCTCTAACGGTGATTTCGTCATCAACTCCTGATGAATAATAATTTCTGGCTACCGGCTCCAAAGTTTTATTGGCCACGTACTCAAAATCATATAAATTCATTATTTGATCCAATGGAGGTTTATTTTTGAGATTGGATATTCTTTGTGGCTCGTACTTGTTGATGACCGATGCTTCTTGTTGGGCCTCCTCTTTGGCCCTTATTGTCGCCTCAGCGACCGCTGCCTCTGCAGCAGAATCATCCAAAGAGCCAACTTCAATGATGAGTTTTTCGTAAATGTAAGATTTCATGATATCAAGGGTATGGAATTTATCGAACTGAGCCGATCCATCTTTACCAGCAAGTTTCATTAAGATTTTGGCGCCTCCTGGATGCTTCGATACAAAATTGGTGATATCATAAACCTTACTATGGAATATGATCCAACAGTCGGTTTTGGAATTGTGTTGCGAGACTTGTTCAATAGAGATGGTCATTGTTTATTATCAATTTGCACTACGGAAATATGCTGTCTTTGATATCAATGCAGGATGACACCTTTATTACTTTTGAAAAACAACAAATGAGAATTTGGTGATTATCCACCAGTAATTAGCATGCTATTTGCAAGCCAACGAGATTTTCAGATATTTATAGCTCACTAAGACTGGCATTTTTGTGGGGGGTAGATAGCCTACCATCAGCATGCGAGTCATCGAGCCGACTCATCTCTGTACCCACCAAAAGTACCGAGGTACAGGGGAAACTGAGGTAGGTATATTTGATTGAAAGACAGAGAGAAAGTCAAGATTTTCATGATAATAAAATAACCAAGCCTGTGGGCAATTCTCTTTATTCTTTGGTCATGTATTGGATTCACTCCCCATTGGTATCCAAATGTATTTTGTTGGAGTGATAAGTATCCGCGCACTATATACAGCAATGAGCCGGAAACCCTTTTGCCGCGTGTATTGATGTGCTACCATATACCGTTCATATCACCAGATAATTCTCCTCATAACTTGAATATCTCAACCATCATCCATTGATATTTGCCTTCAAGAATCATCGATCACAAAGTCCCACCAATCTGGCCCTTTGACCACGTGCAGATCTCGATTCCTGCTTTCTCCGGGGGCCCAAGTCTAAAATATTTGTTTAAACAACAATCACTTTATCCATATGGTAGTAATAGTACTCTTAGTAGTTGAAGAAAAAAGAAGATCGGATATTAAATAGCCATCATACCTATGGTTTCCTAGTAATTCATCACAAAACATTATTATGGAAACAGAGATAATACCAGATCGTCTACTCTGAAAAAATTTAATCAAAACAAAAAGCCAGCCAGTGCTCGTCTAATAAAAAAAGATACGATGATTTCCAAATGTGTGGGTCTCAGATTATACTTTAATCAATCGATACAGACGAGAGTTTCTCTAATTTAATCATTCAATAATAATAGAACGAAATAATGAATTACCACGGCCCTCCTTACGCATTGGTTATTATCAATAATTACCTAGTCGTTACCAAACACAGACGGCCCCAGTCAATTCAAGTCCGAGACAAAGCCAACCACACCACTTCTGTCAGTGATAGATATCTAAGAGAGTAGATCTTCACACTATATTCATTTTTGCGTGTGTATTTTTTCTATCAATTTTTTTTTTTTTGTCTTTATATTGTTTTAGATACATGATCTGGTCTTTTTGAAATTGATAACTTTGGAATATAGAACTGATTTTTGATCTTAATATTTATTTTTTCACTGCCATAAACATACCACCTTGGTATCTATTTCCAATTATTTACAGAATCCAGTGTATTATCTATTTCATCAACTTCCTTGTCCTTGATTTGTGTGTCTGTGTGTGTGTGTGCAGCAAAAGGATCACTAGTGTTTGGAGATAATGCTCACCTCCAGAAAGAAAATTTGCCCCTTATCACTAATAACAAGAAGTTAATGGACCATTACCTACCAAATAATTTCTCCTTAATTTCTATTTCCTGATCATATAACATCATAACCAAGACAGTTTCATTATCATAATGGATTCATTATTTGGATTCAAGTTTGGATCACTGGGAATACATGTTTCCACCAAGGAAGATTCCATTACAGAAGATTCCACTAAAGAAGTTCACACTAAAGAAGACTCCAAAAAACAAGATTTGACTGGAGAAAGCTCCACTGCAGAATATCCCATTAAAGAAAATTCCACTAAAGAAGCTCCGATTCAAGAATGCTTAGAATCATCATTTCCTGTGGAAAAAGAGGTTATATCACCATTGAACCAAGTATCACTAGATTCACATTCAGTTATAGATACTGAGCCCAAAGTACAAGTACCAGATCAGCATCCCGACATTTTCCCAAACTTTGAGACTTCTTCATCCTTCAAAGAAGCCATAGGTGAGGTTTCCCAAAACCTCCTAAATCTACAACTCGATTTGACCCTTGATAGCGAAACCAGAGCCACAGAACTCAATGATCGATTGGATCGTTTTACCAAATTGCACGCGCAGAAACTCTCGCAGTTTGTTAGGTCTTTCACCATGAAGGTTAAAAACTTGGAACGCCGAACAGGGTCATTAGAGCAAAAGTTTCTCACCGAAAAGCATCACAGAGACATTTCTGGGAGTACCATCAATAAAATCAATGAAAATTTCGAATCTCCGGAAAGTCAAAATGAAAGAAATCTGGTTAGCAGGGCTGATGATGTTGGCAATGATACTACAGAAGAGCATACGTTAGAAACTATTGAAGAGGAATCTTATATTGTCGATAGTATAATAAAGTTGAACGAAAGATTAGATGAGTTAACGCATCAGTTTGAAATTTCTGATTCATTAAAGGAACAAAACCCATTTGAAGAAGCATCTTCTTCTTCTTCTTCTTCTTCTTCTTCTTCTTCTTCTTCTTCTTCTTCTTCTTCTTCTTCTTCTTCGGAAACCAATGATGATGGTTTCAAACACGATGAAGAAAAGATCCAATCAATGATCCAGAATGCAATGAATGAACGTGCTATCAAACACGCAGACAGAATTAGTGCTTTGGAATCGAGTTATGAAAACATTGCCCGATCATTGGAATCATTATCAATGGCCAAGCAGACTCCCAAACCAATATCATCATCCGTTATTGACGAAAACCATAGTGAAAATGTGCACTCAGAAGCACAATACCAAAAGAAACTAAATACTATCAAGTCAAAATTGCGTCACGTCGATAGTGAACTAGATGTTTTCAGGCCAACCTCATCAAGCGCATCCACTTTTTTTGATGCCGATGAAGACGTGGAGGAAGGTGATGAGCCAAAAACATTGATAATTGATCCTCCTACTGATGAATTTATGGCGATTACCAAGGAACATATTGATGCTGCTGATATCACCAAAGAAGATGCTGCCGAAGTAACTATCACAAACCCCCTTGATAATATTGTGGAAAATATCGAAAAACCTTGTGCCATAAGATCTGAGGATTTAGATGCACACATTTCAAGCATCATCGATTCCAAACTTGCCGAACTTAGAGCATCCATAATGAATGAAATCACCACCGCAAATTCGTCAAGCTTCACGGATATACAACAACATTCATTCTCCCAACTTCATACTCCTACGAATCAATTAGACGGATATCCACAATCATCACCACCATCGTTTCAAAAACCTCTTCAAGAACAACCATCACCTTCAACCGTTCAACTATCAGAACCAGAAAAATCCAAGGTGATGCTACCATCCCCTAAAGTTTCTCAAGACTCTCTTCCATTATCGTTGCTGTCCAGCGACAGTACGTCTGCATCCCAAATGACCAATAATATCCTCAACTCCATTCTCTTGAAATCGCAAAACTATAATGAAACATTAAGCTCTGAGGTTGAGTCTTACTTACTGGTTGGAAATCTGATGAAGGATATAGTTACCCAAGATAACGATGATGACATCACCACTGTGGAGGTTTTGTCGAATGATGGAACTTTCAAAGCTGATAATCCTGCATACGATATATTGCTAAATGCTGGTGATAATGGTCAATATATTATCAATTCTAGTGTTAAGGAAAATAATTTGGAAAACGCCTGCTTGAGTATTGATAGCGTCACCGGTTCACCAGTTACGCACACTCATCACGATCAAGATGAGATTACTGGCTATACTGGGTCTTTTGAGGTTAGGGATTGCGCTAGTACTATGAGCTCTGATTATCCACATAAAGAACTCTCTATTGATGATAAGGAACAAGATTCGTATCTTGATGTTTATGAGCCATCGAAATGTGCTAAAGATGCTCCAAATAAAGATGAAATCTCTGGTTTAGGTCTTGAAACTATGACTATAGATGATGGTAAACTTAAGACACAGGAAGAAAATCTACCATCAGAGAGACAAGACGGAGATATTTGTGAGAGCCCGGATGATGGCAAGGATAATGATATTGTGATTGGCTCCATTGGCTCCACTGATAATGCCGATGCTTCTCATACCATGGGCGCTTCCTTTGATGAATGTAACGACCGTCGAGATTCTTTTGAAGCAGGACAACCAAATGATATTAGTATGGATTCCTCAAATATAATCCCCAAATCTGAAAATGATACCAATCAATATTCAAGACCCACTTCCTTCAAAGAGAAACATTCCTCGGTGATAATTCCAAGTCCAACTTTTTCTGTTGTTAAGTCGTTGGGGCCACGGAATTCTGATGTTCCTGATTTTTTTGCTTCCGAACCACTGCTTGTTGAAATTCGTGAAATGGTTAATTCTTTGATAAACAAGCAAAACAAGAGATTTGAGAAGCGATTGAGCAGTGCAATTGAAGGCCTTCAACAACAATTTGGGAAATTGGAAGATGGTTTGGCTAAACAAGAAAAGTCTGTGCAAGATTTGAAACGCTGGCAAGGTAGGATGTTGAAGAATAAAATTCGTCAACATTCAAAAGATTTTGGTGGTATTAACTTCAGCTTGGGGAGTGAAGGAGATTTCAAATTTCCCGAGACTGGTGTTGGCAGGGCAAGCGATGACCTGATGGTGCATCATGAAAAACACAAAATAGCGGATCTTGGGGTTGCCACAAACACTGATAATTTGACGTTGGAAAAAGGGGCAGCTGAGGAAAATATTGATTTGAATACCGCTAACACCAATAATCATTCAGACAAAGAGGAGGTTATGTCTAAGCTTCCAAATGATTATGATACCAATGCAAATTTGCCTTACGAAACCCAGGATACATCAAATCGGGCTGAAAATGTGCTTATTCCAGAACATCAACAATCAGCTTTTAGAACAATAGACCATATGCAATCTTTGAATTTATTGAAGCCTTCAGATCAGCAAACGGGAAAAACTGGTGGAGGAAATTTGATGGAAGAACCATTGTTACACCAAGACTCAAATACTCCAAATATCGAGGCCATAAGACAGATAAGTGGAGAAAGTCCCGAAATTAACACTAGCCCAGAAGATCAAAAAGCTTCAGCGAAAGAAAAAGATTACGATGAGAAATATAATACTTTAAAAAAGGAACTTGATGATCTCAAAGAAAAAATTGACAAGATGCAAGAAACTCAAGAACACATGTCTCCAAAATCTGAAGTTGAAAGTATTTTCAGACATCCAAGCTTCAACAAGTATACAATGTATTCCAACAAGATGCATAGAAAGCTCCAAGAAAACGATATTGATGCTAGAGTTGATGAGAGGCAGAAGCAGCTTTTGGAAATGGTGAACATTAATAACGAGTATCTCATCAAGCAGCTGGTAAAGGAACATCTTTCTGCATTTCAAGAGCGATTGGATATTAAGAATAAACAAATCCAACAACTAAAACATGATATTAGAATGCTTTACCATTATGCGAATAGAAATAATGACATAGATAGGACGGTCGAGAAGCATAAAGCTGAAAGCCGTTTGTTTGATGGTGATGCCCAGGTCAGACCAAAGGATGGTTTCCATGATGAGCCAAAATCTGTGATATCCCAATATCATCATAGAGAACAATTTGTCGGTGCTGCTGGTGAGCATGAAATAATGCCTGAAAAGATGAGTGGTAAAGAACCTGTTATTGACGAGGAGATGTTGACTGTCATGAGTAAAATTTCATTTGAAGGTGATCAAACCGGCAAAGGAGAATCTTTCTTGAGACACAATATTGATAACGCCGAGCTAACTCAACCAGAAGGGTCGAAACATCATTTTAAAATAAAGCATCTTCTGTCAATGTCTCCAGAGGTTATCAGAGACGAAAGAAGCCCAAAACTGGCTGATAGAAAGGCAAGGTTTGTATTGTTGAAGACCGGCGGTCCTGAACCTGCTGATGATGGCAAACGTTCAACCCATTTTTTGAAAGAGCCGGTTGGAATCTTTCCAGATGCGTCCATTGGCAGAAAGGACGGCAAAGGATTGTTTACGGTTAAAAGCTCGAAGGCTTTGACTTCCGGGAAACATGCTTTTAGTAGTAGTCTTTGTAGACATAAGCACAGCAGCTAGTGATATTTTTGTTTTCTCGTTCCTTCCTTCTTTCTTTTTTTTTTTTCTTTTCCTTTCCTTTCCTTTCCTTTTTTCTATTTTCCTATATTATTTCGCCATTTTTTTATTGTATGCTACAAGGCAAATTATCGTGCCTTCTTTTTTTTTTTTTTTTGTTCTGTTTCTCGTTTGATTAATTTTGCTATTAGTTTCGCTCAATTTTATTATTTTACTGGTACGAAGTTATCTGTACTTTGTAGAATCGTAACGTCAACAGAGGATAACCTAACTATTTTCAGAAAACTATTTTAGAGCGTGGCTGACATTGGGATCTGCGATAAAAAAAAAAAAAAAAATAAAAAAATAGGGAGAGTGGGTCTGGGCCCACACTTTTCATGTTACAAGGTCAAAGGCTTTGTGTTCCAACAAACACGCTTTGAGCAATATTAATCTTTGCAGGACTTATCAGCAGTACGTCAACTCTTGCACTAAAAATTTTTATGCGCCATTTTGTGTTGTCTGGGGACATTTTACGATTAGAATATCATTCAAAGCCAGATTAGATGGGAGAGGAAAATTGCCTACTGTGAGCAAAATGATTGTAATTAGAGTATAGTATATATCGACTGATTTTAATTTTTAATTTAAAGCAATTTCCATTCATTAACCTTTTTTTGTTTTTTTTTTCTCACCCTTCCCCTTTTTGTTAGCTGACACTGCCACTGATCGACGGCTTAGGTGACATGCGTCTACATTTAGTAACAAAAAACAACGGCTCTTTGCATCTTTTGGGACGAAGATCGGTGTGAGTTTGGGAGCGCCTGGGCCTTTGTGGTTACCGGATGGAGGAATATACGGGAAACTGAGGGAGTTCAGGATTACCACTTGCCAAATTGGGCCCAATAACACATATCTTAGGAGAGATATCCGGTCGTTTCTTTTTTCACTTTTCTAACGGTATAAATTGTGATCAATATCCTTTAATTCATTTGGCCATACTTCTAATCTTTTGTTATAATACTATTATTATCATATTCAGTCTTTTAATAATACAATTCGCTCGCTTGCTAATTCATTCATTCGCTAACAAAATAATCCTTTAAAAATGTCTAACGTTACCACCATCACCGTCGAAGCTACCTACACTTCTTACACCACTTACTGTCCTTTGACTGCCACCTTCACCGTTGGTAACAAGACCATCGTCACCTCTGGTTCCGTTACTTTGCCAGAATTCGTCACTTCTGAAACCACTGTTGTTCCAATCACCTCTTCTACTGAAGCCGCCGTTGCCACCACCGCCAACGTTACCTCCGAAATCGCTTCTTCTTCCACCACCGCTTCCATCATCTCCGCCAACTCTTCCAACACCACCTACTCTGGTATGGCTGCTGGTTTCAACGGTAACTTGGCTGGTGCCGGTGTTGTCGGTATGGGTGCCGTCGTTGCTTTCTTGTTGTAAGAGCATTTATTTTTATTAACAAATTCTTCCAAAAATTTTCAGTTCTTCCACAGGTATTGCTCATGCGATAGATACCCTTGACATATCATTTTATTCTACCATGGGATTAGTTTCAATCCTTTTGCATTAATGTTTCTATTACTCATTTTTTTTCCCCAGTTCTTTTATTCCTCATTTGTTCTATTTAGCTCATCTTGATCTTCTATCAAAGATCTTGTTTTACCCAAGATAATAAATAATGGCTTGATATTATCAAAAAAAAAAAAGAAGGGAAGGGAAAGAGATTGTTGTAAGTTTTCAAAGTATTATCTTGCTATAGTGATTCAAAAAATGTCCTATTTGATTGATGTTCAATTACTATCTTACAAAAATATACAAATTTCACAGATTGACAACCCAAGTAATTGATATCCTATAGAACTAAAAAAAAAAGAAAAAAAAATACTTTTGAATTAGTACCCAAAATCGTAAACGTATATAAAGAAATCAATAATTATATATATATATTTATATAACTCATTTCAAGCTAGTAAAACGCAAATATGGCTTGACCTTCTTGAAATCACCAAACTTTTCCTTAGCAGCTTCATCACTCACGGTTGGTGGAATGATGACATCTTGGCCTGGGATCCAGTTGATTGGAGTGACAACTCCGTTATTGTCACCGGTTTGCAAAGCATCAACGACTCTCAAGACTTCGCTGGAGTTTCTGCCAACACTGGCTGGATAAGTCATGATCAATCTGATCTTTTGTTCTGGGTCAATAACAAACACCGATCTGATAGTTTGAACAACCCCATTGTTCAAGTTCTTGAAACCTTCTTCGTCGACCATATCGTAAAGGAAAGCAACTTCTCTGTCGGTGTCGGCAATGATAGGGAAGGAGAATTTGGCATTACCAGGAGTAGCGACTTCTTCAATATCTTTAACCCAGGTGTTGTGGTTGTCAATATCTTGGGCAGAAAGACCAATCAACTTGACATTTCTCTTGTCGAATTCCGGCTTCAAACCAGAAAACGCCCCCAATTCGGTGGTACAGACTGGAGTGAAGTCCTTTGGATGGGAGAACAACACGGCCCAGGAGCCTTTAATGTATTCGTGGAAGTCAATGTCCCCCTGGGTGGTGGCAGCCTTAAAGTTTGGGGCCTTACCAAAGATTCTGAGACGTGGTTGCTTGGAGAAGTCGAAAGTTTTCAACCCTCTAACTTGGACATTTCTCAAGTTGGACTTGGAAGCAGCACGGAACAATGATTGGAAAGACATTGGGAAATGGATAATGATGATTATATCAACAGATAACAATTGCAATGGATGGAACGAGAAGAAAACTAAATATGGGGAAAAGAGCAGCGTTGATATATTTGATCAGAACTCTAAACACAAGGACAATCGCGAGATTTCACATGATCTATCTGCCAAAACGACTGTCAAGTGGTGCTTGGGGGGGATAGATATACTATGTGGTTTACGATATATATATATATATCATAGTAATGTAATATAATATACAATATATATAGGATACAGCGCATAGTATATGTCGTAACAGAACAGTATCTTGCTGAAGAAGAGTATTATCGTTATATCCGGTGCGGGCGGGAGGGAAAGAGGACGCGGAGATGTCCGATACGGCAGAAAGAATCTTTTTTTTTTTTTTTTTTTCATCATCTGTCAATTATTTTGCAAGAAAAAAAAAAAAAAAAATAAAAAAATTTTCTTTTTTAGACAGATACAAGCTATCACCATCACAGTACCACGGAATATCCCAATATTTCTTCCTTCAAAGCTATCGATCACTGAGTTAGACCTCTCTCAGTTTCTACTAATTGTAAGTTGGTTCTGATTCTGACTCTGATTCTCTTCTTTTCTTTTTTTTTTTCTGGGTGACGGATTCAACAATATATTGGTGTTTTTCTTTGAAGGAAATAATATCTGGTCATGACTTTTGGAAGACTTGTTTCAACCTGATTTCTCTCTATTGTCTTTATTATTCAGGGTGATAAGTGTCTTTTACTTTCCTTTGACAGCCTTTTGAGGATCAGTGGCACCAGGAGAGCCGTAGAAGACTGTGGTTGTGTTGTTTAAATCATTTTGATACATTTTTCTTTTAATGTTGTTGTTGACCACTACTAACAGCTACCGAAAGATACCGTTACTGCCTTCCTTTTTTTTTTTTCGTTACTGTTGCTTCACCGTCTCTCACATTTTATGTTTGATTGGTGTTGACTCTTGATGTGTCAAACTTTATAGTAAAATTGAGCGTTTATAAAAAACTGTCTTTCCTCTTTAACAATTAATACCTTCCACAAACTTTTTCTTTAAATCGTGGTCTGTCCAAAATCAACTCGAATCAATGACGTTATACACCCAGAGTACTGGGCACCATTTTGCCACAAGACGAAACTCATCGTCTTCGCCTTATGCCATTCCTGCCAGACCTAGATCGAACTCCACAACCTCTCCATACAGTATTCCTGATAGAATACATGGTACCGGGGCCCCTCATTCACATTCATCGTATAATGCCAGATTCCAATACCATCCAGCAAACCCGAACCAAATACCACCTAACGGGCAAATTAGTAATAACCCATCTCAAGCCACCGCCAATGGTAAGCCTCACCCCCAGGGATCCGACAGCATTCCTCTCTTAACAAGAGAGTTTGTGGTTCGAAGAATATCTGAAGGCGAAACTGGCAGGGTGAAACAGGAATTGAAATGTGAGGCCTGTGGTAAAGGTTATAAGCATATATCATCGTTAGCAAAACATCTTTGGGAACATACTGCCGAGTGGAACTACACCAAGAAACTTTTGATATCAAAACACCAACAGGTACAACTATTGGAAGCCGCGAGTATCTTAGTTAGCATGAATGAAAATGATAAATTGAAGAAGCAGCTGGTACTGCTGAAAGGTGCCACTTCTCCGACCCTTGCAGAGGATGTACACAACAACAACAACAACAACAACAACAGTGACAATCATCGACTTGTCTCGCCTACCCCAGTTCCTATCCAGTCTCCTTCACATTACTCCTCATTGAATAGTAATCCATCGTCGTACACCGGCGGCCCAACGATTTTACCAGGGTCAAGCTTTAAGAAAAATACCGAATTCAACGATGAATTGATGTCGCCGCCAACTAACCTTCGATCGTCTTTCAACTATCATAAACCTTTGATTTCAAATTTGACTTCGCAAAATAATACCAATGGAGGTTACTTGGATGCCCCAATGAGTCGCCATGATAGGTTTTTAAGCCCAAATGCGGATCATGATTCACATAATAATAACGCCATAGAGGATGATGACGAAGATGATTCTAGAAGCAATAATAAGAGTCCCAATAGTGGAGATGAACAGAAGCAACTAGAACATGGGCATCAAGAAGAGGAAGAAGAATATGATGGCGATGAAGGTGTGTTTGGGGACTTAGAATAAAAAGGGAAACAAAAAAAAAAAAATATCCATCATAGAGAGGAGAACATTGGAAAAATTGGCAAAGCACTGGTAATTATAAAAATATTGTTGGTGCTACTAATAGTTCAAGTAATACTGATAGTCAAAAAAGACTACCAATAGTAGAGGAAAGGAAAAAGGCACTGGAAATTTTTCATTTTTGACTAATAGGGGCAAAGTCTGTATATATGCACTTGCTTGTATTTGTTTGGTGGTATTAAACAGAACAAAGGAATGGAGCGCATGGCGCTTTTCTTAACCTGTATGTGTCATTCCTGTCTTCATGATGTGCAATGATCCTAATAGAAACAAGAACAAGAACAAAAACAAAAATTAGAAGTTAAGCATAATAATTGGAAATTGAAAACAATAAAATCCAGTGCTAATCTTTTTTCCTCCAACTAAAAGTACACCAAAAAGATTTGAGGTTTGTTTCATTATCCATATGCTTTAAATGACCATCACCTTCTCATGTACCAATATTTTTGTACCTGCTTTTCTGCTTTTTTAATTTGAAGAAGAAGAAAAACAGGATCGTCTTTTTGCCAGTGCTTTTTCTTTTTCTTTGTTTGTTATTTCATCTCGTTGTGCCTTGTGGAGGATACTACACCATAGGTATTTATCGCCCCAAGTCACCACTATATGTTTCTGGTTTTGGCCAATATATAAAAACGTGATTTCTTTATTTCTTTCTCTTCTTTCGCTCTTTTCATCAAGTTTCATCTGGCTATATTTTACGATCATTTCATCTCGTCACGTATTATATATATATATATATATATATTTTCCTTTTAGAAAGTCTAGTTAATTCGATATATATTTAGGTTATTTATTATTAAAAATGCTTTTTTTATTATTTTTCTACTGTACGATGCTTTGATCGTAAATGCTTTCAAATGTCTTTGTCATAGTTTCTCTTGTTTTGGATCGTTATTTACTTTATTACTTTTTGAATCGTTAATATTAGGGTCCTTCATTTCATCTTTCTTAGCATCATTATCCTTCTTACCTTTATTCAAACTACTCCCATAACTGTACAACCCAGTCCCACAAAAAATAAACCCAATTCCCACCCAACAGAGCCAGTCCAACAGGTTCTCAAAGACAACGATACTCAACACCAAACTGGTGAATTTCCGCAATAATAACACCACTGACACCGTCAAAGAGTTAGCATGGCTGCTTAATCTATTGACCCCTCGCACACAAATGTACTGGGTTATCACATTGAGAATCAACAAATACAAAGGCATCAATGCTCGAGGGTTCAGAAAGATAACATTGCGACTGGTGCCTGTTTGGGATAAATTATCAAAAATGCTCGCCATAAACGCTTGTGATTCCCCAACCACGGATTTTCCAAGCAATAAAATGAATAATGGGAGAGAAAAGACGTGCTGGTAGAAAAGCGCCTCTTTCCAAAGATTTTTCCCCTGTTGCTTGTCAGTGATCGATTTAAAGGTTGCTTCGAGCAAGAACCCATTGATGGAAATCAACACTGACGCCAAGATTAATAGCACGATCCCCAAATTGACCCTCTCAATGGCTAGCATCACCGCCCGCTGCCACGCCCCCAGAAGGAAAAATTCGGAAATTGCCGTGAATGATAACAGCCTTTTGTAATCCATGTTCGACAACCCACTAAGGCTTTTCAGATCAATTTTCATAGAGGAGTTCCCAATGGTGGTCAAAAGCAATCCTAAGGTCAAACACCCACCACTGAAAACCTGGTACTGGTTATACTTCTTCTTCATGAACACTCTCCCAATGAACATGGTAAAGATGGTTCCTGAGGATCGGAAAATAACATGGATTGGCATCGAGACATTCAAATTCAATACGTAATTGTTCAAGATCGATGTGATAAAGAAGAATCCCACGTGTATTAGCCATCGCCGTAGCGCCACTTGGCGAGGCTTCAATTGAGGTTTCCAACCATCGACAAGCTCCAAGTTCAAGCATCCTCCCACTGCCGAGATGAATATGAATTGGACAAGTGTGACAAAGTTGGTGATCTTCGGAGTATCTTTCAACAATTTCTCAATGGTAAAAACATTGGAGCAACAACCTCCAAAAATTGATCCAAGAGCAGGAAGCCAGAGTGATAATACCATGCTAGATGATGATAAAGCAACTTCTTCCCCCATTTCTGACAGGTTCTTTCTTTTCTTTTCTTTTTTTTTTTTTATTTTCCTCCCCTCAGTTCTTATTAGTTTCCTCTTTCAATAGTATTAGCAGAAATAGACTCTATTCTTGGGAAATAAAGGAGTAATGAGCACCAATATAAGTGACAATTAATGTGTTCAAAAACGTGGATCTTTCAAAGAAAAATGATTGAAAAATATGCACCAGGGCACGAAATTTCAAAACAAAACAAAAGGTGTCGATTGACTACGCATAAAAGTCATGAGAATTAAGAATTATTATTTATGATGATATATTATAAACGTTGTATAATACGTTAAATGCTAAGGAATGCTAAAACAAGACTGTCCAAAAGAACATGCAGAAAGGAAAAAAAAAAGCGGAAAAACAAATGAAAACTAGTAAACAAAAACATCAGGTAAATGGGAATGGGTTCCTTCATGAGGCATTGGAGCCGCTTGTAGCGTAAGCACCAGTATCCTTGATCAACAAGTTTTGGATGACTTCCAAAGCACTCAATTCTTCACCCAAACCATAAAGTCCATCCCAACCATCTTTGGACCAGTCCAAACCACAAGTAACGTTGTCTGATCCTCCAGAACAACTGGCGGCAGCAGCTTTAGCAGAGGATTCAAGGAGCCCAGAGATTCTGTCGTATAATGAAGGGACTAAAATGCTGGTAGTGGCCAAACTCCTAGCATAGATTGCTCTGAAGGAACGTTGGTCATTGTTGCAAGTGATATAAGTGGAGTTTATTTGGCATTGGGATTCGTACAAAATGCCATCATCGGTGAAGAACAAATCGATGGAGGAGTTCAAGAGCTTTTCCACTCTGTTGTACCAAGTAGCTTCTTGGGTCTGGTTGTAAAAATAGGCAGCTCCCATCATGAAAACCCCATAATTGTACGACCAAAACTCGTCACTGGTGTCTTGACAGTTGGCAGAAATATCCCCACCATCGTACACGGTGATGTCGGTACTATTTTCCACGACAAATCCAATATCAGCAGCCCAACTCCAAATGAAATCGGCAATGTACAAATATTTGGTATCGTTGTAGTATCTGGCCAATCTGGTGGCAAGGGTGAACATGGCACCGTTGGAAATACTGTTCTTGTAACTGTAACCATTGTTATTGTTAGGGAAGATTTGCCATCTGATCCCACCTTGACAAGTATCATCCCAACGGCTAAACATATCTTTGAAAATGTTGACGCCTACTTGGGCCCAGCTGACGTTGCTAGGAGAAGGGAAGCCTTTTTCGGCAGCACTCATGATGGTCAACGCCCAAACACCTTGATCGTCGTTACCTTCGGAGGTACTGAAGTTGGCCACCATCATATCATTGTTGGAACCCAATTGGGTAGTGATCCCTTCATGGATTATTGATTCTAATGTGGAGTTACCAGGGCACAAATAATTGAAATCCACTAAAGATCCAAACGCTTCACCGCTTTGCCACCAATAGTAAGGTTCGGAGAACATCCCCACGGTTCCTCCATACTTCAAACCTTCATAGTAGTTAAGGATACCATCAACGATTTTCTGGGAATCGTTACAAATAGATGCCGAGGAATCGATCTGGAGATCGAGGGCGTTGGTCCCCAACACCGAGAACAATAGAGGTAGTAAGGTTAGCAACATGGGGTAAAAGATCTGTGTATAGACAAATTATGTTTTTTTTTGTTTGTTGAGCTAAAGAATGTATACGAGATTGTACGACCAAGATTATTCCAACAATAGTGGAGATGTGTATACAGGATGTTGTGGATCTTTATATGTTGGCGGCGGTGGCTAGTTTATTTGGGTATTTTTTGACGGTGTCTTAGATTTGTTGATCCCGTCTACGATCGAATAACAAAATAGAAGATATTTATAGAAAAGTTGTGGTTATGTATATATATTTATAGAGAATTCCTTAAGATAAATAATAATATATATACAAAATCAAGGGATGTTACCTGTAATAAATAAAAATAGAACCTCTGTTTTTGTTTAAGTAACTGTTTTTGTACAATTTCAGGGGAGTTACTTTCTTTTTTTTTTTCTTTTTAATTATGAGTATAACAATAAGTTAACTCATTTCCAAAGAAGGCCGAAGATCATCAACAGTATTGTCAGCAGTGATCCATATTATATAACTGTATAACTTTATATATATGAGATAGCTTTGGGCCACGACAAACCATAACATAATATGCGGCGTTTCCGTGTATAACCGATGAGGGCGGGGATTGTTCCATTGTGGTGGTATATACCTGTATCTCACATAGATAACGAGTTATTAGTCATCTTGAGGTGGCATTTGTGTGACAATATATCTATCTATATCTACAATATCACTGTTGTTGTGTGGAATCTATATTGTTGATTCTACTCTGTCACCGCCATACATCCTCATAATTTAATCAAAGATTTCTCTCCTATTTTTTTTTTTTGTATGACATAATGTAGTGTGGTTTTACGCCCCCCCTTTGATAACAAGCAAACACATCATTCCTCCCCGATCCGGAAATAGCACATTCCCATAACGCCAAAAAAAATTTGTCCTGTATATATATATATCTATATGATAATAATATCTTGTAATAATATAAATAAACTTTGTGGTCTTGTTTTTTATCTTCTTTTCTTTCACTATTATACTACCACTGCTTTCCTGTCACCCTCCACCTTTTGCCTAACAACAATGTACCAAAGCTACGACTCATCCTTCCAAGAATATTGCTCGTTCTGTGAACAGCGACTTGCCAATGGTGACAGCATTTACTGCTCCAAAGATTGCCAATTAAAAGACCTATATGTAAACACCAACACTGCCAGCAGAAGGGCCTCGGCCAACTTTGTCCAGTTTGGCACCTACTATGATCCGTTGTCTCTGAACAGCGCTATTCCATCACCATCATCATCATCTTCTTCTTCTTCTACCACCAGCCCATTGTCGTCGGCATCGTATCATGATTACTCCCTCAGTGCTATCAACGATGCCAACTCCCCAACTTCTTTGAGAACCGCTAATAATACCATGTCTCCATTATCTTTTCCTTCGGCTGCTTTACAGTATTACAATGAATCAACGCTCAAAAGCTCTTCCAAAGAAAACAAAGATCATAAAAAGCGCCATGTCACTACAAAACCAAACGTTGGTATGAATGGGGAATCTGCTGCTTACTGGAAAAGTATTCAACAAAGTAGAAACAGTTTCCGTTGACCGTACAAGAAAAAAAAAAAAAGAATCTCCATATTTACCTGGTTAACAAATAAAAATATACAAAAATTAGCAGTGCAAAATTGAGCGATGTTCGTTCATATATATCCATATACAAAGGGATATGCGATCAGTTTTCTCTGCAATTACATGACAATAACGATACGATTTTTCTATTCTTTTTCTTTACATTTTTTTTTTAATTCTTTCTGTTTGTTTACTTATTTATTATCATCTATGTATTTATTTATAGGTATGTTCTATATCATCAATAAAAAACGCTGTTCAGTTTTCGATTACCATTCATTAATAATCAGAGCAAAGTTGCTGATCGGCAATTGATAGGGCACGTTTTGGATCTCCTCGGACGTCAAAAAAAAAATTTTTTTTTTGTAATTTGGGGTAAAAGAAAATTTTTTCTCGGGATATCCGATCCGTGCTTATCGGATAGAATAGGGTACCAGCAATGAAAAAACTGGCACACAACTTCTCTTGATGTTTGATTTTATTAATAATTGATGGATTTATGGATGTATGTATGGACTTAGTTGTTTTTCATTCTGAGTTATTTGTTTCTATTCCGAGTTATCCCAAAGTGTGTTCGTGTTATCTATTTACTTGGCTAGAATAATCGTGGATCGTAGCTCTCGCTGAGTCCTTCCTCGGACAACCCATCTTTGACAGCACGCGGTGTGTCAAAACAAATAAATCACGAGAGGGATGGATTGGTACATCGCCCTTACTTCCACATGATGGCAAAACAGACAATAGTAGCAGTGATGATTATGATGGTTATAATAACAACAATTAATACTCAATGATAATTATTACATTATGAACAACAATTCCAACAGTTTGATGATAACGATAAGCAACTGGGTTAGCAAAGATATTCATGTAACGGCAACTCACGTGATTAGCATTAGCAGCATCACCGAGATAAGAGGACGACGATCTTTGTCTCTGATCGAAATGAGGTTGTTTGACCAAATGTGTGATTTTTACTGTCTCTAAGTTTGTAGATCAGAAACCTTTGTGAGTATTATTAATTCGATTACAAAGTATGCCTATAAATCAAAGGCAAGGATAAGGTATTGGTGTTGGTGTTATCACTACTACTGCTACTACTACTACTACTACTACTACTACTACTACTACTACTACTACTACTACTACTACTACTACTACTACTACTACTACTACTACTACTACTACTACTACTGCTACTACTGCTTCTGCTACTGCTACTACTACTTGACCCATCATGTTAGGGCAAAAATCCCGGAAACACAGAATGTAATTTACTAGACCAGATATCTGTCTTCAGTAGTATTTGATATCGCTATGTCGTACCATTTGTATAGTTAACATTATTCCGGTATAGTGCCTTGGCCATCTTTCATTACTATTTTCCTTGTAACTCATTTCTTTGTTGTTCCTCGTAGCACTAACGGCAACAGTCGGCGCTTAACTTTGTCCGGGATATTTATTCATTCAACAGTCGGCTCTTAAGTTTCTCTGGATGCTCACAAATAATTTTAGTTTACATCAACCTTTTTGAATATCAAAGTTTCCATGGATTGTAAATCATTTATATATGTATATATAATAATATTGGGTATAACAGATTAATAATAAAAAAAAAAAAAAATGAAAATCGCAGTCGATCAGACCAAGAACCAATGATTTATCTGTGAGAAAGAACAAAAAAAAACCATTGATACGTTTTTTGAAAGCAAAATAAGAGGAAAAAAAAGTACACTAGAAGAAATAGAAAGAAAGGGTGGTGGCAATAATAGCAATCAATGATTACCAGTGAAGAAAGAACAGAAATGAAAGATTTTTTTTAGTAAACATGAAACAAAGTTCACATTTTTTTTTCATACCTTAAAAGGGTATTAGAATAATAAAACAAGTGAGAAAAAGAAGGCCAAAATGGAAGCAGAGATTCCACTAGCTCTGGAAGCAGAGCCTTGGTAAGCTTCAATGGAAGCAGTCTCACTTGGAGAAGAGGAAGAAGAAGAGGCAGATTGTTGAACAATAATTGGAGTTGATTGAGATGAAGAGGATGAACTGCTGGAAGAAGCTTGTTGAGCAACACTTGGAGCAGCACCAGAGCTAGATTCAGATGGAGAAGAAGAAGAAGAAGAAGAGTCAGAGGAAGAACCAGAGGAAGAACCAGAGGAAGAACCAGAGGAAGAACCAGAGCTAGATTCAGATGGAGAAGAAGAGGAGGAGCCAGAGGAAGCACCAGAAGAGGAGCCAGAAGAGGAGCCAGAGTTAGATGGGGATGAAGAGGAAGAACCAGAAGAAGAACCAGAAGAAGAACCAGAGCTAGATTCAGATGGAGAAGAAGAGGAGGAGCCAGAGCTAGATGGAGTAGAAGTAGCAGCTGCTTTAGTGCTGGTAACAATAGTGCATCCGTGGACACTACAAGAAGTGATGGTTTCAATTTCAGTAGTGTAATCATTAACAATGTCAACGGAAGTGCTCATTGGAGAACCAGTCAAGGTGGAAGCAGAAGCACTCAAGGTAGAAGCAGAAGAAGCAGAAGCAGTGTTATTACCGTAGTAACCAGTTGGGGTTGAAACTTCAGTGGCTTCTGGAGTCAAGATTTCAACAGTACCGGTACCAGAAGCTGGGTTGGCTGGGGAGATGGTGGAAGTAGAAACGTAAGATCCAGTCCATGGGAGGGTGGTAGTGACAGTGGCGCCAGGAGTGAAGATTTCGTCAGAAATAGTGGCATTGACACTGTTACCGGTTGGATAAACAGTAGTTTCACTAGCAGTAAGACCGGTCCAGTAAGAGGTGATGGTGGTGCTCTTGTCTGGGATGGCAATAATAATAGTGGCAACGTCATTGGTACCAGTTGGGTATTCGGTGGTGACAATGGAAGAGTAGGTTTCAGTCCAACCTTCAGTGGTGGTAGTAGACAAGTCTGGAATGAATTCACTAACAGTGATGACAGAATCGTTACCGGATGGGTAGTATGTGGTCAAATAGGTAGTGGTTTCGGTCCAGTGGGTCTTAATGGTTGTGGTTAAATCTGGGATGAATTCAGAAACAGTGATCACAGTGTTAGAACCAGTTGGGTAGATGGTGGTGTAAGAAGTGGTTTCACCGGTGTATTGCACAGGAACGGTGGTAGTAACATCAGGAATGAATTCAGAAACAGTGATCACAGTGTGGTTACCAGCACCATCTGGGTACACAGTAGTGAGGGAAATGGTTTCACCAGTGAAGTGAGTGATGGTGGTAGTAGTGGTATCTGGGATGAATTCAGAAACAGTGATGTAAGTACCAGAGCTGGTTGGGTTGGTGGTGGTGTAAGAAGTGTTAGCACCAGTGTAGTGGGTGGTGTAGGTGGTAGTAGCATCTGGGATGAATTCAGAAACAGTGATCACAGTGTGGTTACCGGCGCCATCTGGATAAACAGTAGTACGAGAAATTGTTTCACCAGTGTAATGAGTGATGGTGGTGGTAGTGGTATCTGGAATGAATTCAGAAACGGTAATGTAAGTACCAGTACTGGTTGGGTTGGTGGTGGTGTAAGAAGTGTTAGCACCAGTGTAGTGGGTGGTGTAGGTGGTAGTAGCATCTGGGATGAATTCAGAAACAGTGATAACAGTGTGGTTACCGGCGCCATCTGGATAAACAGTAGTACGAGAAATGGTTTCACCGGTGTAATGAGTGATGGTGGTGGTAGTGGTATCTGGGATGTATTCAGAGACAGTGATATCAGTACCAGTACCAGTTGGGTTAGTAGTAGTGTAGGAGGTGGTTTCACCAGTGTAGTGGGTGGTGTAACTAGTAGTTCCATCTGGAATGAATTCAGAAACAGTAATAACGGTGTTAGAACCGGTTGGGTAAATGGTGGTAAGAGAAACAGTTTCACCAGTGTAGTGAGTAATGGTGGTTGTAGTGATATCTGGAATATATTCAGAAACAGTAATCACAGAGTTGTCACCAGTTGGGTAGTAGGTAGTGAAGGAAACAGTTTCACCAGTGTAGTGAGTTGGGATGGTGGTGGTGATATCTGGGATGAATTCACTAACAGTGATAACAGTGTTAGCACCAGTTGGGTAGATGGTAGTGTAGGAAGTGGTTTCACCAGTGTAGTGGACAGAAGTAGTAGTGGTAACATCTGGAATGAACTCAGAAACAGTGATAACAGTGTTGGTACCAGAACCATCTGGGTACACAGTAGTGAGGGAAACGGTTTCACCAGTAAAGTGGGTGATGGTAGTAGTAGTAGTATCTGGGATGTATTCAGAGACAGTGATATCAGTACCAGTACCAGTTGGGTTAGTAGTAGTGTAGGAGGTGGTTTCACCAGTGTAGTGGGTGGTGTAACTAGTAGTTCCATCTGGAATGAACTCGCTAACAGTAACAATGGTATTGTCGCCAGTTGGCCAAATAGTGGTGTACGAAGTGGTCTTACCAGTGTAATGGGTGGTGGTGGTGGTGGTGGTATCTGGAATATCAACAACCACGGTGTTAGTACCAGCTGGAGAGCCTGCAGTCTCAGTGGTAACGGTGGAAGTGTAAGTATTGGTCCAGTGTTCGGTTGTTGTAGTTGATCTGTGGTATGGAGTTTCAACAATGACGGTAACGTCGCTGGTGATATCGGCTGGGGTGGTGGTGGTGGTAGAAGTGCCAGTACCGGTCCATTCGGTGGTGACAGTGGTAGTGGCTTCAGGAGTTTCGATCACAACTTCAATTGGAGAACTTGGGTTGGACATGGTAGTGGTGTAAGTGGAGGTGTAAGAACCAGTCCAAACAGAAGTGGTGGTAGTAGTGGTAGCTGGAGCAACCGGGTAGATGGTAGTACATGTTGAGTCCTCTTCATCGAACTGGTAAACAGAATCACCAAAAGTGGTAACATTGGTACCATCTGGATAAGTGACAACCAAATCCAAGTTAGCATAATGGACCATGTTAACGTAGTCGATTCTGGTTGGGTAATAGTAACCACTTTCAAGATAAGTTTGTCTTGAGGCGTCGTAATCAAGACCATCATTAGCAATAGAACCAGTAGTATAAATGACAGCATCACTGAAATTGGCATGAGTAGAAAGAGTGGTGCTTGCACAACAATCAAAAGCGGCATTGGAAGCGAAATACAAAACAACAGCATCATCAGTGGTCTTGAAGTCGAAGTTATAGTAACCTGTTTGCTCAGCGTAGAAATAACCAGTAAGAATCAAAGTGAAGTTGGAAACGGTAAGATTGTCACCGTAGATATCACCCCAAACGATACCTGATTCAATAGCTGGGAAAAGAATATCAATATCTTTGACATTGTTGGCAGTAGCAACCAATTGACCATATTCAGAATACTCATACTCCACGAAGTCTTGATCGTATCCTATACCATTGGTATAGTTGTAGAATCTCGCGTAGAAACCTTCACCGGTATAATCAGTACTCACATAACAACCCATACTATCATGGATAGCACCTCTGTTGCCTGGAGCACCATCTTGGGCGTTGGCAAGATATGAAAATGACTGTAAGAGTGTCACAGAGGACAAAAGAGTACTAAACCACATGCTAACTCTTTTATTGAAAAAGCAAAGTATTGATCTATTGTTAGTGATATAATGAATTATTGTTCAATTATCATGTAAAAGACGTGGCTCGACAAGCTGATATATATAGTGATTTCAGAATTTCATTTCGCAACCATTTTAACCATCTTCCTATTGAAAATAAAGTTTAGTGCAGTAAAAAATAAAAAGGAATCTTTACATTGATATGTGCCAAGCTCCCCATAGCTTGAATGCTTCTCTTTCTGTCCATGTTAAGTTTGGAGGCTAATCCTTTTGGTCAAAATCCATATGCATGGACGGTTTAGTGTACGCAAGCGAAATAGAGACGGCACCTGCACGCATTTAATTAATTCTTTCTTTTTTTTCTGTACACAAATTATGAAGAATGGTAAGTTTTGTGGTGCATCGTATGGTTATTTAAAAAAAAAATCATTTAATTCCCGTTAGCCAATATACAAGGCAGGTTTTTTTTAGGAAACCAAGACTATCACAAAAAGTGGATAATTAACCCCGACACATCGAGATGTCACTGTTTATTCCAAAATTTCTGGGAAAAGTTTTATTTATAGCTCCGGCGGGATTTCAACGGCTCAATAAGAACACCATGCCAACAAACAATAATTGGGACTATTCATTTTACAGCTATAACGTTTTTGGTGATGTGCTCCCCCTTTTTTGATGCCTTGAGTTGCCTTTTCAACAAGCATCATATCGTTTAGTGCATATGCAGATTGTGTAAATTTCATAATTTGGAAGAAATATCTTCCTTAAACAATGGAATATTACTATTATGGATATAGACAGTATTTTTGAAATGATGTGTGCAAATCTATTAAATAACTCATTATTAAAGAGTCTCGATTTTTGGAAAGATAACATTTGGGGAAAAGGCTTGATCACACCGCTCGGCAATAAGACTGCACATTATAATATCTCGGACGAGCCGGGGATCTTCTCTCTTCTTGTGACAGAACACTTTTAAACCCTATCATTCAAACAGCATCACAAGCATTTCTTTCGTATATTTTATTTAAATTAATTATATGACATGTGGCCTAGAATATCCTTATCAATAGGATATTGTTGGAAAAATTATTGTTGTGTATAAAATGTGAATTTATTGATAGATGATTTTTTTGGATCGCACATGAGCGATTCAACATTGCATATCGCAATTTCACATGGCTATTCCCAAAGACTGTTGCAACTGTATGCTGAGACTGGTAATAATATCTACAGTATTCCTATAGTATGTAATTTTAACATAGGTTAATCACTAGCAACTCACAGCTCGAAGACTTCCGCTAATTTTATAGCTAATTATGATTATTACTCACTGCTATTGGAGACAATCATGGATCCTAAAACTAACTATTATCAACTCCAAAAAAAAAACTGCTTTCAGTAAAGAGATAGCACCATATAAGTGAGAAGTGGTGAAAGAAACAGCTTCAATGGTGAAGTCAGTGATTGTAGTGGTATTAGCGTCTGGAATGAATTCAGAAACAGTGATGTAAGTACCAGTACCAGTTAGGTCAGTTGTGGTATATGAGGTGTTAGCACGAGTGTAATGAGTGATGTAGATAGTATTCCGGTATTGAAACCATTTAGTAAACTTTCACATTAAATTTCAAGTCTTACTATTTAGACCGTTCTGTATTCTCTTTCCATTTTGATTCGATATTCTCATGGAAGACCTCCTGTTGTGTAAATATTTCCATGCAGTATTTTAGCGTTTCAAGGTGCATGCATTAGAGCTGTTTAGGCGAAAATCTTTTGGAGGGAATTTTTCTGGTTGTTTTTTTTCTCCTTTATTTTACATTATTTGTCACACAAATCAGTAGCGATAAAAAAAAAAAAGAAATTCAGTAACTGCTATTATTTTGGCCGCAATATGTGTTTTCTTGCTTAATAGAGCTAATCTTCTTTTCCAACATACCGAGTCTTTTCTTGAAATCCGGTTTTACGTCCTGCGCTTCAGACAAGCGCACGGATGATAAGAGTCATTGCATGCCTCCGCATAACTTGTGCAAAAAGAAGCATAACCTGATTTTTTGGAGAAAGACAACAAACAATATTTTATTTCCAATGAATATTCTCAAAAAAAAAAAACGTATGGTATATTACTGAACTTATTTCATGGATAGAGTGAATTATAGATGGGAACAACCTCCTAGAAACGATAGGAATAATTGTGACGAAAGGTGAATCAATAATACAATATCCGTGAAAATGTGTAAGATGCACACACAACAAAAATAAAAAAAAAGAAAAGAAAACTGACCATGCCAACGTCCTGAGACCTCTTTAAACATCAAGACAGGAGAAATTGGCAAGTTCATTACGATAACCATGAGCATATTCTTTTTCACGTTTATGGTAGTGTAGAGGACTCACCTTTGATATACCAAAATTCTAATTATTCTGTAGTTCATGATACCATACCGCAATAATTCATTGATAAGAAAAAGAAAGGAAAAAATATATCAATATCTCGTAAGAACTAATGAAAAATAGCATATCGAAAAATGCAGAAAAATAGCATATCGAAAAATGCAGAAAATTGTTATCGTTAGTTGGTGGAACTTGCCCAATTTGTCAACCGTCTAATAGCGTAGGTTTATTGGAATTTTCCCCATTTCATAGAAGCTTGCTACACAGTGGGAAGAGTAGCAGAGAAAATTTGGGTATTTACATAACTAATACTAATATCCGTATTAAAAATACTTGATTTTAGTAAGCGTGGTATTTTGAACTGCACCCCTATCCCAAACTCACTACAATTCTACCAAGAAATACAAACACAAACTGTTAACTTTTTGATTTCCATTTAGAGGATTAGCATATCCATATAATAAATGATGTGTGCATTGATTTCTTTGCTGGGAAAGTTAATGGAATACAAGCAACAGGGAGAGGCTTGAGGTGATGAAAAGTTGGCTCTGCAGAAACTTTTCGTAAATAGAAAACATCCAGCAACAAAAAGAAAGAAAAAAAAAGGGGGGAGGGGGGGGGGGGGGCATAAAATAACGAGATATTTTATTTTGGACTACCTTTTCAGGTGTGTTTTGCAACGCTTTAAGAATTGGGAATCCCGACTTGCATGCCATGTTATTTGATTTAGGTTTTTGGTGGCCAATTTTATTCTCTGTTACTTTAGTTTGGGAGCTAAAAGACGTGCTAAAACAAAAAGAGTAAAGAAACGGAAAAAAAAAGCACAACAAGTAAAGATAACAGGCCATAATGTGGAAATAATGTGCTTGCTATGCTATTACTCCTTCTTAGTTTAGTTTTTCTTTTTCGAAAGAATTTAGGCGTTCAGTGAATAAAGACATAACCAACAGAAGCGGCTAAATGGTTTCATTTGCACAACCAAAAAATGAAAACGGAAATAAAAAGCAATGAACAAAAATATTATCAGCATCGATCTGATTTTGATAGACCTCAAAACCACAGAATTTCATAAAGCATATATTTATTTTGTTGTTTTTTATTGTTATTTTGTGGTGTCGATGCCCAGAGCTTCCAAGTTCTGGGCAATAGAGTTTGATATGCATGACCCCCAGTGTCGCCCGCCGCAAATTACTGTTGTCCAAAAACCTTGTGTTTGTTTCTGGCCACCATCACTCAACAAGAAAAAAAAAAAGAAAAGAGGGGGGGGGCAATAACGATTGCCTTTTTCAATCTTTTTGCTACAAAGATTTCATACTACTTGACAAATAATTAGAATGATCACATTACCTTTGTCAGAAAATATTTGTTCATTTGTTTTGATTGCAGCGCAAGGATACCTACTGAAGATGAATAACCATCACCCGCTACTTGTGTTGTTGCCGCCAAAATATAAAGTTCCCTAGAGACTTCCCGTTTCAGCAGTATCCATATGGCGTAAACAAAAAGTCGAAACGCCTAACCTCGCATCTACTAATAAACTTCGAGGTTTTTTCTTTTAGTGTGATTTACTTATTTTATTTATTCTATTTAATTTTATGTGATCTCATTTCATTTTATTTTGTTGTGTTGAATTGTGTTGTATTGTATTGCATTGTATTGCATTATATTTGATTTATTCTTATTGTGACAATAATTTTTGGAAACGGTACTCCAAGTGGACAGCAACATCCATAATATACCCCTATTCGGAAAAGATATTTTACGATTTGCATAGGCTATCAAAATACCCTATTGGGAAATTTGGTTTCCCTAGATGCAGAAGCAGAAGTAAGCAAACCCAAGTTTTCGGACTAGGTCAAAAGCCGCGACTCAAGATGACCTGGCATTCAATGAATAAAATCAAGATAATATGGTGGCACCATACAATTCAATATCAAGTATTTGTATATTCCAAGCTTAAAAAAAAAGAAAAAAATTCCAGAATAACATGGTAATCTCAACACTTTCTCATGATTTACTTTAGTGCTGCAACTAGGAGAAGAGACTATCCATAATATGCACGCTAAAACGTCAATGCAACGGCTAATAAAACTGACAATGGTAAACTCTACGTGCAAATAGTAAAATCAAGAAGGGGGGACAAAACTGAGACAAATGGATAGGGAAACAAGAAAAAAAATAAGAACATAAACGAACTAGGAAAACGTTTTACCCAAAACAATAATTTCTTACGATGGCTCGACTTGTCCCGAACTCTGGCTGCGTTAGTTTCACTGTACAAGGGCTAAAATACATATATATCCATTAGATATCCAATTTCGTGCACAAATTATATTATTTCTTTCCATTTACTTTTCTTTTTTTTTATCTAAGTCATCCATCCCATCACGCTTGTCATATCCTAAGATAATTAGCATGTGGTTTAGTACTCTTTTGTCCTCTGTGACACTCTTACAGTCATTTTCATATCTTGCCAACGCCCAAGATGGTGCTCCAGGTAACAGAGGTGCTATCCATGATAGTATGGGTTGTTATGTGAGTACTGATTATACCGGTGAAGGTTTCTACGCGAGATTCTACAACTATACCAATGGTAGAGGATACGATCAAGACTTCGTGGAGTATGAGTATTCTGAATATGGTCAATTGGTTGCTACTGCCAACAATGTCAAAGATATTGATATTCTTTTCCCAGCTATTGAATCAGGTATCATTTGGGGTGATATCTACGGTGACAATCTTACCGTTTCCAACTTCACTTTGATTCTTACTGGTTATTTCTACGCTGAGCAAACTGGTTACTATAACTTCGACTTCAAGACCACTGATGATGCTGTTGTTTTGTATTTCGCTTCCAATGCCGCTTTTGATTGTTGTGCAAGCACCACTCTTTCTACTCATGCCAATTTCAGTGATGCTGTCATTTATACTACTGGTTCTATTGCTGATGATGGTCTTGATTACGACGCCTCAAGACAAACTTATCTTGAAAGTGGTTACTATTACCCAACCAGAATCGACTACGTTAACATGGTCCATTATGCTAACTTGGATTTGGTTGTCACTTATCCAGATGGTACCAATGTTACCACTTTTGGTGATTCTGTTTACCAGTTCGATGAAGAGGACTCAACATGTACTACCATCTACCCGGTTGCTCCAGCTACCACTACTACCACCACTTCTGTTTGGACTGGCTCTCACACCTCCACTTACACCACTACCATGTCCAACCCAAGTTCTCCAATTGAAGTTGTGATCGAAACTCCTGAAGCCACTACCACTGTCACCACCGAATGGACCGGTACTGGCACTTCTACCACCACCACCACCCCAGCCGATATCACCAGCGACGTTACCGTCATTGTTGAAACTCCATACCACAGATCAACTACAACAACCGAACACTGGACCAATACTTACACTTCCACCGTTACCACTGAGACTGCAGGCTCTCCAGCTGGTACCAACACCGTGGTTGTTGATATTCCAGATACCACCACCACCACCACCACCCATTACACTGGTAAGACCACTTCGTACACCACTATTTGGCCAACTGGCGACAATACCATTGTTACTGTTAGCGAGTTCATTCCAGATGGAACTACTAGTTACACCACCCACTACACTGGTGAAACCACCTCCTACACTACTACTAACCCAACTGGTACTGGTACTGATATCACTGTCTCTGAATACATCCCAGATACTACTACTACTACCATCACCCACTTTACTGGTGAAACCGTTTCCCTCACTACTGTGTACCCAGATGGTTCTGGTACCAACACTGTTATCACTGTTTCTGAGTTCATTCCAGATGTTACCACTACTACTTCTGTCCACTACACTGGTGAAACCACTTCCTACACTACCATCTACCCAACTGGTGCTAACACTGTTATCACTGTTAGTGAATTCATCCCAGATATCACCACCACCATCCCAACTCATTACACTGGTGAAACTGTTTCCTTCACTACCTACTACCCAACTGGTGACAACTCTGTGATTACTGTTTCTGAATATATTCCAGATATCACTACTACCACCATTACTCACTACACTGGTGAAACTGTTTCTCTTACCACCATTTACCCAACCGGTTCTAACACCGTTATCACTGTTTCTGAATTCATTCCAGATGCTACTACCACTTACACCACCCACTACACTGGTGCTAACACCTCTTACACCACCACCAACCCAACCAGTACTGGCACTTACATCACTGTCTCTGAATACATCCCAGATACCACTACCACCACCATCACTCATTACACCGGTGAAACCATTTCTCGTACTACTGTTTATCCAGATGGCGCCGGTAACCACACTGTTATCACTGTTTCTGAATTCATCCCAGATGCTACTACCACCTACACCACCCACTACACTGGTGCTAACACTTCTTACACCACCACCAACCCAACCAGTACTGGTACTTACATTACCGTTTCTGAATTCATTCCAGATACCACTACCACCACCATCACTCATTACACTGGTGAAACAATTTCTCGTACTACTGTTTATCCAGATGGCGCCGGTAACCACACTGTGATCACTGTTTCTGAATTCATCCCAGATGCTACTACCACCTACACCACCCACTACACTGGTGCTAACACTTCTTACACCACCACCAACCCAACCAGCTCTGGTACTTACATCACTGTTTCTGAATTCATCCCAGATACCACTACTACCACCATCACTCACTTCACTGGTGAAACCATTTCCCTCACTACTGTGTACCCAGATGGTGCTGGTAACCACACTGTGATCACTGTTTCTGAATTCATTCCTGATGTTACTACCACCGTTCCTGTGCAATACACCGGTGAAACCACTTCTTACACCACCATCTACCCAACTGGTTCTAACACTGTGATCACTGTTTCTGAATTCATCCCAGATTTAACCACCACCATTAAGACCCACTGGACCGAAACCACTACCTATTTGACCACATACTACCCATCCGGTAACGATTCTGTCATCACTGTTAGTGAATTCATTCCAGACTTGTCTACTACCACCACTGAAGGTTGGACTGAAACCTACTCTTCCATTGTCACCACCGAATACCCAACTGGTACCAATGACGTTGCCACTATTATTATTGCCATCCCAGACAAGAGCACCACCATCACCTCTTACTGGACCGGTCTTACTGCTAGTGAAACTACTGTTTATCCAACCGGTAACAGTGTCAATGCCACTATTTCTGACGAAATCTTCACTCCTGGCGCCACTGTCACTACCACCCTCCCATGGACTGGATCTTACGTTTCTACTTCCACCATCTCCCCAGCCAACCCAGCTTCTGGTACCGGTACTGTTGAAATCTTGACTCCAGAAGCCACTGAAGTTTCAACCCCAACTGGTTACTACGGTAATAACACTGCTTCTGCTTCTTCTGCTTCTACCTTGAGTGCTTCTGCTTCCACCTTGACTGGTTCTCCAATGAGCACTTCCGTTGACATTGTTAATGATTACACTACTGAAATTGAAACCATCACTTCTTGTAGTGTCCACGGATGCACTATTGTTACCAGCACTAAAGCAGCTGCTACTTCTACTCCATCTAGCTCTGGCTCCTCCTCTTCTTCTCCATCTGAATCTAGCTCTGGTTCTTCTTCTGGTTCTTCTTCTGGTTCTTCCTCTTCATCCCCATCTAACTCTGGCTCCTCTTCTGGCTCCTCTTCTGGTGCTTCCTCTGGCTCCTCCTCTTCTTCTCCATCTGAATCTAGCTCTGGTTCTTCCTCTGGTTCTTCCTCTGGTTCTTCCTCTGGTTCTTCCTCTGACTCTTCTTCTTCTTCTTCTTCTCCATCTGAATCTAGCTCTGGTGCTGCTCCAAGTGTTGCTCAACAAGCTTCTTCCAGCAGTTCATCCTCTTCATCTCAATCAACTCCAATTATTGTTCAACAATCTGCCTCTTCTTCTTCCTCTTCTCCAAGTGAGACTGCTTCCATTGAAGCTTACCAAGGCTCTGCTTCCAGAGCTAGTGGAATCTCTGCTTCCATTTTGGCCTTCTTTTTCTCACTTGTTTTATTATTCTAATACCCTTTTAAGGAATGAGAAAATGTGAACTTCGTTTTATGTTTACTATTAAAAAATTTTTGCCACTTCTATTCCTTCTTTACTGTTAATCGGTGATTTCATTGATTATTCTTATTACCATTATTTAATTCACTTCTATTTCTTCTAATGTATTTTTATACCTTTTCAATTTCTTTTTTCTTTTTTCGTCCTTTTTCTTCGCTTTTCAAGTATCTTCATTATTCTATATAACAGCCTGAAATACACCTACGAATGTTCCATTCTTTATTTATCTATACTATTATTTCTTGTATGGTGTCCTGCAACTCAGGGCGTGGGTTATTAAAATCATGGATGGCAATCAGATACATTTTTTTTTCTTTTTGGAAGCTTTGGCTCCGACATTTGTACTACTATTATTATTATGCAGCATTTTTTGTGAAGCTAAACAGAGAATAATAAAGACCATAACAAAGGGCAAAATACAAGATAATAACAATCACTGAGCAGTAATTTATAGCATAAAAAAATGAAGTAAATATAGATAATTGTAGCTTAGTTTTCTGTTTCAGCCCTACAAGTCCATTTAATTCTCAATATTGCGTCATCTAGTATGAAATGTACCATTTTGGTGGTACCGTCCTCTCATTGACTAAAGGGTCCACCACCCATTGGCCATACACTTCTTCAGCGACAAGTAATGCCTCATCTGGATATTTTAAGCCTTGGATTAGCATTTCTTTGTATATAGATGACACTAATAACTTCTATTTAGTTAAACGTGCGAAACTTGGAAGAAGGTTCCAGTAACCCAACAGTATGCTGTCGATGTAAGAAAGATAGAGAATAATCAATTGGTGTTAACTAAAATAGCACCTACCGAACTCCTTTTCCTTTGTGTAGCAGAATTTATTTCCAACTTTTTAATGCGTCCACACTTAATGACGATCAGATGGTTAGCACCCAAGAAGTACGACAAATAATTAGCGATCCTTTTCTCATTTTGACAGAATTTCTTAGAAAAGGCGTCAATTATAAACTTATGTTCCCAGTAGTATAAAATGGGCTTCAAATTCAACGATATATTGGCATTTTAGTGAGATATTAATTTCCATTTTTTAAAGAAGTTTTTTTTTTTTTTTTTTTGTTTGAATTATTCTTGAGACGACTGGATGTTTTAAGCGCGTGTTCTACAAGAAGAAGAATTTCTTCTCATCGGCTCATGAAAGAATAAATCATAACACGTATCTTAAATATACTGAAAAGGATAGGAAGAACAAATTATTGTGAATGAAAATACAAAATACAAAATACAAATATAAACGTGAAACTGTGGCTGATCAAGGTAATTACCAACCAAACGCGTAAATGAAAAAGAAATAAATATTTTTAGATATGATTCAAATATAAGCATCCTTTCTAATTAAATAATAACACCAAAAAGTATTCTAAATTATTGGTGAAAATACAGATGATTTTTTGCTTACAGGGTTTTATAGTTCCATTTTTTACTTACATATTTGTTGGATGTTTAAACATAAACGCGTAATTAGCAATAAGTCGATTACAATAACTATCATCAACAGGACTTTAAAGAATAATACAAAGTCTTCTATTTCAACGAGTTATTCTTCTCTCCCTCCTTAATATTTATTTTAAACCCCTTTTCTTTTCATAAAACCCTTTCAATTTTGATTCTGTTCCCACTTTCCAACGAAGTATATCACGTATTTTATAACTGGAATATAACCCATAGCAATATCCAGAAAAAAATTAGCACAAGCCGCTTTCTTTCAGTTTCCAATCCTTTTTCATTCATGATTGTATCAGTAATTATAGTCAATAACCATATGAATATTAATTTTAGCATTAAAAAATACCAGAATCTTTCATCACCAGTCCCATCTTGCTGTGTTCCATTTCTCTCTGAGGCACTCTGTGAAGGATTAAACAGCTGATCACCTCCCATTACAAGAATTGGACTGACGAATGGACCTGTAATTAATCAGTATTTTACTGTCTATTGCTGTGCTGTAGGATTTCAAGATCCTTAAATAGTATATTTCTTAAAGTGCTCTGAAGATCCTGAAAACAGAATCTCCCTCAAAGTATGCAACAATAGACTAATCCCTAAATAGAAAGAGTATTACACGCTCATTAAGATATATGATATATATATACTGGTAGTTATTGAGAGATCACAACAGGTAATTAGAACAAGTTAAAATCAGTGTTGTTAATTGTCCATGAACAGTGGTGATAATTCACAGCAGTTGTGCGTCGCGGAAGTGTTATTATTATCACTGCTTATTATATATAAATCTTTTGAGATGAATATTCATTTATTATATCCAACGTCTTTTTATCTCAGTTTCTCTTTATTATTGAGTTTCCAAAAAAAACTTTTATATTTTCAAGATTTTATGGATACATGAAATTTTAATATATCAAATTATCATGTTACAGGTCAAGTAACAGACGCGAAAATTCCTTGCAAGGTTACACTCAGGAAACCTTGTTTTTT
Organism: Saccharomycopsis crataegensis; assembly: GCF_037102585.1. Classification (NCBI taxonomy): domain Eukaryota; kingdom Fungi; phylum Ascomycota; class Saccharomycetes; order Ascoideales; family Saccharomycopsidaceae; genus Saccharomycopsis; species Saccharomycopsis crataegensis. The sequence goes on from NW_027043831.1 coordinate 415,247, forward strand.
TCTTTCCAAACAAAACTCAAGGGCAAAAAGTTGGAGTATCGTCTCAGTATTTTCACTTTTTTTTTTCTTTTCTCACAACTATTACGTATAAATACTTACAATAGGGTTGGGGGTATTTAATCGGTATTAATTATTATGAATTGGTATATGTGATAAGAAAATGCAGGGATGCCAAAATAAAAAAAGCAAAAATAGAAGAAAAATCAAAAAATTTATCAAAATCTGGCTGGAAAAAAAAAAAAAATCAAAAATATAACAATCTATGCTTATCAAATGATAATTTCTAATGAACAACTTGAAAAATGCAGAAATGGTAATGATAATTCCGGATAAATTATGGATTAATGATAATTCCGGATAAATTATGGATTTTGTGGAATACAATGAATATGGCTCTTAAAATCATGAAGAACTCTGATTTGTAGCATCTACTAATTCAATCGATCTCCTTGGTTTTTCTTGCATTTCAATATCAGGTTGCATATAGTCCACAGTATAGTAATGCCCATAATAGACATATTGGAACCCAATGATTACATCCAAAAACATTTGAAACAATCCGAAGAAAACAAACAAGAAGGAGGTCCCTTTGGCACCAAAAAGAAGGTACGTTATCTTGGTTAGATCACCACAGTACCAACTTAACAATAAAACCGTCTTAAAGCCATTAATCGACTTGAGTCTATTCATCAACAATATTTGGGGTAATGGCAACAAACTCTCGATAAGCAAACTGGCACTCCCAATCAAATTCCCATAAAGTTTGGAGTTCTTGAATATTAGAGTCATGATTAAGTTAACCACGTAAAATTTCCCCAAAAACCACCAGTATTTGCTTTCTTCATTCCACTGCCAGAATTCAAATGATCGTTTATAATACGGATCAAAAAACTTGATAAAATTTTTAAAGACAATCATGAATATTTCAAAAATTAACAATACTGGGTTTCTTGAGCTTCTTTCATTGTTTATATCATACAAATAGCTTCTGATTTCGTCGATAGTTGATGTATATTGATGGAGATTCTTCACGGTATAATTTTTCAACTTATATTTCAACGAAACTTTCAACAAGATGATATGGATGAAGATCATTATTATCGACTGCCTCAATAACGTGAGCTCAAATGGTTCAACAAAATAAAAGTTTATTCTCAATATACTGGAAACAATCATGGTACAACAGATATCGATAGAGAATCCCAAAGTGGACTTGTTTTTTTCAATGCTCCAGACGGTGGACCCGTAAGAGAACAACGGGGCAAAAGAAATACATGTGTTGACAAGAAACTGAATAGTCAACCAGTCAGGAATATAGTATGCTGTGTACTCATCAATAGTGGGACTTATTTCTCCCAACAGCTTTTTCAGTAGTATAGTAGATGATGTGTTGTTCATGATCTGAAAGCAGGACCTCTTTATTTATCAACTCTTTTTCTTCTTCTTTTCTCCTTTCTCTATCTTATTTTTTTCTTCTTTTTTTTATTTATTTTGATATTGTTATGATATAGAGAACAAGAGGAAAAGATTTATAAAGAAATCAAATAGTCAAGTAGGGTGTAAAATGAGAAATCAGAACATCAATAAGAGTATTCATGTCCATGTGCGAATAAAACTATAAGCCTTGCAAAAAAAAAACGGAAGGGTTCATTTTTTTTTTCCTTTTTGTCACACAAACAACAATGCGCCTTACATAAGCAATTGGGTAATACCGGTACAGGACAGATCTATAACCATATATTGAACAATGTTTTCCACTGAATTTTTGATATATGGAAGAGAACTATTTGATTTTTTTGAGATACTTGAAAACCAATACATTAAGCGAGACAATAACATATGGTTTATATTGTGATTTATATCAGAAACTACTCCCCATTGTCCTCTGTCACTATTTCCTTCCAATAAGCGTAACTTAAAACACCGAAACCAACAATAACTATCACATCCCCAAACAACTGAAACCCATTCAATCCATTACCAAACACAAGCCATTCAAACATACCAACCAAAAAAATTGTTGTTAATGAACTAACAGCTCCTAAGACTGGAGAGGTCAATGCATATAAAACCAACATTGCAGAGGAATACAACAAGTTGCAGAGCACAGAAATCGAAACAAAAAACCAAATACTAAGTGGATAATCAATGCTGAACTTCTTCAAACCAGAGACATGGATGAAAACAATCAATATAGATAAAATCAAAACACTAGACCCACCAATTAAAGAGCAGATAAAGTTAGAATACAACGTTTGTTGTTTCGAATCAACCATACGATGGCTATGATGTGGAACACAAAGATATTTTTTGTAATACACATCGTAATAGCCATAACAGATTGACCCAAGGGAAATCAAAATATTACCAAAAAATCTATGAGATTTGGTAGACTCTTCAGTCTGATTACCGCTATAAACCACCATAAACACCCCACTAATGGCAATGGTCACACTGCTTATTTTTAACCAAGAAAACTGTTCTTTCAATAAGGGGATCGAGAATAAGTACGCGAAAAATGCACAACAATTATAGATGGCAGTGACATCATTAGAATAAGAATAAATCATTGCCACATACCAGGTAATGGATGCCGTGGTAATGATAAGGGTTGCCAATAGTGATCTCTTGATAATATACTTGACAGCAGCAGAGCAGCTGAAGAAACTGATGAAAGACAAATTATCGTAATCAAATTGGGAAATATGAGGATTATCAGGCAACCATCCATTATGATGATTGTATATGATCTCTGAGATTTTGTACGCCGATTGTATTTCTTTTCTTATATATTGTTGTAGATTCCCTTTGAAATAATCAGCCTGCCTTATATCTTCCAATCTAAGATATTTACCTTTATTATCATGGTAAATGTTCCACAACCCGACCCCCACCAATTGTATAGGCCATAAGAGCATCCATGACCCATGTGTCAAAAATAATAAGAAATACGGCTGGTTGAATTGATATTTTGGTGACGAGTAAATATATTGAGTAACTTCTGTTTGTCCAAGAAATGAAATCAAGGAGATCACAAAAAATGATACTACAAGAGTAAATTTCTTGAGATCTGATGAGGAATGCGTTGTTTGTGCATCAACTAATAACGGCCCTGTTTCTGCCATTTCGTCATATGTTTTTTTTTTTTTTTTGTTGTTGTTGTTGTTGTTGTTGTTGTTGAGAGTATGAAGTAACAGTTTCGGAGATCTTTTTACTAGACCCTCCAAGAACTTTGAAGACTATGAATAACGGGAATTCTAATGGTTCATTTTAACAATCATTGATATTGCCATTGCGAGAGGCTGATGGGTGAAGCGGTTGACACAAGTAAGCAGAAGTAATGGTGTGGGTTACCCGAGCGCAAAATAAAGGGCTTTCACGTTGTTGTAATATCAAAGTACTGACAAACGGCAGAGTTACTTACAAAAACAAACGAAGAATAAATCTAAAGAAAATATTATTTCTGAGAGTTTGCTGCTTTTTTTCCCTATTTTTTCTATTTTTTCTATTTTTTTTTCTCTTTCTTTCTATTTATGTTTTTGCCTATCCTGTAGAATATTAACTTGATCTCAGCTATATTATAGATCCTAGTTGACTAAATTTTCTGGAGCTTTGTTGAGCAATAAAGCTTCAAAAATTTGTTTCATTGCAGAAACAGCTCCGAATTCATACACCTCAAGGGTGGATGAACCACAATGAGGTGTCAGAATTACATCGTCTCTCTTCAATAGTTCAGCATTCACAAATGGTTCATTTTCAAACACGTCCAACCCAGCACTGATAACCTTACCATTTTGCAAACCTCTGATAAGAGCAGCCTCATCAATTAAAGAGCCTCTACCAACATTGATGATTCTTGACCCTTGACTTGGCAAGAGAGCAATGGTTTTCTCGTTGATCAAATGTCTATTTTCTGGGGTGCCTGGAACACATAACACCACCACGTCGGCAATTGGTAATATCGATTCAAGAGAATCATGATGGGTGGCGATGTAATGTTTTGGTAATTGAGATTTTGGCAACGGAGTTCTTTTTGTGTAATGAATATTCATACCAATGGCACTCAATCTGTCACCAACCGCTCTACCGATAGCTCCGAACCCAATGATGGCGGCATTCTTGCCTCTAGGGGAGTTGACATTTTTGCCACCAGAAATGTGACCAAAGGCAAACCCTGATAATTTTTCAGCACCACCTCTACCATTAGTGTAATCGTAATCGGTGGCATGGAGATCTTCTCTAGCAGCCAAAGTTGTGCCGGATTCCTTTAATGATTTTTCAAAAGTTTGGAAATGACGGAAAGTCGACAACGTGAAATACAATGCTGCGTCAGCAACATCACCATCACTAGAGTCCAAAGAAGGAACGTTGGTCAAATGAATGTTTCGAAGGGATCTCATAGCTTTGGAATCGTAGTTATCGTGGCCAACAGAGCCAATGCTGATGATCTTGAGGGATTCTGGGGAGTTTTGAATCATTTCCTCATCAAAATGTTTAATATTGCTGAGCCCATCCCAACCCGAATAAATTGCCTGGATATCACTTAATTCGTTCTTGAAAGCATGGATGAGCTGTTGTCTGGAAGGATTATGGAGATGCTAGTGGGTTTTGTTAGTGAAAGTGAAAAAAAAAAAAGGTTCCAACATCGTGGAATTTTCAGGTGTGATTTTCCCGAGGAATGCCGGCAAATAAATTACTTACCACAACGTCAAAGTACTTTTGGAACTCTTGATATTCTGGGATATGTTCAGGAATGTCGCAAGTTAACAAGACCTTTGGTTTAGCAATTCTGGTGACCATTTTTGTGAGAATATTTGGAGAAATTTGTGGGTGTACTTGGAATTATGGATAGTGTAGCAAATCACGGCTGTTGGCGGGGGTCTTATATAGTTTTCCGATAGAAGCAAAAAAAACTTTTTGGAGAAACGGCACCATCACAGTTATCGATACAAAAACTGCTAAAAAGGCTATACACGGTATTCTACAGCAACCACATCTGCTGGACAACACCAAGATCTGTCGCCACAACCTCGGCATACACAACATCACTATTAGCCGAAATATATATAGATATATTGGTAGAACATCAACAATGAAGATTCCACAGTGTGAAAAACAATCAAACGAAAAGTATGTATGTATATATGTAAAAAAAGAAAAGAGCGAAAAAGAAAAAGCATTGATGATGGTCGAGACCGATGCTACACAACTACTACTCCAGTTTCTGTTGCTGCTTTCTTTCTTGGGAAAGGATTCTTGCAGTCTTGTTATTTAAATCCTTCTCCAAATCCTTGCGAAACCCTAAAGCAAACGCAATTTCAAAAAGCACAAAATACGGAGCCAACAACAATGCCTGGACCAAGCTATCAAGCAATGCCGGCTTTTTCCCTTCGTAAACCCCGTGGCCAATGAACTGAGCAATCCAGCTGAAAACATTCACCACCACCAAAAACCACATCACTTGGTAAGTGTCTTGTTCAAACTTGTTCATGACCAACCACTTACTACCCACGCTGAACCCAAGCAAGATCGGGGCGGCCAAGAACCCAAACCAGTCCAACATGATGTAAAATATCGAGTAGACTATCGAAACCAATAAACCAAGGTTCAAGTACGGTTGTAGCTTTTTTATCGCCGACGATTCTCCTAATACGGGCGTAAGCCATTCAGAAGGCAATTCTAAGTATGAGCACAACACAACATATGAAAAAAGAATCATAGGAACACAGGTGATATGGATCATCACATTGACCGAGTTACTGTGATACTTTTTATAAAAGCAAATTTCCTCTTGAAGATCAAGCCCAAACATCTTTATTATATGAGGTGTAATTTGCAAAATATTAGGTAGATTATTATTATGATAAACGCCTTAGAAAATAATATATATACAACAACTGTAATGACCAAAGGATGATGATCCCCAGATTCTCTTTAATCGGTGACAGCAGAAAAAAAAAACACCATATCCACAAGACACCCCCACGCACCCTCTTATCTTACATAATAAGGCATGATAATCAACCAGTCGTTTATTGTCTGTATCCACACAAAAATAAATGAATTAAAATTAAGGATAAATGAAATCCGGTTCATCAGTAAACTCAAATGGGTTGGCCGGTCTATTGGGATTGATATACATCCCTGGCTCATATTTGAATTCCCCATTGAGATTGATAAAAGATTGCAATAGTTCATCACGATCAGCTTCTGATTTTTCATCAAATTCCTTCACATTGCGAATGTTTTCAAATAATTCCACCTTGGCTAACAATCCATTACTGAACCACCATTTATCTTTGTCCGAAGATGGTTGCTGGAGCTCCGTAATTGACTCATTATTGAAATTTGCCTTTCTCATTAGATCACTCAAATTATTAGATAAAATAAAACTATCAATGTCTCCAAATTTTCGTTTCCGGTTGGCATATAGTTCTCCCGATAGTTTGTTTTTCAATGTCTCATTAATGATGATTGCTTTGGCTAAAAACAGCCCAAAAACCGGCCGATGATCAGAAAACATGATATCAAAACATGCACCATAGGTCAATTGTTTCAATTGCTTGCTTTGACTCAAAATCCGATCACACCACGCAGGAATTCTCATCTTTTCAGAAATGTCATAAGTGTCTTCATTCTTATTGAATTTATACGTCGGTTTGAATTTGATTTCAAACTCTTGGTAATATGGGAATGCATCTCCCGATTGCATTTGTTGATTCAATTGATCAAGCTCAAACAACTCACCATATTTCCTTCGGCTAATCCTCGATCTAACATCCTCATTGGTCGACCCAATTCTATAATTGAAATCTCCAAGCCAAATAATAATATCATGAGATCGTATTGTTTTATTTCCGGAAAATCTCAAACCGGTATTCAAACTTTTAAAATTCTGATGGCGTTCCTCAACATTGTTTAAACCCGCTGCTAAGTGAGACGTCACAAAACAAAAAGTGGTATCAGAATATTGAACGCTGACGGCAATTCCACCTTTATTGGCCGCCATCCCCCCTAAACCAGTTTTCTTCATACTTTCTTCAATTCTCTTGATAAATGCAGTTTGTGAGTTTTTAATATAAAGCACTGCCAATAACCCACCAAGATGGCCCGACCATAACAAAATATATTTATCTTGTCCCTTATTTCCGTTAGTGTTATCAATTTTATTATTGAGCTCAAAGAGGATCTTGCGCTCCCAGAAATTTCTATTAGTACTGTCGACATTCATGATTTGCCCAGGAGTCAACTCGACAATCTCTTGCAAACCAATATAAAACATATCTGGCATTTTATCATAATGAATTTGCTTAGAGGTATCAAAATCCTCAGCCACATCGTCATTCAGTAATTTATAATCAGCCTCAGGAAATAGCCAAGATGATAAATCTCCTTCATAACAAGTCCCATTAACATTAAAGGTACCCGTAAAAATGGAAATTTGTTTTTCAGATAAATAACTGTCAGACAATTTCTTCAATTCATTATTAACGTAATCATTTATTGGATCATAAAGGGTGATTTTCCTAATCACATTCCCGTGATAATCAATTTGCTCTTTACCTAAAAACACAGAAATAATGTTATTTCTTTTTTCCAAATCATTTAGCCAATCTTTATAATTTGAAAGGTTGAATAATTTCTTCGATGTCGACAAGGTCATATCGGTGAAACTATTCAAGAAGCTAGTCCTCTTTTTTCCTTGTGCAGGGGGAACCAAAAGACTCCCATTTTCAGGACTATGAGAAATTGAATCATCATCAAATACTGGCTCAGACAAGTACTCATTCAGTAAATCAAAGTTATTATTGATAATATTTCCCTTCTTGTTAACTTGCTTCAATTCAGTGTTGTATTTTGATAAAATCCTGTTGATTATATTATTATTACCATTCCATAAATAGCCCAATTTTGTCCAAAGATCTTCATTAAGCTTGGAGAAAAAAGTGTCATAAACCAATGCTCCCGTGCTTTTATCGACATCAATTACATAACTGTAGGTATCTCTTAAAGCTGCCAATAACACCTGCTTGGAAATTATTTTTTGTAACTCATTGCATTTATCAGCCATATCAAAAGAACAAACTCTGAAAACCCCTGATTGCTTGTTGACATGATTTTTATTGATATTATCATAACAAAGGGCCGCAAATCTGAAAATCGAATCTTCAACAGCATATATGATTTGTGATATGCTAACTTGGTTCCTTTGGAGATTTGATAGTGAGAAATTGAAGTTGTTCATTTTCAACAAGTCCCTATAATTCGGATTTTCCACTAATTTTTGAAAATGTTCGTAGTAATTGTTGAATATATCAAACTCGATTCCATTTCTTCCCTTTTTGTGATTAGAAAGAAGATTATGATTATTATTCCCATTATTTGCTGGTTTCCTTTCTATATCTTCAATGGCAATCGATGATGTAATCTCGTTAACTAAGTGAATTTCGCCAAAAGATTTTATCAATGAATCAAAATGTTTTCTAAAAGCCTGCTGCGTTGCATCGAAAGGTCTGTTGATTTGAATTTTCTTGAGTAATGATGAAGATTGCTGGTTATCAATTTCGTAATAAATTGGAACATTTCCCCTAATAATGGCATAAGAAATGCAATAGTGTTCATTATAGAATATCACCTCCGATTCGATATAGTTGGCCACATTTCCTTCATCATCCAAACCATTCACTCCAAAGATTTTCCCCGATCTATCATGGCCGATTTTAGAGATCAATGTGATTAAAGATTCCTGTTGAATAACACTTGATTTTCTGTCTGATTCACGTTTTTCCAAATTAATGGTACTGTTCAATGTTTGGACAAACCCCCGAATAATTATACCGAGGAACCTACATTCATCAAAGATCTTCCTTTCTGTATTCCCTAAACGGTCTCTGAATTGTGTTAGCTCTTCAATAAACAAGCTATTCCAAAGAAATTTTTTGTTGAAGTTGAACAAAGAATGATGGTATACCGACCTGGAAGTATCTCTGTTTTGCAAACTATTAGTTAAATCAAAGCTATTGGCAAAGTAAAAGTTCCCTTTAAGCAATGATTTTTTCATGACATTGAAAGGGTAGGTATATTGATCATCATCATCCCTTTTATGGCCACCATGATGTGACGAATCATGACTTGTTGGATCCGTTACTTGATACTTTGTGTGGGAAAAAATTGAATCAAAATCCGTACTGTTTAGACATATGAATTCTACGTCTTGGATCTGAAAGATTTTCTCGTTAGGTCTAGGACTTCCGACTTCTAGTGCTTTTGTGATGATGATAAGAAAAGAATAATCGTTGATGGATATCAATCCCAAAACACCCAAGCAATCGATATCATACACCGAGGACAACTCAATGTACTTTTTACGGTCAAGTTTCCAAGAGTCCACAAACTCTACCACGCATCGCTTCAGAGAATTGGGATCCGTTGATTTCGTTTGTTTACTATTGTGATGGGATGCAGTGTTTTGACTTCGATAGAACGGATCTTGGATTAAGAGGGCACGTTTATTTGATACAATAGCAATTGACCTGGGTGTTTGGTTTAGTAGTATTTTCATAGTCTGTCCGTATAGTTTTCTTCCTTCCTAGTTCGCTTTAATTGTAAAGAATAATAATACCTCTCAGGCTTAATGGTAGACATCATGGTGGATTGGGGAGGTATCATCGCCTACTTTTGTGTTTTTGTGCCCCGATTTTTCTCAAAGTCACGTTGACGTATTCTTGGGTATCCCCATATTCATACATGGAACACTTACAACAATACAATACAATAAAAGAGAGCGAGTTATAATACAAAACTTTGATTGGTATATATGAACGATATTGCTTAGTCAGTACGAACGATTTTAACCCCAGTGTCCTTCTATTTTTATTTATAGTTAGTATTGTGACCATAATTGTAATTTTTGAAGAAATATCATGCTAACCAATGTAATCAACAAAAATAAATGAATCAATAGTATATATCAACTCAATTGATAATAATAAAATACGTACCTTCCATTTTTCAAACTCTTTATGAGTTTTCACCAATTCTTTTGAAAGGTTGTCTAATGCAGTGACGATCTGTAATATTCTATGTTAGTAAATTGCACTCCTAGTTATGTGAATTATAACCAAACAGATATTGGTAAAGGAGCTTTAAAATGGTACTCACATTTTTGGCCTTGGTTTCTAGAATTTGTGCTGCTTCCTCGGCAGTATTTGAAATAAGTACCCCACCAACCATTCTATAACAGTTACGATCTTTTGGAGCCTTTTTCAATGTATCCAATACAATTCTAGAGTTATGTTAGTCATCAACTTTAAATAGGAAGATTAATTCCCAAAAACAACAAACAATCACAAAAAAAATTTGGTTAACTATTGTTATCAAATCCTTTGGTTATCGAAGAACAGGAAGCTTCATATCAACACATACGTGTGCTCGTCATAATCACCTCTCAACTGGTTGATTTTCTCAGTTAATTGATTTATTGTCTCCTGGAAATCATTATATTGTTGTTGGAATTCTGGATCGATTGGTTAGTACTTGTAGTTTCAAAGAAATGTATCATCTCAAATTGGCATAATGTGTGCCAATACCCAGCTCATTTCAACATACTTCTTTGCTTCTCCTCTTTGGAAAGACCAGAGGTCTTGGTATCTGAGCTCATAGCTATCTTGGTAGTAAAAAAAATAATTAATAATAATAAAATATATCAAGTGACAAGGGCACCAACTATGAATTTCTCGAGACGATCACACGCACTGCGCAGTTGATGAAAATTCAAAGAAGAAAAAAAAAAAAAGGAAAACTGTTGGAACCATGCCTATGTCAGCGATTACGTAATACATAACATCTCCCAAAACAGACATACTCGTTGTCAAAAGTGTGGTTTTACTGAGTAGATGTGATAAACCAGAAATAACCTCATTGATATTAATAATAACCCCAAATAAATACAGTTTTCTTCTACTATTGGAAGATAAAAAAAAACAAAAACAATCAACCACTACCAGAACTGGTGATAAAAAAAACTTGTAAAAGCCAATATACTTGTAAAAAATCCAGCGTAGAAATTGAGACTAAGCTTTGATTGATTGCAAATATTCTTCACGGTATTGATTGTCAGCACTGACAGGACGGTTTAGAGCGATCCATTTTGGCTCATCTTTGAATAACCTCAAGGCAACCACGTTGTTATCACAATCCAAAGTGAATCTGTGGTAAATACCGGCAGGCAATATCAATAAATCATTTTTCTCACATTTGTTTCTAATCCATTTATCATTGGAGTCCCTAACATCGAAGAACCCGCTGCCTTCGACAATGTAACGGATTTCTTCATCTTCGTGGAGATGCTCTTCGATAAATGTGTCCAATTTGGCCTTTAGGGCTTCCTGACCTCCCGGAAAACTGTTACTTGATAGACTAATCTGATCTCTGTTTTTATATTCTCTTTGTTTGGCTAATTTGTTGACATCATCCATGTTATCCAAGTGATAATACAACACGCCAATCTGCTTAAGCTGTTCTGGGGTTACCTCAATTCCTGAGTCATGGTCATGCTGATAGCTCGAAGGATCTGATTCGTCGTAGTAGTAGGATTTCATTTTCTAATGGTTGACTTGGAAGGCACCAGTTGAGATCGATGATCTAAAGGAATTGAATCATTGCAACTAGAAGGGCCACAAACAAACAAACAGACAAAAAAAGAATAAAAGAGAAAACTCTACGTACACGTGACAATGGGTGATAGCATCCAACATTCTTTTCCCGTCGACTGCCTGGAGGGTACTGTCTATTAATAACCGGTTGATCAACAAGACACACAGTGATATCACTAGAAAGAGCCAGGAGAATGCCCTCTATTTTGATAGATATTATTATAGGTCAGCTGTATTTCAAATACGTATTACCATACGGGGCTTCCTTTTCAAAAAGGCGCTGTAAGTAGTTTTAACAACAAAGCAGCATAGATACCTCGCATGGTGGTGTGGTCCGCCCACCTGGGAATTCCATGTATAATAAAAGCATATCTTTATCTCATTTCACATGAGATTGTGTTGACTTTGATTGAACTCCCTTACGATATTATCTATGATAGACCTTCCAAAACTGGTAGGTGATCTCATGTTCCTAAATTAAGGAAACTAAAACCTTGTCAATTCGCTCTCAAAAAAAAATTGATCAAATGTCCTCGCCAACCTCTTTCAATAACTACAAATAATATATTATATAGTGTAAGAAAAATATAATTATACATAAATATATACAACTATTTATTAATTACATTCAACCAGTCTTTTTTCTTTTTTCTTTTTTCTTTTGGCAAGGGAGGGCTTACCGGATCGCCACAATTTCGAGGAGCTGCATTCTGTCCTATTAAGCCGCATACACAGTCAATAATTGACATACAGGTACCATACAAAATTTATATATATTCTCTATAAAATCCCCAAGTATTTTTGTTAGAATCTTCTCTTTGAGTTTTGTATCTCCTTCCATTAAATTTCTAGGTATCCCCTTTCTACTACATCATTTTGGGCAATAATGAACCCAAAAAATTCGGAGTTAGTATATGGCAGTCCTTATGCTATAACTGCCGACGACAATTCAGAATGTTTTGATAGAGAGCTGAAAACAAGATGTGCTACTCCAGGTAAAAAAATTAGTGAAAAGAATCAACTGATTTATGATCAGGAAACTTTACACAGCGCCGATCGCCTTCCAGGATACATAGAAATCCCTGATGATGATATCACCACTGTATTCACCGACGACCCAACACTTCTTTCCAACAGCCCTTATCCAGAAGTTAGACAAAATGTTCCGTTGGATGACGAAGAAGTCAGACTCAATCACTGGAGAACATGGTTTCTTGTCACCGTATTTGTCGCGATCTTTGCTGCCATCAACCAATTCTTCTCATTAAGATACCCGACTCTCAGTGTTAACTTCATCGTTGCCCAAGTGATTTGCTTTCCTGTTGGTAACCTCTTTGGAAGGCTCCCTGATATACAATGTCACAAATGCAGGTTCTTCGATTTGAATCCCGGTGGAAAATTCTCCAAAAAAGAACATGCATTGATTACCATTTGTGTCTCGCTAACATCATCGACCGCATACGCCATGAATATCTTGATTGCTCAAACAAATTTCTACAATATGGATGTGAATTTTGGATACGAAATCTTGCTCGTTATGTCCACTCAAATGGCCGGTTATGGGTTGGCTGGGCTCACCAGAAGATGGATCGTGTATCCGGCCTCTGCGATTTGGCCGCAAACTTTAATCTCGGTTTCCTTGTTTGATGCCCTTAACGATAAAGGCCTTGACAGAACTATTGTCAACGGATGGAAGGCTTCTAGGTATAAATTTTTTTTGGTGGCTTTCTGCATTTCGTTTGTTTGGTATTGGTTTCCTGGATTCTTGTTCAAAGGTCTAGGTTATTTCTCGATTGTTTTGTGGGGACCATTAACAAGAAACAATTTTGTGGTGAATTCTTTGTTTGGAGTTGAATCGGGGCTTGGTTTATTGCCAATCACTTTTGACTATACTCAAATCTCGCAAGCCATGTCTGGCTCGGTTTTTGCTACCCCATTCTGGGTTGTCGCCAATACTTATGGTTCGGTGTTCTTGTTTTTTGTATTGATTTTGCCAATATTATACTACACTAATACGTGGGATGCTAAGTATATGCCAATGATTTCTAGCAGCACCTTTGACAATACTCAAAGTAAGTTTAATGTCTCAAAAGTTTTGAACCCAGATTATACCATCAACCTTCAGAAATATAAAGAATACTCCCCTATTTTCGTTCCATTTTCCTACTTATTATCTTATGCTTTAAACTTTGCTGCAGTGGTTGGGATTTTCGTTCACACTTATCTTTATCATGGCCATGAAATTTGGGAAAAATTGAAGAATGCAAAGAATGGTGGTGAGGACATTCACAAAAGAATGATGAACAAGTACAAAGAAGCTCCAGATTGGTGGTATGCAATAGTTTTCGTTTCAACTGTTGGCTTGTCATTTTTGTGTATTTGTATTTGGCAAAAACAGTTCCCTGCTTGGGGTTTGGTGATTGCTTATATGATTTCTATCATTAATTTCGTTCCTCAAGGGGTTTTGGAGTCTATAACTAATCAACATGTCGGATTGAATATCATTACTGAATTGGTTGCTGGATATATGATGCCTCTTAGACCAATGGCGAATCTCTTGTTTAAGCTTACAGGTTATGTCACCACAACTCAAGGTCTCTCTCTTTCAAAAGATCTTAAGCTTGCTCAATACTGCAAAATCCCACCAAGAATTTTGTTTTTCGCCCAACTTTATTCCACCATTATTGCCAGTTTCATTATGGTCGGGCTTCAAGATTGGATGAGAAAGAATATCAAGGGTGTCTGCACTACTGACCAACCTGATGGATTCATATGCAGTGATGGTCGCACTGTTTTCAATGCTTCTATCATTTGGAGTTTGCCAGGCCATTTATTCAGTTTTGGAAAGAGGTATCATTCCATTACTTGGTTCTTCCTCATTGGTGCATTCTGTCCAGTGATAACTTGGCTACTTTGGAGAAGATATCCAAATAAGTGGTATGGAAAACTTAGTGCTCCTGTTTTCTTCACCGGTCCAGGAAACATTCCTCCTAGCACAGTGTACAACTACAGTCTTTATTTCGTGGCTTCATTCTTCCTCAACAAGTTCATTGGGGGTAAATGGCCTAGATGGCATGCCAAGTATAATTACGTTATGGGTGCTGCCGTAGAAGCCGGTGTTGCTGTGGCTACAGTGGTAATTTTCTTGTGTATTACGTATCCGGGGGTCACTTTAACGTGGTGGGGAAATCAAGTTTATAAGGATACTCTTGACTGGAAATCAAAGCCATATTATACTGTGAAATCAGGCGAAACCTTTGGACCATCTAGCTGGTTGTGATTGATTTTTCCTTTGTTTATTCTATTATTACTTTATTTTGTTGTTGGTTTTTTGTTCTTTATTCTTTAGTTTTTCATTTTCTGTTTCATATCTCTGATTGTTTCTAGAGCGCTTAGCATTTGTTTTGGTGTTGCATATTTATTTTTTCTGTTTTTATTGAAAGTCTTATTTTGATTTCTCATTCATGTTTATTTGTACGAAATGTTCACATGCAAAACCTGCATGTCATTTTGCTAAATGGCCTCTCGACATCTAATGCTTGCGATAAACTTTGCAAAGCTACCATCCTTCATATGTAGATTTAACGCAAGTGACAAGATCATAAAGAAATTCCCATATCTGTGTCTCTTTTGATTTATCTTTTTTTTTTTTTTTTTTCCTTTTAGCGTCACCAATTTGAGATTTCACTACTGGTGCAACTCAATCTTCAATAACTTGGATTGATGTTTGTTGATTATTAGACAGTTCAAATTATTGTAACTATTGTAGTTTGCATATTCATTTGTTAATCAATCTGTGAGCGTTCATTCTTAGTGTTAATTTTTCGATTTTGATGGTCAAAAATAAAAACAAGCAACAAAAAGTGAAATATTTGAACGTGGAGTCAAATTAATGTCTTGCAAGAAACTTTACAATGAGATCGGTGGTTGTTACATAACAAATTGCTTTAGGAGACTCAGCTTGCTGCTGAAAGCAAGAATGACAGTGTAACAAATGGTTGAAACTTTATGCCTATCATAAATCTCTCAAGGGAACTATTTGAATGAATTAAATAACCTTGTGTTCTTCTGCCACCCTTTCTCATGTCAAAATGACGCCTATGATTATTATAAATCCAAACAAAATGACGTTAGAACGGATGCAATGTTTATTAGTAAACAAATAATTAGAAATAAAATAATGGTTTAAAAAAAATACAAGATAAATATAAGATAATCCTAAAACAAACTGCCTCCTGTGTAATATTAAAATAATAATTAAAAAAAAAAAAGAACAGATTCTCCTAATTTTTCTTTTCAAGTTTGTTCTACCTGCTTGTACTATTCTTTTTCTTCATTTGTTTTATCAATGTTATTTGTGAAAAAAAAATATCTTGGAATCATTTTTTTTACTTTCCGGTTGATTATATTAATATTGATTAACACTCTTCTCCTTTAGAAACAATATTCTCAAAAAAATAAATAAAGAATAATTAGAATATTGCTCCTTTTATCCCCCCAGTATGCACTTGTGTTTCCATTTAGTGGTGGTGATCATCTTGTGGGACACCACATTCGTTCAATTTGTAAACGGAACCACATTCCCAACATCTAGAAAGCTTTTCACCGGTCAATCTCATCCATTGAACTTCATGGGAGTCGGCTGGGCTACCGGTACAACCAATGTATCTGTAGTCGTCAAAAGAGTCGACCATGATTGGGTTTTCAACGGTACCGATTCTAGAGGAGTCCAATGGCTTGGTGTCGAAAATATCAATACCTTCCAACTTACCCAACAATTCCAATCTTTCCAAACCGGTTGCTTGTTCCAAATCAGTTGGAATAGTACCTTCTTTGGCACCTTGACCGATAAGGGATTCCTTGTTGACAACTTCAGCCAAGTTGGCAGCAGTCTTTACTGGAGTGCTGTTCAAGGTTATTCTGGTGGTGTTGAAGAAACGAGCAGACATTGGTCTGACGACAGGACGGAAAGCAGCAGCTCTTCTCAAGGCAAACATTTTAGATCTTTAATTAAAATTCACGGTTAGTTTCTGATGAATCCTCTTCTCCTTTGTTTTTTTTTTTCTACGTCTCTTTTGTAGTTATCCTTGTAATTTTTCGTCCTCAGTAATCCCAAGTACCAAATGTTTACTTACCTGTTTTATTGTGTTGGTGTGTTGTTTCAAAAGATCTTGTGAAGGCTTTTATTAAAGCTTTCTATTTTTTTTTTTTTCTCTCTAATCTGAAAAATGGTGTGGTCTTAGAAAAAAAAAAACCTGGTGATTACTGGCTGAACGCCAAATTCCTGCGATTTGGTTGGTTGACCGCGGTGCTTATTTCCGGGTGATATTATCGGTTGGAAAATTCAGAAAATGTATCACGTGTACATAAGGTTAGTGGCACTGTCCAGTTTGTCAGATTGGTGCCCTAAAGATTTTGGATTTACGTGATATACATGTGACTGGGGCTACCAAATTACTCCTTGTGACTGTGAGTTCTACTCCACACGTGACTGTTCTAAGGACTTTTTTCAATTCCTCTTGACAAAATAATTCAGCGGTGCTTGTTTCCAGTCAACTTTTCCTATTAGATTAGTTAAGAAGTATCAACAAATAAAGGTATGTACAAGATATTACGGAAAGCGTTTGAAACAAAGTAGTAGTGGGGGTATGAGATGTTATTATTGCGAGCTTGGAATTTTCATTCATTATAATAGTATTGGACTTTGGGACTGAAAAATTGTTAATATGATCAATAATTAGAGAAAACTTTTCAGATTATTAAGTATCTATCATCATCATCATCATAACGTTTTATCAACTCAATTGTTATATCACTCACTGATCATCAAGTTCGAATCATTATGGATAAAAAGAAAGTAAATTGTATCAAGTGGAGATTTTTCCAGATCAAACATAGAACTAAGAATCAAAAAATTTCAATTGCCATAGAACAGAATTCAGTAATCAACAATATTACAATCTAATCAAACTGTTGCATACCTACACTATCTTGAATTCAAATAGAAATCCAGAAATTTTAGAAAAAACAAACTATAATTGGAATTTAATGGAAAACTAACAATTTGTTAATAGTCAACATGCCAAAAAAGAGAGCTTCCAACGGTAGAAACAAGAAGGGTAGAGGTCACGTCAAGCCAGTTAGATGTATCAACTGTGCCAGATGTGTTCCAAAGGATAAGGCTATCAAGAGAGTCACCATCAGAAACATCGTTGAAGCCGCTGCTGTCAGAGATTTGTCTGATGCTTCCGTCTACTCTGAATACGCTTTGCCAAAATTGTACAACAAATTGCACTACTGTGTCTCTTGTGCCATTCACGCTAGAATTGTCAGAGTCAGATCTAGAACCGACAGAAGAATCAGAACTCCACCATCTCGTCAAAGATTCAACCGTGAAAAGAAGGTTAACCCAGCTGACGCTGCCAAGAAGGCTTTGGCTTAAGTCAAACGGTTTGATTGATCAACTGAATAAACTTATCCCCTTTTCATTCAAACAAAAATCCCGGCTGTGATTTTGTATTTCATAGTAAATATTTAAATTTCAATGAGATGTTTTAATGTATTTTTATCACTGATCGTAAATATTTATTATTGTTCTTCGTACGAAGATGAATGATTTTAAAGAAAAGAAGCTTTTGAAATTTTCATTGGATAAAAGGTTTTTTGTATCTCAGCGATCTCAGACCGGTGGCATAAACTCAAGTGTTTATACACTCACTCTTCTGCGGAGAGTGTTGTCCCCACAAAAAAAAAAAATGGCCTGCCCGAATCGAATTTTAATTTACAGAGAAACGCTTTATTTTTAATTTCATTTATTTTATTATTAGGCAATTATTTCATTTCAAGAAAAAGCATATCCAAAATCAATCATAAAAGAATGTAAAAAATGAAACAATCATCAAAATGACAAAGCAGGAATTATAGATCAAAAAAAAAAAGCTGAAAAAAAAAGAAGAGCTCAACAATAAAAAAAAAAAGGGATTAAGAATTCCAAAACCAGCTATTGTTATTTCTTTCGTTAATACATCTCAGGTACAGCTTTCCATCACTACTCAACTATTGAATCATGATAAAAAACTTCGTATTAGAATCTTTTCCAAAAGAAAAAAGGTTTGAGTATGTGGAGATTTGAAAACGACAAGAGATGGGGCAAATAAATTGAGAAAAATAAATAAAAAAGAGCTGTAGGCAAGATGAAAGATGGCAGAGAGAAAAAAAAAAGAAAGAAAATGGGAATAATATTGATAAATTTATAAATGAGGAGGGACAGACATGAATTGAGATCTTATTATTCTGCTGGATTACAAAGGCATATCGGTAATTCGTCATGATAAGTAATAAAAAAAAAACAAATGATGATGATTGATAAAAATGCTGGTACGTATTAATATTGCGATGAAAATTGGATTTTCTTGCAGAATACTGATTAATGATGAGAGGCTAAAATACGACAGAACTGATAGAGATTGAGGAAAACAATGAAACAACGAAAACAAAAAAGCATAATCATTCATGAGGTTGAGAAAATGTACAAATTGTTGGTTGCTGCAATTGCCACACTATTTTCCATTGGATGCCATGACAAGTGTAAAATACTCTTCTTGAAATCCACGGTCTCAAAGTCCAAGTCTCTTCTCATGCTATTATTGTTGCCTGTTCCATTAACTGGTTGGTTGTTCTTGTTTCTAAGAGTTGGAATACCTACCTTTTTAGCCTTGAATGCACTCTTGTCAGCTTGTAATACGATTTCTGTTTCATTGGCCTCGTTACTATTGACAGCGTCTGGATAAATCATGAAATTATTGTTATATGATCCGGACATCATCGACTTACCATCACCGGAGAAGACAACTTCAAATTTATCGAATATAGCGTCATTTTCATAGGCATCACATAAGCGATCTCTCAATTGTTCATGAACATTGATAGTCTTAATCGGCTTATTTTCCATCTTGAGATCCCAAATCTTAACTGTCATGTAATCTCTACTAACCATATATCTTCCGTCATTACTGAACTTCACATCACTTATTGAGGTTGTTATTTCGGTAAAGAAGTTATGAGCTGTACTATCCATGTATTCTTCGAACACCTTTGCTTGAGAATCACACAAAGCGTTCTCTCTCATGTCAGCAAGCTTTATTTCACCCTTCGATGATGAGTATGCAAACAAGTTACAACTAAGAGGATGGAAGGCGGCACTGGTGATGACTTGGGTAAGCTCTTCCATATTGGCTGGCTTAATGTCGACAATGTTGAAACATTGGTCAGAGATTCCTAAATTCCAGAGATTAACTCTAAGATCATCAGCTGAAATAAAAGTTTCACCATCACTATTGATGGATATGGAATTGATATGATAAGTATGCGCATTTGCAAATATTCTTCTTGGAGCAGCAGCAATTATAGTATCATGTAAGGACATTCTTGGTAAATGAAGGCTGTTTAATGAGATATAGTTCGGATTGTTGTGTAACTGAGAGATATTTGAAAGACCTGATAAAAGGTTATTGTTCAATAAACTAAGATTGTAGCTATTCAATCCGCTATTTCCATAACCGTTGAAACCATTATTAAATCCATCGTTCAAGTTATTCTCGCTCACAATCTTTATAGTCTTCTCATAGATCTTCCATAATTTGATGGTTTTATCATTGGTGGACAATAAGAAATGGGCAGAGTTAGATCTTTTGCACCATTTTATCTTATTGATTTTTTCTTCAATTTCTAGAGACTTTAAATAATCAAATTCTGCATCGTGTGATTGGAATTCGGTGTGGAAACGATATTCACAGTTTTTCTTGGACTTATTTCTTTCAAATAGAACCACTCTACCACCCCTATCACCCGTGGCCAAATAATCCCCAGTCTGGTCAAACTCAACTGTTGATATAATATCTGCTTCGGTAATATTCTCTATATCTCCCTTATCACCAAAACATTGTGAGAACTTCCACGTTTGGTTTAAGTCTGTGCTGTCTGCTGTATCTTGTAACATTGTAAATCAACTTCTGTGGTATTTTGTATAAGGTCTCTAGGTATAAAACAATGAGAACCAAACGAAAAAAAGAAAAATTAATTAAATAACTTAGATATCAAAGGTAATAATGAAATTCAATGAGAATATTTGCTTTGTTTCCGATTATGATATGATTTTTACTCTGGTAACTTTGTGGCGTCAACGCGATGACGACCTGTGACTACCTCTTCGTAACTAACACCAAAGGAAAATGTAAAATCAAAAACCTGCGTTCACAACTCTATTTCGATTGCAATTATGAAGGACTATAGGAAAATAGATAAGTGGTATTTTCCAAAAAGTCTTAATTGGGTATAGGAATGGATGTGATGTGACTATGTCAAGGTTAAGAGAATCTTGTCGTCTAGTGTCCTAATTATGTAATTTTTTGATTTCTCACTTGTGTTGATTTTTTGCTTTGCTGGAAGAGACCGTTTCATCACACGTGATCACATGGGGAATCTGGTCCCATCGCGATGGGAATACAGTTATTATCCAGTAACACACGTAATTTATATATTTTTTATGGAATATTTTTAATTCTTTTTTTTAAATAGGGAGAATAGAGGAATATTTTACAACATTGAAGTACAAAGGGCCAGTGGCACATCTGTATTGTCATGCTGTTATTTCCATGTGTTAACTTTTTGGAAGTCTGTTCGAAAATGATCATGATTAAAGTAACCATGCCATAATCAAACAACTGAGATCCATCAAGCTAAAAATAAAGACGTTCTGAATTCAATGTTTCTAATATCATTATTTTTCTCATGTTCATTTCAAATCTATCAATGATAAATGATAAGGTCCAAATATGTCATATCGTTCATAATTAATTGTTCCAACGATCTTACACGAGTAAAATTCGAATATGCAAAAAAATATTTCTTTAAATTATAAAGAGGCTAGAAAGACTCTTTCTCATTGTGACCCACAATTACTAGCCACTCCAAAACATTAGTATAAAAAAAATAAAAATTAAAATAAGAATGGTCATTTAATGCCATGTATTTTATATTATCTGTGAATGATGTCTTTAATTGAACAGAATGCAACAACAGTATTCAATTACTCTCCCACCAAGCAACCCCAATCTGTTTGAAACAGTCTGTTTGCTTCTAATAATCTTCTCCAAAAATCATGTTTTTATAATCAATAATTTTTATTCAAATTTAGTCCTTGACGTGACGGTTGATAACTGGGTTCCAGAAAAGGGTCTTGTCACCATCACCCCAGAAAAAGTCCTTGTTTCTGATGTTTTGGAATTCGTAGTCCTTTGGCCAGTCTTCATCTGCAACCTTGGCCTTTTCAGCTCTGTGGTGGGCGTGTTCCTTTTCAACAAAGTAGGTGTTGATGGCAGTCAACCCAATGGCTGGCAAGGCAACGAAGAAAGAGATCTTCTTCCACAAGCCGCTGGTACCAGCAGCGTGTTCTTGGACAGCTTCGATGTGCTTAGCAAATGCTTTACCAGCTTCGACGTCTGGCTTACCGAAAGCTGGTTCATTGGCGTATGGTGGCAAACTGTGGTTCTTACGAACGAAAGTTCTTCTAGCGGTTTGAGCAGTAGCTCTTCTGGCAACGTTTGACAACATTATTGATGGTGATGATAAATGATCCTGTACTGATTGCACGAATGTTAGCAAGAGTTCTGCTGTGTTATAAATTTTCTGACGGCGTGATTTTTTTTTTCCACTGCGTGTTGATTGGCTGAAGGGTATCCATCATGTGATATGCATGTTTCTGTTTATTTATGCGTATATCATAAGAGCATATTGGCTGATACCAGTTAATTCTCCAATATATGGTTCAAAATTTAGAATAACTTTCAAAAAGAGAATAAAGAGTTGCACCTTCTGTTTTTGATCTTCTTGTTAGTAATGGAAATTGGAGTATTGGCTGGTTTTCTTTTTTTTTTTTTTTTGTAAGTGAGGAATTTCAGTGAAGTGAAGTCCTCCAAACTTTTGAGTGACTATAATGATTATTATTATTATTATTATTATTATTATTATTATTATTATTATTATTTAATTTGAATTTCAGCACTTATATCCTTAAAGGTGCAGTATTTAGTACTTTTACATGCTATTCTTTTAATCATAAGATGTTTCTTGCAGAGTTAAGCAAATATTGAAAAGAATTTGAAAATTCAAGTTTGAGAGACTGAATAGTTACATTTTGTAGGATATCAAAGCCAATCCTAGATTGAGAGTATCATTAATTTAAAATGCAACTGTAATTCTATGTATATTTCCTCCCATAGAGTCTCGATTTCTGGGGGTTATATATTAGAATATATCGTGAAAAGGCTTTTAAAAGCAAAAAGAAATGTAAAAAAAAAAAAAAAAAACCTATCAATAAGCGATATGGATTCTTTCACAGAACAAATGTTGCTCCTTTTCATATGCCATTCCTTATTTGAGATTACAGTTTACATATCGGAAGTATGGAAAGTTGAATTTACAAGAATTAGCATAGCATCTCCTGTTCAAAAATGAAAGATAGCACCTCTAAGAGCAAAATAAAAAGCTATGATGAATACTTAACCTTGGGAATTTTTAGCTTTTTTTCTATATTTCTAAATACCTATCAACTGTTGACTGAACTGTCGGTCCATCTTGGAAGTACTTATGTGGTCTCACTTTTCTGTAATCCAATTTCTATTTTAATTACATAAAACGTGTTTTCAGAAACAACTTGAATGTAATGTCTGTGTTCTTTAAACGTACCTCAATAGTGACTAGATGTAAGTGGTGTATCACCATCAACCTATGATGTGAAAAGCAAAGCAGAATAAAATACAACAGATAAAGTTACTGGCTGAATTATTTCAAAACTGACTTGGTAATGCATTATTTATATAGAAAAATAAAATGTCAATGTCAGAAATAGTCAAAAAAAAAAAAAAAAAGAAAACAGAAAAAACAAATGAAGATACAGAGAAAACCAAATGAATTTATAGCATAACAATGTTTATTTTGAAAGATAAATAATATGATATTGAATCGAATATGTGATGACTAAATGTAATGTTCTAAATGAATTTAGAATTGATAGGTGTTTTAATTGTCTAACAGAAACAATCAACCTGGTGGCAAGTTGCTAACGTCAATTTCAGGGGTATCACTCACATCATCTTCTTCAAGACCTTCGATGTCATCCAAAGGAGTTCTTGGCAAGGCCATGACACCAGATCTAGCGACTTCTAACAAACCAAAAGGTCTAATCAATTTCAAAAAGTTGGTGATTCTTTCTGGTTTACCGTTCAACTCAATGATACAATTCTTGGAAGAAATATCGACGATTTTACCACCGAATTCTGCAGTTAAGGTTTGTAATGCAGTCAAGTATTGATTCTTGATTCTCAACAATTCAGATGGAGACAAATTCTTAGGGTGGTACTTACCATGGAAATCACTCAAACTGCCGCCTTGTTCTTTAGCAGTAGCATCCAATTCTGGGGACAATTCGCTTTCATGTTGTTTGATCAAATCTTCAAAATATTCAGGCCCCAACAAACTGACTCTTGCCAAAAGCAATTCTCTCTTGATTATTTGACCATAACTATAGTCTAAAACGGCAAACACAGGCACCAAATCTTCAATTTGCTTTCTAGCTTGTTCAATGACTGCGTCTTGACCTTTCAATATAATTGTCATTCTAGACAAGTCTTTAATATTGGTGTTGCAAACCACTAAGGAATCAATGTTGAACCCTCTAGCGGCCAAAATACCAGAAACCAACGACAAAACACCTGGTTCATTTTGCACCAAACAGTTCAAGATGTGTTGCTTCTTTGGGGATTTTGATGGCAAAGGAGTTTCATATAAAATAGAGGAAACAGCACCTTGAGCAGACCAATTTGGAGTGTCCAAAGTTGGTAATCCTGGTTGTTTCTTATGACGATGTAAAGCCTTGTAGGCCAAAGCTGCGGTGGAGGAACTGTTATGTCTAACGAATTGGCGCTTGGCCAAACTTTGAACAAGTAGTCTGGTACTAGACATCTTTTTGCTATTACTTTGTTTTGTGACTGTACGAACGAAAAACAAAACGATAACAACTTTTCGTTATCAATTTTCGCCTATTCTGACATATAATTGAGTCATCGATGTAACGGCAGAGGAACGGTGCATCACCCGGACACACGCGCGCCGCCATTCCACCTACCCGATGATCCACCGGCACGGGTATTATTATGTTTGATAGTGGAAACAGAGGTCTCTATCAATTGCACCAAAGTTCTGAGTAACAGTGATTATAATAGAATGTCCAGGCAACTCATCTACAGCCTGTGGTCTCCAAATTACTTCTAGCTAAAAAGGAGTCACTATCGTAAAGAACGTAATCATGCAATTGTTTTCAACTCACTTGTGTACTCTGGATCCGGTGGTCGAGTGAATATATTACTCATCAAGGGACACCTCAATATTAACGGGTCATAAACATGTAATGAAGTGAAACGAGGTTCGTAGAGTACACTTCTACAGCATTTTAATCTACCAAGCTTGTTAAACGAGCGAGATATGCCGAGCATTTCACAAAGATAGGGATAGTACGCTAAACATCTTACATCATTTCCAAATGGGGATAATTCTATAATTAAGTGGAAACTAAACAATTACAATTTGTACACTCTTCTAAGTAATGTTATAGAATCGGCAACGCGAAATTTTTTTTTTTGGTTAGATCCGTTGGGGGAAGGATGCGACGCGTAACGCGTTATGAAAAAAATATTTTATTTTATTTTATTTTTTTCTACGCTTCCTATTAAGGTATTGAAATTTTGATGGGACGTGCGTGAAACTTACCGATCATATATTCTCTTGTTTTCCCCCATTTTTTTCCTTTTTTTTCTTTTCCTTCTTCCTTATTGATATCATTTTATAACCAAAAGAACCCCTAATTTTCTATCCCTCGATTCAATTCCATTATATCCATCACATCATTACCTAAGTACTCTTGTTAATAATCATGGGGTTGAAAAGAAAATCTAGCTCTTTGTCAGTTCAACCTGCCAAAAGACAAAATTCCAATATTGCTAGCGGCCTTCTATCACCTCCGCAAACTCCTTCGGTATCGCGGCTTGCTGGCAAGGCTGTTATGATGCTGTCATCTTTATCCACAATGGAAGCAACTCCTAGTTCTTTCGGTCTTCTAACCCCTTCATATGAGGAGCATACCATCACTGAAGATGTTGAGGATAAGGCAACTATTGGTGAAATGGAATATGCCATACAAAACAAAGAGAACATCCATCCTGAGCTCTTTAGTGAGAAGGAATTACAATTGATAAAAGAAGTTGAAGCTTTTGATGATAGGCACAACATCAAGACACCTGAAACCAATTCACTTAAAGACTCGGTATATACTAAGGCTAAAAAACTATTTAGTAAATGTGTTGATATTACCACAACCAGTTCCCAAAAAACAAATTTCTGTCTCATTGGCAGAGAAAAGGAATATTCTGCTATCGAGTCGTTCCTCATCAAAAACATACAAAATAATGCCTCTGATTTCCTCTACATTTCTGGCCCACCAGGTTGTGGAAAGACTCAACAAGTGTCTTATATCTTGGACCGTTTAGTATCTACTGGAACAGGTGAGCCTGGAAGATCGTACTTTGAGATCAGCTTCGATGATAAAGAGGTGAAAAAGATCACCGTGACGAAAATCAATTGTATGAGACTATCGAATTTGAATGAGATTTTCGAAGAATTTTTGAAGAATTTTGGGATCAATGCTAAAAAAATTGGAACGTATCCAAAATACTTGGAACTTGAACATGAATTGCTGGCCAAAGAATTGTTTACCTTGTTGATTTCTGAAGAAGAATTCTCTGACAATAACGTCATTATCTTGGATGAACTAGATGCCGTCTTAAATAATTCGAAATCGAATGCGGACAAGCAGTTGGTATTTGACTTTTTCTTGTTAGCAAAGCCAAAGAAGGATGCTGATACCAGACTAGTCTTGGTTGGTATTGCTAATGCTTTGAACTTGATTGATAAAATTGCACCAAGATTGAAACATAATGGTTTAAAGACTTCCATGGTCCAATTTTTGCCATACACCACTGATAAAATTGTTGACATAGTCAAGCAAAAACTTTTATCATTATGCGAGAATGAAAAACAACTCAAGCAGTTGAAAAATCCAAATGACTTCCCAATAATAAACTTCTCTGCTTTACAACTTTGTGCTAAAAAAACTGCTTCAAATACTGGTGATTTGAGAAAAGTTTTTGACATTTTGTATCGTTCCATCGAAGCTGTTGAAACCAATACAAGAAAACAGTATTTGTCTAATCCCGAAAAGCAATTGCATGAATTTTATTGTTTGACACCAACAGATGCCCCTAAAGTCTCTATTTCCCACATTGCAAAAATTTGCTCCACCTCATTAAATGGTATTTCATGTGTCAGCCGTTTGAAAACAATCAATCTTTACCAATCCGTTATTCTAATTTGTCTTGCAAAAATCGAACAACAGAAGAATGAACAGTTATTGGTTCAGAAACACAAATCAATACTTCAAGACTCAAATACAAATTCCCCCCAACTTTTAGGATCATCATCAATAAAGACATTACCTGCAGCAACTATGAGAAGACCTTCTGCTTTAAGAGCTTCATCTTCAATCAAGACCACTATCAATATAACCGAATTGTTTACCTTCTACAAGAAAACTGCTAGAAAAGATAAAAATATTCCTTCGACGTTGACAAAGCCCGAAGTTACTGAAATTTTATCAACTCTTAATACCATTGGCCTAGTAAATGTCTTGAACAAAGGTAGTCATACCAATATCAATTCTCAAACTGTCATTAGCTGTTGTGGCGTTGGTTTGGGTGATTTAAATAAATTTACAGACTCTAAGTTTGAAATCTTAAAAAGCTTACTCAAAGTATAACATTAGCAATATATCCATCAGCTTTAAGATAATAATTTATTTAACGTGTTCATGGGACTACCATTTATGTTTTCTGTGAGTTTTTGGCGAAAAAAAAAATAGTTTAGGAGAGAATTTACAGGAAGGACTGACACGTTCACCGAACAGTTTTTTCGCAATAATTAATTATCATGAAACAAAATAATGTAAACTATCTTGTATTTATCTTTATAAAGTGTCATAAACCCCTTTTACTGGATATACTACTCCCATGGGGTGTGTGACGACTAGGTATTCCACGGATATGGTGAACCAGGACTCAAGCCCATAAGTCGCAAATGGTACCTAGGCACCCCTGTTGGCGGGTCTACTA
Source organism: Saccharomycopsis crataegensis (assembly GCF_037102585.1). Taxonomy (NCBI): domain Eukaryota; kingdom Fungi; phylum Ascomycota; class Saccharomycetes; order Ascoideales; family Saccharomycopsidaceae; genus Saccharomycopsis; species Saccharomycopsis crataegensis. The sequence goes on from NW_027043831.1 coordinate 443,178, forward strand.
TAAATAGTGGAAATGCGTATAATAGTGAATAGACTATTATTCGATTCTACACCTTTTCAGTCTAACAGCTAGCACAGGATGATGAACAGAGGGAATTATTACACAATACTACAGAGGAGCACATATAAAAGAACGATATATATTAGAGAAAAAAAAATGCAATTGATATAAATATACCCTATCATGCGGTGTGTCAATTAAATCACCAAATCTGTAAATCTTCATAATAGTCTACTCTACCTTTATGCTTTTCAATGTTAGCAGAAATACTTTTTCTTAAAGAATCACACAAGATACCTGGACCACAAGAAGTAATGGAAATAGACCCAGAGTCATGAGCAAACCAATCGCAAATTAATTCTTCAATATTTGGTCTGCCACAAATAACATCGAATCCATCTAATTGATCAACCAAAGGAGAGCCAGTAGAGTTAATAGCATAAGTTTCTGACTTTTCACTATCTGTTTTCTCATCTGATTTGTTATCCTCATCTGTACTAGAATTATTAGCCTCAGATAATTGTTTTTTAGCGACAAATTTCTCAGGATTTTCTCTGGTTAGATAAATGGATACCTGAACAGATGTTTCTTTTCTTAACAACTGCAATTCTGGAAGAAACCAACTGATTGAAGCCAAATCTCTAGCAGCCCAAATCATTCTAATATTCTTTTGACCTTCTGGATACTTTCTTGCAAGTCTGAGAGCTCCATCAAAAATACCAGGGATACCATTACCACCGGCGAAAAGGGCAATGTTATCATAGTGGTGGTTAGGAGCTGATGGACCATAAGGACCTTCAATACCTACTAAAATTGTGTTGTCAACTTGGTCAGGCTTTTTACTCACCATATCGTAAATCCTCTTAGTAGCACCTTTTTTGCATTTGATGTAAATATTAATTTCCCCATCTTTGAAATTGGAATCGGTCACAGTAAATGGATGTGATTGCCCAAATGTTTTAATAGTGAAGAAGTGAAGGTAAACATATTGCCCAGGTTCGGCATACCAACGGAATCCATGTGGTCTCTTCACGGTAACTTTGAAGGTATCTTCGGAAATCACCTTGATATTGGCCTTTTGGAGCCCAAAATTGAACAACCGGATAATTCTAACAAGTCTGTCAAAAACCCAAACAGCAATTGCGGCAAGGAAAAATTCTGTCCATCCAAAAGTATAAACATGACGGAGGGCACCAACCATAAAGATAACCAGAAGAACGATATGGGTAATCAAGAAAAATTCATAGGTATTTTTTCTGAACCAATTATAAGATTGAAACATTATAACACCAGCACTAGTAGCGGCAACAATACCCCAAACAACATATTCCTGTTTCATGTTGGCTGCATAGGTACCGGCTGCAAGGTATCTCCTTGCGTAGCCAGCGCCATGAATCAAAACATTGAGAGACATGATTCTGCCAGTCCACTTGTGGAATTGGATGAATGTTGAATGATTGAAACCAGTAAGATACATCATAATGTTATTTCTTCCACCAAAGAGGAAAAGCAAAGGCATATGGGCTGATGCAATAATACCCGCTCTATCAGAAATGAGTTTGTTCAAAGCAACACCAGTGCCATCAAGATGAACAGACATGAAAACAATGTATAAGATAAGATAACCGGAAACGATAATACTTTCAGCTCTGCTAGGAAGATATGATTCGAATATACCAAGGAATTTAAAGGTTTGACGATGCTTCTCAGAAAGCAAACTTGGAATCAACAAATACCGTTGTGCTTTCTTAAAAATAGGGTGTGTGAATTTTTTGACTAAACCTGTAGCAGTGAATAAATTAACAATTGCCGAAATAACCATGACACCAAACCAATAGTAAAGAATCCCGAGACCATAGCTACTAGCTCTATCTAAACCTTTAGCAGCGGTTACGATCTTCACAGACGCCTTTTGGAAAGCCTTTGAGCTGATGGTGACAGGATAATTGATGGTTCCATTCTTTGGGACTTCACTCTGGTTAACGGCATATTTGGTAGCATTTGCATAGATCTTTGCAGCCTTGTCATAAGTCATGTTCGCGCAAAGATTGGAAAACGTAGGCATAGCTTTTCTTATTTCATTTTCGCTAGTAGACATTTCGAATAAACAAATTGCAAGAGTTCCTGCATACGGAGTGTATTTACAACTAACAGTTCCCTTGGCGTTTGCTCCTGCAAATTTAAAAGATGATGCTGCAGTTTGGCAAATCTTTGTGATCATCAAATACGGGGATGCTCTGTGCAAATTTGTCTTTTGTGGAGTGCCTCCCCAGTAATTGTGACCAGTATTTTTGGATGTCAGACGCTTAACCAATAGCGAGTCTGTGTCATTTCCAACATTTAGCTCCAAGTTTGCTGGGTTGACATTAACTGCGGAAGACAAGGTCCAAAGGTTTATTAGAAGAAATATTATAGCGTATTTCATATTGGATTGGTGATAGGGAGATCAGGATCACGGACTTTCTTTGTTTTTTTCTCTCTATGTGTGAAAATCGGACGTGTTCCCCAATTGAAAAGAGACCTGGCAGCTAAAGATCCTTAATATAATCCTAATGTTAATATAAGTAAAAGTACTGATAAAATTGTAGCGATGCAGAAACAACGACAATATATAGATGAACAGATGGATTAGATAGTGAACCCGCATGAAAAAAAATTCGACGAACTAAAAAAAGCATGAAGAAAATTTGCACCCTGCGCGCAGATCCTGCAGGATACATATCAATTTTCCGCGGCAAGTAAGAAATAGGTTCTCTGACGGCTCGGACTAAAGCTACTGTTGCACAATGCAGAACACCGGCAAATGAGACAAGATGAAGTTTCAGGAATTTTTTTGATTCCTGAAAATGCAGTTTTCTTTAATAGGTCTGTATAGAGATGTGATTTTAAAAAGAGCAACTTGATCTGTGATTTTCATTTTTTATTTTTTTCTTTTTTACATTATTGTTTCTCACGTACTTCATTACTCGCCAAGATAAATTAGCTACACCCCCAGAGCCTTGTGTGTTACGGCCCCATCCTTTTTTTTTCTTAAGATTGACCTCACCATTCTTGAGGCAAGTATTATAAACAATCATAAAAATAGATACCAAGCATCGGCAAAATATGAATCACAAGGAATAAAGGAATTACGGAGTAGTTTCTTATTTTCTTGTATAGCAAAAAGTTGCTGTTCATTGGATGACCAATGATTGGTTCCAATCCGCCAAAAATTTTCAGGATTACAGTGACTAATAGTTGCATCCCGAAAGACTTGATACATTAAATTAATGTTCTACTATTGCATGTTCACACAGACATTTCCAAACTGAAACAAGCAGAAAAAAAAAATTGATCAAATTGATAAATAATATGGTGCGACAATATACTTTCAGTCAGAATCTGTTGCGGGATTTTTGTAATTCTCACATCACAAAGGTTTTAAGATTAAAGGTTTTCACAAATGAAATAAACAATCTCTTTAAATTACCAAAAAAAAAACAAACAAAAAAATGAATAAAAAAAAAAACAACCTATTGCACATGTTCTGAAATTAGTTCATTATGAATTTCAGTACTCCAAGGGGATATTCTTCTACCATTTTTTTTTCTTGTTAAGAAATTTCTTCCGAAATATCCTTTTTAGAGCCACAGGCAAATCATTTTCATTATGCATAGCAGCGTCAGCTTGCTTTTTAACATCAGTCAAGGCTGTCTTTAATGAATAAACACGAGTAATAAGATTCCTCGTAGGGTGTCTGTAACTGTCAATGCTCTCCACTCTTCGCAAACTATCAGTTTCAAGGATGGATTCATAAGTCGGCAAAAGATTCCGGGGCCCCAGATTTTCGCTGGCAAAATACTCCACAGGATCGAAATTATTCAAAGATACACTAGATTCCAGAGACAACAGAGATGTTTCAATCTCCACATCTGAAGGCAGTGAATAAACATTTTCATGCGCATGGCCATCTTTTTTTTCAACAATTTTAGTTTCAATAATCTTTTGTTCATACTCGATTGATCTGCTCAAAAAACTATATTTGAACTCGTTGACACCGACCAAAATTTTGCTTAATTCAACCAATTCTTCAACGTAATTGATAATTTCCTCTAGACCAGCGGTCGTGGCACACCAACTTAATAGCTTGTCTTTCAATAAATACTTATTTCCTTGCTTTCTGTGAAGTATATTGGACAAAACCGTGTCACTATCAACATCGTTGATATATTCTATTTGCCCACTGCTTGACTTATCTTCAAGAGTAACATCATATTTCTCTGATAAATGCGCTCTAATAATTTTAATCAACTTTCGTTGTGAATTTCTCGCACTAGGCAAATATTGGGGTAATGGGGTCTTGTTGATTAGTGCCTCCCTAATTGCCAACAATATATTGTTCACTGAGGCAACTGTTTGCCTTCTATATGGGTAGGCTATGGAGTTCAATTCTTCAATGACCTCAGAACCGTACTTAAGTCTTAGCAATACGATATTTTCCATTCTTGATGATATCTCATTTAAAATGAAAATCATTTCCTCAAATAGCTTTGATTTCTTCTTGAAATCACCTTTGAAACTCGGTTCTGTCTTGGCTGCTTTATTATAAGCCTCCGCCTTCAATAATCCTCTCTTGCAGTCTTCTGAAAGTTCAATAAATCTATCATAATCTGGCTTGGATATTGAAATCACAGATTTTTCTCCATCAAGGCCACTGGCATAAACCATTTGCATTTCAGCACAGCAATGACAGATATAAGAAAGTTCATTCATCAATTCCCGTTTTGCTTGGACCGGAAAGACACAGAGATTGGAAACCAACCCGATGAAACCTCCATATATGAAAGCCAAGCAACGCTTACCCCAATTAATCAAAATTGAGCCTCCGATGGCTGATGGGATCACCGTCGCAAGAATCACGACATACAACGAAACCAAACCGATAATAGCCCCTTTGACATATGGTGTACCCAAGAAGAAATAAAAACCGGGGATAGCACCAATAATGGTGATAGTGACCTCCACAACGACGTATCTTTGATGGCAACCAGCAACGTAAGATAAGTAGCCCCAAGAGGCCCCGAGAATAATTCCAGCGCCTCTCAAAAAGAAAACCCAGAAAGTATCACCAACAGAGGGCTCAACTACCAAAATACAAACAAAACCAATCCAGGCACCTCTGATATCCACATACCAGTGTCTTATTTCAGGAATGAACATAGGAAAGGAAGCAAGCATCAACGCCATAACACACTGCAACCCAAATGTAATGTGTGGGCGATATTTTGTCCCCAATTTCAACATGAAGAGGACAATCAATGATAACTGATAATCTAAATTCCAGCTTCTTATTTTTTTCTCATCATCCGAGGGTTGTAATGATGCCTTGAACAAGTTAATTTCCCGGTTTTCAACCAATGATAAAGATCTAGAACGGCCAGTGCGTGGTCTAGCATAGGAGCTGAGCAGAAACTGAGTTGAATTACCAGCCCTTCCACTTTGTAAGCTTTGAGACTCACTCATCTGTGCGGTGGTGGATTTATTCAACCAGTTGACAAACATTTCTCTGTTTGTTAAGAAGGAAATCCATATTTTTTTGCCAAATAGCCAGCCGGCTTGCATTCTCAGCTTTTTTGTGGCAACCAAAGATTCAAGGTTCAAATTGAGCTTCAAAGTTTCGGTCGAAAATTCTTTGAAATTCAATATGAACCAAGACAATAGAAATATGTCATCCTGTGGTAATAATAACAATCCATTTTCATCAGAATTAGCAAAAGATTCAATGGCGACTCTCCAAGTTTCATCGAACTCTGTGATGGCACGCGATAATTTCGCGTTTTGTTCTTTGAAATTCATGGTTTCAATGTTAACAGGCACCCCCTCAAGCAAAAAGCATGATTCATTACAATCCTTTGGATTAACATCATACGTGTAACAAATACCCAATTTCAAGTAATAAATAGATTCACTCAAAGATCGGTGAAGCTTGATGATGGGGGTTTTGATCTTCTCCAACATCTGCAACAACTGCTTATTGCCTGCTTCATCAATTGACTCATGTCCATCATCCAATACCGCGAATTCCAACTGACATCCATTGATGATTGCAAGGAGATACTTATTCATTTCTGCAAAAGTTTTCAAGAAAAACTTCAATTCACTCGGAGAAAGGTATGAGTAGGAGATTTCATAAGTACACTCCTTCAATACAGATTGACATTGCGAAAGTTTCTGTTTTAACAATTTTTGATTTGAAAGTAGCTGTTTCAATTGAACTGGGCCGCTTGTGTATGTACCACTCAAATTATCTTTGAAAGGTGACATGACAAAGTATTGAATTGATGAATCAAAAGTTGCGTGTAGCTGATTAAGAGCAGACAATGTAGTAGTGCCCAAATATGTTGAGCCAAATTCTGGAAAAATAAACAAATTACACACAATAGAAATAGCAATCCCCAAAAAGAATGGCACAAGATAGGCTTGAAAAACAGCCAACGCAGGTTTCAGTAGATCATCAAGTAACGCGAAATGGACAACCAAAAACAAGGGAAACATAATACCAAAGAAATGCGGATCGATAACTCTGATAAAGCCATGAAAAAAGAGCATAATGATTTCAAACATGGATAGCAATACCAAGCACTTTTGGAAAATATCAAAATGAGCACTGTTCAACTGTTCCTCATCTAGGTTTAAATTATCATCCCCTATGATCCTTTGAGCTAAGAATCTTCCAAAGATAGCCCAAGCCGCTCCAACAAGCAAACCTAAGGCGCAGAAAGATGCACTTTCTATCATGCTTCCAAATCTTTTACCTGGATGGACCATGATTGAGGCCAACGATAACATAGACGGTTGGTACCCTAGCCTGGATCTCATGCGAGGAATGAGGCACAATACAAAACATATTGTTGCGCAGACAACAGTCTTGGATATCCGCTGCCATAGTATTCTTTCAAATTTAATATATGCCATTCTACCGCAACATTAGATACATCGTGAACCATTAGCTATTGCAAATAACCTTGGTAGGGTGAAATGTGTGACACTTTTTTGCCTGAAGGCAGTGGGTATCATCATGATACGGCCAGTGTGTGTTTTGATCCACAAATACGGGTCTTTGTCCGCATCACATCCAAACATCATCCCAACACCAGGACATCGCAGGGCAAATATTCATTGGAAGATGAAAACAAGAATATTATGCCATTGACCCAATAAGTGTCGAACTTTACAGAAATATCACTCAATTACTGGATATTTGCTTTTCATTTGTGCGCTCTTTTTTGATGTCGTATTGAATATTGAAGCATTCGGGAACTGCGTTTGTCAAAAAAAAAAAAAAAGGCCTTGGAAAATTAGAGAAATTCCATCATTACCATCTCATCGCCTCTGGAACCTCAGATCACAAGAGCAATATGTAAGTTTAAAAGCCTCAATTGTTTAGCTCTGTCAACTTATATATTCGCCAGCTACTAACAACCAACCTAACCAGGTCTTGTATCAATAAGGTGCGTTTTTTTTTTTCTTTTGCTTAGTTTTTTCTTGTACAATGCTACCGATCATGGAGAGCGTTATAGAGTTCGGTTCGCTAACAAGATATAGTTATCAATTCTGGGAGTGAGATCTTTTTCTCCCCTTGAAAAAGAGGTTATTGAGTTTGGTCAACCATTGACGTTAATTGTTGGTCAAAATGGTACTGGTAAGACCACAATTATCGAGTGCTTGAAGTATGCCACCACTGGTGATCTACCTCCCAACAGCAAAGGTGGTGCCTTTGTTCACGATCCTAAAATCGACGAAAATAAGGAAGTAAAGGCCCAGATAAAGTTGGGATTTAAAAATAATGGTGGAAATCAAATGGTTGTCACGAGATCAATGCAATTGCTCATTAAGAGAACCACTTCCACTTTCAAGACTTTGGAAGGTCAACTTGTTATAATGAATCAAAATGAGAAAACTAGAATCAGCACTAAAGTATCAGAATTGGATGTGCAGGTACCAAATTATCTCGGGGTTTCTAAAGCTATCTTAGAGTATGTGATTTTTTGCCATCAAGAGGATAGCTTATGGCCATTGAGTGAGCCTTCCATTTTGAAGAAAAGATTTGATGAGATATTTGAAGCATTAAAGTTTACTAGAGCCCTTGATAATATCAAAAATATTAGAAAAGGGTTAGTGAATGAAATTAAGCTATTAGAGCAAAGTGTGCAACATTTGCAGTCGGACAAAGATAAGGCCACCAAAGCAGAGAGTAAAAAAGAGGAGTTGCAATCACAGATTGATGATTTCAAGCAAGAAGTGGAAAAGCTATCGGAAGATATCGATGATATTAACAGCAAAATAGCACGACTTTTTAAATCCAACCAGGAATTTCAAGCAGTAGTGGCCAAACTTGATAATTTGGAATTTTCTAGACAATCTTATAATAACCAAATCAAAAGATTAGAAGATCATATCGAATTTCTTCATGACTCTGATGAAATATTGGTTGAAAGGTCATCGAATTTTCAAAAAGAAATCCAAAAGTACGAATCTGAGATCCAGCGGACCGAAAAGGAAAATAGCAAGGTTTTTAAACAATTGGACCAGGCTAGAGAATCTTATGGAGATACAATCAGGGAAGAAGGGGAATTGAAAGGTCTTGAAAAAATTTACGAGAAAAATATAAAATCTCGAAATGAATTAATACAAAAGAATGTTAAAATGGTGGACATACCTCCCACCGACAATATTACAGATGATGTTGTAAAAAAGTTCTCTAGGACTATCGAGAAGCTTAAAAAAATGAAGGATCATGAAGTGGAGGAATGTACTTATGACTACGAAAATAAGGTCAAGGAATTCGAGAAAAAAATACAGAAAATTACCAATTCCATTTCCAATGAAGTGAATTTGAAGAAATATAACTCAGAAGATATCGAGAAAATTGAAGAAGAAAACCATGGTATCACAAAGAAAATCAACAATATTCAATTTGATGAAGCAAGTACCGAATATGAGAAGACATTACTCGAAAATATGGAGGCGAAACTAAAAAAATTGAAAACCGATAATTCGGTGGAGTCAGTTGTTTCTAAAATCAAGGAAAATGAATCTACTTTATCAAAGCTTGAAGCAGAAATTGATGATATCAACAAACAACTTACTCTTAGTAGTAAGCGTGCTGATATATATGCAAAGATATCATTGATGAAAGAAGATCAAAAATACAAAGAAAAGGCCTTGGAGTCTTTGTTGAAGAAACATGGAGAAAGTTTCCAGAAAATTTGTGGAGCAGACCTTGAAGTTAGGAGTTGTAACAAATTATTAAGTGAAACTTTGGAGGCTCAAGAGGGAACATTGAAAGACTTGAATAAAAAGAAAGAGTTGATTGACAAAAATTTTAATGAAGTGGAATCCACATTGAAGTACAAAACAGATTCCTTGGCTTCTAAGAAAGCTAAGTTGATAAGCTCTGAAAGGATAGTAAAACAGAAACTTCCTGAAGACGTCAATATTAGTGAGTATGAAGAATATTTGAAAGACTTGGAAGTTGAATATAAGGAGTTGATGGAAGACATTGGGATAGCCAAATCATCTAAAGACCTCAATGTTAAAGCTATTGATGTTGCTAAGACAAAACATTTCTGTATGATGTGTGCACGTAACTTTACTGTGGATGAGTTGAAATCTTTTGTTGAAAGGGTCACCGGTATGATATCCAAGCTTGAGGATGGCAATGACTCTGAGTTGATAAAATTAGAACAAGAAATTTCTCAAGCAAGAGCCATTTCAAACGATGTTGTCAATTATAGAGACTTGAATGTTGAGATTCCAAAACTTGAAAACGAATTACGGGATCTCCGTACGCAGCTCGAGTCAATCACTAAGGAAAGAGAAACTACCAATAATGATGTTCAGTCGAACAGAAAGATATTATTGGAGATGGAATCGCTTCAACAACCAATGAATGACATTACCAGGATGTCTAAGGATCTTGAAAATGTCAAACTTCAACTAAATGCTAAAAAACAAGAGTTGAATGAATTTGGGAACTTGGGTAATGAAGAATTATCGATGATGGGCAATGACGAGCTCCAAGCATTACAATTTAATAAGAATAGTGAATTCAAAAAGTATAGATTAATGAATAAGAACTTAACAGAAGAGAAAGAACTCCTGTTAAAGGAGATGAACAATATTGAAAATCAAATCAAGGATAAAAGATTGTTCATTATTAACTTGGAAAAATCACTTATTGAGAAAGAAAACTTGACCAAGACTTTGGACTCCAATAATAGAAAAGTCAAGGAGCTTGAGAATACGATTAAGAAAATTGGTGAAAGATTACTGGAATTAGAATCCTTTGAAGTCACAACGCGTGGAGAATATGATTCTTTTAAAGCTAAAGCTATGGAGCTTCTTGAAAGACTCAATGTGGAATTAGCGGAACTTACTAATGTATTTGATCAATTAGGGAATTTTAATAGTGCAATCTCCAAATATGCAGGTGAAGACAAGTCTCGATTAGAGAAGGTTCAAAAGAAGGTCCAAGAGATAGATTTGGAGGTCAGCAAGCTTGAAGCATCTATCAATGAGAAAAACAGCATTATCAGTGATTTACGGGATAAGATTGCCAATCAAGACCGAGTGGAAAAGAATATTCAGGATAATCTCCAACTTCGTGATTTGAATAGCAAATTGAGCACTTTAGAAATAGAGATTGAAGAATTGAAAGATCAAAACGCGGAAGCTAAAAAGCAAGAATATGAAACAAAGTCAAAAGAACTACAAAAACAACTTGCCAAAATCCAAAGTCAATACGGTGGAAAATTAGGGGAAATTAGACAAATGGAAAACCAAGTACAATCAATTGCCCGTGAATTAAAGGAAGATTATGAAGGAATTAGTGAAAGCTATCATAAGGAATGGGTTACTTTACAAACGAAAACTTTGATTGACGACGATTTGATGAAATATGGTAAGGCTTTAGACTCCGGGATTATGAAATACCATAGTATGAAGATGGAAGAGATTAATAAATTGATTGATGAATTATGGCATGAGACTTATAGGGGAACAGATGTTGATACGATTCAAATACGAAGCGATGTGAATTTGCAATCCAAAGGAAATAGATCTTATAATTACCGGGTGATCATGAAAAAGGGAGAAGTGGAGCTTGACATGAGAGGACGGTGTTCTGCAGGGCAAAAAGTATTGGCGTCGATCATTATCAGATTAGCGTTAGCAGAATGTTTTGGAATTAATTGTGGGATGATCGCCTTGGATGAGCCAACTACAAATTTGGACGTGGAAAACAGTGAAGGGTTGGCGCAGTCTTTATCACGGATTATTGAAATGAGACAAAGACAGAAGAATTTCCAATTGATTGTGATTACCCACGATGAGAAATTTTTGAACCATATGAATGCTTCTAAGTATACCGACCATTTCTTTAGAGTAGTGAGAAATGAGCAGCAGACATCACAAATCGAACGGGTGGATATCACTCGAATTGCAGAGGAATAAATGTGAGGGAAATAGTGTAAATCAGTCATCGGTGCTATATAATTGTAATGTTAAAATAGTATTATTGTTTCTAAATTACAGTATAAATTGTAATATTTTTAAACCGTAACTGGCAGAACAATCTGACCGGTCAGATTGTTTAAAGAGATACCTAGGGAGAAAAAAAAAAAATTGACCCAAAAATTTGGGTTCCCAAGTTTTCCCAAAATGGAGTGTGACTTTTCCGTGGATTACATATCACGTGCAGTATTGATGCCATGAAAAAAAAAATAAAAAAAAATAAAAAAAATCTCTGCACTCCCTGTATAATAACTCTTTCGGTTTTTAGATAATTGCATTTCCTTTCTGTTAATTTTTGTTATGTTTAGATAGAAAGGAGGACTATATTTTCCATACATTTGAATATTTAAATAGAGACTGCCCAGATTATTGTAATTTTTTTTTTTCAAGGTGAGCTTAGATATTTATGCTGGGAAAATGTCATCTACTATATATGGGACTTCTATAATAAGCGATGATGAGCCAGTTTCATGGTTCGAGGAGTCAGCATTCCAGGAAACAGATGCGAAGGATACAAATGCTATGATTAATAAAGTGATGATCTTGTGTCTCGCTGGAGCGGTATGGTATTACTTTCAACAAAGAAGGTATCTACAATGTTTGATGAGTGAGAAATATCTGAAGACGCAGCAGGACCAAACAATTCCTTTGGAATTTTATAACAAAGACGTTAAGTTTTGCTCTAGTAATCGTACTTTTCATACTATTAGGCCCCTGAGGATTCGAAAAGCGTTTTCGGGGATGATCAATAGGGTTTCATCTTCAACGTACCTGTTTCCAAAGATCGATTTCAACGATGATCCTGAAAAGATTTTATCAACCATTGGACTGAAATTGTATGAGACGTCATTTGGATCACAAAAATTAAAGACTGAACTCGACCATTGCGCCATTGACCAAACGGCAAGAAAACTTTGGGAGGTGATACGTCCGGAGAACAAGTATGAAAACTTGGTGAATTTCAAACAGTACTTACTATCGTATGAGAAAGAGTTTGAAGAAGTGGAACAAAAGAAGGTGTGTCAATTGACTCAGTTATTGCATTTCCAAAAGCCCAGGGGTTTGAAGGATTTACAGCGGCAATTCTGGGATATCACCAACATGCATTATTTGGTATTTGTTCCGGCCCATGTTTGTGTGGATATGCTATTTATTTGTGCTTGGAGAGAAATGGGATGGCTAGAGGAGAAAATACGGTATACTGCTAGAGAGAATGATGATGCAGATATCATTCATTTGATTTATCTGTTAGATTGTTTTGAATTCGATAGACCACGGGAGTTTTCTGAGATGATTGAACTGGAAAAGGAGGAAAGTGAAGAACAAAAATGTATAAATGACATTGAAACGACTTGGGGAACATTACTCCAAGATCTGAGTGATTATGATGATGGTTTGGAAATTGTTCACACGATTTCATGTGACCTGGAAGAGAATCTTGTACCCTCAATGAGTATAGTATCGGAGATGGAGCAGGTTGAATAGATGGTTTTATATCTCTAAATTGCTTGTAAATTTAACTTTTGAATGACTAATGTCACATTATGAAAATAAGCGTAAAGTTCGACAATCCGTCACATATTAGGGAAGTGAGCTACACTCAAAAAGCATGGGGAAAGAGACATCAAGGGTCCGAAATAATCAGTATAATTAACTTTAAAAAAGTCAATTTTCCGGATCTGAGACAAATCGAATTATTATTGTCGAAGAGAAAAGAATGTTTTTTTATATTGGACAGAACCTTATAGCATCAAACTTTGCAGATGCTACCTACATCTATTACTATTCCCGAAAAGGGTGCATTAGATATTTGAAGCCCTATTATAATTTTTGGTTATCCTGATATTTATTGTCAGCAATATTCCTTTGAACCACCGGTTATTTTACAGGTGATAGCTTACCCCTCAAGAAATAGATAATAGGGATGATCTTTTGTTATTTATCATAGAGAGATGCTTCCTCCCAACGTCTTTTTTTCCGGTGCTGGCAGAAAAAATTTCACTTCAAAAAAAAAAAAACCGGAAGTGCGAACAACAACAAGAAGAACAATAAGAAAAAGAAGACAGAACAATGTGAGGCCAGATGGGGGAGATACAATATACAATAGATCAGGAAAAACACCAAAACAACAGTGAACCCCCTAAGGCTCATGCTATTCTCTTCTGCCCCTATACTTTGTCTAGTTTACGTCGAGACTGACTAGACCGCCCAGCTTATGATTTCCATCGTTTCAAAACCTCGCACTAAACTGACCGGGTGGCGGGGGCAAATCATGGAAAACCGAGGGCATTTTCCGGGGAGAAAAACCACCACATGCACGTGAATTGTCTCGTGATCAGAGGAGAAAAATCACAAAAACAGAGAGAAATCATCAATCACAAAGGGCTCTAGTGAATTACTTCATTAGAAAGAAAGGGACGCAAGCAAGAAGAGCGGATCAAGTAAAAATGGTGGAATATACATTCGAAGACCTCAAGAAACAGAATATTGATATCTATGCGGCAATAGGTACCAACAACCTTGCTAGTGATGCCCAGATCAGAAAGTGTTACAGACTACAAGCGTTGAAGTATCATCCAGATAAGAATCCGTCTGCCAGCGCTCTTCAGAATTTCCACAGGATCACAGATTACTACAAATTTTTAACAAACAATAAAGAGCAAAGGGCAAAATATGATGAATGGCTAGCTCACAAGGACAAAGTAAGGTCCACCGATTATGAGGACCAGAAGCGCCGAGAGCTAGAGTTGCTTGAAAAACGCTGGATGGAAGAGGAACGACATGAGAAGCAAAATAAGCAGTTGATTGAGAGATTGAGGGATGAGGGAATGAGACAAAGGTTGATTATGGAAGAAGAAAGGTTTTATAAGAGCCATCACGCCAGCGAAATCCAAGATGTATTGATCACTGATGACCTACGAACCGTAGAAGTGAAGTGGAAATTGAAAGAATCGATCAAGGACATGTTTAACGAAGCAGTGTTGACACATCTAATGGAAGTTTTTGGTCCTGTAAAACTGTGCCAGATCATCAAGGGTGATGAAAAATACGGATATGGATCGGTCATATTCGACTCAGTTATATCAGTAATGAAAATCAGTGAATTGGGTGATCTTGAAAAAAGAGGTTTACGAGTGTGGGAAAATAGCGGATATCGTACTCTTGGAAAGCTCATTAAAAGTGTTCGATGGAAGTATCAGGATGGAAATAATAGTGACTTGAGGCCTAGTGATGCGATCCTTAAAAAAATCATGGAAAAGCGACGGATCGATTATCAGGATACCACGGCAATTAGGGGGTTAGAGTTTGGTGACTACAAAGAGATAACATTGATGAGGTTGAGCAATGTTTTATAACCTTTTCAATATACTTGCTAATAGAACAAGCCTTGGGTTTGTATATAAGATACACCGATGTTTGTTTTCGTTTTGCCTATAGCAGTGACCGGGAGGCCCACCCCGGAACTCGAGGGGCCTGCTGCACCACTGCGCAATTTAACACACCGACACGCATTACATCGCATCGCCTAACGCATTATATATTTTTTCCCGATTGGGGCGACACGAATCTGTCTGCCCATTTTCGAATAAAAAGTCGCCGGATCCTGACGCTACGATATTTTTTTGTTCATATCATTTATATATTGTTATCGAAAGTTGTCACTATCACTCGTTCATTCTTTTACCAACTAGCAAAACAACTCCGTTTAGTTTGAATCCACTCTCTATTCATCTAAATACTTTATCCAACTCTATTACACTCTCTTTCTGATATCAGCCAGATCTTAATACCAAACAAAATACTTATATATACTATCAAAAAATGTTGTTCAACAAAGCCATCCTCTTGTCTGCCTTGTCTGCCTTGGCCTCTGCTATGCCTTCTGCCCACCATCAACACAAGCGTTCCGACTCCTCTTCCTCCCTCGCTAAGGGTATTGCTTACACTCCTTACACTGCCGCAGGTGAATGTAAAACCACTTCTGAAGTCGCCGAAGATTTGAAGACCATCGCCGACTACGATATCATCAGATTGTACGGTACCGACTGTAACCAAGTCTCTAACGTTCTTGCCGGTAAGGCTGACTCCCAAAAGCTTTTCTTGGAAGTTTACGACCCATCCAGCATCGCCGCTGAAGTTTCTGTCATGAAGAGCGCCATCGAATCTTCTGGTTCCTGGGACGATGTCCACACCGTTTCCATCGGTAACGAATTGGTTAACAGTGGTTTGGCCACCGTCAGTCAAATTGCCGAGTACGTCGCCACCGGTAAGACTGCCTTGACTGCTGCTGGTTACACCGGTCCAGTTGTCAGTGTCGACACCTTCATTGCCGTCATCAACAACCCAGGTTTGTGTGCTCACTCCGACTACATTGCCGTCAACGCCCACGCCTACTTCGATGGTGGTTACACCGCTGAAGATGCCGGTGTCTGGCTCTTGAACCAAATCCAAAGAGTCTGGGAAGCTTGTGAAGCCGAAACTGGTGAAACTAAGGATGTCTTCATCTCCGAATCCGGTTGGCCATCTGCCGGTGACACCAACTCCAAGGCTGTCCCATCTGTTGCCAACCAAAAGGCTGCCATCTCTTCTATTGTTGAAAACTGTGGTAATGACACTATTGTCTTCTCTGCTTTCAACGACTTGTGGAAGGCTGACGGTAGTTACAATGTTGAAAAGCACTGGGGTATCTACTCTAGCTGAGCAGTATGATTAGTTATTTTCGGGTGATATTTTTTCTTCTTTTCTAATTTTCTGGTTTTTCTATTCGTTTTTTTTTTTTTCCTTGTTGGGCTCATCTAATATTCTACTATTTGAGTCATGGTTATTATTCTCTTCAAATGAAAATAATAATCATGCAACTAACTACTATTATTTCAGGTTCTTATCATTGGCTCTTTAATTACCAATTTACTTTATTCTATATAATACCTAAATTCAAATATTGTTTATCCTTTTAATTACTTGGTTGTAAACATTGACATTATCGTTATTGATTTCATGGCTGTTTATCTATTTGCTTGCTTGTTTTAGTTTTCCTATTTATGAAAAGTCGAAGCTTGTTTACATCTGTTTATCTATTTGCTTGCTTGTTTTTTGTTTTCCTATTTATCAAACGTCGAAGCTTGTTTACATCTGTTTGTTTATTGTTTTTTTCAGTTGTTGTTATTTTCGGTTATTTATTGTTATTGTATCCACAAACGATGCCTGTACAGTAAACATCCTAGAAGTTTGCACACATTTCATGCACATGCTGTCACCCCATTTTGCCTCCAGTATCCAATTGTCAGTGAGCGCTTAGACAATCGCCCAATGAACAACAATAGCTGATCTGTTATACTTATTCTCTCACCTTCAATACCCTTTGGAAGTGGAAGTGTATCCTTATCAATCACAACCGCGGTTTTGGTATAATCCAAATTTCCCCTAAGCGCACCATTTATTTTCCCAATCTCAAAACTTTTACCCGGTGCGAAGAGGTTGTGAAAATTAGTAAAAAATTTTTTCTTTGGTGATAAATGTTATAGACAAGCGCGCTATATTGCAATAAAACTATTAGATATCATCGGCCATGGGCGAAAAAAGAAAAAGTTCACAAAGCTCTACTGAACTCCGAGTCAGCTCGTACTCTCAAGACCCATCACTTGCTGTGGCCAGTTTTTTCAATGGGTTTAGTGCATCAAACGATTCCAAATTCAACCTATATAAGCACAAGCATAATAATAATTATCTCTTACACGGTGAGAATCAAACTTTAGCATACGATGGGAAAACCGATGCCGACGACGATTTCAACAAGTACTACATTGCAGTGTATGATTCCGTCAACAAGAGTGTGGACATTTACAACTCACCAGTGATTGATTCAAAAGTGGTTTCCAAAAAGAAGATGATGTACCGTGGTCCAAAGGTTAGATCCAAGGATGCTCTCAATGTCACAAAACGTAATGCTTTGGGTCAAGAGTTCGGGACTAAGAAGGCCAAGAAATCCATCAATAGTTTATCACAGAATCGTATCGAAGCTGATAAATTGGCTCATGATGAATCCAGCATTGTGGAAAACATTAAGCAATCGACCGAATTATTGCCAACCATCAATGAAATGAATGACGCTGTCACTAACGACAGACCTACTCCAGCTTGTAATGTTGATGCCACTAATGTGGAAGACATTTACTCGATCAACAGTATAATACCAAAGAAGGAATGGAATATGATTCGTATCGATTCTTTGTTGAAGGAAGCAGACACCAAGAAGAAGTTGGAATTCTTCCCATACGCCAAGTCAGAATACATCAAATCTCGTGTTGGTTCCACCAAGCTGTCTTCGAAATTGAAGCTTCTTTATTACGCCTCATTGCTCATTGGGGTTTACGAAACCCGTAAATCATGCCACAACAAACTTGCCATGTTGGAAAAACTCAATTCTCCACCAGAAGTGCTTGTTGATGGTATTTTGGATCGTTTCACCACTTTGAAATCTTCTGGATTCGGAAAATCAAAAGAAAGAGGTTTCACCATCGATCCGTATCATGAAGATAAATTACTTTGTTACCTTCTCGCCACCGTCATGCACATTGACAACTTTTTGGTGCTTGTTCCTCCTTTGGCCCAAGAATTGTCCATGAAACCATCCAGATTGGTTGGTTTGTTCAGAGCTTTGGGGGCAACCGTCAAGGGAGCTACCGTGTCACAAGCCGAAGCGTTCAATATTCCAAGAGCCGCTGCTTCCAACCACAAGGTTGCCACTTTGAAGGTCCCATTCAAGGAACCACAAATGGTTAGAAGAGGTAGAAGAGCTTGAATGAAAGAATAGGAGGGAAGTTTTGTAATTTAGTCGCATTGTTTTTTTTTTTTTTTGTTCCGCATTTTTTTTATATTTTTTTTTTTTTTGCCGTTTTTAATTAGAATATAAATGCTCTGCTACTGTGTGGTGTTTTTCTTTCATTTTATGTAAAAGATTTTATACATATTGTTGTAACCCTTTTTATTCCAAGTACTCATATAAAATTTCAAAATTTATATCTTCCAGCTGCATGTTGAGGCAATATCGGCGTGATTGATGCGGGATGTCAGCGATTTTCTTCAAATTACGAAAACAGTCTGTTTACTTTTGAAGTGCTCATCCCCAGATTGACATTAACTGACGCCATGGCATCCGAAGAAAAGTATGTAATGTCTGAGACAAGGTGAGATAAGATCCTCAACAGAATGAGAATCTCTTCTACTTATTTGGCTTCAAGGTTTATGAACGAATGCCTTACTAAACATTATTTAGCAAAGATTTACAAGAGGCACTTAATGTGCTATATGAGTGTGAAACTGAAACAATACACCTTGAGAGACAGTTGGAAGTGCAACGACTCAAAAAAATTTCCAAGATCTATGAGAGGCGTCGGCAATGTGTTATGAATATTGATAAATTTTGGTACGTTGTGCTCAGTCAGCATGAAGATTTTGCGGAATATATCAAGCCGGTAGAGTACGGGTATTTTGAATACTTGAAGGATTTGTACGTGACTTGGGAAGTCGCAGAGATGGATTCTGGAAAAGAACAAAAGCAGCAAGAAGGAGAAGATCACAAGAAGAAGATTGAAAACCCTGGAAATTTCAGCGTGACGTTCGTGTTTGATAATGAAGGGAATGTAAATACCGTTGAATCCCAAACCATCACCAAGAAATTCTGGAGCATTCCCAATGAACAAGAAAATAGTAAGGATCTGAATGAAGTGGACGCATTTGATCAAGAAACCAGACTCGTTTCTGAGAAAGTTGATGTCAAGTGGCCGAAAGAATTGCTCACTGCTTCTGATTTGGAGAAACGGAAATCGTTCTTCAGTTTATTTGAATGGACCGGGAAAGAAAAAGACGATTTCAACAAGAGTAAAACTAAAGTGAAAGGAGAAGAAGTAGTCGATGATTTTGACGATCATGAATTTAAAAAGAAAACTCGAGGAACATTGTTGGAAGTGGAAGATTTGATCAATTTGTTTGTGGAAGATATCTTCCCTAATGCCGTGAAGTATTATGCAGCAACACAAAACGATTCATTACAAGAGGAGTTGGAGGATGATGAGGAAAGCGAACCAGAATTGGAAATCGATGATGATGAAGAAGAGGAGGACGAAGAAGAAGAAGAAGATTATGATGATGAAGAAGGTAACAATAAAAAGAGAAGAAAGATATAAGTGTAATTTTGCCAAACTCTTTGCAGTATCAAACTTTTGACAGGCAGAGCACTACTTGCTGTTATTGCTATTGATATCTTTATAAAGTAGCTTAATGTTCTCTGATTGGATCTAATTTTTTTTTTTTTTTTCTTTTTTTATATATTCCGTCACAATATGCTTGTAGATAGTTCTGGACTACCCCCAAGCTCAAAGCCACCGAATGGTTATTTGTTTTGTTATATTAAGCTGGAGCCGAAGTAGCTCAAACGACACATTTAAGAATAATTTCAATAGATACTTTCCAGCGGGAATCATACCCCTTTGGAATAAATAGTTCTGTGATAGCAGCCACCATTAGAGGAGAATATAACCCCATTTTGTACGGTAAAGAATTTTTATATTCTAAAATTACCTCGGAGACGCTGAATGTTCCATTGCAGAAAATTTATTAGTTTTTCCAATATAGACTTTGAATCAATACACAAAATAAGATCGTTAATAAGGATAAATGTCTATGTTATCTCTCGTAGCCTTTCAAGAAAGATACTCAAAAAGTTGAAAGTTTTAACGAGTCCTTTTACTTGCAAAAAGCATATTATCACATTAATGGCGAGAAAAAGAAAGCCAGCTCAAGCAGAAAACGACAGAAGCGACACTGAAGCTACAAGAAATTTCAGAAGAAAAGAAAAAAAAAAAAAAAAAAGTACAGTAGGTCTATTTTCTCATTTTCATTTCAAGCCGTTTATTCCCAGCACAGCTGGCTTTATGAGGAAGTGTGCTTCTGATTTATCACCCGTCCCTGAACCAGCTCACTCTCTGTTGATCCTGCCCCCTGTAGATTCCACACTTCAATACGTGAGCCTGAAGTAACTAGGTACCCGCCTGCTACTGTAATCGACAATAAAGAACATAAAGTTTTACACCCTACAATAAAGGAGACAACTGGAAAGATTAGTCGATGGTTCCTAACTACCATAGGAGGGAAAGCTTCCCCACCCACCTGCAATCAAGATCGGTACGCTTAATAAAGTCATTACCCGCAAACCAATCCTTTTTCTGTGCTTGGTCCTGGGCCTATAAAAGCTGTTTTCAAACCCTACACTTGATTCAATTCCACCAGTAACAGGCAAGAACTGTTTAAAATCACCAGCAAATATATCAATAGTGTCTCTATATATGTGTGACTAATTCTATCAAAAGCCTTTTCCATATCCACTATTAGTATCAGTCTTTGTGTTCAATATGTTGCTCATTTCATTTGCATTGACAGGATAAGTTGATGCATCTTGGAATCCAGCAAACAGAAATGTACAATTGATTTTGGTAACAAATGATGATTAAACTTTAATAATATCCATACATAATTTCAAATCTTCTCCCGTTTTGTTGTTATTGTTGGAAGAAATTTCTTTACATACATGGGGGAAGTTTCTGTGAAGATTTCATCGAAGAAAGAGAGGCACTGGAAGGCTTGTGTTGTGATCTTCCATCTTCCTTGAAGAAAAGATCATAAAGGTTTCTGGTGGGGATTGGTTTGGTGGGCTCTTCTTTCTTTCAATAGAAATCCTTCCAAGTCTTGTTTATGGGGTATATAGAATACACCACTTGGCTTGACTTCACTGCAACAGTGTTCCTTTTTTTATTCTTTAACAGAGAAGTCAATGAACAAAAATATTGAAAACATTATTGTTGACGAACTGTATTGATTATGAATGATCATTTGTTGTTGAACCGTCGTGCTAACCTCACCAACATCAACATTATTATTGATGATATCTAAAATTAACTGAAATTGAACAATAAAATAATGCTAAAATTGAACAATATAATAATGCTAAAATTAAATAAATTATTAAGATCAACTGGTGTATTTGGGTTCACATCTCAATTTCCCATTGAATGAAAACCCCAGCCTTTATAAAAGATCAGAGATAGCGAATCATGTTTTCCTAGCCTCGCGCATGTTTCTATAAAACTGACACTCATGCTCACCGAGGGTTTCCTAAATAATATAAAAAGGCCAGTACCTATCGGCAATTTATCAATTTATCATGCCAATTTTAATTGTTTGTTTGTTGCTTATTCACAAAGGTGTTTGCCATTCCGTATAATTTTAAAGTACGGATGGATGGTCCATGGCTCGGTGTTTTTGCGCTCGCTGCCAATAAATTATTTCTTGTAATGTAAGTTGGCTCTCATTTTAATATATATGAGATGTTATATTACAATTCATACATTCGTAGTTGTATGAATAAAATAAAAATAAAATGTGGATTAGGTATGAAAATATGCTGGAAAGTTATTGCGTGAAGATTTAAAACCAAAAACAAGAAAATAAAACAATTCCAAAAAGTTCGTACTTATTAATATAGTAGTCCGACCTTCTCAGGAGCATTCTAGACAGTGCTAGAACGATAGTTTTCGAGAAAGTAATAGAAACTAGTAATAATAAGAAAGTATTGATAATACCTTTAACCATAGATTATGCTGACATCCCTTCCCTTAGAATCAATCAAGCTTTGGGTGCTGTTTCAAATAAGCATTCACTAGTTGCGCAGCAGTTCTTTTCAAAATCACTAAAGCGGACCCATTCAGTGGATTGGTCAACGAGGGTTGGCTAATAAAAAGTGGCCCTTTGTCTTTTTCTGATGATTCAAAATTTCAATGATGCCTGCCACTTCAATCGCGTCCTTATAGGCTCCAAAGGTTGGTGCTTCTGTTATTGGGAGGGCGGTGAGCAAGGCTTCAGTGGCATTATTCTTTCGTCTCAATTGGCAAATGTGGGAAAACAAATTGCACTTTGCACTTTTTTTTTTCTTTTGTAGAACATGGTGGGAGTTCTAATTCATAATTAATGGCACTGATCTTTTGGTGAATGGTAAAAGGTCCGACAAATTTTGTTTTCAAATGATCTTTTAAGTTTCTTGTTGTGTGTATAGTATCACCAAATGATAGGAGAAGAACTTCAGCATCAATAAATACAATGTCACCAGCTTCAAATTCGACGTTCTTGTGTTTGAAATTGTAACTTTATTCTTCAAAACTCTGGTTCATAGCAGCGTTTGCTACATTCCTCATTCTGTCTGTATACTCGGTGATATCATCAGAATCGATCGAATATGTTATGAAATTATGATAAAAGATAAATGAGCAACTAATGGTTGAATCAAGCTCAACATCTTGGGATTAGTGAAAGCTTGGAATTTTGGCCTGAAATAAAAAGGATAACGTGCGGCACCTTCGCCCTAGACCTTTTCCTTCCCCGAGTCAAGTTTGTAACTAATGGAAAGTGGAGAACTTGGAGGAAAACCGTGGTCGACTTGATAAGCATTCAAACCTCCTGGATTGGTTTTTTGGTGTACTGTTCAATGTGAATACAGTAAATGGAAGAAGTGAAACCCAATCATTATTGTCGGAAACAAACATTCTCAAATAATCTTCCAAAGTTCTAATCGCCCTTTGGGCTTTTCCATTGGATTTATGATGAGCAGTGATTGATAATTGTTGCTTGATGTTGAAATTCTCTAATAATTCGGTAACAAGTGAACTGGCAAAAGCAGCTCTAGAAAATTCTAATATCAATAACGGTCCCAAGGCTCGATGGTCCAAAAAAAAATTTCATCATCGATAAAAATACTCTTAAGGTTGGTCCAGTCCCCGCTGGATAGATACAATTTCACAAGTTTTCAAAATAATTAGCAATAGAACCATCCTTTAAAATTAACATACCCTTCAAAAAAAAAATAAAAAAAAAAAAAAAATAAATAATAATAATAGCAAACAAACAAACAAAATAATAATAATAATAATAATAATAATAATAATAATAATAATAATAATAATAATAATAATAATAATAATAATAATAATAATAATAATAATAATAATAATAATAATAATAATAATAATAATAATAATAAATAACTAAACAAGATAAATAACTAGGAAAATGAATATATATATTATCAAACTTTCTAACACATGCTTGATCTTCTTGTATAATACTAAAACCCCTGGCCATCATCATCGACCACAAACCTTCTAATCTCTCTGTCTTCGGACTCGGAACGATCATGATACCCTTGTTCCTCTTCATTATCTAAATAGCCCTCATACACCCGATGATACCGATTTCTATCATTGCTGCCATGATGACGCATTCGATCATTACTTTCTTGGATTAGATCAACCACCATTAACACCAACCCCACCCCACCTCTCACGATCTTCTCCCCAAGCCTCATCATGTCTCTTCTGATCAATGCTATCATTGAAATGTCTTTATGCACTTGTAAATACAAGTACCCTTCTTCTTCTTCTTCTTCTCCGTCTTCACCGCCATCACCTAACCTGATTTGATTATGAAACGTTCCTAGATAAACGTACTTGATCGTCATGTAGCCAATAATCACCATCCCGGACAATATAATAACCACGAATACCAATAAACGACCACCACGTAATCCAATATGGATATCGTCGAATTGGCGTTGTTTCCCAGGACACGCCGTGGTCACCGATCTATCTAGACCCAACCCCAGCTTCGAATCACATTGGGTAATAGACGCCTTACGGTACCCGCTCGGCAATTGGTATTCGACAATATCGCTCATTTCTCCACAGAAAACAGAGTACTGCTGCTCAATCACCGATCGCAATTCATCAATGATTTGACATTGCCCATGCTTGTTGGTGAAGTAATTGATATCACATTCGAAATCGATCTCGACACAAGTACAATAACCAGCGATTTTCCCATCTTCATCTTTAGGAACCGCGTCCCCAATATGGCATACCGAGTCGGGTTTTTTCCGGTAATAAATCATCTCTTTCCCAAATAAACATTTTCTATGCTTGTGACCTTCAGGATGGTACGGGGTCCAGGTTTCGAAATCACTCAGACCAATATACGGATCGAACTTGCAGTTCCTGTTCAATAACTTCGCGAAATCAACGGGGTAAATCATGGTATGATCAGTATTGAATATCAAAATTTTTTTAGAAGTATCGGTGTGTACCGTGGCAATTGACGAGATTTCAATAGGAATATCGGTGAAATTGATCAGCTTCCAAGAATTCCCTAAATCAGTAGAATAGTGAATTTCTGAAGTGATACCCACCGCATCAATCATAACCATCACCGCTCCACGATCCCCAAATGCAAACTTATGCGGGCCTTTGGCAACCTCTTTCCAAGTGATCCCGGCATCAAGTGACATAAACGTATCACAATTCTCATAGTTGGCCAACGCCGCCCCGACATTCCCCACCAGCATCAATACTCCTACCGTGGATGGGGAAGAAATCGATTTATTCTGAAGATCTTTGCCGTGCAAATGTAAAGAACAATCTATTGGGGATTTCCCATGACACAGGTATTTCTTGCCATTAGAATCCTCATCTGGTGGGGTCAAGTATCGCCAACTTGTCCCATCGTCAAAGGTTATTTGCGATTGAATAATTTTGTCGTTGACGTTGAATCGACTATGATCCTCGGGTTTCATAAACCTTCCGGCGTTCAACACCGAATTGACCACCACCACCCCATCGAGACCAAACAAGTTTTGAAATTCCACCCCCGACGACGACCCATTATAATCAACATTGGCCTTCATTAAGGTGAATTGGTCCCCGTGGGAATTAGATTTATAAATATCGCCAAACCTTCGACCCTTGTCATTCTTAACATGGTCATTCATCACGAAGAATTGGAAATTATCACCACCAGCAGCAGCACCAGCAGCACCAGCTTGTTGGGTATTGAGGTACCCGTAATCTTTCAAATCAAATAATACTAATTGATCCTGGTGGAAATTGGATCTATATGGTAATGATTTATTTTTCCAGGTTTCGCCATTATAACTACTAAACAACTGGATTGACTCAGTGGTATCATTGACGGTCACCCCAATCAACACTTTTTTATGATCGGCCCAAAATGATATCAAGTTGGACAAAATTGGGGTCTCGCTGGCGAAAAAATCATTAGACGATACTAATTTCCCGTTCCCGTTTTGTTGCAAATGTGAACAATAAATTAAAGCACTATCATCGCCGTTGTCGAGGTGATTACTGGCAAAGACACATCCGAGCATCACATTGTCTTGTAAAACTTTCCAGGAGTTCCCTAAATCGGTGGAAATATACGACACTGATCGGCCATCACTCACTTTCCCGGTGAAGATTACCCAGTTACGGTGCAATTTATTGTATTCGATTTGCAATGCTGATAAGATCTCCAGGTCTTGTTCTTGAAGTGGCATCATAAAACTTCTCCAATGATACCCATTATCATGAGAATAAATGACTTTGCTCTGCAATGTGATCAACGATACTCTTCCGTTATCCAAATCCACAGAATAATTAATGATATCGTAAGCCGACCCCACTTGGTGCCAATCAACACCGTGTGAATAAGAAACGAATGCTTTGTTAGTGGAAGTTAGCATGATAATTACTTCATCGTCCTCGTTGTTTTTTGGGTTATTTGTGGATAATAAATAATCAAATTTTTTAACAAACCCATCGAGTTCGAAAAACCAAGTATCAGCCACGTCATTAGCTTCATCATCATGGTACTTGGTAGCCTTTATTGCTTTGGCCAATTTTTCTGATGGGTTAGTATCTTTATAATCATCATCTTCCATGCCATCATAGTTGGCACACGGAGTCTCGACGTTTTCATCAAGTTTTAACCCGTTAACAGCAGTACACAAATTACCATCCTTGATCATATACCCACTAGGTTGCCAATACGCTTTGGTCTTGCCATCACAGAATTCATCCGATAAAAACCCCGCGGTTAATTCAGTCTTGTTGGTGATACAATTGCCATCAATGTCGGGGTAAAAATCAATGGCACATTCGTAATCCAATTGGGTGCAGTCACAAGGTTCTTTGGTGACGGAATTGATTTCGCCATCATTACTGATTCTGCAAACGGTTTCTGGGTTACGGCGTTGAAATGATTGTCGAAACCCATTGAAACAATGATCGTTGGCAGTAGTCTCGACAAAAAACTGGCCGAAATCTTTGGCAAGGGAACATTTGGGGAGACTTTCCAACAACTCGGTGAAATCTAACTGGATAATTTCACAGGCTGGTTGGGAATCAATAGAATCGGTGATCAACACGAATTTCCCCGAAGATTCACCGGGAGCGTTGATTAAATCGATGAATTTCCGTGGACCATTGTTCAGTAACTCGTAAGATTCCCATGTGGCGCCAAAATCTAAAGAGTATTTTATAACCAGCGAGTCTTTGGAGGAGTCAGGAACCGCCACGATAAGGGTGCCCTGGTTACCAAATTGGAAAAGGTGCGGACCATCCAATACTTTATGCCAATCGATCCCGTTGGAGGTGGAGATCCAAGTATCACCATCGGCGTAATTTTCCAATTTTTCTCCAAGGTTGCCAACTCCCATTATCACCGACGGAATGAATGATGAACGGTACTTACGTTCCACATGGTTGATATTTGTAGATTTCCGGATGATGGAGTGTAAATTTAATTGTTGTTGTTGTTGGTTGGATCGAATTTGCAAATTCTGCCATTGGTCGCCGTTATCAAAGGTTATCATGGTATTCAATCGCAATTCTTGGTCGAGGTTTTCAATTATTGTTTGGCCATTGGCGATCTGATTGGTCATGATGATCCCGTCGATTGGTGAAATGGGTTCATAGTCTATTAAACCGTTGGGGTTTCTATGGACGAAATTCAAAGACTCGGTGACGGAGATTTGATTTTTCATGACGTTGAATGACACTTTGAATAATTTCCCCATTTGGTCGTTTAATTTTTGTACCAACATGATGGTGTTTTGGTATGAGGATTTGACAAGATGATAATCTTGGATATCTGTAAATTCATGCGACGCCCAAACCGACCCATTGGAAGAGAGGTGGATTTTATTAGCGCCGGTGCCAATGTATAAGTTGTCGTAATAGTGGACCTGGTTAAGTTGCCCATCGCTCAATAAGGTTTCGTAGTCGTCGTTGTCAAACCAGTTTCTAGAGAGGATCAAGGATCCGGCACCGGTTACACAAATGACTGCTGGTTGAGCTTCATCGATGAACAAGCAGGTTGTGGCGACCTGCAATTTATTTGATGTTTTGAAATCATCTTGGGTGTAGTAAAATTGTTTCAAACAGTACCCATCGATATTATTGTCAATACAATTCTCGATGGCTGACAAGTATGATTTTCTGGAGTTTTGTTTGAAACTCAAGGGATAAGTTTCGTTGAAATTATTTAGAATGACGTCTTTGCTCAGCAATTCTTGGGAATTGTACATTTCTATCCTGTCGGCTACTCGTACGACCTCCCAATCTTTACCGTAATTCTGTGATTTGAACATGGCATTGGTGTTAGTGGTCAACAACAATTCGCCATCGATGAAGTGATTTTTGATCAATTTGAGCAATTTGGGAGAGCTGGGTAGTTTCTGGTGAGGATGTTTTTGTTTATTGTTATAATTGGAAATGATCTTATCGGTATCTACTGCGTGCCATTTGCCGCCAAAGTCCTTGGAGATCATTACTTGATCGTTGGAGTGCTGGATGAATAGCACGTTGGGGGATTTGGAGAATATTATGAGTTCTTCATTGACGATGCCACCGAACCTGGTGGTGGTGATTTTGGGGTGGGCAAAGTTGGCATTTAACGAGGGATTGTCTGATGATGATGATGATGATGATGATGATGATGATGATGATGATGATCTGGTGTTTATTTGGGGGGCTGATAAGGTAGGGGTGGTGAGGCACAATAGGAGCAGGATGAGGAGGAGTGGGGATGATTTCATTTTATTATTTGTATTTTGTGGTATTTGTAAAGTGACCGGGAGGGCATCTGGCAGTCTGTTTGTTTGTTCTAGTGGCGATGATGATGATGATGATGATAATCGGTTTGATTTGCGGTCGGGAAACTAATTAATCGTCTTTTTTTTTTTTTTTTTTTTTTTTTTTTTTTTTTTTTTTTTTTATGGGTTTTTTATCCTTTAAATTACAGCTGTAGAGAAAAAAAAAACAAAAGAATAGAAAATTAGTGAGGTTGATTGATTAGATTGAGGTGTCAAGAATGGGGAGTGCCATGGGTGTTGATTGTCATTCTTGTTGATGATGATTTTATACTGGTGTGGTGTGTAAATATATAAAGATATATATATATATATATATATATATATATGATTGTTAGGATGCCATACATATCACATATCATCTTGTGCTGCTGGCTGGAGAAATGGTGATTATTGATGGGGCGACAGATAGATACCCTTGATTGGTTTAATATTGTCAGATCTGCGGAGGGAGGGGGTAATTTACAGCTAATGTTGAGAGATTAATTATATCGTGTGTTTTTTTTGTTTGTTTGTTTGCTTTTCTTTTGTTTGAGAAGAGCAGAAAATGACTCGGATTTGGCCTTTACCCTTACACCCATAAGTGGTGATAGATGGGATATAGAAGTATCCACCAAGATGGCTGTGAATTCACCCACCACCTGAAACGCACTTACTTACTAATTAAACAAACCACAGGAAAAGAATTCGAAGGAAACGAAATGGAAAACGAAATGGAAAACGAAATGGAAAACAAAATAGCGACAACAATGTCAAGAAAATAATAAAAAATATCGCGGTTTGCACCACCACCTCCTGTAAGTCGGCAAAAACGACTTGACTACTATCGTAATGCTAATAGAAAAAAAAGAAAAGAAACAGAAAAAAAAAAGGCCACTAAAGAAAGCTTCGATACACCCACCCTAATTAATATAATTAACCATCGAAGCAGCATTAGCATTAGCATTAGCATTCCCTTCTGTGCCAATTTCAGGTCAGAAGAAAAAAAAAAAAAAAAAAAAAAAAAAAAAGTCGATTTTTTTTTTTTTTTTTTTTTCTGATTTCTCCTAATAAATTGCTTTCTCTCTGTACTTTACTTTACTCTACTTTACTTTCCTTTACTTTACTTTTCTTTTCTTTTCTTTTCCTTTTCTTTCCTTTCCTTTCCTTTCTCTATCTTGGGGATATTTATATTTGATAATTGATAATTGTTTGTTTTGGTATTTGACATTTGACATTCGATAATTGTAATGAATTAGTAACCCCTTCCTCACCACCACCAACGACAACCAACAAAAGGGAAATACATAAATAAATACATACATACCATACCATACCATACCATACCATACCATACCATACCATACCATACCATACCATACCATACCATACATTTACCCTACACTGCACTATACTATACCACAAATGACTTGAACACAAAAGATGAGTTTCCCCAATGATAACGACCTTACTTCTACAACTCCTGTCTCTTCAAACAGTGAAATCGACCCTATCAGTCCTGTCAGTATCAGTGAAATAAACAGCCAGCCTGGCCACCATCATATCTACGCTAATAGCCCATCGACAATATACATGGACAGCCACCACCACAACCATCACAACCATCACAACAGCAACCCCCGGCCAACCGAAGGCCCACCGCTGCCTCACAGTGGAAGTAATTCACAACAATACGACCCTACTTATCACAAAATCTCTCCTCCTCCTCCTCCTCCTCCTCCTCCTCCTCCTCCTCCTCCTCCTTCCAACGACTTCCAATACCTCACCCATTACCAAGTGCTAGGGATTTCCCAAAACGCGGATTTACAAATCATCAAGAGTGCATATCGCCATTTATTCTTTGCGTATCACCCAGACAGAACCGGCGATCATTCGGCTCAAAACATTGATTTCATCACCAGACTCCAAGCAGCTTATCAAGTATTGTCCGACGATTTGTCCAGAAAGACTTATGATCTCCAATTGACCAACACCGCCGCAAAATCAAATTTAATCAGCTGCCAGCAAGCCGATGGGTTGGAAACGTTCAGTCTTGATACGTTTACATTCACCGAGCAGTTTGACCAGAACCGGGTGTTGTGGCAAAAAGACTGTCCTCGTTGCAAGCTGCAGAACAGCATCAATTTGAGTGATTGGGACTTGGAGAATTGCGGGACAAAAGTCGATAACGAAGGTGGGTACTTGATTGTGGTGCAGTGTGGTGCCTGCAGTATTTGCATCAATGTCAGTTACTACGATTTGGATGATGAGGACGGTGATGATGAGGAAGAGTGGCCAAAGCCAACTACAACAACAACAACAACATCATCATCATCATCACCAACATCGTGATGGTGATGGTGATGGTGATGGTGATGATGATGATGATGATAATAATATAATAATACTAATACTAATACCAATAATGATAATAATAGAAGGAAGAACTTTTTTTCAATTCCCATTTTTTCTTTTCATAATTTTTCAGTTCAGTGTGTTATACGTGAGGCGAATTTTCCTATATACTTTTTCTTTGTTTTTGTTTTGTTTTGTTTTGTGTTATTTTCTTTTCTTTTCTTTTATTTTATTTTATTTTCTTTCACTTATTGTTCATTCCTTCATTTTGTTGTTGTTTATTCTTTTGTTTGCCTAGAGAAAGGATCGATGCTCCGGTGTGTTTGAATTTGATTTGATATCCATTTGTTAACATGTTCCTAATAATTTATCATTATTAATTATTTATTTATTTATTTATTTATTTATTTATTTATTTATTTATTTATTTATTTATTTATTTATTTATTTATTTATTTATTTATTTATTTATTTATTTATTTATTTATTTATTTATTTATTATCTATATTTTTTATCTATAGTTATTGCTCTTCTGTTTACTACTCTTTATTAAATGATGATAGAATGTTGATTGTGGATTGTGGATCGCGTAAGAATAAGTTGGTTGGCTGCTGGCGCTGTTTGCCTGGTGTCGGGATGTGAAGGGTTTTTTTTTTTTTTTTTTCTTTTTTTCTTTGGGGAAGTTTTTTTTTTTTTTTTTTTTTTATTTTTTTAGAGGAGGAGGAGAAACCCTCGCCGTCCGTCGCCAACTTTTTTTATTCCCATCGCCACCATTCATCTATCCATCTGGAGAAGAGACATTTTATAGCTACATTCCTATAGCACAGAAAGAACATCCTCGTTATTTCTTTCTCTATAAACCATCTTATTACTATCAACGTCCCATCGTTTGTTTGTTTGTTTGTTTAACCCCTACAACATAGTTTATGACTTCTATTGAGAACCTTAAGTCTTTTGGTACGTATTATCTCTCTCATATTGGTGATTTGATTTTCATAAAAAGATCCCCGGCGTTCTATGTCATTATTCAATACTCTTCTTCATAACAGGCGGCTAAATCTATTATTACGATGTGGGGATTATCCATAATAACATACATTTATTTTCCTTGTATAATAATAAATAATACTTTGCCCCCCCCCCCCTGACTCGATGATGACATTCACCCACCCACCGGCCGGGGCGCTACAACAATGATTATCATTCCTACTTTGCCACCCTCCTAACACTCTCTTCTGACATACCTTACTTACTAACACTCTCCAGATCCATTCGCCGACACTGGTGACGACGATTCTCAACCAACTAACTACCTCCATATCCGTATCCAACAAAGAAATGGACGTAAAACTTTAACCACTGTACAAGGTTTGCCAAGTGAATACGACTCTAAACGTATCTTGAAAGTTTTGAAGAAAGACTTTGGTTGTAACGGTAACGTTGTCAAAGACGAAGAATTGGGTGATGTTATCCAATTGCAAGGTGATCAAAGAGCTAAAGTTTTGGAATTTTTGACTACTCAATTAGGGCTCAAGAAGAAAACCATCAAGGTCCACGGTTTCTAAGAGAAATATTATTATTATTATTATTATCATAATCATCATCATCATCATCAACCATTGCTTTTTTTTTCAATTTATTTTATTTGTCACTCTCCCCATAGCGTGTGAGTTCTTGACTGACATTTTAAATAATTGCTTGACGGTATCCCATTAAAATTTTCCAACAAACTGATACTTATTGCTGTTATTATTGTCCAAAAGACAGTTTTAGTATTTTATCAAAGTTGGAATATTAGTTTTGCTAGCTTGCTTGCTTGCTTGCTTTTTTTTTTTTTTTTTTTTTGTGTGTTTGTGTCTGGTGGCTCAAATTTTAATCAAGTAGTTTGTTTGCATCAGGTCATTATCCTTTTTTTATTCTTATTTATTATTATTATATATATATATATCATCTAGTTATGGAAGTCGATATAGTACCGAGAAATATAATGCTGAGTATATAGAATATATTTAATATTTATTGTAGTGGTGATTATTATATGTTGAAATGGGTGAGTCATTTGAGAGTTTCATTATTGATATTCTTCCATTGACAGTCAGTCAGTCAGTTCATTGACATAGGTCAATCTAATTTTCGGAGGATACGAGATAAGAAATATCATAACAAGAGATATAGAAGAGATAAAAAAAAAATATATGTAACAAACATCATATCAAATGATACAAGATAAGAAAAAAACCTCAATCATCAAAAAGATACACCGCAAGAAATACCCATCCCATATACCACAAAAAGTCAGAATCATCTAATATCTATCTATCTGTTTGTCTATCTATCTATCTATCTATCTATCTATCTAAATAGTAGCTCCCCCAGAAGGAATTAATAAATCCAAATATATAAAAAAAAAAAAATTCAAATATATAAGATGATTCCCAAATCTTTCAACAACCACAAAAGTTAGTAAACTATATACCATTTAGTAGTATATATCGATATATATATATATATATATATGAGTTCATCTGCCAATCATTTTATTGATCTGATCATTGGGAGGATCTCAACCTTTACGTCAATCCAACTAATCTTGCCTATTTATCCTATACTTACAAATGGAATATGGAATAATATTACTCTCAATGAGGATTCATATTTTAAACAAACCCATTCCTTTGTCTAATAAAAACACACCTCATTTCCAAAATTAAGATAGGTCTCTCCCAATACAGTCACAGTCAATAAATAATAATAAAAAACCATTTTAACACACATAATATACACACAAGCCATTCATCACATTTCAGCTATTAAATAATAATACATTTTTTGTTATATAATACATAAGCCACTTTCAGTCAATAATATAAATATATACAGTCATTCATTATTGATCACCCAATCTCACAGCAGTCATTTTTTTTTTTTTTTTTCTTTCCTTCCACACCGCACTGATCGCTCTTCCAACACTCTCAATATCAAGCATCAAACTAACATGCCCCAAATCACTGGAAATCTTCTCCACCACCAAACTTCCAAACCCTTCAATGTTCTCAGGCATTAACCAACGTTGATGGATCACTCCATCCCCCGGCCCAAAGAAAAAATCCTCATAGTTCCCTTCCATAATATCTTTTTCCCCATCGACAAATACCCCACGCACCGAAGGCACAGCATTACCGTACAATACCGATAATGGAGGATATTGTTCCTTGAGATCAGGATTAAACTTAAGCTCGTCCAAGAATTTCGCAGTCCGTGAAAGGGTTCGCGATAAATAATCGTACGATTGCTCCCACGTCATTCTATAACTTTTCGGCGTCGCCACCGTGGCGGCTTCCCGCTGTTTGGCAGGGAAATATGGCATTTCTAATGACCTTTTTGGTGAAATACTGGGGGTCGCCGAGGTCAACGAGGCCGAGGTCGATGTCGATGATGCCGGTATAATAATATCCGGCTTGCTAATCCTTGGTAAAAGTTTATTTTCAATCGATGATGCGATCTTAATCGGTGATGATGACAGCTTTATCGTTTCCAAATTACTTGTCTTGGTCTCAGAAACTTCGAACCCACTGGTTGGACTACCAGTACAAGTGTCACTTTTCCGCACCATCATCACCTCTTTTTCTTTCCATAATTTTTCAAACTCTGCTTCAGCCTTCTTTCTTTTCGAGCTCACCAACGGCGATAAATTA
The DNA here is from genome assembly GCF_037102585.1 of Saccharomycopsis crataegensis. Classification (NCBI taxonomy): domain Eukaryota; kingdom Fungi; phylum Ascomycota; class Saccharomycetes; order Ascoideales; family Saccharomycopsidaceae; genus Saccharomycopsis; species Saccharomycopsis crataegensis. The sequence goes on from NW_027043831.1 coordinate 477,787, forward strand.
TAATTCACCCAAGTGTCAGGATTGAATAAATCCAAATTTATAAACTCTCCCACATTCTTGTCCCAAAAGACATTGCCATGGCGTGGCAAAAATGCAAAACTCGATCTCATGAGAAAATTCGCTTCATCAGTCAAGATCTGTTTACTCAATAATACCGAATCACCAAATCTGATAGGACCCAAGATGTTAAGACATTCTGACGGAGTGCCAATATACACTAACCCATTAAACAATGTCGGATCTTGATTCATTACGTGGTGGGCCACCAACCCACCCATGGAATGCGCAAGCACAAGCACCCCTTTTCTTTTCTCGCGAGGCCCTTGATTACTCGGTAACGACTCCAAAAACGTCTTGAACCTCGCCGAAGATATATCCAATGATAATCTCCAGTCGTAACCGAATTCATGGACCCTTCTGCGACCATCGGCAGCCGAGCTCAATTTCTTGATAAGTTTTTTGGAAATATCAATCGGTCCAACGTTTTTCAACATCCCATCGGCGTAAATTTTCTGTTCCATTTCATATTCGTCGGCGTCTTCCGGACCCACCACTAAATCAACTTTCCGTAAATTCAAACCAACTTTGATGGGGATCCATAACCTACGATTGGTTTCTCGATCTCGTAAAATACTTCCCCGATACCCTCCCAAAATCACAATGTCTCCTTCGAGCTCGTCGAAAATCGTGTCGGAATAATAGATCCTGTCCTTGATCCGTTGATTGATGATATCGTTCATTGAATTGGTCAATGGTAGAGTACCTTTAATCGCGGTCTTCTTATCGCTTATATAATTCATGGCATCGATGGCAATGTTGGGGGTCAACGCTTTTCTAACGGCTCGTAGACGTGAGTTATCGGCGCCTTTGAAATTCTTATAAAGGTACGCCTCTTCAAGAGTTGACAACGAATTTTTTCTTTGGACTTTTTGCTTGAGTTCTTTGATATCATAATTCTGGGTGTTGATGAATCTGATTGAGCTGTCGTTATTGAAAAATTTTAATTTCGGCAAGATCCTAACCGAGCTCGGCAACATGTTCATTAAAGAATCACCAAAGGGTAATGAAAAAGAAAACACTTTGGGACCCTCGTTAATATTATTATTATTATCATCATCATCATCAGCATCATCAGCATCAACAACAATATTTGTGGAAGAAGGAATATCACTAGAAGTATGAGATCTTTTAATCGTTGAAACCGTGGTGGACAGGACTTTTGACCAGGAAAAGTTCCTCAATGTACCTTTTACTTTGATATTTTTCAAATATCCCGTATCAAGGGCGGTGAATCTTCGTTGTGGACGCATTTGTATTGGTTGATCCTCATCATGATCATCATTATCTTCTTCTTCGGATTCATTGTCTTCTTCAAGGATGGTGGTGCGGTTTTGTAAAGAAGAACCCCCAATGATCGAGGAAGCCATACTATGGGATATATTCCGCAGTAACCTATCATCTGACCGGGGGTTATTATTGAAATGACTATCATTAGAGAGGTCTGATGATTGATCATTCGAGTTAATTGTCCCTTGATAATACTCTATTGCTATTTCTTCTCCTTCTTCTTCATCATCATCATCATCATCATCATCATCATCATCATCTCCGTCAATTCCATCGGAATCTTCTTCTGGTCCGATCCAGCGATCTTGGCGCGGTCCAATTTCATCGTCTATCTCGTTATATTGGTCTTGGGAATTAGTGTTACTGGCAGTATTCATAGTTCATGATACTACTTTGATGACTTAGGCAAAAGATCGTAGTATTTCCGATACCTCCTCTTTTTTTTTTTTTAGGTTTTTGGTTTTGCTATTTTTTGTGTAAATGATTTTCAAATTTTTTTTTTTTTTTTTGCTTCACCTCAGTGAACATTTTACAAGGATCAGCCAGTCCTTCAAAAACTGCTGGCGAAACATTAAAGGAAAAATATAGAATGTATATTATATATAGTCCTCCCTCAAAATAGCTTTTGAAGAATCTTATTCAAATATTCTAATTACTTGGTACCCGTTGACTCAAATACTAGTGATTTATCTGTCATGAGAGAATCTAAGAATTCCATTTGACAGAATGCCACTGCAGGATAAGCCAGATATCTTTCTTTCTGATAGTTTCTTTCGTCTACTTGAGGATGCATAGAAATAAAATCTTTGGGGACTAGATAGTCTTGATTCATTATCTGGTGGTTATTATCCATCGCTAAATGGGAGTTAATAATAGTTCCAATCCCTAAATTTGGCTGTTCTGGAGGGCACTCATTACTGCTACTGTTGAATATCTCATTTAATTCATGTCCCAAAATGGTGCTTTGCTGATCAATAGTGTATTGATTCTCACTCTTCATAATTTTCATCGATTCCAGATATTTTGAGAAGATATTTTCATCTTCATCAATTTTGTCTTGATTTTGGTACTCAACATAGAATGGTAGAGGGAGTAAATCAGTTTGTGATGGGAAGGACAGTCCATCGCACTTAAGTAAATCTTGGTCCAAAAATCCAGTGAATTCACTGCTTTCCTGAGCCCCCATATTAATTTCTTGAGAGCATATTGTATTTTCTTCAATAAGTTTCAAGGATAAAAGTAGATTTTCATTCTTTGAAGTTTCTTTCTCTTTCGTGCTGATCTTTCTTTTCTTTTTAGTAGTTGATTTTGAAACGGAAAATTTAGAAAGAAATAACTTCTCTGGTCTTCCAGTTAGTTTTTCTGAATTTTTTTTTGAATTTCTTTTCTTTTCTTTGTTTTCAAACTCATAGTGCCTTGAATTTTTTTTAGTAATCTGTTGTGTCTGCTCTTTGGTGTATGATGTTGAACACAAATCAACATATTGTTTATCATTATTCAAAATTGAGCGCAGTTCGATGTTTTGTGGAGAGATTTTTCTCGTATTCTGTCTATGGTTCGTATTTCCTTTTATAGACTCAAGCATAATCTTCTCCTTAAAGTTTTTTGTTTTGAATCTCAACAGATCATTTGGAAACTTTTCTTGATGCCAGAGATTCTCAAAATAAGCTAAGTACTCAAAATAGTATCTAAAGTTATTGTCAGATTCTTTCCAAATCTAGATAATGTTAATAAAAGCTATATGCAAGAGTTTGATGTATCGTACAAAATACAATGCAGCTTTGACATACCTTCGCTGCAGCCTTGGATATAGAGGCATTTGAAATCTCTTCTTCTTCTCTAAGATATTTGCTGATGATATTTCTGGCAATGATAAACTGATTTCTTGGCCGAAAGCTCATCGATATTGCTTTTTCCTGCAGAGAGATAGGCGTAACTACTGTAGAGTTTATGGATTGTTGTTCACAGCTAATTATTTTATAGGTTTCATAGCTCACTTTTTTCACAGCATCGTTCTTTTTAACAGAAGGAAACTTTGTCTTTGAAAGTACAAGTTTTGGTATCTTTTCATCTTTCTTTGGAATTTTGAAGGTGAGTGAATAAATTTCTCCAGACGAATACATTTTAGCCAGATGTGAATGTAACAAAGTGGAACCAAATGGATAATAATGTGCCTAATTTTATTTTGAATATACCAATAAATCTTCTCACAAATTTTACGAGAGCTTTCCATTCATATAAATAAGTAAATGTTACTGGTTTTTTTTTAGAGGATCAGTAGAGTCTCGCCTCATTTGGGGAGATATGTCTTCGCATGTCAGCTATCAGTGAGTGTTCAAACACAGAATAGATTGAGATATCTAAAATATGAGGATATGATAATATTTTGCACAGTGAATTATAATTAATATCAAATCAAGACAGCTGCTCAAAATATGTATTGTATTATTTCTCAAGATTCTGTAAAGTATAAACTGAATTATTTGGAGTAGTTATTATTTATTTATTTTACTGTTGTTTGGGAAGGTCTCTATCTCCCAGGTCTTGCGACATGTCTGGTTAATGTAGCCCCAAATCAAAAAATGCGGGGCGGCATTACACCATAATAAGAAAGAATGCTTCAGAGCTCTCTAAACGGGACTCATTTTCTGCTAAAACATTTGTGAAATGATTTTAGCCTGTGTGGTAGATCACACAGACATACTATCCTAATCATTTCTCCTGAAATAACCTCGATGTTTTTTAGTATAAAAAACAAAAGAGTGAGTGTCAATCATGCAACTTAGCGGCTAAGAACGAAAGAGCATCGTAAATGTCTCAAATTAAAAGCCTCCTTAAATTTTTGACCATAATTTAAGAAAAAAAAAAAGGATAAGAGAAGAGAATGTGAGATAACTTCCCAAGAGATTTCTTATAATTAGAGGTCTCTCTGTCTTTCCAATAAACACCTTAATCTCAATTCTCCTCTATTGAATACTATAAACCAGAGCTCCAACAATGAAATTTAGCGAAACGACTGCAATCACCGTTGGTAATATCTCTAGAACTTTGGATCGAGGCATGAAGCTCATCTTGGAAGTCACAAGTGCTCCAAAAAAAAATCAGTTTTCAGAATTTCCATTTTATGAAGGGCGAAAGCTTTGTGACATTCCTGTTCTTTCAGATCAGCTTAAAAAAGATTATAAGCGGTCAATTGAAATGTATCAGAAATCATTAGAAGAAACTATAAAGGTGAGCATATATAATTTATTTTGATTTCAAATGGCTCATACTAACAATTTGAGCAGCTTTCTCAAGGTAGTACAAATGTAAATGGATACATTTTTGCAGATAGGAATATAATTTTCAAGAGATTTGAAAAAGAATTGATGTGTCATATCTACATAATAGAATCAGAATTAATGAGAGATGAAATAATTTTATCAAAATTAAAATATTTCTTACAATCGAACAATGTTAATGCCGATGCTTTTATTGAAGCTCACAATAACGAAAAAAAGAAATCAGGTAGAACCAGATACTCCAAAAGAACTACAACCTATTTAGAATCTGTTTTCCAGAAGAAGAGAAAATTGAATGCCAAAGAGCGAACAAAAATGTCTAAAGAGTCAGGATTGACTGGGAAACAAGTCAGAGTTTGGGTAAGCACAACTCGAACTATTTTGAATGAATATTAAATACTTGAATACTAACAAAGATTAATAGCTTACTAATAGAAGAGCCAGAGGTGGCCCATCCACTACTCCGGAAATAACAACATGATTACAAACGACTTGGGGTATGTTGCAATCGTTCTGTTTTCCTCTTTTTCTTTTTTTTGCTTTCTCATTAAAACCTGTTACCATTTAGTGATACTATGGAAGTATTTAACATTATATGTTTCTTTTTACTAATCTTAATACTCAAAAGGAATAAATCAATTGGCTTATTACGAGGGTTGTAGTTTTATAAAATGTTACTAGAAGCAAATCACATTAACAAAAGATAAGAACATCAAAGATTTTCAATAAGTATATCAAATTAAATGGTTCGTATTAAAGCCTAGTAATAAAAAAATTGAAAGTCTTTCTAAATAAGAACTTAAAAGAAAAAAAAAGCAGCTATCTAAAAAGAAAGGTTACCTAAACACGAACTAATAATCCTCATCAGCCTCACTATCACTGTCATCTTGATAACTGTATTTTCTTATCTCCCCTAATCTTTTTCTAGCAGCGCTAAGGGAGTTTTCAAGTTTGACGATTTCCGCTTGTTGTTGCATTTCGGCTTTTCTATTATCAAGAATACTCAATTTTGAGAAATCCACATCATTTTCCACAGCGTGCGATTTGGCAATCATCGCTTGCACTTGACTAACAAGGGCTTTACACGCCATCGACACTGTTTTACTTGCTTCTTCCAAACGGTCTTGGGTCTTGGATGCCGAGGTGGCTTTGACTCTGGCGGCGGCCACTAATTGGACAGTAGACGCAGCCACTTCATTAGAGGCAACAATCAATTCTTCGTGCGAGTTGGTTTGTCCAAGACATCCATCGGCGGTTTTAATCAAGATATTGGTGGCGGCGGCGACGGATTTGGCAGCAGAAATCATCCCTTCGGTCCATTTGTTATGTTTCTTGTAGAATTGGGCTCTGGTACTAGAACCTTTCCCATTAGCGACAATTTCATTTTGTGTATCAGTGGCGGCTTGGATCAATAAACTAATCGCGTTGGTAATAGCAATTGCTGCAGCAAGGATCGCTTTGTTGATTTCCATATTGATTGGATCAAGGGCTGCAAGTTGTTTACTGCTCAATAAGCTTGTCAAATGAGAGGTCGCGGCAGCAATGGCTTGGGCAGCAGAATTCATTTCATCATCAACCAATTTATCTAATTCACCTTTAAGTTCGATCTTTGGCGCCAAAGTTTCTGCCAATTCCGATAACTCGGTCAATCTTTCATGGATTTCAAGCACCCCATTGATAACAGTATCAGTTTTGGTTTCATCAGAATCGCCTTCCAAATTCTCATTGAGTAAATCATCAAGGTAATCCATGGCGGTTTCCGCAATCAATCTGGCAGAGGCAAGAATGGATTCAGACAATTGTTCAGTTTTTGATAATCTGATTACCCCTTTGGAGTTCAAAATCACATCGGAAATCGCAGTAGAGAACCCGGAGACAGTAGAAATGATGGCAGCATGATTGCCGCCTGGACCATCGGCAATGAAATTATTGAACGCGGTACCGAAATCTTGGGCCAAAACCCCGGCTTTTTCAATGATCGATAACAAATAAGCTGGGGAAGAGTTCTGATTACCGGTTTGCATTGGCGAGTCCAATTCAAATAAGCTATCTTGAATTCTTGCAATCCCGCTCTTTAAAATCGAATCAACAATGCTAATGAGTTTTTGGAGATGAGCCTCTAACACTGCATCAATTTGTTCGTCAAGGGCATCATCACCGGCCTTTTTAGATTCTGCTAATTGTTTGATAGTATCATCCATAGTTTGTTGTAAGATTTCAATTTCTTCTTCTTTTTCACGCAATTTATCTTCAACTTCTGGTGACATTCCATCCACTTGCTTGAATTTCTGTTGTAAATCGTCAATTTCCTTTTTATGAGCCGAGAAAATCGCGGTTAAATTAGAAGATTGGTTTTTCTCCACGGAATCTAAATTGTCTTTCAAAGTTCTGATTTCCAATTCCAATCTGTCAATTTGAGTATCTTTGGCCCCTCTCAACTTGTCAAGTTCCAATCTTGCACGATCACGTTCGCGGATCAAATCTGCCAATTCGATGTTTTTGGCCTTCATGTCGCGCTCCATTTTTTCACGCTTGTCAATGGCTTCTTGTGATGACGCGGCCTTTTGTTGCAATTTCTTGTACTTATTCAACAAATTCAAATGTTCTTGTCTCAATTGACTGTACAACTTGGCCAACGATTCATACTTATTTTTCCACAAGTTGATTTGTTCTTGAATACTGTTGATCATTTGATCTTTCGAGGCGATTTGTTGAGTAGCAGCTTGGTTGGCATTGAGAACGTCTTGCTCCAATTGTTTGACTCTTTGATCGTATGATTGCAATAATAATTGATCTTGATCATATTGGTTCTTAACCGATAACAAATCTCTTTCCAATTCTGCCACCCGCCCTTGAGCTTGCTGGTGGAACATCGCTTGTTGTTGATTAACTTGTTGTTGGGCCAATTCGGCTCTTTGTTGCTCAAACATTTGTTGTTGACGGAGTTGTTCCTGTTGTTGGGCCAAGATCTGCGCCTCTCTTTCTTGCGCCAATCTAGCTTGTTCGGCCTCGGAGTTTTCTTGTTGGTTTTGCCAGAAGTCAATCCCGGTTGGTTGGCCAATAAGCCTATCAGGAGTTTCTTCTTTTGGAGGAGGAGCAGGGGCAGCAACTGGTGAAGGTTCTTTTGGAGGAGTGGCACGACGTTGGCCAGTTTCTTCATCCACAAACAAATCTGGGGCATCGATACTAAGCTTTGGCACGTTGATCAACGAGGTTAAATAACGAATCGACGAACAATCCGCGTAAAACTCGTATAACCTGGCGTGTTGAGAATTATATCTTTGTCTCAATGGTTCCAACGCCTCGTCCGAACCGGTGGATTGATGCATGGCTCTGAGCATCGAGGTGACAAACTTGTAAATCCCGTAGGACTCAGTGAGTAATGGCACAAGGGCAGAGATTTTACATTCCGACCCCCTATCGTGGGAAATGCTGGCAAAAATCACTCTTTGTAAATCATCGATCGCATCTTGCAACGACATCAAATCAAGAATGGCTTCGTACCCCTCATTTGGATCGGAAACGGCCCTCAAAGAAATGTATTCCTCGTACTCGAAGGTCCCGTTAAATTCCTTGTATTTCCTATGGAAGGCCAATTTTTGCATCAAGAACTGGTCATATTCGCGGATAAGTTTGCCATAGCCCTTGAACCCTTCGCCGTGAAAGATCTTGCCTAATCCATCAATAAAATCCCGGTTTCTTTGGGCATCTCTGAGAGTAACTTGGTGGCCCTCTTGTAACACTTTGTGGATAACAATCAATGCTTTGAACACCTGGACCTCGTCGGTTTGAATTGGGGTGATTCTCAACGACTGCCAGAACGGTTTCGAGTCCCGATGGTCCCACGTGTAGACGATACACGCTCTGACGTGTTTACGTTTGGGAGCGGTCTCGTCCACAGAGCAGGCCTTCTTGACATTGACGGAGATGTCTACCATGGCTTGACTTGGTGGATGTTATATATGATTGTGTGTGTAATGACAGAATGATTATTATTAGGTGTCAGATGGAATAATAATTGAAAGCGTTCGATAAAGGGGGACTTGTTTGTCATGTGATCAGCACAAAAAAATGTTGCACCAAAGGAAGTTCTATACCAGAAGTATATCATCTTCTAGAGAAAAGGTTAATATTGTTATATATACTACCCAACAAATGGCCAGGACTGGCAATTTGAAGTTCACTCTAAGATCCCATGATTGTCCAGTAACGGTTCTCGAGTATTTCTATTCCCCCAACCACTATTCACAAACCAATCAATTGCTATCGACAACCTTGATCTCCGGGGATGAGACAGGAACTTTAGTATGGTGGAACTTGAATACCAGAAGACCAATACTTAAATGGAAGGCTCATGATAATAATATTCTCTCAGTGAAACAACTCGGGCTTCAATGGAGGATTTCCGAAGAAAACCACGATTGTTTGATCCCGGTGTTTGGTGATTATTTTGGATTATTAATGACCCATTCTAGAGATAATACCATGAAACTTTGGGATTTAGCAAGCTATATCAACAATACCACTAGTGTTATACCATCTGGTAATGGTCCAACTGCAAATGTGGTGGAATTGACTCCGGTGCTCGTGGAGCAAATCAATTCGTTGAATTTTTGCAATATTGATGTGCTAAATGATAGATTTTGTTCATTGAATCGTCTTAATCCGGATTTTTTCGATGTGACAGTGGTCAATTATGACTCTAAAACCAGGGAGTACTCGACCGAAATGATGTTTGAAAGTATCGATCCAGGAATCCTTGTGAAGAACATTAGCCTCAAGATGTCATCTTCGGAATTGAAAAAACTCAAAAAATTGGGGATCATCATGAAACTTAAGTGGATCTCCCCAACCCAACTAGTGTTGGGATTTGAAAGTGGCCATTTACTCACGTTATATTTCCCACCAAATACTAAAAGTTTGACATACATCGATGATCGGAAAATCCAACAACTTGAGGATATGCTCAATGTCGATAATCTCGAATCGACGTACCAACGAATAGCCGAAGGTAATACCGATGCCATTGCTCATATCATTTATGGGGATACGACTTCGGGTTCAGGAATTGTTGTGAATGAGATCAATTCTTTCCATTATCCGAATCCCATTTTAGATATCGCCATGGATATGAAACATTGCCAATTGTTGGTATCCTCAACGGGGTCCAAGTTGATGGTGTCGAGAATTCTGAATATTGTGCTGGAAGTAAAGGAAATTAATGATGATTATGAGTTGCTGGTAGACTTAAAATCTATTGGGATATCCTCAGTGGATACGAGAATCGATGATTTGGTGGCAGTGACGTTCTGGAACGGTCAAGTAAAGTTTTACCAACAGGTTGTCGATACGAATAATAATCGTGATCTAAATAAACTCCCGTTCAAAATTACCAAGGAAAAAGCACATATTGCAAAAGAGTTTTCTGCCAACCCTAACGATCCGGAAATTTTGGCGAATAAACAAATTCGGAGGTTTAAATCAAATGTGGTTAGGGTTGCTAAAGTTCAGTCATTGAAAAGTTTAAATGAGTTGGCCCGGGATTATAAAGCTGCTAATGTGAAGGATTTACTTTCTTACAAGAGGTTTTTGAAAGATATGGCCAACCATTGGGTAGCGGTGGCGTATGATGATGGATCTGTGGAATTACATGAGGTGGGGATAGCTGAATAATGATAATGTAAAAAACAAATACATGTAAATTATTTTTGGGAAATTTAAAATTGTAGATAAAAAAATGATTTTTACAATTTCTTTCAAAGAAAAAAAAAAAAAAAATTGAAATGACAAAAAGTCGTTTAATTGTTCTAAATGTATTGCATTGAATAAAAATGATATTATCTACTTAATGATGATGATAAGGGTGAACAGAAAACAGATTTGGCTCAAGGCGGTGGAAATTGCGAGGAAATCAACAGATAACGAACAATAAAAAAATAACAACAAAAGAACAATATTCAGAAACTTGAAACAAAATGTACAAAGCGAAGCGAATAAAAGATAAATGAAAAAAAAAAATGGAAATTTCAAAAAAACAAAAAACAAAAAAGGTATTGAAGTAAAGAAACAAATGTTGATGAATATAAAATCTATCAAATAATAATATCTCTTTATCTATTCATTACTTGTAGTTAAGTTCAAATCATTCTTAATCATATTGTTGATATCATCAAGTTCTGTGTCGGCAGCAGAAGGGTCATTTTCTGGTTTCATGCTCTTTCTTTTTCTATTTCTCTTTCTCTTTCTCTTCTTTTTCCCAGCATCACCATCGGCAACTTCGTCATCAACTTCATCCTTTTCATCCTCTTCATTGAAGGAGTTATTTAGTTTTGGGGTTCCTGGGGCGGAAGGAGAGCTACCACGCCAATCTTGATTCATGAGATCGTTCGCAAGAGAGTTACGTTTCAGTTTATTCACCGATTTTTTTTCAAAATCCCCAAAATCTGCACCCTTTGTTAGACTGGCTTTGCGGGAGTGACGTTTGTTGTTATTACCATTTGGGTTCGGACTAAACGCAGCAATGCTATTAAGAGATGGGCTAGCGGTGATTGATGGACCATTACTGGAGCTGCCAGCACCACTCAAACTGCGACGATCATTTTTCTTTGGTTCTTTCTTTTTGGCGTCCCCATTATTGTCCGATTTTCTTGATTTTGGATCAATATTTTCTTGCTCTTTAGCAGAACCGTTTGAGACATTTCTTGGAGAAGGAGTAGTGGTGGTAGCACTTGGTTTGCGAACTGAGCCACGTTTCTTTGGAAGAGTAGCCCCTGGACTTGGAGTTGATTTATTAGAAGTTTGATGTGGTTGAGGAGATGATGGGACGACAGCAGAGGAAGAAGTGGAATCGATACCAAGAAGTTTTTCAATGGTGTTGTCAACTTCTCTGTCTTTATAATTTTCAATCAATTGGGTGACATCCAAATCAAAACGGTTTTTAAGTTCGTTGAATACCAAGTTACATTGGTTGATGATAAGTTGAGTGTCTGAACCGTGTGATTTGGCAGCGACTGCCAATGATTTCAAAGTGTCAATGACCGCAGAGTTCTTAGCGGCGTATTGGTTTTCAAGAGAGCGAGATTGTTCGGTGAGTTGTTTCATGCTTGAAGAAATATCGGAATCAGAGCTGATAATCTGTTGTTTAGTTTCTGCTAAAGCTTCAGTACGTTCAGCGACATAACTGGCCAACAGATCTTTAAGGGAATTGATTTCTTTGGTATAATAGTCACGGTATTCTTTTTGAGAAGTGACGACGGTTTCATAAGCAATCTTCATCCGCTCGAATTCACTGGTGGCAACCCTTTCACTTTCTTGAAGTTTTTTACATCTGACTTCGAGATTGGTCAAGTTGAATTTGTAGTCTTCTTGAGAGTTCATGGATTCTCCCAATTTTTCTTCTAGGTCAGTAATACGTCTTTGTTTACGTTCAAGGAGAGCATTGACCATGTCATTTTCGTGTTTTTGTGTAGCCAATTGTTCAACCACTTGGTCGTACCTCTTCTTTATGGACACATGTTTATTTTTGTCGTCTTCATGTTTCAGTTTGACTTCTTGAAGTTCATTCTTGAGCAGATCAATGTTTTGATGAAGGGAGTCAATGACTCTAGAAGTCCCTGGTTTAGGAGAGCCAAAGGTGCTGTTGGTAGGACTGAGGATTTCTGAAGGAGATTTCATGAGTGCTTCATAGTTTGCCTTTGAATCATAACCGGCTTTGGAATAATACGGTTCGCCGCTTTCTTTCAGGGTGAAATTCATGGTTGGATGAAGAGGAGGGAAAAGGACGGGAAGGAAAGAAAAAGGGACTATATATATGTGTGTGTGTATGTGTGTGTAGTGGTGACAAAAAAAGAGTGTGTTGTTATTGTTGTTGTTGTTGTTGTTGTCCAGTGATTAATTTATCCTGGCAAACGTCGTCGTTGTCGTGGTTCGTCACTTTTTATCACACCGCACACAGATCAGCCTTCGTTCTCTGAGAATTTTTTTTTTTTTCCTTTACGTAAACAACAACAACACAGGAAAATTACCCCCCGAATCACCCGCACACCAGACACACCAGACACATACACACACCCAGACATCTCGCTCGCTCTCCCGCTTCCCGCAGGGATTTGCTCCCGCCTGCTGTCAGGTGCCCTATCGCACATCCTCCCACTCCATCGGGGATCCCACGCCTTTCACCCACCCCAAAGTTGTCAGCAAATTTTTTCTCTTGTAATTATTTTGATGATCCAAACAGTTAAAAAGGGATCACTGACAATAATCATCAAAGGTGTAATAGTCTCAATCACATCAATTGCCTGGCCCTCAATCCCCCGCATAACATACATCTATCCATCCACCATTGCTCCTTATCCCCCTCCTCCTTTTTTCTATTTCTGATTGTCTCTGAGCTGTTTGCATATCTGGCAACGATTATTTCAATCTCAACTTCATCACCAGTATCATCCACCAATTACTCGTCACCGATAATACCAATCCAATCATGTCCGACGAATCTCTTTTCGATACCAAACTCACCACCGAAGATCACCCTTCAACCATCGACAATGTCCTTCCAGACGTCCTGTTGAACACCGCGCTTATCACCTTCAGAGTGCTTGTCTCCACCAAAGAAGCAGGTATTGTCATTGGTAAGAATGGTAACTGTGTTGCCAACGTCCGTGAAAAAACCGGAGTCAAATCAGGGGTTTCCAAAGTCATTATGGGCTGCTCTGACCGTATTCTCACTGTTTCTGGCCCAGTCGATGCAACTGCCGAAGCCCTTGCTCTTTTCGCCACAGCCTTGTTGGAATCCCCAGTGGCCCAACAACAACAATACAGTTTCTTCCCTCTTAAGTCTCTTTGTCCTCCTGCTCAAGATGGCCAAACTTTTCTCCGTCTTTTGATCCCTCACTCCCAAATGGGGACCTTAATTGGTAAACAAGGTAGTCGGATCAAGGCCCTTCAAGAAAACTACGACGTCAAAATTGTCGCCTCCAAAGAATTCCTCCAAGATTCCACCGAAAGAGTGGTTGAGGTCCAAGGTACCCCAGAAAACATTGAAAGCGCCCTTAAAGTCATTGTCCGTTGTCTCATTGAAGACTGGCATGGAGCCACCGGAACCATTTACTACGTTCCGCAACCAAAAAAACGTGGTGGTCACCACAACTCTGCTGATCATGGCTACCAATCGTCTGATCACTCCCACCAAAATCGCCCACGCTACAACAATGGCGGATCAAACCATTCTGCCAACTCCTCTTCAACTAACGAAGCTTCTGCCTCATCCACTACCCAAGTGGTTGATTTCCCATCGGATTATGTCGGATGCCTTATTGGTAAGAAGGGTTCCAAGATCCAAGAAATCCGTAAAAACTCTGGTGCCCAAATTTCCATTGCTCAAGAAGATAATGAAAATGAAGAACGTAGTTTCACCATCATTGGTAGTCAATACAGTGTTGATAAAGCATTGAGTTTATTGTACCAACAAATCCAAAGAGAAAAACAACGTCGTGCCCAAGCTGGTGAAGAAGATTAATTGATTATGAATCAACTTTTATTTGTGTGCCCCCCTGACATCTTTGAGGAATGATTGATCCTTGTTTTTTTTTTTTTATTTCTCTCCCCTCTTTTGTTCTGACTATTTGAGTCAAGATATCATATGAGAGACGACTCATTATATTATTTGACGTTTTTTCATATACAATGTCTATTATTTGCTTTTCTATTTATTTATTTATTTATTTATTGGTCAATGCCTATGTATATGTGGTTGAGCCTCAAAGCATTTAACTCTTACCAGTTACGAAAACACATATGTTTATCCCTGTGTTCCTGTTTGTTTCATTTATATGGCACTGAATCTCACCACTGCCAATTCTAGAGGAAACATCGCTATCTTTTTCAACTACATTATTATTTCATCCTACTGCCTCAATTATACATCACTCACTTATTTTTAACTTATCTGAATCGATCCCCCTTTTTTACTAGCTAATATTTTTTATCCTCTTTTTTTTTTTCCTTTCTTTTCTGTTTTTAGTTCTTGAGTTATATTGTGCGAGCACTTGTTACTTTTCCTGAAATTCCCATTGGTGTCCACTCACACACCATTCTCCTGTCTATTTTATTAGTATTATCTTATCTATCTTTTTTTTCTCTTTTTGCGATTTATTTTGAATGTTGAAATGCTGTTGATTGGCGCTGTTTATTGTAGTTCTTTTTTCTGGTTGGCTGCCATTTTTGGTAATATCTAAAAGAAACACACGGTATAAATACGAACCCATGACATAACTCACGGTCGATGCACTGTCAGAAGTCAATTAAATGATTAATTTCACATTTGCTAAACTTTTAATTCAAAATTAGCAATGCCAGGCGAGCAAAATACTAGTCTAGATCGCCGGATACATATTTAGGGGACAGGGTGAGAGAATTGCGGCCGATGTTGCCTCAAATCAGGTTAGGCTTAATACGTCGTTTTCAAAAGGAAAAGAAAAAAAAAAAAATAGCACCACTATTGGTAATTAGATCCTTAAGCCCACATGAGTGGGAGTTAATTGATTTAACACTCTTTCTTGGGTGCAATTATAATCTTTTTTTTTTTTGTTCTTTCCAAGCTATTGTGTTAGTTTTGGTTGGTTGTGTTCTTTGGCTGTGTTCATATGCAGTCATTGATTGTCATACACCTAATTTAATCGATCATTTCCATCTATATATAAATCCCCATAAATCCTCGATCTTCTTTTTCTTTCGATACGGAGACAATCTATTATATTACGCATTTGTTTTTCTTTCTTTTTTTTCTTTTTTTTTTGTGTTTCCATAATGTTTTATTTGGATAAATTACCAGACGATACCTTGGTGACAATTTTCCGCACCCTTGAAACAGAACTGCTACTACGTCTTAGAAATCAGATCCCCCTTGGTGTCTCCCATGATATTTGCGACCATTTATTGGTTAGAAAACTTCATATTGGTGCGAGTCTCCTTGGAGAAACTCTCTTTCCTGTGGTATTAGGCCCAACGAGGATCATGGTATCGATTGTCAATAATGCCCTTATGATCAAGCTCGATGATGGGGGGAAACTCGGATCCTTGAAAAACTTTGTCCAACAGATCAATGTTTGGAATACTGAAACCTCTCTTAGTGGGGCTGACCTCATTAAACAACAAACCGCGTTCCAGGTATCATTGGCAATGTTTCTTGATTCTCTCCCGAATTTGACCAAGGTGATCACCGAGATCCCCATGCCCAAGATTAATAATCCAGTGATCCTGGTCATCTCGTTGGTTTTTCCGGGACAATTAGATATCTTGCCCCATCAAAGTATGGTGAACATGATAATGAATGGCCACTATACCCCTGCCTGTGTGGTAGATTTGAGGCATCACGAATTCCCCAACCTTCAAACTGCGGAGTTTACTAGGTGTTCGGTCTTAAGAAACTTGGACCAAATGGTGGCTCCAAAGTTAGAAACTTTGGACATAAAATCGTGTGCTGGTGATAAAAGGCCTGGAGAAATTTTTGGGTATACCCGCGAAATGAGTCTTGCAGTACGGTTTCCAATGTTGACCAGTCTCGTATTGAATGGTTGTGGATTATTAGAAATTGGTACCTGGGCTACCGAGTTGATCAATCTCACTTTCCTCAATATGGATGGCAATGAGATTCTGAAAATCGCCAATCTTGATAACTTGGCCAATTTGCAAGTATTATCCTTGGCAAATAATCGACTCACGTCAATGGACGGTCTTGGAGAATTATGCGGGTTATTATCTTTGGATCTCAACAATAATCAAATCGAGCAAATGTTTGTGCCTTCCCAGCTCCATAACATAAGGGTGCTTCATGTGAATTTTAATGATATTCAAATTTTACCCAGAAAACTTCCTGCGAGTTTGAGGTTCTTAGGGATCGCTGGTAATAAATTGTCCGGAGTTTTGGATCTTTCCACAGTACCCAAGTTGATCGATCTCAATGTATGCCTCAATCGTCATTTATCTAAACTATGTGGGTTATCTTCGATGCAAGATTTGCAAACTTTAGATATTTCTTCAACATTGATTGATGTTGCCGATTATTATGAAGATGATGTTTTGAATAACCTCCACACGTTGTTAGCCAATGATACCAAAATTGAAGAATGGTCAACGATTAAAAAACTCGCGCTGCTTAAAAGTTTGAAAGAACTTCAAGTGATTAATACGAAACTTCCAGAAATGAAAAAAGTGAGAGAACTCCAAAGTAATCAGGCTTACAATGACCTTGCCAGATATTTTACATTGCAAGTGAAACCCAATTTCCACGATATTTTTTCCCATGTTAATAATCCTAAGTTGGTTATTGTTTGTGAATGTGGTTCAGGATCTGTAAGTAAGGAATTCGGGTTATTCTGAAGAGTTTTTTTGTGAACGTGGGTTAGTAGTATTCTGGGGAGGAAGCCAGAAGTATATATACGGTGATTGGTTTGTTTGCAAATAAATTAGATAAATAGTAAAGGTAGCGAGTATTGTAAGCCAATGGCAACAGGTTAACAATATTAAAAATAATAATTTTGCAGTCTAAGAAACAGAGAAACTAAATATCATGCTATGCCTGAAAAAACTTCTTAGTAATTTTCCCAGTATAGAAAATCAAGAACACTGAATTAAGGAGGTATCAGACAATTCCAACCAAAGCATGGTGCATGGTAATGAGTGTATTCTTAATATTTGCAAGTTCCAAATTCTGAAACTATGCGTACACTTTGTATAGTATTCGTACCTATCAAATAATTGCAGATCATATTATGCTACAGTATACTGTGTGGTGAGATTCTTAATTAATCATCTATACTTTTATCATAATATTTACTTTCTACCACATATGTAGATTCCAATATTTTCTTTGCCAATGCCACTCGGGTCACTACGTAAAGTCCCCCCTGAATTAGAAGTTTTAGGCGCCATGTCCTGCTGTAAAACGATGTAAAAATACCATTAAAAAATACCATTAGAAATAGTATAAACGGTTATTAAAGAACAAAAATTTCCCACGGTATTGTCCTACTTGACACTACCCATATGGATAAAAATGAATTTGGGACTAATAACTCACTGCATGGATATTGCAATTAATGTCACAGATTCGGATATTTGGGTGGAATCATCTTGGAAGGAAGTACAAGGGCTAGAAAAACCTACATTTAAATTGAAAATACATGAATTTTTGGAGAATCTTAGTTAAGTGATAATGAAATGATAGCATGGTAATGATCCAACACCATTCCCGGTATGGGTGAGTTATTAGTGCTGGTGAGTCTAATATTATATAAATAAAAAGTGGTTGAAGTTGATGGGAATCAGCTACCGTTTCATGTTGAGTTGAACTGCATCGTAAAAGTCGCACCCATGAGGCACGGAGTATTAGTGGATTCTACGTGGTTTTATAATTCACAGTTGTGACTCTCTCGGAAAAAAACAAACAAACTCAAAAATCAATTGAATAAATCAAAAAGCCGATTATCAATTGCCACTAATCCCAATTGTATCCATCAGATTCTTCAACTCAAGTAGTGCTATTTAATAAGCTCTGGCTCGCGGTCGGGCCAAAACCTAATCTGTGCACTTGGGCACATGAAGTAGTCAAACATCATCGAAAAGGCAAAAATTATTCGTACTTCTGTCTAATGTTATTTTTCTATGAGCTAAAGTTAGTATTATTATGATTTGGTGAGAATCACCTTGTGAGACGTTTTGTAGCAATTAATTTTGAATTATCGTTCATGCATCTTATTGTCTGAGGGTATCGTATATTTGATATTGAAGCAGCACTGATTTCATAGTGATTTGGGAAAACAATTGATCTATTTAATTGCTGTTGGTGCTTAATTTTAGCAAGATTATTTCCTTGTTATAATAATCCATATTCTCATATTTAATGTTTATCTACAACATATATAGTCCAATATTTTTGCAACACCCGCACCAAAGCAGCCCAAGGTCACTGCAGAATTAGAAGTGTCAGATACAATACGACATTAACTTACAATAGCATGTGGAAAAGCGATGGTAAAAATTCAAAAATAGAATAAATGGGTACCAAAATGTACTAGACAACTTTTTTTTAATGGTATTAGTTACCATATGACCAAATTATTATGATGGTTTCAGATCGATTTGGCTGTCGATCTTTTCCTTTTCCTTTTTTTTTTTTTTTTTTACGAATGGTCGATCGTATTTTTCTGCGACTTCTTGAATAGTGATGTTTCGCATGTATGGTGTGTTTGGGACTAATAATTTAACCCCGAATATACCGTACTATATGCTAAATGTCACATAGTTGGATATTGGAGTTATCTCGGAAGAAAGAATAAGGATCCAGTACAACGTACAAAGGATGTTTATTTGCATAAGAAACAAAAACAATTATAGAGAAAAATTTTTGGCTAATCCAGAATAAATGAAAACATGATAACTGTCCAACATTACTCCATATATGAGTATGCTGTCAGTTACTGATTTATCTAATCTTCAATATATCTATCCACAGATCTGACTGTGGCACACCTAGTGTACCCACTGCAAAACGGATTGTTCACAAAATACGACTCATTTTTGTGGACAATAAAGTGTAAACTCCCCATGAGTTTAGCGGTCTACCAGTTACGATTTCTGCAAATTGAAGATCATTGAGACACCATTATTAAATAAGGTTGAAACCCAAGAAAAGTGGAGGGAGTTGATGTGACTCTCCCTACACCCACCGAATGTTTCATGTTGAGCCGCATCTTGGTCGCACCCATGCGCAGGGAGCAACGCTGATCTGTACTAATGATATTTTCCAGTTTTACATTTAACTGATTTATTTTCCTCGAACGAATACTCAACTGATGAAGAAATGAATAATAAGCACAAAAACATTAACAATTACAACTTATAGCAACCATGCTCATCAAATCTATTCCCATTCTCGTTCTTTTTTGGATGGTAGTCCACGCTGCCCCGGTGAAAAAGAAAGGCACCAGCAGTAATGCGGTGACACCTGCCCAACGACTCCCTGATTCGGCCACAGAAGGAAAATGTTCTGATAAAGATTTATACTTGGTGATGGCTCAAAGATGGATCCCTTCTGCTGGTTCAGGTGGGTTCAAATTACACGGGATCTGGGGTGATAAAGCCACCGAGGAGACATATTTAGAAGTGCTCCTTGATCAGAATAATAATGGTGATTTGCCAGTATCCGAAGCCGAATTGGCAGTACAGATCACTGATTTCTTATCCTCAACTCAACTGATCGAGTTTAATACGTTCTGGCTCGGGATTGGCTCACAGACTAATCAACAGACATGGGCACATGAGATATTCAAACATTCTCTAGATTTCAAAAGTCTTGCCAAGACATGTTATGCTGATACTTCGTGCTCTACAACTAAGAGAAAAAGAGATGCCTTGAGTTCGTCCAGTTCCTCTACCTCAGAAGAAGAGGAAGAAGAATATGAAGACGGCGATTCTTGTGAGCTCAGCAGTAGCAGTAGCAGTAGCAGCAGTGCCAGTTCCAGTTCCAGTTCCAGTTCCAGCACCAGCTCTACCAGCGCCAGTGAAGAGACTTCTACGGGCACCAGAACTGCTTCACAAAGTCAGACTGGGGATTCTAGTGGAACGAGTATAAAGGCATCGAGTGAATTGATGATTAATACTGCTGGAAGTGCCATGGAAACCGGTAAGACTATCCAAGAAACCCAAATGATCACCATCAATACCGCGGGGATTCTGAAAGCGTCCACTGGACAACTTGAAATAGCCTCCACTGTCAATTCAGGAGTCGCAACCTCAGTTCATATCAATACTCCAGCTACCACCGTCCATATCGATACTCCCGCTGCCACCGTCCATATTGCTTCCGAGACCGTGGAAATTGCAACAAAAACCCAAAATGCCAGAGAAACTGAATCCACTAGAAAGAAACACGGCAGCAACGTCGAATTGGAACGTCGTGGGAAAGGTAAGAAAGCCAGTGGGGTTTCTATCGTTGACCAAGTGGTGGCAGCACAAATCCTGGACTACGCACAGATCGTTCAGAAGTTCTATCCTGGTGGGAACATAAAACCAGCGTATAATTACGAATCAAGCATCACCGCAAACGGAATCAAACCAGGAACTTGGTATCCTTTCCTGAGTTTTGCCTCTGCTTATACTATCGATGCTAATACCGGAGGTTACGATCTTGCTTGCACCAGTGACGGGAGTGGGAAACAGGCGATCGTCACCGAAGTTTTCCAGTATTTCCTGTTGGAAGAGGCAGTTAATAAGCAAGCGATCTTTGACAAAGCAGAAAGCGCCACCCCTGTAGCATCTAATAACCTTTGCGCCACTGGCAGTTGGAAGAATAATTGTCTCTGTCTTCCGGTCTCCAAGGGCGCCAGCACCGGATGTACTGCCAGGGCCACTTCTGGGGGTCAACAGTTGTGTGCAGGATACTTGACCATTTAGAAATGAGGATTCATTTGCTATTATATACACTTAAGTAGTTAGATGATGGCAATACAATTAGAGCGTTACTTAGAATTTATATATTATTGATATCCTTATTGTGGACTTGATCATGTGGGCTGGTGTAATATTTTGGTGGATTTTTGCAACCAAAAAAAAAAAAAAAATGAAAAAATTCATAACAAAATCATCAAAAATCCACAGATATTAATTATTATTAACCTACAGTTTTTTTATATTGCTATCTACCATAGTTATAAGTATGGGCTCTGACGGTAAACATCATGGAGACTACTCCCGGTTCTCTCAGACCGAAAAACACGAAGTTCTCGAACAAATCGTCGAGTCGTATCAGGCTCTTGCGGATGGGCAAACCAACTGGGTGTGCAACCTTGCCAATGCCGCCTCACTACTCTGGCACGGTTATCATTCCCTTGCCCCTCCATCTCGTGGGAAATCCGTCAATTGGGCCGGGTTCTACGTCATGGACAAAAATGTCTCCGAACAATTGATCTTGGGACCATTCCAAGGGCTTGTGGCGTGTCAAACAATTAAGATTGGCCGTGGGGTATGTGGAACCGCTGCAGGCGAGAAACTCACCCAATTGGTGCCAGACGTCGAGAAATTCCCAGGACATATTGCCTGTGATGGGATCACAAAGAGTGAGATTGTCGTGCCAATTGTCGACGCTGAAGGAGTGGTCCGTGGGGTGATTGATCTTGATAATACTGAACTTGAAGGATTCGACGAAGTGGATCAAAAGTATTTGGAGCTATTGGCCAAACTGATTGCCGAAACTTGTGAGTGGTAGAAAATCCATTAGCTAGAATGTAATAAATGAATTATGAGGTACTAAGGAAGTATCTTTCAATACAGAGTGTATTGATAATACTACATGATGTAATTGTGACATGATAATGATGCAGGGAAAATTAATCAGATGATCAGTAACCTGATATAAATGATTGTATAATAAAGACAAAATCATGTACATATGGTTGTATATGCAACTATGGAAAACAACAAGCGTAAAAGTCATTAAATTGGTGTAAGCTGTCTTCCTGTACGAAGAATTAGCTCAAATAGAGACACTTAAGGGAAAGTCTAAGCACCAACAATATATATATTAAGTTTATCATTAATATCAGTACTTGACATTAATTGATAATTTTCTTATATGATCAAATCCATTGCCAAATTTCGATGATCATCATCATACAATTCATACGATAAATGGGCACCATTATTATACACCAAGTGTAAATAAAACCGATCGAATTCCTCGATCTTCACCCTTCTCACACAAATCCCACTCAAAATTTTCGAGGCATGGATCCCTTGCTGTTGAGAACTAACAAGATTAGGATCAGGAAAGATATATTCTTGTCGGAACGCGTGAATGCCTCGGAAACACGTCAATCGATATAATGACGCCACTCCTGATTGCGACGCCACCACAACACACGAGAGTTCGGGAATCAACTGAGAGAACGATATCCGGTTAGCTTGTTCAAACTCTCTGTCGTTTAATCGAAGTGCGTGATTATTACGAGAGTTTTGTAATGATACCTCGCTTTGGAAAAGGTTTTTTGAGGCCGCATTGCACACAAGACGATTGCAATGGAATAATCCAAGATGGGATTTGGTGGTCACCATGAGGTATTGGTTGTGCAATAATGACGTGACCTTGGGCTCCCAATAATCAAGCCCGTTTAGGCTTTTGTGTGGTTTTGTATTGAGTTTCCTTTGATGGAGCAAATAATAATCATCATAAAACTTTGATACTCGACGGAAGGTATCGGTGACCATCGCACCTGCTTTAAGGTTGTTATAATTCAACAGGATATTTCTTCGTGGATTGGAAAATGCCGCCAGTTTCCGTGGTTTTCCAAATGTTGGAATTAGCATGTCCTGATGCAAAGATAACGGATCATCAGAGGAATCATCATCATCATTTTCCAGTTCATCATCCTCAATATCAGTATCTGGCTCACCGGCATACAATGTATAATTATGTTTCCAATGGATTATAAATTTCGTTAAATCACGCCGAGGAATCTCAAAAAAACAGGTTTTTGAACTAAGTCCAAGATCACTGGTCATAATTGGATCACTTTCGGTATCCAAAATCCTACTTTGAGTAGCAAGTTTCTCCACCACGAACTTTTCATTGATCTCTTTATCCCCAGTTAATTCTTGCAATGATCTTACTTCTTTGAAATACTTTCCATCAATATACCGTGTAGTCCAAACATCTTCTTCAAGAAGAATCCGACTCACAACTTTCGGGGTCTGGAACTCGATTCTTTTGAATTTTGCTGTCTCTTCATTACTTCCCAAACTACTATCACTACCTACCGAGTAATTCAGTCCATCATCATTGTTATTATTATCATTATTATTAATTTCATTACGCAATGATCGTGCGAGCATAATATTCCATTGTAGACGAACCATTTCATTACTACTGGCGGAACCCACATTTTCAATATCCGGGCCGGTATCGCAATCTTTAGGAATCCCGTCATCATCGACAATTACTGGGTGATCATCAATGGAACAATTCACTGGCCCATGGTATCTGTCAAATACAAATTCAAAGATAACAAGCTCTCCCATGATGGCTCCTGCTGATAAAAGCACCCGAGTATGGAGTGGTACCAGGGGCAGATCATCACCAATATCCTCTTCCTCCTCCTTCTCCGCCTTATTTTCATCATCCTTGATGAATGAAATGTCAGGAACGTTGGAAGCTAAAGGATGTGATATTACCGAATAGAAACTACCGCCATCGTGTTCTTTAGAATAATGGAATACTGTAATTCGACGACTATTATCCAGAATCGCCAATAAGTCATACTTTTCGTAGACATCGATCCCCCATACGGATTTTGCGGTACGAAGTTGGAAGGTTGGTTTAACTTCAAATGAATGGATTGACAAAAGCAAATCCAACAGTTGTTGTTGTACTCGAGACTTTTCAAAACGGGCTTTCCTAAGAAGAAATTCTTGGAGTTGCTGGACCAAAGTCTCAGTATCGTATAAAGAGACTCTGCCATCATCACGACACACCACCAACATTTCTTTCCCCAAAAAATTTACCATCTTGACAAGGTTTATCAGGTGGGGATAATGTTTCCAAACTGCGGAGATGATATCCCTATCAGAAGTATACTTTGGTTTAGTCTCAAATGAAGCAACAACTAGATCATCAGTTGATCCAAAGTTCCCACCTACCGACAAAATATTAATTTGTGACTTCGTGCCGTAAAACATGTACTGTGGGTAATTGGTTGATGACACTAAAAGATTATTTTTAAAATTAAACAGGTTACTGAGGTCAAATTCTCCTCGATCCAAGTATTGCAATCTAAGGGGACTATCGAATTCTTCGGCAGGTTGTTGTTTGATAATCGATTGTTGCGTTGATTGTGTGTTTTCAGTGGAGTGATGGAGATTGTCAGCAGGTTCAAGAAATCCACTGAATTGATGTGTAGAATCGTATGCATCTTCGTCTTCTGTTTCGCTGTCAATTGAATGGAGACTTGTCAGAATGCTTTGGATATCGGTATCGTAAACATCCATCAATTTTTCATCATTAAAATCTAAAACTTTGTCGTCATTAATATCTTGGGAAGAGCTTGGTGATGAAGCAAATCTTTCTATAGACCTTCGCTGATCAAGCTTTTCGAAAGCCTCGATGGCGTTTGTCGGAAGTTCCGATTCATGACGATTTGATTGAAATACTACTTGTTGTTCGATGTTATTATCAATTGGAACTGACATGTATTTGAGAGTAGGAGATTCCACATAATCACTCATACAGTACTCTGATTCCAGAAGTGGGTCGATGATCGGTTCCCCAATGGGTTCATAAAAGGTATCGTCATCACAAACGATGCCCCGGGCCCTATCGGCGATTCTGCCATTCATCAGTACAGGAATTGGAATCTTTTCAATCCGGGCATTGTTGAGAAATCGATCAAACCGACGTCTATGGTCAAGATCTTTCCTTACCACCTCTGCTAGCCCTTTTTCCACGGTTCGAATAGTCTCATTTAATGTAGTTGTTCTTGATTCCTGCTCGCAATATATGGTCCTAGGAGTTTCGCCAATGTCTGAGGATACTTCCCTTCGAAATGATTCTACTTCAACAACATTTCCATTGTTATCTCGTCGACGAAGTACTCTGGTTTCAATATCATTAGCTGACAGATCATTGAGATGATGAGAAACCGGAGGTGTAGAAAGCTCGCGATCTCGCTCGGCATGTTGGCGGGCACTGATTTCCGCCATTAGAGCAAGACTAAGGTCACTATATACTGAAGAATTGCTATTATCCGACATCACCAGAAAGCATTTCTTGTGGCTTTTTGTCTTATCTTCCTGGCCAGTTTGCCTGGTTGATCCAATTTGGCACAGAAAAAAATTGACAGGATTTTTGAGGCCCCATCACGTGGACATTTGGACCCAACCTGTCAAGCCTCTATTATTAACAACAGCAACAAACAGTCCGATTAGAACGTGTATGTGTATATATATATATATTATAGATAGATAGATAGATAGATAGATAGATAGATAGATAGATAGATAGATAGATAGATAGATAGATAGATAGATAGATAGATAGATAGATAGATAGATAGATAGATAGATAGATAGATAGATAGATAGATAGATAGAGTATCGAAGATTTATCCCCAATTGGTTCGCCATCTCAAAATATGCCGGTCATCTCCCAATTCCAATTTCTCGCTATAAATAGCGTCTTTGGACTCTTCAAAGTCTCGCTGGCCAATGACCGTGACAAACTTTATCTTCCGCGAGATCTCGTTCAGTTTGGAATAAACACAAAAGTGTTCTGTGATCTGCTGAAGCTCATGGTTGGAACGAGAATCCAGTGTCGCTCGACTTTCTTCTGGTGGCTGTAAGATTGAAAATTCTGTGTTATAGGTATTTTCAAATATTCGATCAATTGAATCATTAATCTTCATTGATGCTTGCTTTTCAAGAACATTCACAAAGTCCTGGTACTGTAATTTACTCTTTTGAGCCGCTGGGGTGGTCAATTCCCAGAAAATATACTGATCCTGTAAGTATATCGATGGTGGCTTTAAATCAACATAGAAAAACTTAAGTCCTGCCTTGACATTCAAACCTGTCTCATCCATTACTAACCTGACTTTGGTAGGGTGTTGGTGGGATACTTTTTGGTGTACTGGGAATCTTCCCAAATTCAACACGAAGAATGAATTTTTCTGTACCAAATCATCAATTATCGATGCGGTATAAAAGTCATGAGCATGGAATTTACTACTATCCTCCTCATCATCATATACTTCCACCAGGAATTTTGTGGTACCTAATCCGTAGGCTGGGGACTCCAACATAAGGCCAATTGACAAATTGTACATCCCGGGCAGCAGCCCAAGGTACACCATCTTGCTAAACTTTAGAGAATTTGACCAGACAATCGACATAGCATTCTGCTGATCATCAAAATGATACTTGTCACTCTGTTGGATGATAAAGTCTTTCTTATGGAAGAAGATCTTGCGATACTTAATCAAATAGTAGATAAGTTCCCAAGAGTCCTGGATATGTTGCGACGCAAACAAGTCATCGACACCAGCAATCTCGCAACCATCGACTAAACCGAGGGCCCGAGCCACAGCATTCCGCGAATGATACCTAATACAATCGAAGCCTTTTATGTAGTTTCTGATCTCAAGGTGGCTGGCCACTAACACTTTGCCAATTGCTGCCCCGTATTCTCCGAAAAGTCGCTGACGGAAGGTGTCATTGTAGAGCGACAAGTAGTGAGTGTTTGCCAGTCTCAACTCCGGGGCCAATTGAAGAATCCTGGTCTCCAATTCTATAGGAAGACAAGTGATTCCCATATTATATAAATATATAATAATAATAAATAATGAGAAATAGTAACAACAACAAGAATATACCCACTGGGTTATGTTACGAGCCCCCCAAGAACCTTCGAGAAGGAAAAAAAAATCACAATAAAAAAAAATCAAAACATTTCAAAGGACATTTGGGCCTTTTCTTCTTTTGTAATTTCCTTTGGAATTCATATTTTATTAATACCATACAAATAACCAACTAAAAAATGGCTACTATTTCTCCAGAAGGTACGTTAATCACCCTTTTGATGGCTTCCCATCTTCATTCGTTTCCCGGCAAAGGCAATTGCAATTCGCAAGCAACAAACCACTTTTGATATTTTCCAGTACTAACTCATAGTTCTAGCTCTTTGGGCTCAACGTTCTAATGCCTCTGCTCCAGAAAAGAATATCATCTACCTTACTGTGAAGGTCACAGACCCAAAGGGTCTTAAGGTTGATCTCAAAGAAGATTCCCTTGACCTTGAAAGTGAAAGTGACTACGCCGCCACCAAGGGTACCCACTACAAATTGCACCTCGATTGGTTTGCCCCAATTGATCTTGAACACTCAAGATACGATGCCAAGAGCAGTGGGAACCACATTTCCTTTGTGTTGCGTAAAAAAGACGCCCAAGAAGAATACTGGCCTCGTTTGACCAAGGAAAAGGTCAAGTACAGATGGTTGAAGACCGATTTCGACAAGTGGGTCGATGAAGATGAACAAGATGAGCAACCAGAAGAAGATCCATATGCCGGTATGGGTGGTATGCCAGATATGGGCGCCATGGGTGGTATGCCAGGTATGGGCGGTATGCCAGGTATGGGTGGTATGGGCGGTATGCCAGGCATGGGTGGCATGGGTGGCATGCCTGATTTGCTGGCCTTGGGCGGTGGAAATGGCGGTTTCGACTTAAGTAAGCTTATGGCTGGTGCTGGTGGTGCCGGTGGTATGGATTTCAGCAAATTGGCTGCCCAAATGGGTCAAGCCGGTGGTGATGATGAAC
This sequence comes from Saccharomycopsis crataegensis, assembly GCF_037102585.1. Taxonomy (NCBI): domain Eukaryota; kingdom Fungi; phylum Ascomycota; class Saccharomycetes; order Ascoideales; family Saccharomycopsidaceae; genus Saccharomycopsis; species Saccharomycopsis crataegensis. The sequence goes on from NW_027043831.1 coordinate 505,773, forward strand.
ACAGCAGTGATGATGAAGAACCAGTGGAAGAAGTAACCAAATAAGAGAGAAACGTGATGTAATTGGGTTACTATTTTTGAAACGTTAGTTTTTATATATATTCTATTTATTATTATCATTAATATTTTTTTTTTTACTTCTCAAATGTCTGTTCTTATTTTTTCCTTTATAGTGTAAAATAGCTTACAATTCAAATGAAAATTAACTTATAATTTATCACTCATTGATGTAAATTAGCTTGATAGTATCAAAATAAGAAATAATTTACAATTTGTTTATGGAATATAAGAAAAACAAACAACAACTCATAATTCACTATTCGATAGAAAAAAAAAGAAAAAAGATTAAACTTGTCATATATGATCATATATGTCCATGAAAGACTGTTGAATAAAAATTCTAGTCCTTAAACCCATAATAAGGATCCTCAAACAGCCTGGATCTTTATATCCTTCCCATAAGTCAATGTCTGGCTGGCTTTCCAGACGCCTTGTGGTTTCAAAGTAACAAATTCAGAAGCATAACCTGGTTCAACACAAACCATGTGCTTGTAATCGTCTTTTGGAGCAAAATCACCAATGTTCTTAGATTTTTCAATCCATGGGTTCCAAACCACAACATCTGGCAAGTTCACTCTTTTAAGGGTATGGTTTGCCTTACCGCAATAAACCACTTGGATATCTTTGGATTCATCAACTTTTTTGTACACTCTGTCGGTTTCTTGGTGGAATTGGACAGCTGGGGCCTTGTCCTCATATTCTTCCTTCACAACTTGGTCATAACACACTTCACCTGGTAAGTTAGTCACGAGAGTGTCTTCGATATCTGGGGTTCTCAAGTATGTGTGGAACAACCAATGGAAGTCGAATGGCTTAGTGTCGATGTTTTCAATGGCCACTGAGGTTGTCAAGTAATCGGCACCCAATTCGTAATTGACAAACGCACGGAAATTATTGTCACCATTTTCCCATTTACCATAACTAACAGGTTCGGCTTCATCTGGGGTCAAGGCGAATTGGGCAATTGGAGGATTAGAAGATGTCAATCCCAAGAAATCCCAGGTAGAAATACGGGCAAACCCATGGTGTGGCAATTTGTTGAACCCTTCGGCAGCAGAACCGCCAAACACTGGGAAGGCAAGAGGAATCCCCCCACGAACCGCAGCAGAACCATCAAGTTTGGCTCCAGCAGAAAGCCATAATTGTTCTTCACCGTTGATTTTCCAACTGAGAATATGGGCCCCATAGCGCAACACTTTGATGTAAGTGTCAGGGTTATCTGGGAGACTGATGATAACAGAGTCTTCTAATTGTTTAACAGACATTGTAGAATAAAAAAAAAAAGGGGGGGGAATTATTGATGATTTGATGGTTGAAGATACAGGAAATTGAAAACAAATTAATCAATGATGTGTGATGATTATGTATTGTTTATATAAATTTGTACCCCGGAGGCCGGGGCTCAAAGTACGAGGGGTGAGATCATTAGAAGACAAACCATGATTAATAAATGTATATAGGCTAATGTTGATGGAGCAGTAGGTGGAGCAGAGTCATTATCGGTAGACTGTAGTAATTTTGTGTTGTTCTTTCTTTCACACCGATGGGTATGGGTTCCGGGGTCTATTGAAATAGGCGAAACTCTTTTACAGAGACCCCGAAAGAGACAACAGATGATGGGGAGGGGGGGGGGGGTGGGGCGGTTCAAAGTGACGTGACGTAATTGGTTACTAAGCAACGTGGGCCAGGAGGTACCATTGACACGGGACAATGGGGTGTTAAGGTTTTTCTGGCTGAAGACGTCCAGACACCAACTTACTAATCAAAGAGTTAAAATTGCGTAAGTGGTTATGTAATCAAGATTATGTAATATATTAGGTGGCCCTGATTATCTAATCTATTACATAATCTCGATTACATAATATATTATTAACAAACTTCGAGTGAGGGACTACCGCCGCTGTGGTATATTCGCAGGAAAAAAAAATTGGTGATTTTCCTATTTTTAATTTTTGAGGAAATGAAAAAAGACCCCTTCATGTGGTACATTAAGGTTTTTCTGAAAGCCAGCTTCATTTTTTTCATTTTTTTCCCACCACTAAAAGTTTTCATTGGTGGTGGGGGAACAAAGCATAAATTTGAAACCACTATAGTGGCACATATATGTGCCCGCAATTATTATTATTATTATGATTTCATTCACCTGTGGCATTATTGGAGAACGCCAATTTTTTTTTTTTTTTCAATTTCTTTTGAGAATTAGTAATGTTGTAGTACCCCCCACACAGAATGGTTCTATATTATTAATACTATTAATATTTTTGATGCTCATATATCAATCCGTATATATATTTGTATAGCAGCGTATAAATACCTGGCATTAACTGGCAATCAACATAATGTAACCATCATCATTCTTTAGTACTCGTCCAACCGTCGCCCGTCGCTTCATGCAAGATGCTGCAAAAAAAAAAATTCTTTTTTTTTTTTTTTTTTTTTCAATACAAATAAATGAGACTCAACAGCCAGATTTTTCAACTTTTTGATTCGTAGCCCCAAAATTATTATTTATTAGGGTGTCTTTATCCATATACCTGTTCAATTTCTTTTTGTTTTTGTCAATTCTGATATCATCCCTGGTTATTATCCGTCTTCTTTCTATTATTATGTCCTCCAGACCTCTCCGTACTCGCAAACTTTCTCTTGTCCTAAAACCGAATAAGAATCAACAATCAAAAGTATCTAAACATTCGTATAAGAACCGTCACAATAATAAGAATACCTCTGACCCATCCCAACGCACCAGTGGCGACTTAGACTCAATTGAATACATCGATAGAATCCTCAAGTACTACTCTCAATCCCAAGTATCAATCCTTGACGATTCCGAAAATGAGATCGACCTGTTTCTAAGCCAAACCAACGACATATCCTCTCCTTCATTTTTAGATGATCTCCATAATAACAGCTCCAATGGGGATGCCCTTTCCACCAATACTTCTTCAAAATCATTGGCTAACGATGATGATTACAAGTCAGAGCTGACCTCTATCAGCTTCCCTCCATCCCCAGCCGAATCTTTGAGTACCACCACTACATCAACCCCTGCTCCAACTCTTGAAGATTTCATTGATTATGATGATGAAGAGGAAGAAAATGACAATGACAATGTGTCTTCTAAAGCTTCATCTCGGGCTTCCACCCCTCCTCCTCCTACTGCTGCTTCTAGTCCTTCAAGCGATAATGCTCCATTCTACGCCATGGGGTGCTATTCTGCCCCGTACTCTAACCGCAGAGTTCCAGTATTGGACTACAGATGCCATGATAAGCTCAACCTTGCCCTTCTTGAAGTCAATCACCGCCCAAGAACCGTGAGAACCCAACCACAGACTCACCGTGGCTCAGCTTCATTGTCATCAGCTTCATCTCAACTCCCAAATATCCCTCAATTTTCTCCAGATCTTCCTGGTCAAACTGCCACTCCTAGAAGAAATTTGCCTGGTGTCACCGTCATTGATTACAAGACTAGATATTACGAGTATCTACAACACAAATATTCTGCTCCGGTCGCCGCGACTGCGTCAACTGGCAAAGGTCTTAACGGTCCCCTTAATCGTCGTGCAGTAGGAGGCAATGAAATGGTTGGTGGCAGTATTGTTTTGAATGAATTGTTTTAATTGACAATAAATTGTTGAATAATACAATTGAATCGACTCACAGTCATCTGTCAGAGATGCTAATTAACCCGCAGAGCAAACACAATATCATAAAAGTTTATTCTGAAAATGGGGTCGAGATTATCAGATCCTCCTTCCTTCATTATAAATTATCAGATCCTCTGTTCATAATCAAAAACTCAGATCTTGTTCATATAATCTCACATCCCAACTTACATGTCAAAATGATCTCCTATTCTGTTTATCAAAGCAGCAAATTATTATATCCCTTATCTTATTAACTCTTCTTGCATTATTGTTTATTTATTGGTATTTGAAATTTTATCGTTCTTGTATTATAACTAATTATTCTTTTTTTTTTTCTCTTTCCTTTTTACTAATTTCTTGCTGCTTTTGTCATTTGTGTTTATCTTCTTTTCTCTGAAAATTGTCTTATTTCTTGTTTACCATATATTATTAATTTTACTATTTTTTAGCGTTTAGCTCATCTGATCATAATTATCTTCAAAGTAGTAGAATCTTTTAACATGATAGTATCCTAGATGATACACCATAGATTTGGGTATTAAAGCACTTACCCGCGCTGAAAATTTCCTTATTGTGATGGGTCACCTGTAGGTAAGAGTTATTTAGGGTGTTAATATAATCTCTACATTCATAGCAGATCTCAATGCGGTTCTTGCTGGTCATTTTGGATGTATATGCTAGTTTGTATTTCTTTTAGGAACCATGCTGGATCGCAAGCGACAAAAAACTTCAGGAGACCGGTGGCACCAGAATATCATTTGCTAGTTTACTTTACCCTTGCCAGTCATCATAGATATCTATAAATTATGTGTTGCACAAACTAGAGGATCATTGTTTAAATTAAGATACCAACTCAAAGCCGCTGTTGATCCTGATCTTGCTAAGGTTCTGGACCATGTTATTTTTTTTTCTCAATATTGATCGACGGGCTGGCAGATCCACCAAGTCCTCGATTCAAATTCTCAGAAATGGGAAGACTACAGCTTTCAGTGGAAAACTTGCCAAGGTTATTGAAGTACCGGGAGAATATCCGGGATATATTTTTTCTTTTACCTCAGACCAATGAATTACCATAACGTTCCAAGAAAGTTGGTTTGGTAAGAAGAGCCTTTCTAAGTCGGCTATCAAGGCTGCCAATCGTGGATAACTTAGTGTTAATGGACATCTATGGTATATACGTTGATTTACCTATACGTCATTTGGAAATTATATTTAATACATATATCTTATTTACTGGGTTTTTCAGCCCGTGTTAATGGGTCTAATTTGGAATACTTGCTGATTGATAATTGGTGTTATAGGCTCATGCAGTTTTGGGAAGGATACTATTCATGTGATGAAATACGTGATTCCGATAATTTAGGGAATTGTATTGTCAAGGACGAAAGAGCGCAAAACTATTATAGACCTCCCGTAAATTCCCCGAATTGAAAACACTTATTGTGGGTACCACTTCTTCCCATATGTTTGATTGCCGAGATTTCATCGCCCCAAAGTTGAGGGAATTCAAGTTTAGTTGGGACAAAGAGATCGAGAGAATGCGGAACTTCTCGAGTAATCTATATCCAAATTTGGAACAGCTACTGTTGTTATATCGTGGGGACCCTGGTGAAGATGAGGAACATGATGAAAAACGTCTTGATCTTTCCCGAATAAAAGAGCTTAAAAAATTAAAGCGTGCGGAATTTGTCGCTGTTTAGTTAAGTGATTACTCGGTGATTAGATATTGGACTGGTTTAGAGGAGCTACATTAGGAAATGTGTCCTACATTTTTGGCAAGAAGTTCAATACTCTAAAGCATTTGACTTCACTATCAACCATTGATTGCGAATTGATCAATTTTTTGAGTGACCTTGAGATTATTAAAGGACCTTGAGCTTGAAAACCTTGAGGATTTGAAGTTGGATCGCTGCTCATTTACTGAATTTGGTGATTTAGAGAATTGTTTAAATTTGAAATCACTATCCGTTACTGTTTGCGATATGCAGGTAGTTACTACCGATTTCAGTAGCCATAAAAAATTGGAATCTCTCAATTTGAGCCGAAATAAACTACAAACGTTTGAAAATATCAACTCGATTCGTAATTTAACACCACTTAATATTAGCTGCAATAGATTGCAGTCAATAGACAACCCCTTGCTTCTATCAAGGTTGAAAACGTTGGTTATTGGTAACAACGAAATAATGGCATTGGATGAGAATATTGCATCATTAGCGTCTTCTTTAGAAGAATTAAAAGCTGAATTCTGTTGTATTGAACAAATAACAGTTGATTTTTCTAAGTTTGAAAACCTTCAAAGGCTTTCATTGAAGCATGGTTACTGCTACGGCAAAGACGATAAGCCAAAAATCTCTGTCAAGCCGTTTGCAAATATTATCTCCTTGGAATCATTGAATCTAGAAAGAAACAATCTTAATGGCACTTGATCACCAGCGGCATAATGATAAATTAGTGGAGTTGAAATTAGTGTCTAAAAAACTCACCAAGCTCACAAACTGGTAACTATTGACCAACTTGAGAAGTTTAGATACCTCTTATAATAATCTTACTTCTATCGAAACAAGCTTTGCGAGTTTCAAGAATCTTGAAAAATTGTGTTTGCAAGGTAATAAACTCAGCTCATTTGAGAATATCAACAATATTACAGGAATTTTATTTTCAAATCTAGCATACCATGAGCTGCGGAACATTGATTTTCCCTTGAATTATCCTTATTTGCTAAGTTTGGAATTTCGAAAACAAAATGAAAAGTTTGAGAAACATCGAACAGTTGAGTTTGAAAAAGAATAATTTTTCATCGATTGAGCCGATTCCAAAAGGAATCAATGAAACGGGTTTGAGATCATGACAATTATCCTTTCATAAAATACGTTATAATGTACACAGAACTAATCAATATCAGATCATTCATGCGAGGGTCCCAACTGAATTTTTCAGATCCCAAGCTGTTGAAATGTAGTAAGTGTGTGCAACGAACTGCAGAAATATCAATAGGGTTACCCGCGCATTAAAACTACTACACCGCCTATTCTTATGAATACGACTGTATGCTTCCTTTATAATGGTGAAATAACTTTTCAAGGAGAACTCAGTATTATACTAATGATAATTTTTGAATATTTAACGGCCAAAAAAGTCTTGAAAAGCTTATAGCCAGATTAATATTTAGGGGGTAACCCGGCCGTCATCTAATAATCATATCGGTATTGATTTGACAAACAAAAAATACAAGTTGGTTTCGTGGTCTAGTTGGTTATGGCATCTGCTTAACACGCAGAACGTCCCCAGTTCGATCCTGGGCGAAATCAATTTTTTTTTCATTTTTTAAAGCTTGTGCTGCTGGATTGCTCTGTATTTTACAGATTATGAATTCTTTCATCTATAGTGTGTTAACAAACTTAATGGTAGTTGACTGTAACCAACATACAAAAAAAAAAGCTTTTGATTGGTCGAAGCATCATAACCAACGAAGTACTGATATGATAATTATAACTTTGAAGATCAATTCTTATGGTAAATAGAGAAAAGCGGCCAGGCTGTCAATTGGATCCATCCCACCTGTATCCGTCATTACTGGGTGGTCTTCTAGATTCTAGGTATTTGAATGGTATCTGAAAATTGTGGCGATAATTGGCTCCAGCGATCCTGAAATTGTTAAAATTTTCGATGGTATGAAAAGAGCAAAACTAGTATTAAATTGCTAATATATGGATTTGCTGTTATAGCAACACCTCAAAGATCTGATATGCAATTTCTTATATGCTTTAAGTCCTTTCCTCTGTCAATATTTTCCAATTTGCTTCTTCATCTCCAATGGACATGAAAAATATCCCTAAGTATTTTCAAAAATCCTTAAACCTCAATTACAAGGTTTATTTGGGAGACTCTCTGATATTTGGGGTCCCTTTTGTTTGGTGTTGGAAATGAAGAGGCCGAAATGGATAAAGAGTCGATTTTTGAAGCGTATCAGCACTTTTATTGCTTCAGATTGATAATCCTAAGACCAAACTAGTATTGCGATGCAGCGAACTTGAAAATCTTTCGATTGGGTTCTTAACTAGAGCTCCGATAAACATGCCAATGGTGAATCAAACACAGAAATTTATTCCAATGTTCGATAGCTGTAACTACTAGGTAATGAGCCAAGTGATGCGTGTTTGTCTGTAGCCAACGCCTGTGAAAAATTTTCTGCCAAATATGTCAATATTTTGATAGCGATCAACTTGAATCAACATTCTCAACTATACCTGAAATTATTGGGTTACGCATGGGGTGAATGTGACCAAGAGAATTTGAGGATAAAGTCATATTTTGGTCCCACTGATAGTGGTAATTTCTTTGATTCGAATAAAAAAAAAACATTCAGAAAGTTTTAAACTAGCGACTCTTGGAGATTCTATAAATGACCGAGGATGAATTTTGGGAAGAATATTGAATTGTAGTGATCAATGTGAGAATAAAGGTACTATATAGCTCAGATGAATTTTGGGAAGAATATTGAATTGTAGTGATCAATGTGAGAATAAAGGTACTATATAGCTCAGATGATGATGGTATCAAGAAAATAGAACATATATTATATTCTCAAGTATAGATAAATATATGCATCAATTTGAAAAGCATCAGATACTAAGACAATGTGGTTTATGTGTAATATAGAACTGTCATGATGCTTGAGAGTTATACACTCTCGTAGTTGGTGATATACGTCAAAAAAAGAAAGCGGTTACCCGCATAAGCTGCTGGCGATTTAGATCAGGACGAATCCGTATCATAACACAGGAGTCCTTGGCTGGTATTGTGTCAACATAATTGGTTTAAAATATATATTCTGAGAATGGAGTACAAGCACCAGAAACTAAGTGGTTCTGAGGATTCCAGTATTGTTAATAATCGCATTCTGTTCTCAAGTTTACCTGCCGAAATCCACGCTCAGATCTTTGAATTCTGTGATTCTAGTACACGAGCCTCACTATTGAAATTGAGAAGAGAGACTCTGTTTCATTCACACCCTTTCTGGGTAGAGCCTCTAAATGCTACTCTTTTCCGCTCAATAATTTTGAATGAGTTCTCCCCGTCATTGGAATCTCCGTTCCGATTCGAAACAGGATCAGGAAGATTGAAAACTTCAGTTCAACATATACCAAAGCTCGCACAGTACAAGAACTATATCAAAGAGGTGGTATTAGAGTCTCTCTCATCAATGCTGAATACAAAAGTTTATAACGAGGCGCATAAGGTGGAAACATTTTTACGTGAGTTGCCACATTTAAGCAAGCTATCATTGCAGTGTGTTTATGGTGTATCTGTTAATAATCCGCCAAATGTTTTACACGTGACACTTCCTAAATATGTTGAAATTTCGGAGTTATTAGACAACATCAATTGCTCAGTGATTAAAGTCTTGAAGATTAACGATAGGGAGTGTAGGGAAGATCCTAATTTCAATGAGAATGGCTCAATCAATGATGATGATGATCAGGATGATTCCGCTACCACTGAAGAAGAAGTACGAAAAAATTATGGGTTTGCTCAGGAATTTCCGGAATTAAGGGACTTTTGCATGGATATTTATGGATTTGCTACCCTTGATTGTCAAAATTTTATTGCACCGAAATTGGAGGAGTTTCATTTTTTTTCGGACGAACCTACCTGTATTATTAATTTGTCCAGCGAGTTATATCCAAATTTAGAACAATTATCATTGAGTTCCCGCCTCCTGCCAAGTTATCAGGATTGTGCCAGTATCGATTTTTCTAAAACTAAGGGGTTCCAAAATTTGAAACATATAAGATTTTCCAAGATTAAAATTGATAATTTAATATTTGGTTATTGGCTTGCATTGGAGACTTTATCTATAGTGGACAGTGCACCTTCATTGAAGATTGGGAGCGATTTCCAAAAATTGAAGAATTTGAAAAAAATAGCAATCATTAAATGTCAAATCGATGAATTTCCTGATGATCTCCATCTTGAAAACCTCGAGGAATTAAGATTGAATAACTGCCGTCTATCGCATTTGAGCGGCTTAAAAAATTGTTTAAATTTGGTATTATTATCTGCGGAACAAAACAGTATTGAGAATTTCACCACTAATTTAACAAACCACTCAAAGTTGAAGGTTCTTAACTTGTGGGCTAATAAACTTCAATCTTTTGAGAATATCCACTCGATTCCCAATTTGGTTTCCCTAGATATCAGAAGCAACCTATTAAAATCGATAGACAAACCGCTATTATTGCCAAAATTGAGAGAGCTATTCATCAGTGACAATCCTATCAAGAAATTGGATGCAAATATTGCTTCCTTAGTGTCTTTGCAAATATTGGAAGCTGAATTTTGTGCAATCGAGAAAATATCTACCGACTTTTCTGAGATCAAAAGTCTAGCAAAACTCTCATTTGAATCTGTGAAGGGTAAAGGCAAAAATTCAATATTCTCAATCAAACATTTTGCAGACATGTCTTCATTAGAGTCATTGAATCTTCAAGGAGTTGGTTTGGTCGAATTTGACTGTCAATTATTTCATCGGCTAATTTCGTTGAACTTGCTGAAAAACAAGATTACTGTTCTTAGAAATTTGGAATCATTGATCAATTTAAGGCAATTGAATGTTTCTTATAATAGTATTACTTGTATCAAAACGAATTTTGCTCACTTAAAGAATCTTAGCGAATTAGATTTGGGAAACAATCGACTCAGCTCATTTGAAAACATTAACGATATTCCGAATCTTGAGGCTTTAAATTTGGACAGTAACTGTTTACGTGAAATCAGCCCACCTTTGAATTACCCTAATTTGAAAATCTTTTACTTGCTCCGGAACAAAATGGAAAGTTTGGATCATTTATCAAAATTGCAAAACCTTCAAATGTTGGATTTACGCGGTAATAAATTTAAAGTTTTTGACCAAATTTCCAAAGATATCAGTGGATCCAGTGGATCCAGTGTACCGTTAAAATTGAACTTTATGGAAAATGCCATCTATGAAGTGATCAAACCGAGAGAATACGAATGTGGTATTAGAAATGCGCCCTATTCGGAAGACCGTGAAAAATTTTACATGACACCTCCATTAAACTTGATGTTAAAAGACACACAAGATTTGATGATATACTTTGACTGTGGAGCGGTTTGCAGTGGCGGCTCCAAAGCTGATACTGGTCGTTCTCGGCAGATGCGTTTCTTGGATTACGGGCTGAGAAAGTTTTATAATATGGAAGCTATCTAGCGGTAGCTGAAAACTATGTTTTGGACTGACTAATGTTCCCCTCCATCAACTCGGAATATATTTGGTATAGGATTGATCATTTTTTCACCGCTGATCTCGCAATTCAGCTCTGATTATCACCCATTCTTGACCTTGCTGTTGGACATATTTTTTTTTAGTGTAATAGTGATTAATAATGACCGGCATTCAAATTCTGAGAGTGTTGAATGCAAACAAGACTGTGGTATAATAACAGCTCGCGCAAAACAGTTGTTGAAACTTGCAAAATTCCGGAAATACATTAAAGATATGGAATTTATATTGTCAAAAGTCATCAGGAACTCACAAGTTTTAAACTGAGGTTCATCAAATGGAAACCTTTCTTGATGGGTTACCTCAATTGCATCAATTAACATTATTTAATGACTACGGTACACCTATTGCTACACCATTGAGATCCTTGGACATCAAACTTCCAGAATGCTTCAGATTAACTAGTTTATTAGAAAATATTAATTGCTCAGCGATAGAATCCTTGAAGATTAGTGACCCAGTAAATAGGGATGGGCGCTGACTATAAAAAAAAAGTTTCTCCACAACTCCTTTGATGAGGACTATCAGGACAATACTAGTGGAGAAAAAAAAAAAAAAAGAAAAAGAAGGTACTGGTTAGTAGACGAATTTCCGGAATTAAAAGAGCTTATTATGGATACTGGAGACGATCCCATAATGTTTGATTGTAAACATTTTGTGTCTCGTTTGATAGAATTTAGGAATCCCTTTTTGGGAAAGAGAGAATATGAAAATCTTCGGGATTTCTGGCTTCAAATCAATTTCTATGTGTTTATATCATATACCACTTATATGGCATAAAAATTTAATACACATATATATATATTATATCAAACAAATATAAACGCACTTCAGAATCTATTCGCAACTATGAGTCTGCCCAGGTTAGCGATAGCCAGTTCGATGCTACTACTGATAAGCAATAAGTGCACACTGCGGTTATTTTTTTTTTGAGAAATTATCTTAGTACCCCGGTTACCAACCGCTATAATGATATCCATATCTGATTCCCGGTGTGTATACAATGATGGGTTGCAAAGAAGAAGAGCTTAATGGTGGTAGAGGTGTGGACATGGCTAATAATGTAATATCCATTGAAAGTTTGCCCGTAGAAATTATTGAAAAGATTCTTGAGGTGTTTGAAATAGAATTCTTATTCGAATTACGGCGTCACATCAGTTCTCTTGAGAATAAAATTCGGTCAGTAGAGACCTTCATCCATGAGATACCTTATTTGATGCATTTATCATTAGGCGATATCCTTGACATTAATATCCGTATGCCATCAAGAAGTTTGGACGTAACGGTACCTGAAGATGTCAGTCCCGAAAAGTTATTAAGCAAAATTGATTGCTCGATGCTTGAAAATTTAAAGATTGAAGACCTCAATCTTAGGGGTCCATCTTTTGAAGAAGAACATTATGGTTTTTATGACGATTTGTCTGGTGAAGAAGGCTATGAGAACAATACTAGTAGTAATAGCGTGCGAAAGGCAAAACCCCCGTTTGTTTTCCAAAGAATTTCCTGAATTAAGGCGGTTTTATATGTTTATATATCGTCGTGAGCCTTTTGATTGCCAGCACTTCATTGCACCAAAGTTGGAAACCTTTGAACTTTATTGGCTTTACAGAGCCAAAGGCCATGATTTCATTGAGAATTTTTCAATTGACCGATATCCGAATTTAAAAGAATTAGAATTTAAAAGAATTAGAATTTGATATTGAAGATCAAACGGCCGTGATGGACGGGTTTATACACGCATCCAATCCAGACTTCGAGTTTGATTTTTCCGATATTGGGGATTTCAAAACTTTGAACAAGTTGTCGCTTTGTCTGACGTATGTGGATTATTCAAAAATTAGTCACTTGAAATCTTTGGAGAAGCTATATATAGAAGATTGTTTCAATCTTTCACGATTCAAAAACGTGCTCATGAATTTGAAAAATTTGAGAAAGATAATTATCGTTGATTGCAAATTCGATGGATTTTCGGATGACATCATTCTTGAGAATCTCGAGGACTTGAAATTGACTGCCTGCTCATTGTACAAATTGGGAGGTTTAGGAGGTTGCTTAAATTTGAAATCCTTAATGGCGATAGAAAGTAAAATCGAGGAGGTGACTACAGATTTGAGCATCTTTTTGAAATTGGAAAACCTTGATTTGGCAGAAAATAACCTTTCAACATTGGAAAACATTCATTCGATACCCAATTTAAAAACCTTGAATGTTGAAGAGAATGATTTTGTGGCAATTGATAAGCCTTTGAATTATCCGAAGTTGACGGAACTAATAATTAGCAGTAATATCATCAAGGTTCTAGATGACAAGAATTCACCGTTGAAATCTTTAGAAATATTGAAATACCAATGTTGTGGCCTTGAAAAAATATCCGTCGATTTCTCCAAATTTGAAAAATTAAGAGAACTTTCACTTGACTCCTCGATGAATTTTGGAACCTACATTGTATCTATGAAGCCATTTACAAGAATATCTTCTTTGGAAACATTGAACCTCAGTGCAACTGATTTGACAGAGATCGACCACCAGTTATGTGGTGATCGGTTAACTTCATTGTGTTTACTGGATAATGATATTGCGGAACTTAAAAACTTGGAATCATTAGTGCATTTGAAATATTTGGAAGTTGCCCATTGTAAACTTACTTCAATCAAAATGAACTTTTCCTGCTTGAAGAACCTCGAGGAATTATGTTTGCATGATAATAATCTCAGCTCATTTGAAAATATTAATGATATTCCCAGCCTTATTAAACTAAATTACACAAAAACAACCTCCAAAAAATCGATCTTCCTTTGAATTATCCTCGTTTGCGATATTTATTTTTATTTCAAAACAAATTGGAAAGCTTAGATTATGTGTCAAGCTTGAAAAACCTTGAGAGTTTAAATTTGTCAGGAATAACTTCACGCTGATAGAGCAAATTGCCAAAGCGATCATTCCAGGAAGTCTAAAATTGAAAGATGTGAATTTTGAAAAAAATCCTCTTAAAGAACCGATACAAATGAAAATGTTGGAAAACGCTTACGATTCTTTCGGTGTGTAAAAATACCATAAATCGCACATCGAACCATATTTAATGTTGATGTTAAAGGACCGACCAAAGATAGAAATAGATTTTGGTTTTGGAGTGCTTCATAATAAAGGACATACTGCTGATTCTTGGAGGCCTAAATATTGCTGGACTCATTATATGTTTTTAAAAAAAATAATCAATATTAACGATTATGTTTTAAAAAAAAATTAATATTAATGATCATTGTTACGGAGAAATCAAAGATTATTTCAAATAGACATAGCATGGAAGGCAGAAACTCTCAAGAGAGTTTTATATTTATATCAGGACTTATGTGATACATAATAATAGTTTGAAACTTGCATTTCTTAATTGGTACAAGAACATTAATAATATACCCCTTATTTAATAACTATTACATGATGTAAGGATAAAGTTATGTCTATCTAAATATCAATGTTTGTCAAATGAGTGCTACAGATAATAGGTTCTCACATTACTGAGTAAAGAAGAATGAAAGGTTGATCGTATAAAATGAATGAGATTGATGGTATAAAACGACTAGTGAACCAATAAATAGTCAACAAATGAATAAGGTAGATAATAATAACTAATGGAAGCAGATAGCAATGATGATGAGCGCAGATTATAATGATTGAAATATAATGGGTAAAGTATGGTGAATGAGGTGATGGATATTAGTAGTAACGGCAGAAATATAATAAATGATGTGGTGGTAATAATATAGGTTTTTATAATATAATAGTGGTAGCAATGCCAATTTAATTTTCTAGAATGTTGCCAATATTTCTTTTGAAGTTGGCGACATCAAAAACAAAGTCTTCGATGTATTCACGTTCTTCGAAGTCTTTGATTTGATTTTGGAAACTCAAGTCTCCCAAGTATATCAGGAATTGGAATTTCTTCAAGTTTCGAAGATCGTGTTGTTGCTGTTGTTGTTGCTGTTGTTGTTGTTGTTGTTGTTGTTGTTGTTGTTGTTGTTGTTGTTGTTGTTGTTGTTGTTGTTGTTGTTGTTGTTGTTGTATTTCCATAGACTGTTTATTTAAAGTATTTTGGTAGCCTGATTGTTTCCGGCTCGCCGTATCTTGTGGAAGATCATCATCTTCCAAAAGTTTTGAGATCACTGGCATCTCTGGATTGATGTTTTTTGAGGCATAATAAACAGCGTTGCTGGTGATGCGGGTATTATTGTAATCATCACCAGGAGAGTTCAAACTGATGGTGCTTGGAGGATTATTGTTATTTTTCAATTGATAGATATTGTGCTCATTATTGTTGCAGCAGCCCAGTGATTCTGTCAACGATGGCACATTATCTGTTTGGGGATGGATGATCAACTTTGGGACGGCTGATTGTTGGATAATTGGCAGTTTATCATTGTGAATATCATTTATGGAGGTGTTGTGTCCTTTGATGTTGGTACAAGTATACTCGCTGTTGTTAGAGTGCTTGAAGTTGTTGCCCTTATTCTTTATCAGTAATTTTGGAGAGGTGATATCAAAACTGAAGGTTCTTTCCAAATCTTTCAATGCTTGATTGAACATATCGAATTCCATTTTTTGTCGCTTGTGGAATATTCTGTAGTTTTCTGAGATCTTGTCATGGTTTCTTTTTAGAGAGATCATATTGTTGATAATTGATTGATGGGATGAAAAATTTCGGGTAGTGGAGGTAATATGGGGTGTTTAAAGAGAAGGAGAGAAAAAAAAAAAAAATAAGGATAAAGGGATAGATTAAATAGGCAGAGATAAGATAAGATAAGAGAGAGAGAGAGAGAGAAAGAGAGAAAGAGAGATAAATAAGTAAATAAATAAGAGACTAACTATTGTGTGTGGGATGACAAATTAAAAACAGCAACAGATAAACACACCCACCCACGGCAGGCAGGGCGACGAGACAGATATCTTATATGCTTATCTCAAGGCTGCCGATGATAAGTGGATGAAAAATCTTTGATAGCTGAAAAAAAAAAACGTGCAACAATCTGTGGTCAATCGGCCCTAACTTGGGTCGGTGTGCATACAAAACGGGAAACACCGATCCAGCGGTGGGTGGGTGTGTCCATCCATCAATCGATACACAGAAATAACACAGTAAGTATACATGGACCATCTAACATTAACATTGCTCCACAATAGCAATTGATGCCAACAACCATCCTCCCCTCCCTGCACAGTAAATGACACTGGTTGATGTTGTTGTTTGTACTTGTTTGTGCTATCATTCAACCACGGCATCGACGGAGTTGCAGTCCCGTTATCCGTGGGGGCACTTTTTTTTTTTTTTTTTGCCGCCAAAACTCAACAGATAACGGAAGGCACACACACAATTACATTATTATTGTGTGTGTTTGCTGCTGCTACTCAGGTTGTATAGTTAGTTCTCTCTGGTAATTGTAATTATGACGCAGTTTTGGCATCAACCCGGTCATGATAACAATAGCAACCAACAGGAGTTATCGGGAGACATCAATCATATTATAATATGATATAATATAATATAATATAATGTAATATAATATATACACAACCCCCCGTCCTTATCTACACTGATAATTTATATATCTCTCTATCATTCCATATCTATCTATCTATCATTCCATATCTATCTATCTATCTATCTATCATCATGTGATTGTGTATGAATCATGACAACATGTACGTATATATATATATATATATATCATATTCACAAAGATAACAGGCACCTGTAAGAACTTTGCTATCATTTACAATCCTTGATAAGTTATTATTCATCTTCTTTTCTTTTTTAAAAAAAAAAAACAAAAAACTTTTCTTTCTCCTGTGCTCTTCTCCGATAAGAGTTTTGACGTTACTTTTACCCCTTTGAATAAGGCTTCTTGCAGCTTGCCCTTTTTCGATTATGTGATCTAGATCCAAAAACAATCAAAAGAGGAGAAAAAAAACAACACCACAACTGTATCCAACCTTCTTTAAGTAACACTATTTTACAAACTCGATATTCGCCTGATAAATAATGAAATAATAATAGAATAAATAGATAAGTGAATAAGTAATGTGAACTTAGGAAACTTTCCCTGTACGTCTAAACCCCCAATTTTCTTTGTTTCAAATTATCATCCCAGTTGATTTCAAAAAGACAAAGAGGCATATATTTTTTCCCATATGAAACCAATTGATTCCCTTTTTTTTTTTCATTATTATTATTTCATTTGCAATTAATAAACACTCACAAACCCATGTCTTATCTCCAATTGTCGGTCTCCCGTTAAGAATTTATCAAATAATCCTTGAATGAGTTAGTTAGTTAGTTAGTTAGTTCTACCTTGGCATGTTTGTTTTATTTGAAGCTCTCTCTACCAATGAAAAAGTCTTCTGTCATGCGGTTATCAACGGCTGGGAGGTATATACTGACAAATCTCATCGGAAGATCCGTAATCAACCAATTATACTGTCAATGATATGATATTGCTATCTCCAGATTAGATCGTGCATGATCCAACTGGATTGATGGAGCTATTATTTTGAAACAATTTAGAGAAAAAAGTGAGTTAAATAGGCTATTTCACCCAAACTTATGATGCGATATCGAATGAACGAACGATTTATAATACACACATTCTTTTAATGCCAGTGCCCAATAATTTTTGGGGATATTGAAGCTTATCAGTAGTTATTATTTTTGCATTACACACTTTTTATACCAAATATAGCTCTCTTCAAGTGAGCCTCGAATTTAATTCAGTTTTTTGGCCCTGAGGGATTACATTATTTGGCCGACCTAGACAAACTAGGTGTCTAAATGATAATATTTTATTGAAGTTTATTATTGTCTTAAGGAAGGGATTTTTTTTAAAACTACGAGACTACATACTCAGAGACGTCAATTTAGGAATGTATTTGAGTAATTTATTTAAATCTGATAACAAATTATTATCTCCATTGCATCTATCTTCTTGTTTGCCGAATTGGCTCTCCTTGAAGTTCATTTTAAAATTTGTTAGCATCAGCAATCATCCTCCAAAAAAAAAAAGACTTGTCAATTAATTCCGTATCTCAAAAATCCAGATCAGATAACTACAGAGTAGTAACGTAGGTTGAATTTTTGAGCGAGACCCCCCTTTCTGACAACAATTATTACCATATTCAGGAAACATAAACCGTGTAAACTTTTCTGTTGCCCCCATGAATTTCAATTGAATGAGTAAATAAATGTGTTTGGGTATATGCGGTCAGATGGTGTTGCACACCCTCACTGATCAATTTATTACTCTATATAGCATAGTTGCCAGCTACTTTGTTATTACCAGAATAAGACGCTTTTAGACAGACACCCCGATCAGTGGGGATGGGAGGATAGGAAAAGGACACTGATGTATTTTTTTAGCCAGGTCAAAAAAGAGGCGTTGAGGTGTGGAACCCCCCTTTGATGAGGAGGATTCAACAGAGATCTATCTATCTATAGATAAGATATATCTAGCGATGGCTAGATAAATGCAAACGCTGCGCAATGGAGAGAGTTTGGGCACATTTTGAAGTGTGAATGAATATTTGAGATCTGAAAAGTTGTTTGTGAAATAGAAATAGAAAAAAAAATGTTATTTTGAGTAAAATATGTTTATATATATCACATCTTGGTAATTGAGTGAATGTGGATGGATCGAGTAGTCAGTTACGACCCCCCTTGTAGTTAGTTAGTGTCTGATAATCCCGCGTTGATCTGGATGATTTATATCGTAATTTAAATATAAAAGGACAGACAGAAGTGGAAAGAAAGTGGAAATACTATGGAATATTATGAAGATATTAGACTTCTTTAGTATTTAAATTGAAAATCAGAGATGTTTTCTCTTCAAGGCGGTTGGTAAGAATTTTTGGGGGATGATTATATTGTGAAAATGGAAAGAGATGGTCAGTTTATGAAAAAAAAAATAGAGTCATTATTAATGAAATATTTCAAGGACCCTGAGATATTTTGTGTGTGAATTTCTCATATCATAATTTCTCAAAGATTTTCAGCAGAATCACTAGTACTTACTATCAGTCCTTGAAGATGACGTTGATTGATTTTACACCCCTGTACAATTAATGACAAAGCCTTCCAATATGAGTGGCTCAGAAAGAATAAAAATAGTACTGAATCATCTAGTAGAGCTATTTATTGGTAATTACCATTTGTGCATTCTAGATACCATGATGAGCAAAACAATAATGACTTGAGTCCAAGAAAAATGATTGCCGTTGCAATATACTGGTGGCTATTGATTGTAATACAGACAATAATATTTCCAGCCCTCTGTACGCCGTTTGTTTTATTGTTGGGGTGTCAGAAAAATATATCATCACTCGATTGTGCCATTGTGGAGACAAATTGGTATCTGCTAGTTGTTATTGTGGAGGAAGGATTTCCCATCGTTAAGTACGATACGGTCTTGCAAAAAAAAAAAAAAAAAAAAGAAACATAACACCTCAATGCAAAACAAAACAAATTACCGCAGTTCCATTTAGTGTTCCTAAGGATCATTGGCAAAAATTATATAATACACGGCCTCAAAAAATGGATAATGGAAGTTCCTGGCGGAGTTTTAGCCTGGCAAAATTGTGTTAACCTCCCCCATCAAAGGCATTTTTGAACATGCATAGCACGGAATGTGTGTTGTATTGCTGCCTCATAAAATTTCTTGACACACAACTAAAATTAGACATTCAGTGTCCTTCAATCACGGACAAGAAATGAGAAGATATACCATTGAACTAGTTTTTTTTTTTATCGTATATAAATACCGATGAGACCCTGCTCATGTTTGGATAATTTCGGATGTATCTTTTTATTATTATTTCAAAATCATTAATTCAATTCAATTCAACTCTTTTCTTTATTTTTCAATTCTTTTCCACTTCAATTCACAATATGCAATTATCTGCCTCCGTTTTATTATCTGTTGCTGCTTCTTTGGCTTCCTTTGCCACTGCTGCCCCAGTTGTTGAAAGAAGCACCACTACCCCACCACAACTTAACTTCAACGTTATCAGATACGGTGCTTCCAACGAAACTCAATCACAATTCAAAGGTAGAAGAGCCATTAGAGCCGCTTCATCTGCCGGGATTAATTTGGAATTAGACAACGAATACTCTTTGTACTTGGCGGAAATCGAAATCGGTACCCCTGGCCAAAAAATCAAGGTCGATGTCGACACTGGTTCTTCTGATTTGTGGGTCCCAGGTGCCGGTACCAAATCCAACTATGGTACTTACGATAACTCCAAGTCTTCCACTTACAAAAAGGACAAATCTGGCTTCCAAATTGGTTACGGTGATGGGTCTTCCGCCTCTGGTGACTGGGCCAAAGAAACCGTTACTATCGGTGGGGCTAAAATCACTGGTTTGGAATTCGGCGATGCCACTACTCAAAACGTTGGTCAATCAATTTTGGGGGTCGGTATGAAAGGTAATGAAGCTTCTGCCCAATCTTATACCGGTGCTTTCACTTATGACAACTTGCCATTGCAAATGGCCAACCAAGGGATCATTTCTAAAGCCGCTTACTCTTTGTACTTGAATAACTTGGAAGCCACTTCCGGCTCGATTTTGTTCGGCGCGGTTGACAAATCTAAATACTCTGGTGATTTGAAAACTTTATCAATTGTCAACATCGATGACTCTGGCTCTGCTAGTTCGGAAGCCGTGGCGTTCTTCGTCAACTTAGACGGGGTCAAATCTGGCGATAACACTTTTGCTTCCACTTCATACCCAGCTTTGTTGGACTCTGGTACCACTTTGATCTACGCCCCATCTGACGTTGCCAAGGCAGTTGGTACTAAATACGGTACTTACTCTTCCCAAGTCGGTGGTTATACTACTTCTTGTTCTACCAAGGGTGAAGACTTCACCTTCACTTTCGAAGACAAGACCATCACCGTTCCATTCAGTGACTTGTTGTACAACTTAAACGGTCAAGCTAAAGGTGCTTCCGATGAATGTTTGGTCGGTGTCTTGGACTCTGGTTCCAACTACTACATTCTCGGTGATGGTTTCTTGAGATCCGCTTATGTTGTTTACGATATTACTGACTCTCAAATTCAAATTGCTCAAGCCAGCTACGGGTCCGGTGCTTCCGAAATTGTCTCTTTGTAAGAAGTGAAGTAATTGATTTACTATACCTCTGAGACCTTTTTAATTTCTTTAATCTTTTTTTTTTTGTGGTATCACACTTTCATTTCTTTCTGGCACTTACTGGCTTCTTTTCAATTCTTGACACTCTTCATGCTTTAACTTCGTTTTTCATCTTTTACTATTTCAATTTAATGTTCATATTATTATTATTATTTTTGTTAATAATAACACTGTAAAGAATCCATGTAATCAAAAAAAAAAATTATGTCATTCTATTTATCCACTCAATGATCTTTAGCATATATTCTGGTAAGTTTCTGCGACATTGCTTTTTTTTTCCAGTTTGCTGCTACAAAACATTTTAGGAGCGCCGCTTAATTCTGCATAGTATGGGAACTTTGTCCATGATCTCAACTATCCATGAAGCGTGATTTTAATTATAATTATTTTCCTCGACCAAACGTATCTTTAAAGAATACTTTTATTTTTCAGCCCACCCACCATTAAAGACACCACTTCCGATCTTACCATACGTTGTTTCAAAAGGTGGGACGATATATCCATGGGATTGGCACTGTAGCCGCATTGCAGATCAAAAAATTAATCCGAGAGGTCACACTAGTTGATCCGACGACGCAAGCATACCGAGAAATCATTCTGTTATCGTCCCTTCAGGGAGCTATTAGTCCACCCGATCACAAACCTTGAAATTATTAGTTGGATAGAGCCGTCTGTATCACCGAGGGGAGATGGTCTTTTTCTTTCGATTTCTAGATACCGGTTTCTATACCCCAAGTTTTTAGTAGCATAAAAATTTTAAAGTTATTTTTTTTTTTTCCACTTGGGTTGAACTATACACCCCCGAGTGAAAAAGAAATAAAAAGCAAAAACAAACAAACAAACTATCATTCTGTCATGTTTTTTTTTTTTTTTTGGGATGCATTATTTTTTTGTTTATTTGTTAGTTTTGGTAAAAAGTCCAAACTGCCATAGCCAAAAGGTGCACAGTGTAATGAAATGACACGATGTTGCTTTATCGGGCGAATGTCCCTTTTACGAGCGATAATGCAATTAGGGAAAAAGTAAAATAAATAAATAAATAAATAAAAAAAAAAATGGGTGGGCTAATTGAGTGTTACACCAGGATGTGGCTTAACGAAACAGTGGTTTAGCGGTGCAATAAGCAGGGATATCTGGAAGAAACTAGAACCACGATTACGTTCTAAGGATTGATTATCTGAACACTCATTGAAATTTTGTATCAGCCAGGCGGGTGGAATTTCCAGACCCAGTTTTTTTTTTTTTTTTTTTCTTTTCTCTCTCTTTTTTTTTTTATGCTTTTGGTGGAGGGAACACGGTGGTGTGCAATATGCAACTAATCAACCACGATGATATGATTTATTTATAAACTTTGTTTTGTTCCACTTTGACACAAATTTCCGACACCAACTGGGCTTTAGGCTGTGTCTGAAACTTCTTGGAAGACAATTTCAGTTCCGGTCAAGATTGAATCGATTCAGATTAACTCAAACCCGAGGGTTGATGATCTTCCGTGGTGGGTGTGTTAATTTTATTTTATTGGGGTGCGTATTTATTTCTCTTTGACTTCACTTCCTCAACATACATGCAAAGTATATTTTGATCATGCGGTTTTGCTCAAACGCAAAGCCAGGAAGTATCTTTCTTTCTTGGGATGGATGGATGGATAGATGGATATATCTATCAAAGCTGATGATGATTAATTACAATTGTTCCAAACACCATCCATATAGTTTCGGTAAAAAAAACCTTCTCACTAAGCATAGTTTCTGTAAGCCTTCTCGCGGGGGGCTATCCAAAGGATGTCATGTATCACCAGTAATGCTTTTTTTTTTATCGCAGTGAAAGATTATCACAAGTACATCCACCCATGAAAAGTAAAACCCGAGTCTCGTCTTTTCCTTATGTTATCATCTATCTATGTGTAGTAGGTTTGCAATTGGGTGTATAAGCAACACCCCCAGGCTTCTCCAACGGGTGTAACATAATTAATCCACGAAATCAAATTAGTACTGCCGGGACTTATATTAGCACCCACCACCCGGGGTTGCCTGTTAAGTGATAAGCTTTCTTTCCTGTATTCTTATGCTTTTGTAGTGAGTTGTACTTGCAAAGAGTTATTATTTCCTTGAAAAGAAAGACTATATTTGTATTGTTGGGGATGTTCATGTTGGGTTGAGCAGGGAGGAGGTGGAGGAGGAGGAGGAATTTCAATACCTGTAATTCTTGCAATGCCTCAGTAGCATTGAGAGTAGCGATTGATTGATTAAAAGTAAGCTTATACGGTATTAACGTATGAGATAATGTAAACTAATAAACAGACGCTGCGTTTTTTTGTCTCTTCTACTTGTTCTGTATGCAATATAAGAAAGACTATGATGAACTCGTCTAGGACTTTTTTTTTTTTGTATAATGATCAGAGTACTATTATGGACCTTGGAGAATGACCATGGTCTTATATTAAACGGTGTCTAATAATTATTAGATGATGACAGTATGAATAGCTAGTCGATACACCTTATTGATTAAACAGTAACACGATGATATTCATTACGAAGAGATTACATCACATGGAAAAAAGAAAGAAAAAAAAAAAAAAGGAATGATCCGAAACTCTGATTACTAACTGGAATTTTCCAGGCCAGAAGAGGTTTTTCCGAAAGTTGGCAATGTGGATGCGGAGTTGGCGGGAGGGGAAACAAGCCAACAAAAAAAAATAAAAATAAAAATAATCCAGGATGATCCATGGGCCTAGCTATTATTATGAGAGCTTGGCGATTACAATAACTAGCATTTTTTTTTTTCAGCTTTGATCCACATGTCACGGTTTTGTTTATTCTATGGGTATGGGCATTTCATACAGGTCTGTGGTGTTTGTTATGTTATGTTTTTTAATGGATCAATCGAATTGGAGAGAGGGGAGGGGGGAACGTGAACGTTGTATATTTCCTACAAGATGTAACGTTACGGAAAAACTACAATAGCGAATAATCAAAAGAAACGCATACCGTTCTTTCTTTTTCTTTTTCTTTTTCTTTTTCATCCGTTCGTTGAGGTCATAGCTGGAAACACAATAGGGATTCCTCAAAGCAGCCCCACCTCCTCCGCTCTCTGACTTCATCATTCATTCACCGATCGGAGTTTCTCTTTAAGTGAATGGCACCCCCTCTTTTTGCCTCACGCCAGTTCCAAACCCATGGATCAATCACAGGCTATGTGAATAATATCTAAGGATCTGAATATATGTAAAACAGTTATTATATGAATAATAGAACGACAATCATTGTAGATGGCAGTATTGGTGTTTTCCAATTTCGGTCAATTTATTCCAGCTTAGCGATGTTCTTGGCTTTGTTTTTTTGTCATTTGTTTTTTTGTTGGCAAATTGCGTGGGTGTCGGAGAAGCAGAAAAGAGAGAGAGAGAGAGAGAGACAGAGAGAGAGAGGGGGAAGTCCACCGACACTCGCTCACTACATCATCGTTTGGGAAAAAAAAAAAAAAAAAAGAGGAGAAGAACCACCAACCTCCATCAAATACAACGTGAGGAGGGGAAGGGGCGAAGAACACAGCCAATCACCCACAGGGGGTACTGCATCTCATACTACTTATCAATATCTTGGACCGCCTCTCCCAACATTAATAATAACACATAATATAATAGAGGGGCAACTACAAAAGAAAAGACGAGAGAAGGAAAAAAAAAAAAAAAAAAACGTGCATTTTCCCTGTAATTGGCAGAGTATCTCCTACCCCCTCTCTCTCTCCTGTGGGAAACTTTCCCAGACGACCCGAGCAGAGACAAGACAGAGTAGAACAACAATTGGGAGTGGTGAACAGATAGATCTGTTTTAGACTTAATTAACTCTAATCGGCACCCGTCGTTGCAGTGTGTGACCCGACTCCCACCGACAAACAAACTGAAAAAAAAAAACAAGAAAAAAACAAGAAAAAACTCCGGTGGCCGGGGGGCGCCTCGAGGGGAACCGAGGGCAGAAACATGATAATATGCACGTTGTCAGCAAGACAGCAAGAATGCTCTTTATACACATACAGAAATGAAAAAAAAAAAAAAGTAGAGAAAAAAAAAAGGTTATATATATAATCGTAATCTCTGCGTATGTGGTTAATTTATTAACCTTTTTTTTTTTTTTCTCTTTCTCTCTCTATTTTTTTATCACACATACCATACTGTCACTGATATTTATATATTATATGCTATACACACTTAGCCTTGTACCTACCTATACAACAACACAACACAACACAATACAATAGATCTTATTTACAGTGATGACCTCGTTCAAGGAAGACCTCAACATTTGGCCTTTGTCCAACGGTAACAGCAAGTTCCCAACAGCAATCAACGACCAGATGTCCGAAGACGATGAATGGTTGAACGACTTGATTGACAGGAAATTCCCTAACAACAGCAACGGCCAAAATAACTACATGATCAACACCGATATCCTGGACTACATGCAAAATAACAACAACACCCACTCATCTCCTAGCTTTTCGATGTCCGATGCCACCACCACCACCACAACTTCCAACACCAATACCAACACCAACACTTATCCTAACAGCTTGAACAATTCGTTGACCAATTCCCCTATCCATGGTCTGCAAGTCATGATGAATGACTCTTCATCCATGAGCAACAGCATTGGCGACTTGATGAATTTCAACCTTGATTCTTCAATCTCTAATGCCCCTGCCAATGTTGCATCTTTTGTTTCCAACCCTACCTCGACTACAAACTTACAATCATTAATGGATACCAACAATAGCAATGACAACAAGTTGTTTGCCAATGCCGCCTTAAAATCTTATTCATCTCCTAATTTCGGCTTGCTAAATTTGTCAGCATTATCCCAGCAAGACCTGGCCAATAATAAACCACAATCAAACACCACCAATACCACCAATACCACCAGTCCTAACAACCATAAGGTCACTTTCGACTTTGGGGACAACCGGCAAAAAGCCTGTGACTCTTTGTCATCCTCGAGACTGTCATCGGTGTCGGCGTCCGTGGTTACTTCTTCCGCCTCCGCGCTGGTAGTGACAGGGGGAGCTGTGACCACCGCACAGGAAGCGGAGGTGACCAAACCTGCCAAATCCACCGCCGCTAAACCAAAGAAGAAAAGGGCCCCTCGCAAAAGACTCACCCCTCATCAAAAACAAGCCCATAATAAAATTGAAAAGCGTTATAGAATCAACATCAACACCAAGATCGCCAATCTCCAACAGATCATCCCTTGGGTGATGGGGGAAAAAACCGCGTTCAACATTGGAGGAGTTGTCGATGGTACCGGTGCCAACATTGCCAATGGATCTCCGGGCACCACTTCTTCTGATAATGAACCAGTGGAACCTCCTAAGCTCAACAAGTCAATGATTTTGGAAAAAGCCATCCATTACATTCTTCACTTACAATCAGAAACCACCGTTCTTTCACGTCAAAACCAATACTTACAATCACAGATGATGACTATCGGCGCCGCCGACGCCAAAACCCCTGATGAAATGGATCAAGTGATGCAGCTGGTCAATGGGGTTTTGGGAGAAATGAGTCTTGAAGAACAAGAGAAATTGAAACTTGTGATGCAAGAACGTGAAAAGAAGGAGCAAAAAGAAGAAGAAGGTAGTAGTGATCCAGTCGATGAAGCTGCTGCTAATGCCGCTGATACTGCCAATAATAAGAAAAATAATGATAACAAGCAAGGGAATGATTCAATACAGATAAAGTCTGAATTTGTCGACAGCTTAATTCAAGGTATCCTATGAAAAATGTTCTCTCAACTTTTCTTTGTTTTTTTTTTTGTTTTTTTTTTGAAACTATTATTATGAAAATACAAATTTTATACTATATGTGCATGCATGGCTTTTATCTGATGAGTGAATGAATGAATGAATGCATAAATGATGATGACGATGATAATGATTGGATGGTGTTGCTTTTTTTTTTTTTTCTTGTTGTTTTTTTTTTTCTCTCTTTAGAAATATATAATATCATTTATATATTCATGATTCTATTTCCCCTGTTTGTTTTATTATTTTATTTCAATTCTCCTTGTTTTTAATTTTCATAGATCTGATACACATTATTACATTTCCTATACTTTCGAATAGTAACCTCTGTAATTTTAATTTGCATATTCCTACAATCCTTACTATTAATGCTTCAGTTTTGCTTCTTTCTAGGGTTGATGTAATTTCAGGGTTAGGGTTATCCCACGTTGCTATTTTGCCATTGCTGGGGTTATATGGGGTACCTAGGCAAGGAAGTGTGTACAATATTTGTTCTTTTTATATCTTTACATCTATATCTGCATCACTGTTTATGGAGAACATATGGGGATTTTTTTAATCTTGATTTCCTAATGCGATCCAGAACGGCAACGCTAGTAAAGATATAGAAAAAGCTGTCATGTCGAAGAGCAGCAATTTGCCCAAAATTTGTCACAGCAATGTACAGATCAACAGAAAATGACGAGCCATCAACATAAAACCGAGGGACATACATTGTCACCACTGGTTCGATTTATTTCGGTGGGAATTTCATTATTATATCAAATAAATACCCGGAACTCATTACTTCAGCTTCGAGCTCCCCCACCTCCTCCCAACCTCGGTTGCTGTAGGACCTCCCAATGTATATAGATATCACCAATTCATTTACATAAACTCTCGTTACTCATCATACTGGCCAGTATATTAACAAGTAGTAAACAACTATACAAATAAAACCATCAATAAAAGATCTCCAAGGGAAAGAGCAGAGCCCCTCGATCCCTACATCACTCAGGGAAAATCTTTTCACTTTTGATTACCGCTAGATCCCCCACTGTTCACATACCCTCTAGCTTCACCTCTGTCATTGAACCCCTTCATGTCAGCATTGGAGTATCCCTTGACCACTTCCTGGACATGACCAGAACTTGGATAAACTCCATTGTTTCTGGAGTTGGCGGCAGCGTAGGCGTCGTACTTTGAGTTACTGTAACCTCCTTTGTTAGTGTGTGGCATTCTGAATTGATTGTAGTTTAGTTAGTGTCGATGTTCAATAATGGTGATTTGATTTTATGGAAACTTGTGTGGCAACGAAGAGAAGAAGAAGAAGAAGAAGAAGAAGAAGAAGAAGAAGAAGAAGAAGAAGAAGAAGAAGAATTTCTTAGATATATATAGTTGATAATCGATAGATCTCCCCTCATTTTTTTACCCATCTCTTCAAGGAAACTATTAAAACCAAAAAAGAAATATGGGTTCCAAGGGGAAACTATTAAAACCAAAAAAGAAATATGGGCTCCAAGGGGAAACTATTACATAAGATAAAGATAAACGGTGAGCAACGTAATTGAGCAAACAAATAAATTTGTAATCCCGCAAAAAGCATAGGTGCAATGATCAATTTTTTTCAGAAGGAAACTATTAATTTAACATTTGATCTTCAGTTGTGATTTTTCCTTCATGTTGAAATGTTGTGACTGTATGAGATAGATAGATGGATAGACCCCTGCATTTGGTACCTCATCTCGAGAAAACTGGCACACACAAAATATTTAACAGAATAACATTCCCCTGTAATGAATGAAGACACACACATCTTTAATAATAACAAAAAAAAATACCATGTATATTCCCCTATTTCACCGGGTAGATAGATCAGAATGGCCCATGCTACTTGCATCGCTAGTTCTCATATACATTGAAACCCTCATCACCTTCATCACCGCCCTTCTTCCTCAGAAAGTTCTCAGGTTATGCGACCATGTGTTTGCTATTGTTTATTCTCAAAACCCAGTGCAAAGCTTTTATAACTTAAAATCTTTCACCGGGGTCCATCATTCAGACGTGGAGTTTTTAAACCAGGTGAAGAATGCCCAAGATTTCCAATCGCTATGCCTATTGCACGGATACGACGCCCAAAATCATACCGTAAAGACCAAAGATGGGTATATATTGACGCTTCATCGGATCGTTGGTGACGATGATAGAGAGTTTGGTTCTCGACCAGTAGTGTATTTGCACCACGGATTACTCATGAATAGCGAGATTTGGGTAACGATGATCAACAGCGACCATAATTTGCCATTTGTGTTGTATCAATTAGGATACGACGTATGGTTGGGGAATAATCGTGGCAACAAGTACTCGAAAAAACACATGTGGTTAAAACCCAAAGAAACCAAGTTTTGGGATTTCCTGATCGATGAGTTTGCCATCCATGATATCCCCACCGCCATCGATTACATCCTTGACTGTACCGATCAACCCGACTTGACGTACATTGGGTTTTCCCAAGGCACTGCCCAAGGGTTTGCCTCACTTAGTATCCATCGGGAATTGAACTCGAAAATCAATGGGATGGTTGCCCTATCACCAGCAATGACCCCAAAAGGATTACACCATCCGGTAGTCGACACACTCATGAAGGCTAGTCCGATTCTCATGTTTCTATTCTTTGGCCGTCGAGTGTTATTGTCCTCGGCAACTTTTTGGAGCCTGGTAATCTACCCACCATTGTTCATCAAAGTGATTGACTACTGTAACATTTTGCTCTTCAATTGGTACGGCAATAATATCAACTTTGATCAAAAAGTGCTATCGTATTCCCATTTATACTCATCTACCAGCGTGAAGACCGTGGTTCATTGGTTTCAAATCATTCGCAATCGATCATTTCAAATGTACGACGACGCCATTGGCTGGAACATCAAACCACGAAGATCCGCCGCCACTAAGAGGCATAATGACTATGTGGTCCCGACATACCCTACCCGTAACATCGAGGTGCCGATATGGTTGGTGTACGGGAAAGCCGATTCGTTGGTGGATATTGAAGTGATGTTGGAACAATTGCCAGCCAGTGAAAACATCAAGGCGTTTGGAGTGGAAGGGTACGAGCATCTAGAAATCATTTGGGGCGATGGGGTTGAACAATTGGTGTTCCCTCATGTGTTGGAGTTTTTAAAGACGTTTAAAGGAAGTTCTCAATGAATTTAGGAATGCATATATGAAAGTAAAAAGACAATGTTTTGGTTGATACAGGTTTTATGTTTTATACAGGTTTTATGTTTTATACAGGTTTTATTTTACAATAGTTTATCATGTTGTAATCGTGTTTTACTGGAAGAGAAGCTTGTTGTGTTAACTTCTTCACAAGTATTTGATAATCAATTGAATTATCAGTTTGGTTTTCGAAATGGAAGACGATCGTTACATATTATATCGAATTCCATGATTTGCCTTCACCCTATTGTCACTTTATTAGCAAAAACTGGTAGCAATGGACTCCCATAATTTATGTGTCAAGCGGAAGACCTTTTTTTCAATTAATCACCAACTCAACAGCTTTTACAAAAGATCACATATATATATATATATATACTTACTCCATTTGGATACTGGGGGAAAGGACGGGATATTTTAAAATTGCCATGTTGGAATAATCGGGCAGCAACTTGAGAAGAATAGTATTTAAGCGCTTTCAAGGCATTTCCATCATTGCCACCCGCACTCTATTTCTTCTTTTCCTCAATTATCTTTTTGTTTCTAGGATTTTCCCTAGTATAGTATGGTACGCTGTTGTGGATTTACAACCGAACAACACAGGTCATCCTGGTGGGATGTGTGACATCTCAGGTCTTGTGTAGCCCGTGGTTGTTTCAGCAAGTTGGGGAGCTCAATTTTAATGGGACGTGCCTTCCAGTGTGCTATGCTCGATGTGGTGATGGTGGTGGTGGTAGTAGTAGTAGTGGTGGTTGAAGTGTGCTGTTGTTTTAAGCACTTTGTAGGTGCAATAGGTTGTTGCTGTTTATGGGTGGTGGTTTTTTTGGCGGTGTTGGTCATACTCAATCTCAGGGTAGTGTAATAGCTTTCGTGATGTTGTTGCTATGGTTGATGTATTTTCAAGAATTTTGGCGCCATTTCGTGGACGCGATTAATTGTTGATACTCATTCAGTGCTGGTTGTTGGTTTAGTTGATCATGCTCTGTCCGTGTTATCTTGAGCAACGGCTTGATTATTCTACTCCAATTACTTTTTGACAGTGGTTGATGATGGGATAAATTCCTTTGGCTTACGCGGGTGGCTATTGGAGTTTACTTGTTCATCTTTTTTCTTTTTCTTTATCTATGATGATCTCGTATGATAAACTGCAATGAGATTTCCATGATTTGACAAATGTGTTGTAAAATTCCTTACAAGCCAATGCTTAGCGCCCACACTTTTACAACGTACGACGTTGTTACTGCATATCAATGCACTCATCAGCAGTGTGCATGCAGTGAAAGACAGGAAAGAGTTCATGCCTTTCCACGTGATGTTATCATTTTGACTCATTTCTTTTCTGATGGGTTTTTTCAGGAGTGCTTATTTTTATATAACATGCCTCTGTTCCTTTTTTTTTTTTTTTCTCTCTTTCTCTCTGGGTTTTTTCTTATAATATTTCAGTCATACACCATCTCATAGACTTAGACTATTCCACCATGGGCAAGTTCTCTATCGACACAAACTTATTACTAGTAGACCACAACGATGGCTACAAAGCCAGTAACGCCCCATTATACCAGACCACCACTTTCAAGCAAGATATCGTTGGGGAAAATGCCTATGATTACACCAGGTCAGGTAATCCCACCAGAACCTTCCTTGAAAACCACTTGGCCAAAGTGATGAACGCCCATAAGGCATATGTTGTTGGCAGCGGTATGACCTGTCTTGACATAATCACAAGGTTGCTCGGCCCAGGGGATGAAGTTATCGCCGGCGATGACTTGTACGGTGGCACCCATCGTTTATTGACCTTCCTTAACAAAAAAGGGTCAGTGAAATTACAACATATTGATACCAGTGATGCCGACATGATCAAGGCCACTGTTTCTAAGAACACCAAAATGATTTTTTTGGAAAGCCCTACCAACCCGTTGATCAAAGTGGTTGATTTGCCAGAAGTGTGTCGTTACATCAAGCAGAATTTTCCTGAGTGTTTGATTGTCTTTGACAACACCATGATGACTCCATTACTCTGTTCTCCAATGGAACTCGGGGTTGATATTCAATACGAGTCGGCCACCAAGTACTTGAATGGTCATCATGACATCATGGCCGGTGTGATCGCCACCAAGAACCCAAAGTTGGCCGATGATATTTACTTTGCCATCAATGCCACTGGGGCCGGGTTGGCACCATTCGATTGCTGGTTGTTGTTGCGTGGTTTGAAGACACTTTCCATCCGTCTTGAGCGCCAACAACAAAACGCCATGAAGATTGCCGAGTTCCTCGAAGGAGAATTCGGGCTTAAGGTGTACTACCCAGGTTTGAAATCCCACCCACAATTCAAGCTTCACCAGAGTTATAATCGTGGGTTTGGTGCGGTGTTGTCCTTTGAAACCGGTTCGATCCCCCTCAGTGAGCGGGTGATCCAAAACATTGATATTTTCAGCGTCACTGTGTCCTTTGGCTGTGTCAATTCTTTGATCTCCATGCCTTGCAAAATGTCTCACGCCTCCATCGACGCAAAGACCAGGGCCGAAAGAGCGTTACCTGAAGACTTGATTAGAGTTTGTGTTGGTATCGAAGGTGCTGAAGACTTGATCAATGATTTGAGAAGTGCTTTGATCAAAGCCGGGGTCAAGCCAGTGGGAACTAGTTTCCTTAGACCAAAATTATGAAGGAAAAAGAAAATAAAAGAAAATAAAAAAAAGAAACTTTTCCATCCTCATAATGTTTTTATGACTTATTACTTTTAATGACAATCCAACTTGTTCACTTCGTGTTTTCTTCCATCGGTCAATCCAACTTGATTTGATGTTTATTATTTTTTTCACTTTCAATCCAACTTGACTTTTTTGCTTATACCATTTACATTTTTTTTTTTTTTTTATTCCACTTAATGACCCAATCCAACTTGATGACATTATATTAGCACTAATTTTTTCTTTCTTTCTCTCTCTCTATCTCTTTTTTTGCATTGCCAGTCCAACCTCGGCTCTAATTATTGTGTTTTTTTCATTTCCTAGTTATAAATTGTTTTCCTTGCCAATCCAACTTGGCTTACTACTTAATGTTTGGTTTTCCTTTTCTCTCCTCCTTCCTCTATCTTCCTTGTTTTTTTTTGTGCTTCCATCACAATTATTGTATTATATCAACACAATCCAACCTGATGTTGACTTTTTTTTTTTGAATAATATTATTATTCTATTGCATGTTACACCAATCCAACTTGTTGTGTGGCCTCTTATTTTTTTCAATTTTTTTTTTTTTTTTATGTCAACTGATTTATCTTATTTTTACCGAAGAAAGATTTGTTCTGTTATCAAATACAATTATACTAGAGATATTTGTTTTTTTTTTGTTGTGTTTTCCATTAATTGTAGAATCTATCGTCTCCACAATCTAGCTTGCAAAACATAAAGGTTGATATTTTCATCCAGTGTTTTTATGTTTCCTGAACATGAAAACAAACTCCCCTGCCTGATATCATCAAAATTGCAATTAGCGTTGGTATGATTTGAGCATAAGCATCAATCAGACTTCGGCCTATTAATTGGCAGCACTATTTTTTCCAGAGAAATGAGAGGGGAGAAATAAAAACTAGGGTCATTCTACTCAGCTCTGATCCATTTCTATACTACCAGCGACAATCATGAGAACTATAGATGCTAGTATGAGATTCACTTTACATTCAGAGAAATAGGCTTCATCCTTAGCTTTGGTCTGAATTGGGAATCACAAGTAACCGGCATATGGAGCTATAGATTGTTAGTATTAGATTTTTGGTTAAAACAAAATAGTGTATGAAGTTCATACACTTAGATCTGGTGCGAACTCATCATCTCCATTCAACCAGCCTAGGAACTATGTAGTGTCAGTATTATGTTTTCCAGAGAGACGAGAAAAAAGAAACTAGAAAAACGAGGTCATTCCACTTAGCTTTGTTCTGATCCCTTTCGAGCAGCAACCAGTATGGGAACTATAAAAGGTAGTATGATATTTAGTAAATCTTGCAAAGTAAATATTATTCACTTTGCAATCAGGTAAAAGGCTTTATACTTAATTTTGGCCCAACTCAGATATCATCAGCAACTATAGCTGGAGCTATAAGAGTTAGTATTGGGTTTATGGTCAAACAAGATATAGTGTTTCTATACGTATCTGTAGTGGAATTTGTGCATCATCAGTAGTCCAAGATTATCAAATTATAGTTGAAGTTTATGATCACAAAAAAACAAATGGGATCATTGTAAATTTCATTGATTCCTTTCACCATTTTTAACTCCGAGAAATAAAGGTGAAAATAAAATAATATCAAGGGCATCATCCATTGAATCAACCTTCTTTGAACCACTTTGTTTCCCTTCTTCTTCCACTATTGTTTCCAAGAACATGTTGAACAACCTTTGTGCTGGGGGGGACCGTAACCTCCACATAACACCAATACACCAGTGATTTAATCCTTACACCAGTATGTCCTTCCCAATGTCAAGCTACAAAATCATCAGCTTCTACACTACAACTCGGTAGATACTGATGAGGTTTTTGAGCCATCTATTGGGTATTTCTATATTTTTTTAGCTCTATATTGTCATAACTGCTCAAGTTAGTTAGTTTAAGCCTCACGCTATTGTTTTAGGTAAAAAAAACAAACAACATACATGATTTAGTCTTCCTTGTTCTACAATACAAGGGGGATTGGAAAAGAAAAGTCCAATAGAAATTAAATACACTTATGAATCTTATAATATATAATTATCTTTGTATCAAGTAAGCAATCATTGTTGAAACGGTATTAGGATAGCTATAAAAATAAGTTATACTAAAGAAAAGATCCCATTAAATCTTGTAGCCTAAAAGACATTAAAAGATTATCCAGCCCCTGGGACCTCACTCCATCTCCTCAAGAACCGACAACCAAAATTATTAATTCCTTAGATTAAACATGTGAAGATTTTCAGGGTTGTTGTTTTTTTTAAATATCTCTCTTTTAGGTAGCCCGTGAAGAGCAATGATTACTCACTGCTTTGGACGATCAGATCCATATATATACCTTGTAAAAAGTAATAATGTGTGTATTGGCATTTATTATACAGATATCGGGCTTGACTTAATCATTCGGAGTTGTGTGTTTATCAAATAGGATCAGACTAATTGCTGTGGTGATTATTTGACTTTCTCATTCTATATCTAACGCGAGGTGAGGTCAGGAAGATAAATAAATGAGTATTGTTATAGTATAAGTAAGTAAATCAATTATTCGCTGACCCACATGATTACCGATATATGAGTTGAGTTATGTGATTCGGGCAACTATCTTTTGGGTAGGGTACATTCTGAGAAGTGGTTATAAATTATACAAGCGTGTAGATTGCAAAAGTGTATTCAAATAGATCTTTGATGAGATTCAATAGTAGAAGATAATAGTATAAAATAAGTAAAAATGAGTCTGGTTCTAAAATATATGTGGTAAGTGGATTTAAATGTTTTTGTTTTTTTCTTTTATATAAAATATTTTCTATGTGCGGGTTGCTTTCAGATAGCACATATAAAACAAAACCTCTCCATTCTTTTTTTTTTTTTTTTGTATTTCTGGGGACAGTTATTTGGAGCAATTGAATTTCTTTGTTGTTGTTGTTAACTAATAATTCTGGTTTGTAAGTATTCAGGCCAATAGTTATGGATAATGTGATCCAGGATAATAATTTTGTATGACCTTCTTGTAACGGTTTAAGTGCATCTGAAGTATCTTGATTTACCATTTTTTTTAGTGTATATAGTATAGTATATATGATTTTATATAGCATAGATTATAGCAGACAGACGTAACCTACCTTCCAGTTGAGGTTTTTTTTTTTTTCTATATTGATATTCTTTTAAATGCTTGCATTTTGGTTTTTCTTTTATCTATCTTGGAGTTTGCATTTTGTTATTGTAGTAGTAGTAGTAGTAGTAGTAGTAGTAGTAGTAGTAGTAGATAAGGAAATACATAGAATAGAATAATACATTACTGCTACCAATGCATGTTCAGAATCAACGCAGGCGACTTTACCGACTCTCTTGGAATTAGAAGGTGGGTTGTTTACTTAATAAATACCTAGAAGGTAGCTTCGACGTCATGATTATGAAGTTGTTAAATGAGAATTCTCTTCTTCCGCCATTAGTACTGGGAAGCAGTATGTGGGGTGACCATGTCTGGGCTTCCCAATATCCTTAAAATATGAAAGTCTGGAGCTTGTGATTTGTTTCATATTTAGAGAGATTAATTATTTACTTTTTATTTCCGGACAGATGGAGTGGGCTCCAGGGGTTGGAAAATCTTTCTCGCTTCTATCTATGGAGTTTTGAAAGATTTGGTGGGATCTTTTCTTGTGAATGATGGATTTTTGTGAGAGTGTTCTTGGATATTAATGTTGATAGCTGATGAGTTTGTCAACCTACAATTTGATGACCGGACATGTGGGAAGAGTGAAAGTTTTCATCATATCTATGATAATAATGTAAATTATGATTTCTACTGAGATGCAAAGAAAGGCTGTATATTTGATCGATGGATGATGGTACAGTGAGGTCGGATACCCGTATAAATGACATCATCACCGTGAAACAATGTGGGTGGGGACAAAAAAACAAAGGCCAAATTATGGCGTGAGAGAATCAAGAATTCCAACTTGGCGGGAAATCAATCGATTGTGCAATTGTTATTAACATCAGAATTGGGAACAAAATTGAGCCTGTCAATTTTAAAACAACAACAACAACAACAACAACCAAAAAAAAAAAAATATTTTCCCCCGCAAAAATTCATTGAGACGTGAAATGAGGCGTCGGCAAACGTGATGATCGACGTCGGGTGGCCGGCCGGGAGAGGCGAGGTGACGATGTGATCTTCAATTGGTGTTTGAAAAAGAGAATCAAATGAAGAGACAAATTACAATTGGAGATGGGTATTTAAGAAATCAAGATAGATAGATAGATATATGGTGTACATATATATATAAGTGGTAATATTAGTAGGTTGGGTCATGTTCTGTGTGTATCAAAGAATAAAGAATCTGATGAATTAATAATTAATCAATCACATTACCGTATCGAGAAATTCGCATTGATTGCAACGGTTGACAGCACGGAGCAATGGAAGAATGATTGTTCTTCGACATTAGGGAGTTTCCAATAGAATCAGATTGTGGAAACCATCTCTGAAGCAAAAATAAACGAAACATCGTCGACTACAGCAGTCCTTAATAACCAAAATGTAAAATGAAATAAGCGTAGAATGACACAAACCTAGAATAAAGGAAAAAAAAAACAAAAAAAAACAACAACTACTAATAAAACAAAGGTAATAAAGATAAGAAATAATTAATATAAGTGGGATATCCCCACTCCCCAAAAGAAAAAAAAAAGCGTAAATAATAAATCATAAAATACTTGTCATGTAGATCAATAACCATAAGAAATTAAATAAGGGTACTCCTTTTTCGATCATCACTTGTAAATGATGTATATTGAGATAATGTTATCTTTTCTTAAAACTTTTCAGAATATCGGCTCTAGTAAACCCTTTACTGAAATGACATTGACCATCTCGAAGATTACAAGCGCTGCAAGGTCTAAACCGAATAAGTTTTGTCGGGGTCTTGACAAACCGATGGATTGACACTTCTTTTTTCACAATCTTTGGCGATTGAGAATTGTTCTTTCCCAGGTTATAAGACTGGTAATACTCTTGATAGATCGCTTGTAATTGATCGTTTGATAATCCGTAATCTTTAGGATGGAAATCATTCAACACTTCAATCAGAGAAGGATGATAAGTAGATTTTGGATATTTTGCCAGGCAATGGTCAAACTCTTTTAAGATAATGATTTCTGCATCACACTTAACCTTGCGGACTCGACACAGATCACACGATGGGCCAGACCGTTGACGTCTTTTTTTACTGGTGCCACCATGATGGATGATGTGGGTATTGATGGAAGAAGGGGAGCAAGGGGCATCGATAATAGGGATGTCTTCAGTAGTGGAGCGGCGACGATTACCAGGATCTGGGGAAGGATAAGAGGAGGTGAAAGATCTGGTGCGGCTAAGAGGTTCGTTCGTGTAGTAGTTGTACCCCTCAGTAGTGGTTATTGCGGTGGTATCTATCGATGATGCCAGGCTGATTGACATTGGTGAATTAGCATGATAATTTGGTGCGGGGGCGGTTGGGCCACCATAGTTGTAATTATTATTTCCCGGGGTGTAGTTGAGGATCGAGGAGATTGGGGGAAGTTGAATGGTGGTGGTGATACCAGAAGAAGAATAAGTGGTGGCTGGGGCACTTCCCAAGGACTTTGAGCGGTCTCTGAATCGGAGGGAAGGATTATTGTGATGGGATGAAGAAGAGATTGGAAGTGGAAGTAATGAAGGATATTGTTGTTTTTGATGATGATGGTGTTGCTGTTGTTGTTGTTGTTGTTGTTGTTGGTGTTGGTGAGGGATGGGGTTGGAAGTTTTGTATTGAGCGAGGGACAGGATGGAGGAGGACGAAGGATAAGTGGGGTCTGGGGATAGTTGGGGGAGTAGAAAAGGAAGGGAGTGGTTGTTCATTATTGGTGTGTTGTATTATGTGCTGTATGTATATTGTAGATATAAGTAACTGATTTGCAGATACAGAAGATTGGCGATGGTGGTGTTATATAATAAAAAGGAGAGCCGATGACGACGGTGTTTCTTTTGGCAGGTGTGGGGACTCCGAGGCAGGTTGCTGCGTGAACTGCGGAGTTGTTGTATATTTATTATTCGTTATTATATGGTATATGGTATATGGTGGATGTTGTTATATTGTTATTTATTATATTCTTAGTTATCTATTATTGTGGTAGTGGTTATCGTGCTTTATAGTTATTATATATATATATATATGTATATGTTTATTCTAATAATGTTATAGATCATGACCGTCGACTACCAATAGTCTGGGGTGCTGATGGGTGCAGACTGGACCCAATAGACAATGCCTTGTAATAACACCAAAGGTATTGATGTAAATTTAGATACAATGTCTCGCTGTTGCAACACATTCCCTATAACACATTCCATATAACACATCCCACGTCTTGACTTCACTAGTATCTCTCACGATAAGAGCAGTATACCACAACTCCATACCATACATAGGCTATGCTATCTCTTGGACCCTTGCTGTTTTTCACACGTGCAATGTCACCTGACTATCCATCATAGTGTGCACGCACACCCGGATGATCTCTCTATTGTAAATGTACATCATACTACCATATAACACCCACAATAATATCTTGCAAATGATAGATAACAACAACAATAATAGTCAACAATATATTAAATTAGCAATAGTCAAAAGAAGGATACAATACAAATTACATCAGATATATATATATATATATATCACATACCATAGTTCAATCTGAAGATATCGTTCAACACGTAGTACCCGTTACCTTCTGGCATCAAGTGGAACACTTGGGAGTAGTTTTGTGCGTTACGTTCTTCGTCCAACAACAATTGACCGGTAACCAACACAATAACATCACCGTTAGCACTGGCTGGTTGGGCGTTCAAAGTGGCAATCTTGTGTTCGACACGTTGGAATGGCAAAGAAACAAGCTTTTCAATGATGCTTTGGGCCCCTTGACATTCAGAGGTTTCAAAAGTAAGCATGGAATCAGCTCTCTAAATAAATATTAGTATGACAAGTACAGCAAAACTCCATAATAAAATGATAAATATAATTTTTCATCAACAATATTTCAATCATCACTCACGTATAAGTTACCCAATTGACTTCTGTCTTGGTCAAATTGTTTGTAGTAGAATTGGGTGAATTCGGCTAAAATGAAATGTTAATAAGCCATCACATTGATTTTTAAACATCACTATCTGCAACAGTTATTGCCTTATTAAACAATAATTATATATCAATCATCGCCAAAAAGAAAAAAAAAAAAGAAACAAAAAAAAGAAAAAAAGACAGTATTCAACAATACTTACTGGCAAGAGTGTTGAAATCCACTAGTTATTGTTAGTATTTTGAGATATCAAAAGATAATACAACACGCGCTAGAAAGATTTATCATGCAAGAACTAACTATGATTCATTTTAAATCAATATAATCAATCAACATCTTTTGGACATAATCAAGAAAGTTTATCAGAGATAATTATTATTCACCTAGTGATGTTTACTATCTCTGTAATACGCCATCCATAAATCAACAGGATCAAGTCATGTTGTGTGATCTGTAGATATATAATCTAATGTCCTTGAACCTACTCCCTTTAACATCGCATGAACAGTCCTAATCTTCACAATAAATAAATTACTTTCTATAATGAAAGTAATGGTAAAGGTAATATACGTACTGTTTATATTATATTTGTATGATAAATAGTCAATTTATGTTAGAGATTTCTGATGCTAAGTAGTCCTTTTGCGTGTGTAAAATCTTTTTTTTTTTTCCTCCGTCTTCTGCGTGGGAACAGCGGTTACCCGGGGTGAGATATGAACCTGTGTCCGGGTGTTGTGTGTCCGGGTGTTGTATAAGCCGCATTGGTTTTCCCCAACATGAACACAAACACAAAAAGGGCATCATGTATATATATATATATATATATATCAACTAATCTTTTCGAATTCTTTTCCTTCTTCTTGCAGGCTTAATCATGATGATTACCACAGATGTTTATTTATATATCACCACCACCCAGATAACAATATCCATTTTAAATCATTTATCATCTCATCCCCAATGTTCTTAAATACCATCACTTCGTTATTAGATTTCCACAAAAAGAATGCTTCAAAGATACCATCAGCAACCCTGCCAGCGGAAATTTCCCTCCTCATTACTAATTCTTGTAATACTAATAATCAAGATAAAATAAATTCGCCAATGGAACATGAATTACACCTACCCAATTCTTCATCAATTGCCAATTCCGATAACAGTCTTAGTTTTGGTGAGCGGGTTGCCTCCTATATGTCAAAATCAAGGACACAGAAGGCTGCTTATTACAGCTTCCCCAAGCATCGTCACCGATTTGAATCTTCAATTTACTCTTCAAGTGACATAACTTCCATTACTTCCATTACTCCATCTTTCAATATTAGCAATGTCTTTGATCGCTTTGCCAACGTTTTCAAAGGTAAAATTCTTACCAAAAAGAATTTTACATTGTTTGTCGCTGAAGTGGCAATCAATATGCTTAGTGAACAAGGAAGAATCGGCCATCATTTGGAATTGGAGCATATCAATTCCTGTATTTATGTCCTATGGAGAACCCTAGAGCTCTGCCAACAAGGGGCAGTTATTGATATCACCAATTGGGATTTCTGTGAACAAGCAGAAAAGTCAAGCGTTGTTGATGATGATGATAAACCGTCGATTGGGAATTTTCATGCAGTTAATGGCTCTTCAATTCCTAATAATGTTGATGATGAAGACGACAATCAAAACAACCTAGTTTCAAGTAATGATAGTCCCCAAAGAGAAGATGCAATTGTTGATAATGAACCGGTGTATGAGGCACTGATCAATGATCAGTTTAAAAACTTCAATAATTTGGAAGAATTTGTGGCCTTTGCTAATAACATTGAAACATCCAATATGCATATTGAAGCAAAAGTCGATAATTATCTTGAGCAACATCAATTAATAATTGGTGATGAATATTACATTTTCAATGACCATGGAACACACCGTGCAGACAAAGCCTTACCAGCTTGTATAACCATTGCTCTCGCGTTTGATAAGTGTGGAATCCCGATACCACAAAAAAGCCATGTACGATTTCTTGATATTTGCCTTGAAAGATATAGAGACCCACCTTATAATATCCCGAAATTTCTTGATGTGAAGATAGAGCAGTGTTGTTGTCAAGGTAAAGCTTTAGCAACTTTTGTATTTATCGCCCGCAGTTACTTCTCCAATGGGGTCCGCATTGATCAATATGAGCTTGCCGGTCTTTTACATGGAATACAAGAACAATTTGAAAAATCATGTGGGAGAAAAAATGATTCCAAACTTGGATGGGAGGGAAATTCTTGTAGTAAAAGTCATTGTCTTTGCAAAAATTCCGGTTCTGCTAATAATTATTTATCCAATTTTCACGAGAGTTTTGCGAGTCCTATGGGGAAGGCAACAATTGAAAAATCGTTGACGATTTCAGAAAAAGGCTCTCCATTGTTGAAGAAAGGATTGCAAAAGAAGAGAAGTATTAGCAAGAAGAAGAAAAAAAAGAAGAATAAGAAGAAGAATGGTAATAAGAAGAAAGCATCAATTAGAAAGCAACCATCAACCATCAAAGGTCAAGACAAAAATATTGATGCCACTGATGAAAGTTTAACCATTCTTCCATTAGCTATGAGCTCCCCGATTGAAAAGAATCTTGAAAAAGCTAAACAAGAGAAACCAAATGAAGAGAGCCTTACCAAACGAAATCCTCCAAGAAGACTTTTACCTCACTGTTTGCTTTGACTTACCGCATACCTGGGTTGTTCTAAGGTGCCAAGAGCAGTGTAGATCTTGTAGAGTTTTCATTAAAATTGGCATAAATTGGAGGGAGCAAAAAGAGATACTGTATATACTCCATTAATAATATATTCTGACACTACTAAATAACTAATAACCACAACAACAATAATAATCACAGTAATAATAATAACGGTAATAAGCAATATGACGATAGCGACCCAGGGCTGCATGACCAGAGGGTGTATACAAGTCATTTTATTTCGAATTTTATTAAAAAGCACGAAGATTTCTTATTTATGTATTAGCTATTATTAGCAACCCTTTTCCTGCTGTCATTATCGGTATCTACCAATTCAACTCAATTCTCTCCCATCTTCGATAAAATTGTCAGGAATTCAAAAACAAAACCAAAAAATTGTTTCCCTCATCGCACATCGTCAAAAAAAAAAAAAAAAAAAAAAGTCCCTTAATTTTCAGTGGAAGGGCTGAATCGGAATTATTTTACCACAAAAACCCGCAATTCTTTATATTATATTCAACAAAAATAAATTACAATTCAAAAAGCATTTCTTTGAAACTATTGGATTGCCACAGTCATTCTCAGAAGGTGAGGCACGATAGTTTCATACAAGATAAGATAACTTACAAATTTAGACCCTCA
This sequence comes from Saccharomycopsis crataegensis, assembly GCF_037102585.1. NCBI lineage: Eukaryota > Fungi > Ascomycota > Saccharomycetes > Ascoideales > Saccharomycopsidaceae > Saccharomycopsis > Saccharomycopsis crataegensis. The sequence goes on from NW_027043831.1 coordinate 549,112, forward strand.
TCTACATTGGGATCTTCCTGACAATCTGGGATCTGAATTGTTATTTTGATATATTTGCCCCATTCTGGAGGAAATTTCAGAAGAAGAATAATAAAAACAAGAAGGGAAGAAAGTCTCCAATTTCTCGTTCAGGGTCCAATTCACTTTTTTTATTTTTTTATTTTTTTTTTTTATTTTTTTTTTCTCGCTATTATAGAAAGATCCTTGGCATTGGGAGAGATTATTTCTTGATATCATCACATCATCATCTTTGGGCGTGCGTGTTTTGGTATCCTTTTCCAATCTTGAGACAACATTCTCTGTCATTCTAATTGATCCCTTTCTGTTTATTCATTTGTTTAGTATTGCTTTGCGATGTCCTATAGAGATGCGGTACCCGATACCCATTCTAAACCCAAGACCTTACTCCTTAGCCTCGATATACCCAACCATGTTCTTCCTCCATCATCATCATCATCATCATCATCATCATCTCTGACCATCGCTGCTACTACCACCACCATGGATTCCATCTCTCCGCCACTTCTTGACTCTCCATACTATCACCTCTCACCTCCCACTGTGTTCAATCCTGCTGCTGCTGCTCCTCTTCCTCAACGAACCCGGTCAATCGGCTCTAATAAATCAGTGGTATCGAGTGGCTCTTCCTCGACGTCGCCGTTGAAAAGATCAGACTCGTTAAGACTGAACAATTCATCATTGGGATCCCCGGTGGTGTTATCGATAACTGGGCTTCCTTCGCCAATAACGTTTGAAAGCCCTGGAAGGAGAATTCTTCTGGAGAATCATCATTCGACGATCCCCATGGGGTTCCCAGGGGAGGATTCGACGAAATCATCACCGCAGAAGAAATCAGGATTACGATCGTTTATTCAGGCCGAGGCTAAGTCCATGGGGGATGTGCCATCACTATCGTCATCTACGAAGGAAATTGAGGGAAATCATGGGCCATCATTATCATCAGCTACAAAAGAACCTAAGGGAAATCAAATTACCGAAGCTAAATCAATGGATAATGGATCTGCAATGGTGAAAGAGACCGGGAGAAATCAAATTACCAACCAGACAATAATAGGCCAAGCAAATGTTATAGACCAAACAATACGCCAGGCAAATACCATTGGCCACACACCTTCTACCAAAAAATTCAACAATTCTTCGGAGTGTCGCCACCACCATAACGAACATGGAATCCCATCATCGATCCAAGTTTCAAAAACCCCGGCAAATCATCAGAGAATCGTATCAACATTTGAAAATCGGATCCATCCTCCTCCAATCACCGGTCCCAAAAAGATTGCGATGATCGATAACAATCGCCCTAATGACCCGGTAATACCTTCATCATCATCATCATCATCATCATCATCATCTACATCACTTCCTCAGAAAAGATTTTTTTCTACTCCATTGCCTCGCGATTCAACTTTGATCTCTGCGGTACTCAACCATGATTCGAAATTTGGTACCATCAATGATTCGGCAATCAAACGAGAACAAGGGTCTGCCACCAATGATAATGAGACAATTGTTGTTCAAGATACCAATACTAACCAACAACACGCGATTTTCACCGGACATGATCTTCAAGGTACTTCTCGTCGATGGGGAAACCTAAAAGTATTGGGGAAAGGATCATTCAGTACGGTATTTCTTGGAAAATTAATCACCGATAATCATAATAATCATAATAATCATAATCATAATAATAATAATAATAATCATAATAATCATAGTAATAATAATAATGGAAAAGGTTTTCCTCAATTAGCGGCAGTGAAAGTGACGGAGTTTCCCAAAAGCACCACTCCTCAAGATTCAGCAAATCGCGCCAGACTAAAATCCAGTCTACAGAGAGAACTTGAAATCATGATGGAATGCGACCATTTGGGAATCATCAAGTGTTTGGCCACCGGTGATGATGACAGCAATGATGATGATTTCTCTCCGGCTTATAACACCATCATGCTCACTTATTGCCCCGGTGGAGATCTTTTTGAATTCGCCTCGACTTGTCGATCGAGAATCCGGCCTTTTTTATTAGAAAGAATCTTTGCCGAAGTGGTCGCCGCCATAAGTTATCTTCATTCGCAATTTGTGGTGCATCGGGATATCAAGCTAGAGAACGTCCTTGTCAATATCCCCATTGATCAACTTCTCCAATACAATGAAGGGCACATCATCCCAGAGGCCGCCAACAATCATAATAATCACCACCGTCACTCTCTTGTGACTCTGCCAATTATCACGATCACCGACTTTGGATTACTGAAGAAAGTTGACCCGTCCAATATCCTACTCGAAACCCGTTGTGGATCAGAAGATTACGTGGCCCCGGAACTTCTCATGGGAATGCCGTATGATGGACGACAAACCGATACTTGGGCCCTTGGAGTGTTACTATATGCGTTAATGGAAGGACGACTCCCATTTGACCCGCCTCCACCGACCATCAATCCCATCACGGGAACCATCAGGAACCCCAGAGTGAGGTCACGGACGGCGCACCGAATTGCAAGAATTGAATGGAATTGGTATTTCTTCAAAGAGGAAAATGGCGAAGAACCTGAGGATCCTGGTATGGAAGGAAACGGTGGCCCCACCACTGAACTGTTGTTGTCACTGCTGCTGCTGCTGCTGCTGACTAAAGACCATTCGATGATGATGAATGATTCGGTACCAAATTCTCCAACCATGAACCATTACCAGTACCGGTACGACAAAAGGTTTTGGAGCGAGGCAAAGAAAATCATCAAGAATACGTTGATTAAAAGGGACAAACGATGGACCGCAAACCAGGTGTTGCATACCCCATGGTGCTGGGATGCGTTGCCGAGGGAATTGAAACAGAATTGATGTTTTTTTGGTGTAATATATTATAGAGAACTAAATAAGAATTTGTGAGCTTATCTTTTTTCACCGTTGTATATAAATCTGTATGTTTTTTTTTTGGCTAGCATTTGTTTAATACTATATAGATCTTTTATTATTTTAGTTGACTAAGATTTCTTTAATACTGGACAGATCTTCTATTATATTGGGCTAAGGTTTCTTTTTCAATGGTACATGGATTGTGGTTGGCGATTTATTTTTCTTGGATGGTTTATTGTGACCCACCATGTGTAATTCTCTAGGTCGATCATCTTAGGTAAAATTAACTTCAATTAGCTCGACATTTATTATTTCAAATCCATGATTTTTATATTCATTAAAATTAAAAATTCTCAGCCACACAATACGTATTTGGTGCCCTAATATATCAATGAAATACCAAGGATCTTCTTGCCAGCAAGAGTCCTATTTCATTAATTTTCAATGTTTGGAAAAATCATTATTTTTCAATAATTTAATTGACTGAATGATTGTTACTATTGCTACCCCCATATGGTGCTTCTCCTTATTCTGCTCCAGAAAGCTACACTGTAACCACCGACTTGGGAAGAATGAGTACTGCATTTAATACCAGCTGCGTTGGCAACTTCAGATGAAGCATAGATCAAGGGGGTACCAGAGTCCAGCAAATCTGGGTAGGAAGTGGAGGCAAAAGTGTTATCACCGGATTTGGTGTTGTCACCTATATTGAAAACAAATCCACTGTAGTTCATACTTTTACTCTTGTTAAGTATTATGCTACCCCAAATCCTGTGTAATCGTTCCTATTAAGAAACCCAATGTCCCTCCCTCTATAAATTAATATTAAACAGCTCGCATTCTTCTTATCTTTATAATCCGCATGATAACCTTTCAAAATCAACTCTATAATAAAATCAATAATTCAATGTAAACATCCCATCATCATCTTCATCTTTTTTTTTTTCTTCTTCTTCTTCTTCTTGTTCTTCTTGTTCTTCTTGTTCTTTCCATCCAATCCCCAAATACAATTCCCTAGCTTTTTCCTCAATGAGCTTTCTAAACCCATGGGGCAAATCCCTCACTTTAATCTCCAGTGCTGCTGATCCTTCGACATAACTATACGGAGGGATCACCATTCTATCAGGAACCACAGTTCCTGCCTTGATTACCACCATATTCGACACCACACACATATTCCCAATCCGACAATTCTCTTCCATCATCACTCGACTACCGATCACCGCACTCTTCACCACGGTTCCTTGGCCCACCATTACAAATGATCCGATCTTTGACGGACCATGGACCCTGATCATTTTACCAGAGCTGGTTTTCTTAATTCCTAATATTGGAGGAGTCACCATTGACTGTTTGTGGAAGAAACAGTATTTCCCCACCACCAATGCTGCTGCCGGTTGTTGTTGTTGTGGTTGTTTATGAAGCATCACGTCGCCATTGATGGTGGCCTGGGGACAAATAGTGGTGAACCCCGCCAAGAGGATGTTCGAGGCCCCTTGAACTCTGCTATTTTTGGAGATCCGGTTGCCTGAAGCAGTTTCTATCCATTGCTTATCCATATTATGTCTAGTATCCGATGGTATATCGTCAAATATATATATATATATATAAATGTGTGGAAATGATTTTTCAGGTGTCAAAAAAAAAAAACAAAAAAAACCTCCCAGATAAAAAAAAATACTAATATAAAAACAATTTTCTACAATAATAAATTTACAATATCTCTTGCCAAATGACAATTCCTTGTGACCATGGACATCACATCAAAGAACCTTCTTCGATCATTTCTCATTGCCAACACTAATTCTCCAACGATCTTGACCTCGAAAGAGAAGTTCATCCAAGCATTGCCCAAATCAATTGACCCCATCATTGCCGATGAATTATTCGAATTGGTACTTCTTTGGAACCAAGAGAGAATCAATAGAATGGAAAACAACATCTCACTAGAATTCAACGTTCCGGAAGTGACGGTCCCTAAAGGCCTGAACAACGATATAGTCGATCAACGGCTCACGCTTAATGAATTGGTGCAACAGATGACGAAACTTGATGGGATTTTGAAATTACAAACAAAGGAGATCGATAATGAGATTTCTCGAGAGTTGGCAATATTACAAGAGCTGGTGGGATCACTTTCGGATCTCAAATTCGGTAAATCCACATCAAGCAACAGTTTCAACCAAGCGATCGAGGAGTTGGCAGAATTTGACGAGTTGGTGAAGCAGTAGACATACAGTTTGGCAAACTTTGACTAGTTGGTAAGAAATTGGTGGACACTGAGATATCATTATAGAATAGAATTGAGGGAGGGGGGATGGGGAGTTGATGTTACCAGTACTCCAGCTCAATGATGATTGATATTATTAACGTTCTATCTTCGATGATCACAGATTCTACTTTAATTGACTACGGATTCTTCTTCTTCTTCTTCTTCTTCTTCATCATCATAAAAGGGGTTTTCATTATTATTACAAAAAGATTCACCTCATTATCATACAAACAAATTATCATCAATCACTGGAACCGTCTGGAGTAATTCTGGATCACACCATTTGAAACTATGGAATGCCCAATTCAATTGTCGGCTCTGATGGATACAATACCCTTTGGCACTATCGGGAGCAATCGCCCCGGTCTTTGGACTAGGTTTCAAATAAAACAATCTTCGGATCCTCGAATGGACTAAAGCCATACAACAATAAGAACATGGTTCGTGGGTGGTGTACACGTCGTATCCAACACAGAGATACTTCTTGGAGGACTCATCATCGACATCATCATTATTTGCTTCTTCATCGTCATCTTCTTCGCCACGCCTCTGCACTTCATTCGCGGCAACTCTGCCTACGCAATTGATAACACTATGGTGTAGGATATGTTTGAATCGTTCATCATGGGCCGTGGCGAGGATTTGCTTGTTTTCGGGATCGTATAGTCTGGTGACAATTGGTAACTTCAAAAAAAAAAAAAAAAAAAATGTTAGTATTTGAATAGAATGAGTATTCATAGAGAACTGAATAAATAATTATCACTCAATGAACAGAGAGATTAATAAAATATAATCAGATATCAAATAATACATACCTCACCATTATCCTTTTGAATCTTTGCAATCTCAATAATATCCCGTAAGTTCTGGGAGATTTCCAACATATCAAACACTTCCTGATTCAACTGCTGGATATTTGGATCGCCTTTCCAAATCACCGGCCAGTACTGTTTGGAATTATCTTTGGCTTCTTCTTGGGTCACCGGAGGGTATTTTGGCACCGATACTTCCACGATATCGTCCATCGAGTGTATCTCCAATTCCTGGTGGACCTCATCATCAGCACATAACATTTCAAATACCTGGTGCTTGGTAACTTCATCAGCCATAGCCACCAATCCTTGAAGTTGTGATTTATTGGTCTGGCTTTTCCTAAGTTTCTTCAAATGATCCATCCCCGTAGTCGTAGTATGGTTCTTGAGAAACGTTATGAAGACCATGGATTTCCTGGCCGGGATGATCACCAGCCATGCCTTGGTGAGTTCCACCAGGTCGCTGTGGGTTCTAATACGGCCTGGCAATATTTGCTGGAATGAGCCATTGATCACCAAGGTCTTTGGATCGATATCCAACAGTTTCTTGTTGGCCATGGGTGATTATTTTGTGGATTCTTTGGTGAATATATTACCATTATTATGGTGATTCCCAAATTTTTCACGCTTTTTTTTTTTATTTTTTTTTTTATTTTTTATTCCCTAAACGTCAAAAGAAGTGTATCGATACTCATACATTGGATAGATACTATCAAATGTATCATCACATAGAGCTTGGATCATTTGAGAAAGAGTACTAATGTACACTTTAAGAAAACACTTTGCCAATTGTTCCAATCTCACCAGCTACACCGACCCCCAATGGTACCTTGACCTTCTTGACTCGGTGATAGTGGAACAATGTGCTTCCAAACCACTGGCCATCACTTACCACTCGCTATTTCTTGACGAGGTAACTTTCGAAGAGTTTCTCAATAATTGCGTCGAATTTATTCTAAAAAACCGTCTTCCAAACATTGTGGCCAACGGTCTAGGCATCGCTGGCCAAGGGGGTTATTCCCATCGTCCTGCTTCGGTGTATAACCATAACCATCCAGTGCGGTTCGATCATCGATTCCATTCTCAACTGATGGTGAAATTCACCCTTGGAGGGAAATCTTCGAGTTTCCAGTATCAATTCCTCAAAAATGATGCCTGGAAATTGTTATTTGAAAGAATCGGCCCCCATAAATTGGGAAATTTGATAATTTATCACCGAGGGTATTTGAAACATCAAGATAATAATTACTTGGTCCAGTTATTTGGCAAGAAGAAACAGCAACAGCAAAAAAACAGTTATGTTGCCAGATGGATGGAGAATTTCACGAAGAACCAGGTGCTGGGACAATTCAGCACCGTGGATCGTCAAAAAATCAAAAGTACCACGAAAATGATCAGCAATAAAGCAATGTTCAATAATCGCACTCCTTGTCCGAAATATCGAATCTCAATGCTATTGCCGGAAAATCCTCAAAGTTTGATGGTGGAGATTTTCAAATTGTCCAAAGATTATGCCAGTCTGAAACGATTACGAGGCAAGTACGGCAAGATATACCAATTATTATTAATGGTGGTAGATAACCACCATTCTAAAAGGAAGCATCATTACCAGACATTATTGGAAAAATATACCGTCCCTGCAAATCACCAGGATAAGAAAGTGTTTAGTAAGCTGGTGGCCCCACAACAAGTAGGGAAATTTGTCATCCAGATGATCTCGATGCTTTTCCCAATTGAGGTGTTTGGGAATCTGAAAAATCGCGGTGTTGTTTACCAACAAATCACAATATTTATAACAATGATCAGAAAACAAGAATTTCCAATTGATCGAGTCATGCAAGGAATTAAAATTAAAGAAATTGCGTGGTTGGGGAAACCTCACCCTAAATTGGCCAAACAAGATCTTACCAAACGGACCATGATGTTTTCACAATTCCTTCATTGGTTATTTGATTCGTTTATTGTTGGGCTCATTGGGGGGTATTTCCACGTCACCAATATGACCAGTGATATTGCCACTTACCATTTTTTCCACCATAAAGATTGGAATCTCCTCCAAGCGGAGTTCATCAATGAGTATTCCCAGCAGTTTTTAGGAGATCCTCAGCCAATTGGCCCTAAGCATAAGAATTACTTATTTGGTAAAGTCGGGGTGTTTCCAAAACCCAACGATCTAAGATTGCTCTGTTTCCCAATACGTGGGAAAACCCGACAAGAAATCATTCTGTATCGCAGTAGGCTTAAACAGACGGTGAAGCCGGTGAGATACGTGTTACGATACTTGAGGACCCAAAGGCTTTTGGGCAACGATAACAAAGTCGTTACTTGTACTGATAATATGGTGCGGGCGATCCAGAACTTTGCAAGCCATCACCCTAACCACCGGATTTTCTACAAGAAGTTTGATATCAAGTCGTGTTACGATGTGTTACCTAGGGACAAGATCTACGAGATCATCGACGATTTGGTGGATGAAGGGGATATCTTTATCTATGATCAGGTTTCTGACCGGGTGAGGGTGTTCAATGTCGAAGCGGGGAATCCCCATGAGAATTATAAGTTGGTGAACCAGCAAATTGTGAATTCGTTGGCAAAAGAAAATAACGATCCAATCACCAAACTCATTGAACAATTGAAAATCAAGGAATCACGGAAAATTAGTGATAAAAAGGATAAAAAGAAATTTCATTATCTTGTGGATGAAGCGTCTACCAAGTATCAAATTGTCAAGAAACAACAGATTATGGAGCTTGTCAAAGACCAATTATTCCGCAGTGCCCTTAAAGTCGGGAATACTTATATATGTCGGAAACGTGGTATCTTTCAAGGTTTCAATTTCTCGGCGATTTTTTGCGATATATTCTTTGATCATTTGTTGTTCAAGGAACTTGGTATCGAGTATAACTCGAAAGACACCTTGATTATTCGGTTTGCCGATGATTTTCTTATTCTTTCGGTAAATCAAAAAGCAATATCCCAAGTGTTTTTCCAAATCTCTACGGCTCTCAAACAATATGATGTAAAAGTTAATGAATCAAAGACCCTCCTGAACCTTGCCAAGTCGAACCTTACCAAGTTGAGCAACGGGCCAGCATCTATTGGTAATGAATTAATTACCTCGACTCCATTAGATAATAAGGACCTCAAGATTGTTGTTAATAGTAATGTTTTTGGTAATAATAATATTGTTGCTGGTGATAATCTTGCGGCAGATAATGATTTTGCCGAGACAAACATCACCTTTTGTGGGCTTAATATCAACACCCAATCGTGGGGGATCATAAGAGACTTCAAAGTCCCCAAATCACTAGTCCATACCGCGCCTTCAAAAATCTACTCGCATGCCCTTTGGCTCTACGAAATTCGATTATCGGAATTACTATTAGCTCAGTGCCCCCGTGGGATGGATAATAATAAAAATAAGAAAACTACTACTACTAATAATAATAATAATAATAATAATCACCACCATCACTTCATCAGCGCAAACATTTCCATCAATTGTGAGATCCTCTTGACGTTTATCATTGCCTCACATCGCAGAAGCTGCGGAAGATCATCATCGCTCGTAGTGGGACAGTTCGCCAAATGGTATCGGAAATTCCAAAAATTCACGTTTTTGAGATTAAGGAAAGTCAACCGTGGGAAAATCAAGGTGAAGGAATTATACGATTTAAGCGTGGAGGGTGTGGTGAAAGGGTTTATGAAAGTATTACAAAGACAACCGGTGGCGTTTAGAGAGATGATAGGGTATTTGAATGGGGAATTGAAAAGGATTAACATGGGCTGCTGATTGAGATTTTTGATCATCCAAAGAAAGAAAAGGCAGCGAATACTTTTTTTATTAATGAATGAGTAAAATATAGAAAATTAACAAAACTTGACAATAATTTACAAAATACATGAATAGTCTCAATTATAAAAGAGAGGGTTGTAAAAAATTAGGATACTTAATTTAACAAAATACTCTCAACAATATTGATTATTTACACCAAATAAATTTGCAAATTTCCGTGGAAAATTCACAGAAACTAATCAATCCTTGATGGTCAATCAATCATTTTTGGTGATTCTAATCAATTGTAACACAAACAAATAGAAAATTAATCAAGTGTGAGGATCAGCAAAAAAAGGTGATAACTTCTGAGGATCACTGAATATGATCAGTAAAGTAAAGAGCTGGCGAAGTATAAGGAAATTGTCTTTATTTATGAGAACCTGAGAAATCTAATTACCGATGATAAAAAAATTCCAATACACAATGTTCAGAAATAGAAATCCACATTTGGTAGATGATCAGTACACAGGGAAATACCATTAGAATACGGTAATCATAGACAGTTCAATAATAATGAAAGAATGTGTCGTTTAAAATAAGAAATCTCTTCTCAAGTCAGCCAAATTATAGCAAGAAATCGGCAGGTGCGCGTGAAATGGAGTTTGCTAATAGTGATAACAATATTTAAAAATTACATGATTACAAAATGGTTATAAACATCGGAAATGACTTTTATTTTTGATTGATTTTCTCGTCATTATCTTGTAATTCGGACTGCTGTTGGCAACAGACAAACTATTGGGAAGTCTTGCAAATATTTCTTAGGCACACTAAATATTGAATATGAAGTTGTTGATCTATTGATTACTGGGTTTATGAAGTTGTTGACTGCTTCATATTTTGGGTAATTTACTTTGGCTTATTTAGTTTGGAACTTTCCACCTTTTTTTTTTCTCTCTCTCTTTCTTTCTCTCTATGATATCACTATAAGCAGAAGTCCTTTGGGCCACAAAAAAGTGAACAATTTTCCTCTACAAATCATAGTAACCCAAGAACAAGAAATATAAGAAATCTGAAAGTGTTTCCCGATATAGATAACAATGTTACAGACTATTAATATAACTGAGTCTGCCAAACGGCAGCTAATGTAAGATACTTTTAGATATGACTTCTCAATATCTGAGCGATCTTGAATTCAAGAAGAAATGGTGCATTTGGCCTTACTTTATAAAAACAATGCTTCTTCTGAGACACTAAGATTTTGAATTCCACTAATGGACATGAAAACCTGGTATATTTAACGGCTAGAAAGCATCGTCAAAATTTTTCAAGCTTTTGAAATATGATTTCCCTTTTTTTTTTCAGTCCTTCAATTTGATCATTTGTATTAAATGAATAAAAAGATCTAGTCAACGCAATCTTTTAATAACTTTTTGCCCATTCGGTCAAATTTTCAAAAAAAAATTGAGTCGATGTCGTCGAACTTAGTTGAAAAATTTTCAGGTACCATGAATCAACGGCCCTACAATTCAATTTTCAATGTCTCCTATTCAACAATTATCATCTCTTATTACATTACTGATGATTCATCAAAAATATCAAACTTCATCATAAATCATATACAAGATGAGTCCAAAACATCACATTAAAAACTAACAAAAAATAAATAGGCCAAGTTAATAAAATAAAATAAAAGCTATAATGAAATCAAATAGTACAAACTTGCTTATAATTTTTGCATAGCAGCAACATCGGTAGATTGGACGTGGTCTTCGTCTTCTTCGATAGTTTGTTGCAATTCGTCCAAACTGACCTTCTCGTCTTCGATGACCAAGTTGATTTGCAATTTCTTGATACCGTAACCAACTGGGATCCAGGTGTGGGCACCCCAAGTCAAACCTTCTTGTTCAATCTTCTTGACGTTAGCCACCAATTCTTCCAAATCGGTTTCGTCATCCCATGGCTTAACATCCAAAGTGACAATAGACTTAGCAGCTGGCTTTGGCTTGTTGGCCTTCTTGGCGTTGTATTCGGCAATTCTCTTGGCCTTCAAAGCTTCAGCTTCTTCATCAACTTCATCGTCATCAGAACCGAAGAGGTCGACTTCATCGTCGTCTTCTTCTTCAGCAGCAGCAGAGGTAGCAGCTGGCAAAGATTCAAAGTCATCGACAAAAGTGTGAATGTGAGCCAACCATCTGGTGAAGCTTGGGTATTCCTTTTGGATGGTCTTGAAAGCAGCAACATCAGCTTGGGATGGAGCGGCACTATGAAAGACAATTAGTAAAATTTTTCCAAGAAATAAAGAGAAAAAAAAATTTTCAGCAAAGGAGAATAAAAATACTGCTTTATATTTTCCGACTTTGACTCAGTAAAAGTGAATTCTTGATTGGATTTGATACTCATGGGATGGGGTCTTAATTCCACCTAGTAAACACGGACCAATATAATCATCATTGCAAGGTCGAGAAATATAAAAAAAGAACAAGTGTTAAAAGATCAATTGAGATCTCCAACGCTCCTAATGGAATAAGAAGAAAACATACCCGTCAACGTAAGAAGTGGCGGTCAACTTCTTTTCAAGGTCAGCAATGGAAGACATTGTGTGTTTGTGTGTATATATTGGGAGGCGAGATAGTGTGATACTCAAGTATGAAGAAAAGAAGAAGAAGAAGAAGAAGAAGAAGAAAGAAAGAAAGTAGAAGAAAAATTTTCTGTTGGCGTTAAATTTTCCAATTTTTTTTTTTTCGGTGAAAATTTGATTCTCGCCCACACGTGATGGCCGGGCAACCGCGGCAGCCGGTGGTCAGGCAGCAGCAGCAGCAGCCCCAAAACACCGAACCGTTTACCCAGTTGCTGGGCACTTCACAAACAACATCAATAACAACAACGGACACTTACTTCACTTTTCCCAGCACAATGTTGATGGAAAAACCCCTTTTCCCCCAGGCGCTCACCACAACATTCCACTCCAGGGTGGAAAACGAAAATACCGCGCTCTATATCACAACACAGACCTCGCGAGGCAAGAAGCGTAACGCGACAGTGGTGAATTATGCCGAAGATTTCTTTGAAGAAAACAGCGATGATGACAATAGTGACGACTCGTTAACATCGTCATCGCGAAGACGTAATGGTAGTAGCATGTTCCTGATGCTGCTGGTGGATCCGAACAACCTTACCGGGAACGCGTTATTGAACAATTTCCAAGGCAAACTCGCAACCAAGACCCCTCACCAGCGATTCACCAACTACGAAATGGTGAGGAACGCCAACGCTGGAGAAACCCTCGTACCCATCCGGATTGATTTGGATCACAACAATGGCAATAATCGGATTGTCGATTTCTTTATGTGGAACCTTCATGAAACGCTACTCACCCCAGAAAAGTTTGCGGAAATCATGTGTCAGGACCTTGAATTTTCCGCCGGGGTTCAACAACAAATTGCCAATTCCATTCAATTGCAACTCGATGATTATTCTCAATCCATGCCAATTCAATTGGCAGAAGATCTTCATATCCATGTGGTGATTGACTTGACCGTGAACTTGGAAAAACAATTCTATGATGATAAATTCGAATGGGATTTGACGTGTAGTGAGGGGTTGACTCCAGAACAATTTGCAGAGATCGTGGTGGCAGACCTAGGAATTTCTCGTGAATTCTATCCGGCAATTGCCCACGCATTGCACGAAGCAATCATAAATTCCAAAAAAGACGCCCTCGAAGGAAGACTTCCTCAAGAAGTGGTGAATGGGGCAGCATACGGTAGAGAAGCGGGATGGCGGTTCGATCCCGAGAACTTGGGGCAAGAATGGTGTCCAACGGTGGAAACTTTGACCCAACAAGAGATTGAAAAGCGGGAAATGGAAAAACAAAGAAACATGAGAAGAATGAAGAGAGACACCAAAAAAGTTGATGATGGAAGAAGAGGTAGAAGAAGTAGAAGGTATGACGAATTGGAAGGTACTTGGGTCACTTATTAATGAAATTGCAATTAGAAGTTGTCTTAATATTATGTGATTGTTGTGGTGGATGGGCTCTTTTTTTTTTTTGTTTCATTATGAACTTTGTGCTGAAGTTTGTAATTGTGTAGTTTTAGTTAGCTTTATATTTTTTTATTGTTTCTACTTTTTGTACTATGAATTAGTAAATGGATTTGATCAATTATATTTTAATCATATGGAAAGTAGGAATTATGTAATGAAGTTTGGCCTAAGAATGGAAAATTTTTTTGATGAAGATGGGAAAATTGACGCCTCAGGAAAATAAATGGAACTTGATGAGTTATTTGTGTTTACATGAAGTTTGTGGATAATCCTCATTGAGGTTTAAACATCTAATTGACAGAAAACAAAGAAACATCTCTGTTTTACGTAATGTTGACTAATATTGGTTGTATAAAATATACCACCAGTATTGTTCATTAATTAACTAATCATCTCTTATCTCTTATTATTCTCCTGTTGTTTATGTAATTAACTTATACCTTTAACTTTATTACTCATCAATTCTTGTTTTCTGTTTAAAGTCTCAATGAGTCGTCGATTACTTACATATATCTTATCCTGATAAATTCAAGTTCAATATGACAAGTTGATTGATATTAGTTACTATTAGTTAGGTAATCTTGCACATCTAACACAACCCACGATTCTTTGAATGCAAATTATATTAGCTTCTAGAAAATTTATTCCTTGGGAAATAGCACTCGAAGAACTCAAACAAAAAAAAAAACTAGATTATAAACATTTCCATTGACCTCTGTTTAGTAGAAAACATTGTATTTAATTTTATAAACAAAATAAAATGATGTAATGCTTTGCAGAGTAATTTCTTTAGCTTCTATGTTATTACTTTTGATGACACTTAAAGGCCTTATTTTGAACTTCTCGTTTGGTATTCTTTGAGCTTCTCGTTTAGTATTCTTTAGTTCAATTACTTGGATTCGATACCTTCAATCTTTTGACCTTAGCCTTTTGAGCTCCTGATTTTCTACTAACTGATGGTGTTGCACTCACTAGTAGACAGTTTACAAACCAACTTTAGCTTTCCTTTTATAAATATTGAACAACTTCAATTGTTCCTTACCTACTCATCATGCTTCTCTCAAAATGAAGACAGAAGTCATTACCGAGGACATAAGTGGTGAAAAGAGACTCATCAAGGACAACCTATTCAAAGAAAACTAAAATTTTGGATGTGGAAACCAAAGCTTTTCTTGTCAGACACAACTATTCCCCGGTTTTGTTATAGATTGTGCTGGAAATTACAATATCCTATTTATACTTGGTCATTAATATTTTGATATTTTTTGTTTTGTTGTTGCCACCTTTAGCGAATGTCTCGATATACTAGGTGATCTAACAAATGGTAATGTTCCTTTGTGAAAACTTAACAAAGTTTGACTACGTTTTGGTGGTTGATAAGTTGGGCGATAATATTTGGCCATAGTCAATTTAGAAATCGTCACAATCGCGTTGGATCTTGATCTTTGACAATCTAAAAATGGTCACAGTACTGTTGGATATCACAACCATAATTTCCAAGAAGATTTAAAAGATTAAAAATGACTCCAATTTCAAACAATACAAAGTAGTACCACAAACCCGAATATGAATATACCACACAGAAAAAAAAACCAGGATTTATTAAATAACATAGAAAGAAAAAAATGAAATAAAAAAAAAGATGTAGAAGAATGGGGAAACTGAAAGATAACGATTGAAATTTGAAAATGATAAAAGAAAAAAAAAAATTAGAACATGACAAAAAGTTTAAAGAGTGACAAAGGTTTGAAAACAAATGAACCAACAATTAGAAAAAAAAAAAATTAACAAGAGCAATGACAATGGTTGGTAGAGAAATAAAACAAAAAAAAAAAAGAAAAGTGAATTTCGTTAAAGCATTTGAAGAAGGAAGAATAAAAATAGTAATAAATAACATCAATCAATTAATTTTTTTTTTTTTTTTTTATTTTTCAACCACAGCAACACATCTTTTGGAAGAACGTCTTTTCACCAGAATTCACCGAATCAACATCTCCACGATCATTTACCGGTTGTAAGTTTTGTCTGATTTGGTGTTGACGGTTAGCATCTCCGCCATACCCTTGTGATGCTGGTTGTGGTGGATAGGTTTGTTGATTCATGGCGTAATTCTTCCCCGAAGGTCCCTTTTGTGGGTTATTATTGACCATCCCACTAGGGGTTCTTGCAGCAGCAACATGTTGTTGATATTGCTTCGAAGCAACGGGCTGTGATGATAACTGTTGTGGTTGTTGTTGGCCATTCATCACGCTAAGACGCGATTTCGAATTATTATTGTTGTTAGCACCCCCAGAGTATTGTTGTTGTTGTTGTTGTGGTTGTTGTTGCTGTTGTTGTTTAGTTGGTTGTTGGCTTTGACGATGGTGGTGTCTGTTGTTACGAGGGTTAGGATTGCCATAACCATGAAGGTTTGGCTTTTTGTTGATGGTGTAATCCCATCCTTTACCAGCATTAAGATCCATCCAATCGTAATGGCCATCTTCTTTCTCACCAATCTGGTCCATACCTTTATCCATCAAATGTCTAAGATAATCATAATCTGGAGTTTCGTCGAACCTCAAGTTTCTAACATAATTAAGATACTCGCCGAACGAATCAGGGAATCCGCGACACAAATCGCCGACGTTGGTGGTTTGCTTTTTTTCACCAATTTTTTCGTATTTCTGTTTATTAGTTGGCGCTTTCAACCCTTGCCATGGCAATGACCCTCGCAAGAAATACATAAACACATGGCCCAAACTTTCAAGATCGTCTCTTCTCGATTGTTCTCTGCCCAAATGGGTGTTTATACTCATGTATCTCGCAGTACCACTGAGCGATTTACGTTCTCTGTATGGGATATGTTGTTTTGTCTTTGGGTCACGGTAATATTTGGCCATCCCGAAATCGACAATATGGATGAGATTGGCTTCCTTAGTGTTTGGCAACCCAATCAAGAAATTATCCGGTTTGATGTCTCGATAAATCAAATTACGTTCATGAATCGATTGTACTCTGCTAATCATTTGTTTGGCCACCTGGATGGTAGTCTTGGTGGAGAACTTTCTCCCACACCATTCGAATAAATCTTCAAGTGATGGACCGAGTAAATCAATGACAAGGATATTATGGAGACCCTCTTGGCCAAAATGGTAGGCACTAGGCACCCCGGCACACCCATGGAGGATTCTGTAGGCCCGGTATTCGTCTCGAAGTTGGGGAGCTTCTGACTTTCTTGGCTCGAACTTGATGGCAACGTGTTGGTTGGTGAGCAAGTTGATACCTTCAAAAATGATCCCAAACGACCCTTCACCGATTTTCTTGCCGATTCTGTAGTGGAGTCCGACAACGTTGCCGTTGAGGCCTTGGTTTGATGATGATGACATGTTGTTTGTTTGGTTTATGAAAAACTTCTAATGATCAAGAAGTTAAAAAAATAAATAGTTAAATGAAAAGTTTTTAATTTTCTTCGATGAAAACACACGATGACACTTTTTTTTTTTTTTTTTAATCTCCTGATTGACGGGATGAGCTAAAGAAGGAAGAAAAAGACCAGCACAAAATCCAAAAATAGCTTGAATACTGTATTGGAGAAATTAGTGTCTGTGAATATTTCCTTTGGGAAACTGGACCCTGGTCAAAGTTTCTTGGATGGTTGACAAAAGTTTATACTTGGCGATAAGAAAGGTTTCTGATAACGGACACACCACACCCTTTATGAATATGTATGTGTGTATGTATATATCTTATCTATATTGAGCCTATGGAGAATACTCGGAGAGATGGATATACCAATAAATATCGATGATAACTGATAAAGAGAGGGTGGAAAAAAGACGGTACGCGTGATGGTCTGAGCGATAATAACAACAGATAAAAGGGGAAGATAATTCAATTGTTGTTGTCAAAATGAAGAAAAAAAAAACCTCGTCTGGAAAGAGAGGCGTTACCCGGTGGTCACCCTTCCTGCTGTGTTTTTTTCTTCTTCTTATTATTGTTATAGCATTAACATCTACGATGTTTACATTTATTATTATATCAATTATTGACAGGTAGTGATTATGTCTTTGGGCCCTAACGTCAAATGTCTTGCCTATCACGGCCCTCTTCTTTACGAGGCCAAGGTTCTCAAAGTATACTCGCCAAAGACCAAGAAAATTACCACCAAGGACGGCGAGAAACCGTTAGGCAACACCGTGATTCCTCAACAATTACAGAATGCAACCGGTTATTTCATCCATTACAAAGGGTGGAAGGCCAGTTGGGACGAGTGGGTCGGTGACGATAGGGTGTTGGAACTCAACCAGGAAAACGTCCAACTTCAAAAACATTTGAAAGATTCGGTATTGGCATCGACAAAAGCCGTGGCCAATAATAATGACAATGTTAAAGAAACTGGGAAACCTGATGGGAAATCAGATGAAACAGAACATAAAGGTGGACGGAGGAAACGAGGGTACGAAGAGATTGAAAAGCCTGAAGATTATCACAAGAAACCCGAAATCTATTTTGCAATGTCCGGGACCCTCAAGGCGTTACTTGTCAACGACTGGGAATATGTCACCAAGAACCACCAGTTGGTGCCATTACCTCGTACCCCATGCGTGGTACAGATCCTCAAGGATTTCAAGAATCATTATACCCAAACCAACAAGAAGAAGCTCACCAGTGTCGACAAGGATATCTTGGACGAGGTGTTAAGTGGACTAAGGCTTTATTTCGACAACGCGTTGGGGCATATTCTTCTATACCGGTTTGAAAGACAGCAATATAAGGAAATCATACACGATAAGCAGTACGAGGATAAGGACCCTAGTGAGATCTATGGGGCCGAGCACCTTCTTAGGCTTTTCAGTTGTCTTCCAGGACTCATTGCCCAGACCAGTATGGACCAGCAAAGTACGGGGATTCTAAAGAACCATTTGGAGGCGTTCATTGAGTATTTGGCTGATAATAAAGAAACGTTGTTTATTGAGAATTATGAGAATACCTCGCCGTCTTACGATGCGATGTCTCGTGCGTGAATGTATATTATTATTATTATATTATTATTAGTGTTGTTTGGTTTCATTATTTGTAAAATAGTATTTTATTATTTTAATGTGAATGATATTTTTTGTTCAATTTATTATGAAGTTTCCCGATGTAGAATATCTGGAATGGCTATTATGATCCCAATTGTTGGGTCTCTACTAAAAAAAATGAAAATCAATAAAATGGTTGGCTAAGAATCTGGAGAAAGTCAGTGATCAAGGTTGAGAGGAGGTTTTTGAATAGATTATTGCTCTATTCAGAGTGGATTGTTCTTGATTAACGTTGTCATTCTCTCCCTTGAGGTTTACATTCAGAGCTACGCTTCCAACTATTTAGTCCGGATTTTCCAATCCAGCACTACTATGCTAGCGCACTACCTTAAATCATGTCATTTATTTTTCCATGATTTTAGTGTTGTTCATATAGATTTCCCACTTGCCAATTGGGACGTATTATCGTAAATAGCAATTAGCAGATTAGCAACTGCTCTGGGATTTTATTCTTAATCAAACCATTCTTGTTCGGAAAAGAAGAATAATAACGGTGAGTGAGTGAATTAGTCGTACCAGGCTCGGTTCTGGCAATAATTGATCACCCATTATTGGTTATACGATATGACACAGATCTACACAGATTTCCATATTTGATGAATATGTTTGTAATTATAAATCTGTTTCCACGGCATTACTCATGCAGCAGTAGCAATTAGAATAAATCTAGATTTCATTCCTGAGTTATCAAGTATTTCGCAATGGCCAAAAGAAGACCGAGGGGGGATATAAGGATCGGCGATACTGGTTATAGAGAAAGGAAATACGGTAAGAAGCAATGAACTAGGGATGAGCTCTTTGACATGTCTAAAGAAAGAAGGCAAAAATTGAATTATACAACCAAATAATGATATTATTATAATATATTCAATATAATCTCCAATAATTCAATAGAGAAGACACAAAAAAAAAGGGTCGGAGTGTCGGTCGATAATGCACCAGTCATGCCGATAACAACATTAACACACAGTAGTATGCATAACATAACCTTCACCAGCATTTTTTTTTTTTTTTCCTTTGGTGATTTTTTTGTTGTTTATTCTTCTTGTGTTGTCACTGGATGGAAATTTCACCCATATAAATATCCTTGGCTCGCCTTTTTGTTCTTTTTCGTTTTTCCATTGGTGTCAATTTTGATATTATATCCACGATTAATTAACAACAATGTTGTTCCTCTCTGCTTTATCGTCCCTTCTTCTCTTGGCTGCCCCAGCTTTGGCCTACACTGGTTGTACCAACCTTGAATCCAGTTGTTTGACCGCCGGTACCGATTTCACCGTGTTTGATGACTACAATAAGGCCGACCAAATTAAGAAAGAGCTCTACAACTTCACCGAAGGCTGGGCTAACCTTGCCCACGAACCTCCTAACTGCATGGGCTATTTGCTTGCTTACCTCCATATTCCAGCCCAAGACTCTTACACTTTCACCCTTAGCTCGAGTTACAAAGGGGTGATGTACTTGGGAACCGAAAACGTCTATGAATGTGGTGCCAACTTCTCTGACCTTGACCCAATGGTCTCCAAATCCGGAGCTACTCCTCTTCTTGAATCCACCGGCAGCGTGGAAACTATCACCCTCGAATTATCCGAAGGTTATTACCCATTCCAATACTGGTTCTTGAACCCTCTGAACACCCTTTCCAACATCACCGGTCATATTGTTAACTCTGCCGGTAAGGACATGATCACTGGCGGGTTCTACATTCCAAGTAGTAAAGAAGAAACCTGTGAAGTCTCTTCATCATCTTCTTCTTCTTCTTCTTCTTCTGTTTCCTCTGCTTCGTCTACCACCACTCTTTCTTCTACCGCTTCCCCTACCACCTTGGTCATTTCTACCACCGGTTTCTCTAACTCCTCTGTTGTTCCTGGCGAAACTGTGTCTGGTTCATTGTTGGTTTCTGTCGTTACTGCTACTACCGACACCACCGAGTTAGTCACCATTACTTCTTGTGGTACTGAAACTTGTTACCCAGTTATCACCTCCACCGTGAAGGAAGTCGTCACCGAGTACACCACTTACTGCCCATTGACCGCTGCCACTTCTACTGTTTCCAACTCTTCTTCTTCATTTTCTTCTTCTACCGCTGCTTCCGTCAGCGTCCACACTGGTGGTGCCATTGCTAATAAGTCTATTGGTGCTGGTATGATTGCCGGTGTCATTGGTACTTTGGTGCTTATGTTCTCTCTTTAGAATTGGAATGTCTTTCTGATAATTATTATACCCAAATTTTTTTCTTTTGTATTCTATAGACTCTTTTTCTATTTCTGTTACGTTTCGATCCCTTTTTCATTAAAAGTTTTAAATATGTTTGATTTACTTATTTTTATTCTTAATCTCTAAGTCTATCTATCTATAATCAAATAAAGCACTGCATTGATTTTTTTTAAGTTATCTCTTCAGAAAATGTAGACAGCTATTGTTTTACTGGAGATACCCTGCTTCACTGGTTTCTTTTTCTTTGCTAGTGTAATGGCATTAATAGTGCTCTATATTTACATGTTACTCTTGGTAGTCTATCATATTTCTGCGACGCTCCATATTTCTGTGATGATTTTTCATGATGTCTCATTTTCCATAACTTGTCATAAACATCTCCTATTTGATACGACAATCTGCGAGCCCATAGCACTCTCAATGATCGACACTACATATTTCACATTGCACAATCACAGAAAAGGGACACTGGTATCCCCGATTGGATTATCCCAGAAACACCCCTCATATCTCCGTGGAGGAAAATGTACCCACATAACAGTCTATTGACATATAAAATAATAATAATATTATTATTATTATCCATTATTCAACTCATTTCAATTGATAGTTGCTATTATTTTTATAATAACAATAATTACTATTTTCTTTTAAGAGGTAGATATCCAGTTTATAGGTCTTTTTTCTTGTGGTGTGAAATGAAAAGAATCGCCAATATGGAGGGGAAAAAAAAAATCGCGCGTCGCTGCATCACAACTACCAAGAACCCCTAAGAGATAAGAAAGATTGCACTTATACAACTAATAAACGATAGTGTCGTCTACTGGGTTTTAAAACAGAGAAAGGAAGTGAACCGGTATTTCATGGTCATTTGTGGTGGGATTATGAGTGTGGCTTTGTAAGGGATTTGAAATTAACAGGTTTAAATAGAACAAAAATGTAGCACACACTATTACCAAAATTAATTCCCACCTGCGCTCCCCTATTTCTTTCAACCTGATCTTATTTGTGCAGTGAGGGATTACTTCCTGCTAAAGAAATAATCTTTCTCGGTAATTGATGTGTTTCTCAAGTATCCTACGGGGACCGATTAATAATAATTACTAATTAAAGATCCAGCCAGAAGTTTGCGATGATGCATAGTTGCATTAAGAGTGATTTAGCCTTCGTAAGTCCCCAGAAGAACGATATGGAGGCGTCCACTTCTACTATGAAATTATAGATAAGGATTAGCAAGACGGTATAGTGACAATTCCAATGAAGCGTTCCGTAAGAACTTTCACTTAAGTCTTAGGAAACAACATCAATATTCTAACATCTAGAAATTGCAAAAGAAGGATCTCATAATAAATCAATTTTCTTACCCCCATTATGTAAGGAAATATTCACATACCAGGCAGTCCAGTCTAAGGAGATCTATCCTCTTAAAAATTTAACCACCCTTTTACATAGGGATCTCATTTTCTTTTTTTTTTTACCTAAAGAGTGTACGGAGGAGTAAGGTTGATTTAGATCGGAAATGCTGAAACGCTTACGGGAAATGAGTTTGTGCAAATCATTATGGTCCTACTAAACCAATTGATGATACTGACTCTTTAAGTAATTCATATATTGATCGTTTCCATCCCCCTTGATGTATTCTTTAGGAAAATACCCTATCATCGGATGGAGATTTATTTAACACTAAATTATTAAAAGAGAATTGGGTGATTCCTAAGCTGATCCTTGAGAAGATTGCCAAAACGCTTCGCAAGAAGTGACCCGTTCAAGTCTTCAAGAACAAAACCAATAAGTAAGAGCAAAAGAGATACAAAAAGTATACCAAGGAATATGTTTTCAAAGAAATGCCATTCTGCATCACACATGGTGGCACCAACAAATGTGCAGAGCAAAGTATTCCTAGGAATTATCATAGTACATCCTTTCTTCCTTTGACCTACTGTGTGATTTTAGTAATTTTGTAGTTATTTACTTCCATGTATATTTATTTGATATTAGCTGATATACTAATGGGTTTGCTGAGAGCTATAAAAAAAAGTATTTCAAAGCCCACCCACCAGGAAGGTAATATTAACAGATACTCTTAAGTCATAGCAGTTTTAATTCTAGTTGCTGGGACAGGTAGTCAGACGTTGTCTATGGAAATTCAATGACTGAGTTAGAAAGGAAAACACAAATTTTGTAGAAGAAAAGATCCCACCAAATCTATAGATCTTTAAAACGATCTCGAAAGATTATCCAACTCCTTGAAGCCATTCCATCGATATCATCCGTGCTTATATATATATATATATATATTTCTATTTCTGGATAAAATATGACCCAATAACTCACAAGCACACACTAAATCTCATTAGGAACGATTGATGCATCCCCTACCATCGATATTCATGAAGATAAAATACAA
Source organism: Saccharomycopsis crataegensis (assembly GCF_037102585.1). Classification (NCBI taxonomy): domain Eukaryota; kingdom Fungi; phylum Ascomycota; class Saccharomycetes; order Ascoideales; family Saccharomycopsidaceae; genus Saccharomycopsis; species Saccharomycopsis crataegensis. The sequence goes on from NW_027043831.1 coordinate 572,579, forward strand.
TTAGACTGTCGTACTCCTACAACCTCGAATTCATTTAAGACTAACGATTCGTCGATTTTGTAGCCATTTCTTTTGCAAAATATAATTTGTGCCGAGCAGTAATAAATCACTTCCGAAGTTCGTTATGTAACGGAATATAAAAGTATAAGAATATATATATCACAACTCAATCAGTCATTTGTCCATTGAACTAATTGAGATCTTGACCTGAAAGAGATAGCCAACGGGCATCCAGCCCACTGGCTATCTTGAGCAAAGACGCACCAGTATCCAAATGCAAAAACTATCTAGCCCAAAATATAAATGTTGAATGAATGAATTGTATATTAACAAGTCACAGAGGTTCTAAATAGCATATACCAGTGCGACGGTACCAAAAAAAAAATATAGCCGCTATTATATATAGAAATAGTTTAAACAAGTTGGTTTCGTGGTCTAGTTGGTTATGGCATCTGCTTAACACGCAGAACGTCCCCAGTTCGATCCTGGGCGAAATCAATTTTTTGCTTTTTTTGATGCTAAGGATGCTGAAAAGTGTAGAAAATGAACACATATATTGGAGCTACTAAATTGGTTTAAGTTGAACTCGGCACTCTGAATATTCAGTGCAATGTTTGTTAATTGCCGTACACGCTGGAATCTGGAGTCTTGTGCTAGTCTTGTTAGAAGGGACATGAAGAAAAACCATTGAATCATTAAGACCAAAGACAATTAATAATCAGGATGTATGTGTCGCAAAATATATTTATCGGAACATTTTCTTTGTTTTATTAATTTACAGACTTTAAAAGCATAACATAAAACGAACATAATAAAGAAGAGAAGTTTCTATCAAATTCTCTAATATACAAAGAATATCCTAGCTAAAGTCGTGTTAGTACAAGTGAAACATTTGTGGGATATCAGTCTCTCCACTTTATGTGTTTTAAGACAATAGTTTTCCAAGAGAGTTGAACATTTCAGACAGGTGCATCCCAAATATTACTACCGTCTGTTGTGGCCTCCATTTTTCCAAAGTATATCATATATTGATCAAAAAAAAAAACAAAAAAAAACAACAACATTGATCCAAATTTTGTTGTAAGTGGCTCTAGCTAAATACATAGAATTAAACTACCTTATCGCGTGCCACTTGATATCGTTCAAATGCTATTTACTTGCTATTTACTTGCAAAGTGTTTGGTTTTTCAAGAGCTCAAAATTTTTTTCTGGAAAAAACGGTTTTTGACCCACAAAAATGTAACAACGTTGCCATTGGTTTTTTTTTTTTTTTCGCATAAGGTGTACCTTCACATTCGACATCGTAGGTTGATGGTCAACATGAATTTTATAATCAATAGCGAGGTCTTCAGAAGATCTTTTCGGGACAGATACTATCAACTCCTTGTCATTAATGAGTATGCTTTATGATTCGATGTCCCTTTTTGGGCGTTTAGGACCCCCCTTTTTTTTTTTTGATCGGCTAAGCCAACCCCTCTCTCACAAAAAGTAGGGTTCAGAGGAAGCAGAAAGTGATTAACCACAGGTTTTTTGAGATAATAATTATAGCCTACTTCTCTGAGCTGCGCTCTTTTTGGTTTTCTCATAAATAATAAATGTCTCAATTTAGTAATAAAAAAAAACTAATTGTGTGTACTCTTTACTGTTGAGCCCCACCAAAAAGGGATTGTAACGCAGATCTAGGTTAGGCTTCTTCTGCAAACCATAAAATATAACATTGGTAATACGATAATACGGGACAGTCCAGATTTGCTTTTACACAGATGTGATAGCTAAAGGGAAAGAGAATTTAACGAAGTTAGAAATCCATAGCCGAAGTATGTTTCTGACTAACAGCCAGTAGATTGACTGAAGGCCTCACCTAAAGAATGTCTGCCCCGCAATAAGGCGTTATTCCTCGCATAAAAAACCGATTTCCTTCTGACTTGTGCCGGCATACTATACTAATGCTTTTTTTTTTTCTATTTTATAGTTTTCTCCAATTTATACTTCCAACTCTAATACTTTCAAGGTGATTTCTTTCCCTATTTGGCATAAAATGGGATACGAATGTAGAAGAAAAAAAAAACATCAAAATGAAAGAGAACCAAAACCTCTCAATCATTATTTATACCTTAAGCTTTCCTTATTTTTTCCTTATTTTTTCCTCTTATTAAATTTTAAATTGTTTCAGCATTAAAAAAATTTACTTTTTGTTACCTTTTTCTAATAAAGAAAAAAAATTATCGGCAAAATGATTTTCCTTGCTGTGAACTTATTCGTGTTGCTTTTCTCCCCAGTTCTCGCCAGTGTCACAGGATGCACTTTCAGCAATTCCTCCTGTCTTACTGCTGGCTCCAATATAACTAAATTTAATAATGGTGTTTTTGCAGCTTCTTATGAAGCAGCTTCTTATTCTGCCTTAGGCTCCTATTCCTCATGGGACCAGAATATCACTGTCGCCAGTGGCGAATCTTTGGTTATCAAAAGTTATCTCCTTGCCGAAACTTCTGGAACTTACACCTTTTTCCTTTATTCTGATCTAGCTATTGGTGGATGGGTTGGGGCGGAGACTGCATTTGCTTGTGGTGGTTTGACTCACCAAACTGTCGCTGCTTATGCGGATGCTGGTATTGGCGCCCCATTCTTTGATGCTTCCTCGGGATATGACACCTATACAGTTTCATTAACTCCTGGGTATTATCCTGTGATGGTCCAAGTGATCAATACTCTTCCACCTTCTGGAAAATTCAACTTCTCGATCACTGATCCTAGTGGGGAACTAATTCAGGATACCAATTTATACGCTCCTTCTGTTGATGATTCTGTTTGTTACGTTGCTCCTGTTTCTACTTCTTCTACATCAACTACTTCCACTTCCACTTCCACTTCCACTTCCACTTCTACAATTTCTACTTCTACAACTTCTACTTCTACAACTTCTACTTCTACTTCTACTTCTACTTCCACTACGAACTCAATTTCCACCGCCTCTAATTCAACTGTCTCCATCCCAACGAGCTCTAATTCATTGACTTTCATCTCATCGAACTCCACTTCCACCGCTAGTGCTACTGCTACTACCTCCAGTTCTTCCGCTTTTAATGGAACCACAGCAGGCTATAACGATACTGTCTCCACTACAGCCAACTCTTCTTTAACATATACTGCAAGTTCCAATACCACTTTATCAATGACTTCTAGTCCTTACAGTTCTATCAGTAGTAATTCTTTGAATCTTACTTCCTTGGTCACAGCTGTGACTGGTTCCTCAAACACTGCTACTCCTCTTTTCAGCAACTCTACGGCTACTAGCTCTGTCTCTTCTGGATCTGGTGCTTCAATAGTTACCTCCGTTGTGGTTACGGAAATTGACGCTACTGTTTTATACACCATAACCTCCTGCGGTACAAAGACTTGCTACCCAGTTGTCACTAGCTCTGTCCACAAAACTATCACTTCATACACTACCTACTGTCCATTGACTGCTTTGAAAAATTCAGTCTCTGGATCTGAATCTATTACCGCAGCTTCTGAAACTGAAGCCGCTGGCTCTAACTTGGGTTCTGAATCTTCCACCCTCGTTAACGGAAGCACTACTAAAACCAATGGATCAGGATCATCAACTCCAACCTTGGAATCCTCAGATGTGACTTCATCTGCTTCTATATTTGAGTCGCACTCCTCTAATTCCACTGCTCCTTCAGTCGGTGTCCAAGAAGCCAATGGTGCTCCTACCCTTTTGAAATCAGGTGCTTTGACTATGATTGGATTTTTGATTCCTTTTTTCCTTTAGTTTGAATCTTGCATTTTTTCTCTTTCTTTCTTGCTTTCAATTTTCAATTCTAGCTTTAATATTATCGTTTCTTCTTTACTCTCTTATTTTTTATTTTTTCTCTTCTCTTTATTGCATCTTATTTCTTCTTTGATTAAATTTTGGGGAGCTGTTTCCGCTTTTGATATTTATTCACACAATGTTCTTGATATTTTTTGGAAAAAGAAAAATTTCAGACCATATTTTAATTCTAAATCACCTTTAATACCACTAAAATATTACATTATGAACCATTAAAGTCTATATGTAAACAGGAATGAAGTCACTAGTAAAAATTATTAAATGATTGTAATCAAAAAAAAATAATGTCAGCTTCTGTGTAAACGAGAAAAATGGAGCTTCAACCATACAGAAGTGCATTTATTACGATTATGAGACGATCGACCATCAATAAAATTCATATATATCTTTCTCTTCTATTATATTTTTCTTGTCAATTATCAATCCTAAATGGTGTCTATCATATTTGACTGGAAACTTCATTTTTGAGTAAAAAAAAGAAAAAGGAGAAGAATGAGAATAAGAAAGAGAAATATTATCTTTACAAGCAGTGAGGATTCATTGAATCATATTTTTATTAAATATTTGCTCATTTCAAACAACCAAAATATTTATTTAAATTGAGATGAAGAAAAGATCCCACTAAACCTTTCAGTATCAAAAAGACATAAAAGATCATCCAACCCCTCGAAAACTACTCCATTATTTTACGGGTATATATTTCCTGATGGAACATTTAGTGCAATCTAGTCTTTTCTTAACTATCTCTAATTGAATATCAGAAATGTCAGCTGATCCTGGTACCGTATTTGTGATTGACGAGTTGATATAGTTGAAAATAACATCCAAACAAGAAGGAAAATCCATGACTCATAATTTCAAGACAAGCCGCCAAAGATTACTCTCTGTTTCTTGTCTTAGATTTAGTATATATCATAAATTTTGTAAGGCTAGTTTAGCAAGACATATAGCACGAGTTAAAAAAGACACACTAAATGACAAGGTTAAAAAAAATAGAATCAGAAAAGATTCAGTGGTCTCATCTTTCGAGAAATCGAAATTATTGGGTCCATCCGGAAAACATACACCAACCTTTTATGCCACATAAATTCGTCAGTCGATTAAAAAATAACGCCGACAACACAACACAATTATCGCTTTGTTTAAAGGTATGATCGCAATCATCATGAATATGTTGTTAAAATTCGCCGTGGCTGATCGTTGCCCTATCTTATGTTACACATTGAATGAAAAAACTACTGGCCATGGCCATTTGCAGATCAAAAAGCATTAATTTATGTATGAGGAACAGATAAAGTGGATATCAAAAACAGAATGCCAGATGGTTCAGCAGCTTTGCCCGTATAAGGTACATTTGATTCCAGTCATCTCAGACATCGAAGAGGAACAGTGAAGCCTTTCATACCGTTGATTAAGAGGACTAATGCTTTCCTTAGAAACCCAGAGAGGTACTCTCCTCCTCCGGATCAACAGGATTCTAGGGACGCTGCTAACAAAGCTTTTTTGACAGTAGACACACCTGATTTTAGGCAGAAAAAAAATATATCATAAAATCATTTCGATGGATCAATGCGTGTGATGTCCATAAATACCTTGATACTACTCCTGATTTTGATCATGATGCTGAGAGAGTTACTGAGGCAGATATTTTGCCTGAAGACCGCGAATACGAAGATACCGACAATAAAAATGAAGATACAAATCATACTGACAGCGATTGGGATTAGTGCGAGTCTATAAGACTGAAAAACTTGATGGCAATAACCAGCATATTTTTGGGATTATTTTGCTAGACGAAACAAGGTGACTGTGTGGTATAGTTCATAATACTCTCTGATTACTTATATTGTGCGACACTAAAACATCATTACTACACCAGCTTTCACTTAAACAGTGAAAGAAACTCTGGTAATATGGATTTGAAATGTAATTCAAATTGAACGATTCTATTTCAATGGCATTGTATACTTTATAATGATTTGTGATTTATTCCAATATTATACCAATATTATACCTGTAGACTTATACGCTATTTAATGGGCTAAAAAATTAACCGTTCATTCTCAGAAATTATATGGAGTGTACGTACACAGCACAAGCTCATGAGTAGAGGTGTTACACCTTCTGTTATTACCACATTCGAACATCGCATATTGGTGATGGCCTAAATGCAATGTGGCTCTTCATAAAAATGCATAATCTTTGAACCCTCCAATTAACTAACTTATTTATTGCAATATGAAGGAGATGACCGGTCCGCAGAGTATTTATATCTTCAGATAATTTTTTTTTATACGGGATCTTTGAACAGTGAAGCTTTTCAGATACCAGAGATATTTTACTGCCTCATAGATTTCAACATCACAATAATCTAATAGAGTTTATGAAATAAATCTCTGCTTAAATCTCTCAGTACTGAATGGGGGAAGGTAGCCCATGATGATTAAAAGTTCTCTCTTTTACTTATTTCTAATCGAAATCTGTTTTCTATGTTGCAAAAATGAGAAATACGAATACGAATTGGCATTTTAAGAACCATCTCCTATTAGAATAGCTCCCGAAAATCACTCTCCTTTATCACAATTCCCATTACCCAAGTTCATCATTTTTTTTTTTTTTTACATGGTCGTGCTTTTCTTTCGTATATCCTTCAGAACCAATCACCTATTCTGGGTTATCGGAGGTTAATTGCCCTCAGTATTAATTACAGCACTACTATAGAAACACGATGTTTTCTGTCAAAACATGATTGTGTGTACCATTTGCTCCTGAACCCCACCAAAAAGGGATTCTGATGGGCATACCGCTGATCCTAATTTAGGGTTTTTTTTTTTTTTATCTTTTTTGCATACAAAAAACTGTAATTTGGGTGATGTTTACTTCTATGAATAAGTAATTACAGTACAGTCTAGATTGGCTTCTATACAAAAGTGATAATTAAAAGGGAAATAGTACAATAAGTACAGAAATCCGTTGCCAAAAGTATGTTTATCGCTAATAATCAGTTGACATTGCCTTAACAATAAGCCTCATCTAAACAATGCCAGCCCCACAATAAGCCGTTATTCTTTGCATACAACAACCGATTTCTTTTTGACTTACTATAGTTTAGAAAAAAAGTATTATCATGATTTTTTTTATTTGTATCAAGCCCCGGAAATATTCAAAAATATAATTCATACAGCCCGGTTCTTTTCATGCTACCGCAACGGAAAGCACAATATAGAGTCCACCCATGAATACTTGTCTCTTTCCAGTGACAACCACAGCTCCAGAGGCAAAGAGCCGCAGAGTGTTTATCACTTCATCAGAAACAAAAACTTGGCTGACATAACAATCATCAAATTGCAAATAAGAAAATCCTGCAATGTTGATGGTGACAAACCACTTCTCCATAAAGAAACTTGATTTCTTTTGAAAGCGTCTTGTCTTTATTCAAAATTTGTTTTCAAGAGAGCCTTTGATTGATTTCCAGAAACCAGATTATTTTCCTGATCATCTACATATGTTTCCAAGATTATCATGACCTCATCATCACTGACTACTACTTAAACCACGAAGTTGGTAGCTCACAGCTTGCTTTAAAATACTGTTTGACAGAGGGTCACTCTGTCTTGCATAAACCAAAGGGGTATTACACCGCCAGGTGGTGATGAGCCTATGAGAGAGACAAGTGACTTCTATAGTGGTATCCCATCTAAATGGTGTTAAAGTAATAAATTGAGTTGTTGGTAAGCCCAATGAAATGATCTCTTTTGGGTAAGTTTATGGGCATTTATCTATCTGCAGTAAGAGTTTCACTTTTGGTTAGTATGAATGGTTTCCGCTGCGGTAGCACTGAAAAAGAGCCGGGGGTCGGTATAAATTATAAATTATCTTTTCCACTAATATTTCCCGTGGTAGGCACGAATACTGTACAGTTTTTTCTAATTTATATACAGAGAAAAGTTCCAACTTTAATAATTCCAAGCTAATTTTTTTCCTATTAAATACAAATTGAGATCAGAATTTAGAAGAATGAACACGAAAATAAAAGGGAAACGAAAAATTCTTAAATATTGCACCTTAAGCTCTCCTTTTTTTCTTGTTAAATCTTAAATTCTGTTAACCGTAGAAAATTCACTACTTTCTTTCCCTTTCATAAGAACAGGTTATTTCTTCACATTTTTAAAATAAAGAAGAAAAATTGTTGAGAAAATGATCCTCACTGCTGTGACGTTATTTGCGTTACTCCTTTCCCCAGTTTTTGCCATTACAAGCTGTGCATTCAGCGATTCCTCCTGTCTTAGTACTGGTTCCAATATCACTGACTTTACTTCCAGTGACCTGAAAACTTATCATGAAGCAGCCTCTTATTCTGCATTGGGTTCCTATTCATCATGGGGTGATTATATCACTATTCAAAGTGGAGAATCATTGTTTATCAAAAGCTATCTCCTTGTTAAAGCGTCTGGAACTCATACCTTTTATCTTTATTCTGACGTAGCTATCGGTGGATGGGTTGGGGCGGAGAATGCTTTTGCTTGTGGTCACTTGACTCACCAGGCCGTTACTGCTGGTGCAGCTGCCGGTATTGGCACACCATTCTTTGATGCAGCTTCAGGATTTTACACTTATACAATTTCACTAACTCCAGGATACTATCCTATGATAGTTCAAGTTAGTGATAATCTTCCACCTCCAGGTACATTTACTTTCACAATAACTGATCCTAATGGTGAAAAAATCCAGGACACCAATTTATACGCTCCTTCTGTTGATGATTCTGTTTGTTACGTTGCTCCTGTTTCTACTTCTTCTACATCAACTACTTCCACTTCCACTTCCACTTCTACAACTTCTACACCAACTACTTCTACATCAACTACTTCTACATCAACTACTTCCACTTCAACCTTTACTTCTACCACTTCCACTACTAGCCCAATTTCTATCCCTTCTAATGCAACAACATTCACTCCAACTACTTCTATTTCAACTACCCCCATCTTCAGCACTTTTAATTCCACTACTTCCAATTCAAATTTATCTTCTTCGATGACTTCAACTTTAAATCTTTCAGCCTCTACCACTCTTAGTTCAATAAATTCTACAACTTCTAGTTCAATTAATTCTACCACGGCCGTTTCTTCTAACACCTCAACTGTCACCGTAACTTCAACTGCATCAAATGAAATCACTTCCTTTATCAACACCGTACCTGTTACTGGTACTCTCCCAACAGACGTCGAAAATGGCAACACCTCTTCTTTATTTAATTCTACTAATATTATTCCTGTCACTTCTACTATGATAAATCCGATCTCGACTTCTTCCATCTATTTGACTTCTAATTCAAATGTTTTCAATTCAACCACTTCTGACTTAATGAATTCCACATCAACTACCTATAACTTTTCCAACTCCACTTTACCTAATACTAGCTCTAATTTAACAACTTCTACCTCAAAAACAACTGCTTCCACTACTAATATAGCATCCACCACTTCCACTACTAACATAGCATCTACCACTTCCACTACAGTGATCTCTATTTCAAATACCTTCATGTCATCTAACTCCACTCCAATAACACTCGCTCCCGTTACGAATACTACAACTATCACTTTCAACTCTTCTTCTTTAATGGAAACTAATGCGGTCTATAATGGTACTGCCTCCACTGAAATTACTTTGCCAACAAGTATTGTCAACTTCAACAACTCTTCATTAACTACTTCTACTTCTACCTTCAAAATTTCCAGTGCAGTGACATTTAGCTCAACTAATTACATTATAACGACTTTAAATTTTAGTGCTTCTACTTCGAGAAGTTTTAGCTCATCTGTTACAGTCTCCAACTCTTCCAGCTCACACAATGCCACTTCTACCTTTAATATTCCTAGTATTACTACTTCCGCCATCACCTCCATCGATTATTCCACTTCTATCGGAACGAAAAATACATTTGAAGGAAACCTCTCCTCTTTGGATATTCTTCCAACTACTGATGATGTATCTTTTCAAATTACAAGTATCAAGACCTCTTTTTCAATCTTGAATGCTTCTTCAACCATGAGCTCAGACTCTTTGAATTTTGCTTCTTTGTCCACTACTACAACGGGGTTTCTAAATACTGTTGCTCCTTTTTTCAGAAACTCTACCACTACTAGCTCTGGTTCTTCTGGAGCTGATGCTTCAATGGTTACCTCCATTGTAGTTACGGAAATTGACGCTACTGTTTTGCACACCATAACCTCCTGCGGTACAAAGACTTGCTACCCAATTGTCACTAGCTCTGTCTACAAAACTATCACTTCATATACTACTTACTGTCCATTGACTGCTTTGAAAAGCTCAGTCTCTGGATCTGCCACTGGTTCGGAATATCAGTTTGGTACAAAAGCTTCTGATATCCAAACAAAAAGTTCAAAATTATCTGCAGCTATCTCTGGTTTTGAGTCCTCAACTTGTGTCAGTGCATCCATCAGCTCTGAATCATCAATTACAGCTGCTGGATCCTCAAGTGAAGGCCCATCGGTAACTACTGTCAAGTCATATTCCCTTAGCTTCACTGGAGATTATGCATATTCAGGCTCTTCCATTAACCCTGCCGGCTCTTACTCTACATCTACAGTTGAGGAATCTCAACCAAATGGTACTTTCTCTCCATCATTTGATATTAAGCAAGCTAATAGTGCAACCACTCTTTTTGAATCAAGTATTTTGGCTATGATTTTCGTTGGACATTTAGTTTTTTTTTTCATTCCAGTTTGAATTTGAATTTTTTTTAGTTTGTTCTTATGTTCCTTACTTTTTTTTCTGCCCTCTATCGCAGCTTTCTTATTTCCTTTTTTCTTCTGCGATTAAATTTTCAGGCGCCGTTTCGGCTTTTAGTATTTACTCATTCAACATTAAGAAATTTAAGTGCACTCTCCAAGTGAGTTGATATGGGTTTACTTGACTACAGGATTACAGATTTTTTTTATCTGTGTTTCATAAGTGAATATAATCGGCCAAAATATTGCAACGGACTGTGGAAAATGAAACTATTAAAAATCTAACAAGGAAAATTTCAGTCAAGCCCCCGCAGAGATCACTCTATGTTCTGCTTTGTTTTTTGGTTTACATTAATATGTATGGGAATGTGTAATATAACTTGGTTCTCATTTAATATATGTGAGATGTTATTTTAGAATTCATACGTTCGTAGTTGTATGAATAAAATAAAATGTTGATTGAAGAAGTAAATATACCGCAAAGTTATTGCATAATGATCTAAAATTAAAATTGTCAATTTGTCCATAGTACAGACCTCTCAACATGGTCATAGCGATAGGCACTCATACCGGACTTTAACTTTTCAAAATGTAGGAAATAAAAATAATTGATGATAAAAAGGGAATAGCAAACCCTTTTTTTTATATTTATATATTAAGTTACCATGGATAGAGCTTCAATATATAAAATATATTATATATAAAGACATAAGCCTTGATTATCTAGCTTTTGCTCAAATTTTTTTGTCAAGTATCCAGAGCCCAACTATCAGAAAAAGGGTAAAAAGTCAGGACAAATTCCCAAAGATGAGTGCTAAAAAGCAAAATAAATCTCATTGATTATCATATGATCATCAAACGGTACTTGCTTTCTCTGATATTGATCTGATCATGCTAACATAAACTTTCAATTATATCACAGCTGATGATCTTTCCAAGAGCTTTAGGTTATGTTTTGGTAATAGTGCATGAGGTAACAAGCTTATAAATTCTAATACAAACTGGAACAATTTACTAAATGAGTTGAATAAACATGATGAATCTGAAAATCTTTCCATGGTTTCAATTGCTGTTCAAGTAAAGTGCGCTCTGCTGTTGTAAGTTCGAGATCTTACAATCAAGGGGTCTGCAGGTCTTATACTAGGAACCATATCATTAGATCTCTACTAATAAATATTATAGTTGTTGCTATCAAGATTATATTTATAGCCATTATTGGTTTAAGGTTGCTAGGTGACGTGCTGTTTGTCCTTACTACTGTCCTGATATTTAACTTTATTATCTAAAATGTTTGTTATTATACGTGAGTGCGTTTGTTTCGTCTTTATATATATTGAAGTACTTTGCAGACCTGTAGAATTCTAACATAGTTGTGTCTGTGATTCTTTGAGACTGAAGATTGCAAGTTGTGGTCTATAGGAAATCTTTATGTTGGCGTCCCAAAAGAGAATTCAAATGTGCAGTTTTCATATAACGGCGTGCTTGCGCGCCGCGTGGAGATTTCCTGCTTAGGGGCTGCTGCAATGACTGTTTGGGCCTCAAACAAAAAAAAAAAAAGGTTCCTTTAGAATGTTCCACAGTATAAATTAGCTAAAAGGTGATCTAGAATGAACCTTTTGGAGAAAGAGAGCCATGCGAGAATACATTATAAATTTTTGTTTTTTAATATGTTTCTATTAAATAACCCAGTGAGGGATAATACACATCATATGGCACATAATAAAGCGTTTCCCTTCGTAGTAACAATTTAGAGTTTCTTCTGGAAAGCGTAATAAGAATGGTTCAGATGGTTCTAAAAATTTTCTAAATTAGACACTTTACGATGCATCCAATCTTATTCCTCTCAAAAAGAATTTTAGCATCACTGAACAACATGGAGAAATATTGGAGAACATACCATTATTAATATCTGGCAATATCCTTGGCATTTTTGGTTGGGACATTGTTCTAGAAACTCAATTGAAATATTTCATTATTGGAATATAAGAGGCTTATTACTGCAATGCTTTTCTCTCTTATCACTTTCGCTCTATTGCCTCTTTCACCTGTTTTAGCTACCACAGGATGCACTTTTGGCAATCCCTCCTGTCTTAGCCCTGGTGCTAATGTCACCATATTCTCTGGCAGTGGCGAGCCTACAATATATCACGCAACTTCTGCTTCTGCTTTTGGTTATTCCTCTTGGGGTGAAACTATCAATTTACAACCCAATGAAGTCTTTATTTTAAAAAGTTATATTTACCTCCAGTCATTCGAATATTATACCATTCATATTTTTTCACAAACTGGGCTTGCGGGGTGGATTGGTGCCGAAGCTGCTTTCGCTTGTGGTGATTTGACTCACAAAGCAATTACGGCTAGCTCCCCTGGGCTTGGACAACCATTTTATTCCAACTCTCACATTGCGGGGACTTGGGAAGTGTTTGGGTTAGATTCTGGATATTATCCAATTACTCTACAGTTCAAGAACTCCAATCCGTATGCTTCTTCATTTCAATTTGGATTCTTCGACGCAGGTAATAATAATATCATTGACTCAGTTTTGTATGCTCCTCCTGTGGATGATTCTCTCTGTTATGGTCTCCCTGCTCCTATTACTTCCACCACCTCTACTACTCCCATCACTTCCACCACCTCCACCACATCTACCATAACCGGTTCCACCACTTCTGTCACTATTTCCACTACTTCCACTACTTTTAATACTTCTATTACCTCTACTACTTCTACTACTTCTAGCATTTCCATCTCCAGCAATATTTCTTCTACTATTTCTAACACTTCTGATACTTCTTCAACTTCCATTGCTACCACAAGTTCTTTCATTAATACTAATACTAATACCGCTATTCTTAGTTCCACTACTTTATCCAATGGTACCATGTCGGTCTCAGATACACTCTTGGGAGCTAATACCAGCAACAACAACGCTTCCTCTGTTGCAATTCCAAGATCAAATATCACGGTGTCTTCTACCTCTTCTTCAATTACTTCCTCCTCGTTAACCTATACTACAGCATCGAAAAATTCTACTCTTCCTCTTCTCAGTGACTCTACCGCCACTACTGCTAGTGATAGTGGTTCTATTTCTGGTTCTGCTAACTCTGGTGCTTCAATGGTTACCTCCGTTGTAGTTACGGAAATTGACGCTACTGTTTTTCACACCATAACCTCCTGTGGTACCAAGACTTGTTACCCAGTTGTCACTAGCTTTGTCTACAAAACTATCACTTCATACACTACTTACTGTCCATTAACCGCTTTGAAGAATTCAGTCTCTGGATCTGAATCTATTACCTCAGCTTCTGAAACTGGAAGCACTAAAACCGATAGATCAGGATCGCCAACCCTAACTTTAGAATCTTCAGATATGACTTCATCTACTGCTCTATTTGAAACATACTCCTCTAATTCCACTGCTTCCTCAGTCGGTGTCCTAGAAGCCAATGGTGCTGTCGCCCTTTTGAAATCGGGTGTTTTGGCTATGATTTCCACCGGATTGTTAGTTTCATTGTTTTTTAAATGAAATCCAATTCCTTATACCGGATCCGAATTTTCCATCCCATGCTTTCTCACTATATGTTTCGATATCTTTTTGCTCTTCTCAAATTCCTATTTTTTTATCTCGAACACCTTTCTTATGTGGGCCTTGTAATCCCTCAAAACCTAGCTGGTTGTTACATAGCTGTGGAATTCAGCCTCTGTAGAGCCAATAGTTTACACTTTCTGCCTGGTTTATTAACTAAAACTTTGAAGGCTCTCATAGGTATCTACATTTTTTGGTCAATAATTTAGATAGCGGTTCATAAATTAGAGTTTTACTTATAAGTAATATAATTCCTATAGAAATCATATTAAAAATTCATTCTGCGAACAAGCCCCATAAAGCAATATCTCTCTCGCTCTTGATGATTCTTGTATATAACTTCCCTTCATTGGAGTTTTTTCAGTGATGGCACATTTCAATGCACTACCATGGTTCATCGTATCAATTACATCAGGAGTTGTGATTCTAGTGACAGAATGGCTACTATTAACCCCTTTGAAAGTCTCCTTACTAAAACAGTCTGCAACATTTGATGATTGAATGCTGTTACTGTCAGAAGTGATTTTAGTACTGTCAATATGGCCATCACTACTAACGATATTGGATTCCCCCAAATTGGAAATTTGGTTTTTGGAAACCAACTCAAGCTCACTATTTTTGCCAAAGGTCAAATTGTATTTCGCAACCATCAAAAGAATGTTTGCCTTGGCAACCTCACTGTAGTCATTTACAGTGTAGTTTATGCGTGTGGCTCTCCATAAATTTTCTGAGAACTTCAAAAACCTTTCAACGTTTTCAGATTTGGCAGGTCTCTGGAAGGCATCTTTCATTGATTGGCTAATATTAGATGGGATAATTTCTGCTTGGCCGGAATTCCCACATATTTTTTTATCTCCCAATGGGATATCCTTTCGCAACATATTAGATGATATCACTTCTTCTAAACCATTGGCTGCCTCACTTTTGCTGAGAACTTTGCCTATTTTTCTTGATAACTTATCGCTTAGCGGCATAAAGTGCCTATTGTCTCCTAAAAACACCTTCCCTATTTCTCCTTCTAACGAATTCTTGGATGTCAATTCTGGAGCTTGCGTTTCAATTTCAAAGCTCTCAATTTTGTTCATTCTCTTTCTGGTCTCGGCAATCATTTTTTCTTTTTCTAGTTTCTCCTCTGTCAACTTCTTTTTATTATATTGTTTGAAAAAATTAATAACTTTCTTTTCGTGGGCTCTTTCCTGGCTCACTTTTCTCATAAAATCTTCATTTTTTTCACCCACATCCAAATTGGATACTTCATCCCCTTTCCATTTCACTCTACTATCCCTATGGGTAGCAGCAAATTTGTGTTCTTGTTCCCAAGCTATGACCGTAGTCATGTTGAGTTGCAGACTATCAGCTTGAGATTCTCTGATGAGCCTGCGGCAATATTGCTCCGTGTGAGTACGGAGTCTGGAAACTTCTTCTTCGAGGTTTGGGTTAGCAAGTTGAGTCAAGGCAGACTTGAGCGGTACTGAATCCTCTAGTGTGGTCTCATCTATGCAAAGGTTTGACGAAAATGCTAAAGGACAAAAAGGTTCAGAAAGAGGGTCCTCAATTGCTGGCGCAAGATTTGGCTTTTCAAGTGCCTGTGGACCGGTGAATGTAGGCAAATCAACCGTCAATGGATATGGCTCGAGTGAAGAAGACCCAAGAAGCAAAGCTGGTAATAATTCAAATGGCGAGGATGAGCTTATTTTGGGTTGACAAGTTGGTTCTTGAAATGCGATGCGAGCAATATCGGCTTTATCTGAATCATTATCTGGTTTATCTGGTTTATCTGAAGTATTATCTGGTTTACTTGTAGAATCCACTCCCTTAAAAAAACTCAAGGCTGTTGATTTCATGGTTCCGAAGAATGATTGTGCCATTAGTGTAGACTTTTATGTTAGTTTATTATTGTCCATGGCCTTTGTGTAATCACACCAAAGCGAAGCTCATATTGTCTTGGGTTTGAGTGTGAACCACAGGAAAGAAAACAAATATTTGAGTCAAGTTTAGGTAGAAGTAGCCTACCAATGACAAATGGTTCCAATAGATGTAAAAGTTTAATAAATGTGAAAGTTCAATATATGAACATGGCACTTTTGGTGTGGATGTTGGATGTTGGATGTAATTTTTTTGAGTAATGCACATGCAAAAGCTCCCAAAATTTCAGGGTTTCTTTTCTGATCCTCTTTTTAGATACATATCTGGATCGTTATTTGATTTTGTGTAACGAACCACACAGACAAGCAGGTGCTTATATAGCTGTATGATGAGGGGCCTACAGTTGTAAACAAAAAGAAAAGAAAAAGAAAAACCTCACACAGCACATTAATCACAAACAAACAGAGACCAATAGACATATCAAACAACCATGGTTATTGGAATAGCGACAAGATTTTGTTTTCTGCAGATGAGCAAACAGGTATAAGCTCTTCAAGAATGTGGGAGTCAATAAGTTCAGTCAAATACTGGCTGGGATCATATCAAATCATAGCTGTGGTGGTTTCCCATCTCAATATGACATCATTAGGGGATGATGGTAAATGTCATTGGGCATAGAAAGCTTTGGCAACTAAAAAGGCAACAGAAACAATCTTCATCCCGGGAAAAGTCTTAGGAAGTGCTCTGTAATCCTGTGAGAATGAAACATTGGCCATAATCGTCTCTTTGTTACACAGATGTATTGTCGATAGCCGTTACCCTCCCGGGTAAAAATAATTTATGTGATCACTTAGGTTGGGAGATGATAGTAAATTATGAATATTTTATATTGATATATTCGAAGTGAGTTTTCACGAATGAGGATATGGACATATATCATAAAGTTATATAAATTTTTTATATCAGTCATGTAAGTTTTATCTATAAATTATAGTATTTATCATCTGCAATGCCCCAAACATAGAATTTAAAAGCAACAAAAATATAAATCATCTAACATAATTTTCCCAAACTTTTTGTTCTATCTTTTTTAGCAAAGTTTCATCATTTGTTTCAACTATTTCTTCCCCCAAGAAAATTTCCATCTGCTTCAAATCTGGGGCGTGTTTAGTGTCTTTTATTAATTCTGTGACTTCGTCAAGATCGACTCCATCAATGATATCGGCCATGAATCCACCAATTTCGGTATTTTCATGGTTGCCTGATAACGATCCCAAAATCTTGTTATGCACTTCTGGTGATGATCCATGACCGTAAATATTCACATCGACAGCAGAATGACCATGTGTAGACCAACCAATCTGAGCACGAACGTTGATGAGATTCACAAGATGGTCCATTAAAGAGGTCATTGGTAATGGCGCATCACCGGAAGCTTTGAAATCCTCCTTGGTCTTTGGAGACGTGACTTTCAATAACCCATCAATTTCTCTGGTGCTGAGGTCGGAGATCCCGAAGTTCTCACTGATTTCATCAACCAAGTATTTCTTCAAATCGTCACCTTGCAAAATACTCTCTCTTAAATCACTCTTGATTTTTCTATTCACGTATTCAGCAGTATGGGTGACGTTGTTGAGGACTTCAGGAAGCCATAGGTAATCAGGATATGAATGATGTATTTGCCTAGCAACGGAAAGCCCACCGGTCTCATGATCACTGGTACTAATCATGATGGTATCAGCTTCATCGGAAACCGAGTCGGCCCAGTCCTTGACCGCCTGGAACGCTTCATCAAATGCCAAAACTTCGTTGACTTGCGCGGCTGGGTCATTGAAATGGCCACCATGGTCAATTCTTGAGCCTTCAATGAGGATAAACAACCCTTTTTCATTAGCTGGGTTAGAATGAAGCAAGTTCAAAGCAGTGATGGACAGCTCGGCGAGGGATGGATGTACAGAATCGTCACGGTCCAATTCAAATGGAATGTCTCTGTCGGCCATCAATGCAAGTAATGGTAAAGGAATCTCTTCACCCTCGTTGATTTTACCCATATTTAATTTATCGAACTCGGTACGGTTACCAACATAAGTCCAGCCATCATCGACGGCCTCTTGAAGCAAGTTTCTATTGTCATCACGGCATCCATAATAGTGGCATCTCCCACCACCAATCATCACATCAACCATTCTTCCCAAAGAATACTGACCCAATTGGTGTTCGGCAATCAAGTCTTGTTGGGAACGATAATCGGTATGTGCCGAGAAAGCTGCTGGGGTGGCGTCGGTGATACTGGTGGTGACCACTAAACCGGTCATGAATCCTTGAAGCTTTAATGCTTCAAGGACAGTGCCACATGGTTTCTTATCTGGAAACACACCAATGGCTCCATTATATGACTTGGCGGCACATGAGAAAGCAGTAGCCCCCGCAGCAGAATCTGTGACAAGAGAGTTCAGAGACATAGTACGAGATGAGCCGATGAGATGCTTATCGAGAACCAACGTGTCGTTGATCGGAAGATCATATTTGAATTGGCGGAAAGATCTGGTTAAGGATAAGGACGCAGGACCCATACCATCAGTGACAAAGAAAATTATATTAGTTTTCTTTGGTTTTTGTTTTGGCAGGAATAAAGTATGAGTTGTGCCAAAGATCACTAGACGAGTTAGTATCGATGTAGGATACACAAGGAATGCTTAACTTGAGGAAATAGAAAAAAGACAAGCACAAGACATAAGAATCATTTGATTTCATTCAGATAACTCTTCGAAATCTTTTAAACATTAACAAGGGAAATGAGTAGAATATCATGAATATACGCACAACTGAACAATATCAAAATAAACACATATCTCTTGAAAGAGGGTTTCTTTTTTCCATTACTGCTGTGTTGATCGAGTAATGGGGAGTTTTCCAGGGTGGGAAGCAAGGAAGGAGAGTTGGATTTTGTCATTGATGGTCGATGCCTTTATTCTTCTGGTTGTCAGAGGGGAATAAGAATTCAAAAAGATAAGAAAATCTCTTTATCAGATAAGATATAGAAAAAAAAAAAAAAAAGAAAAGAGAAGAATAGGAGGAGTCGCCAATAGTCACGTGGTTATAATGCTGATCGACTAAATTGGAGGAAACACGAGGGTAGAAGCACTAACAGACCACTGGACTATATGGCTTGATGATCATGGTTTGTTTTACTCTTTATTATTTGCCGCTCTCGTATCATTTTATGTTTTCATCTTTAAAAGAATTATCCTTCGGGGTGATGATTTCGGGGTGCTCTAGCAAACGAATGGTAGACAGAAAAACTTGTATATTCCCCAATTCTTTGTACCGCCAATGACCCTGGTGCAAACAACATATAGTTTATTATATACCATACACAGGCGATAAGAGACTCTACATAATCTCACAATATTGAGTGCTGGGACATGGGGGATTTCAGTTACAACCTCCCCCTCGATAACGGTAACCATCGGGTACTGTCAAAATATCGAGCAGGATAGATGTAAATGTAACATCCTAGATTACGCAAGTTACTATAGTTTAAATTGAGTGATTTAAATTTTGTAACTCAGTGATAGAGTCATCAAATTGTCCGCTTAGTAACATTGTCATCATTAATCATATATTTTTGGTACCTCTTCATTTATTCGTTTATTGATTTACTTTTTTTTTTGCTTGTTTTTTTTTTTTTCGTAGCTATTCACAGCACTTTTTATGCTGTTATGCTGAGAGTTACAAGGATGACCACTGGACACTGCCTAATGTCAACAGTATCCTGGCTGGCTTCGTACCATGATGTGTGTATGTACTTGTTGTATGGAAAATTATATACGAATGGGATTCCTTGATGATTAATCCTGTTGTTTTGGACAACCAGATATCGCACAAACCAACCAGAGCAGAGCAAAGTGCTGTGCATTGAAAGTTTTCGCACTGCAGAAAATAAAATTTTGCTTCTGGAAACTTGCATATGTGATGCTTCCATATTGCCGTCTGATAATTTCTTATCGATTAATGGAGCATTATCTGTAAATCGCATAAACAGTTGTTGTCTTGAGATCAATTCACGAATAACTCGACAAAAGTAAAGAGCGAGGAAAAAAAAGAAAGAAAAAGAAAGAAGAAAAGGTAGGAAAAGAAAAAGAAAAAATAAACCCTATGAGATTTTTTCCTTCGGAATTTTTAATTTCCCGCGCAATGATAATATTTTCCCACTCAATAATAATATGGGATATCCTCCCCCATGACTCCCAATTGTCATTAATAATTTCGGCGACTCATATAGTGACAAAAAAACAATGCGTTGCACATGTGCGGGTGCCGTGTCTTCCTTTACCTTATTTCCCCTGCTGCCCAATGAAATCATCACAAGACAACTTTTCACTGGTCAAGGTTTCGTCATTTTTGCTCTTAAAAATTTTTGCGCGGCACCGTCCCAGAGTGCTGGTGTACACCCCCTCGCCCCCACCTGCATCGCCTCACCACCCATCATCACCCTGGTGGCATTTTTTCTGGCAGGAAAGGCGGGGCCAACAGAAATAACGGATAGCTCAACAAGCAAATAGAATAGCTCTATCTTTTATCGTGACCGTTGAATTGTCCTCTATCCTCTCATATTTCATTATTTATTTTGCACTTAGCTTTCTTTCCAGGAAAAATTTCTTCTTGTCGGAAAAAATAAGGTTTTTCAGGCTCATCACGCACCTTCATCATGATACCAGCAGTGGTATGCCTGGACATACATTTTCCTTTCTTTTCTTCTTTTCCTTTCTTTTCCTTGCTTGCAGTGAACATTTTCCGGCACTTTGTCTCTACAAACAAATATAAATACCCATGGTTGTCCTTCATTAGTCTCCTCAGGAATTTTTCTTTCTTTTTGCTTTTTTTCAAAAACCTTATCATCTTATCAGATATCTGATACTCAGAAACACTACTATTGACAGATCATAATCATCAGATCGTTTCATATCATTATCAATAACTGTGTAACACAAAATGAGTGAAAAAGTTCAGTCAAATAACTCTTTTTCCTCGAATAGCGATATCCCTGAATTAAAGGGAGCAACCTTTCATACCCAACAGTCTCAACAATCCGAAAAGCTTGGACACTGGGAAAGTTTTAAAGACAGTTTCAGAAGACAGCAAGGTCCACAAGAAAAAGGTCCAAAGAAGCAATTATCCACCAGACATATCGTAATGATTGCCCTATCCACCGGGGTGGGTACTGGTCTTTGGGTTGGTACCGGTAAATCCTTGGCGGGTGCTGGTCCAGGCTCTTTGTTGATTGGTTACGCTATTGTTTCTTCTATGATGTATTTCGTCATCGATGCTGCTGGTGAATTGGCCGTGGCTTACGGTGACATTCCTGGGGCCTTCAACGCCTACCCTAGAAAGTTTATTGATGAATCTCTTGGGTTTGCTATTGCTTGGAATTATGGTATTCAATGGTTGACTGTGTTTGCTTTGGAATTAGTCACTGCCTGTATGACCTTGAAATACTGGACCGAAGTTAACTCTGATATTTTTGTTGCCCCATTTTACTTTCTTGTGGTGTTTATCAACTTCTTCGGTGCCAAAGGTTATGGTGAAGCGGAATTCTTTTTCAACAGTACCAAATTGATCACTCTTGCTGGGTTCTTCATCTTTGCTCTTTGTATTGATACTGGCAGAGGTGGTGACAACGAATACATTGGGGCCAAGTACTGGTCTAATCCCGGGGCTTTCCACCATGGTTTCAAAGGTCTTTGTTCTGTGTTTGTCGCTGCTGCTTTTGCCTTTGGTGGTACCGAATTTGTTGCCTTAACTGCCGCTGACCAATCTAACCCAAAGAAAGTCATTCCTCAAGCAATCAAGGTTGTCTGTTACAGAATCATCTTTATCTTCATGGTTAGTTTGACCATGATCACTATGCTTGTGCCATACAACTCTCCTAAATTGCTTGGCTCCTCTGGTTCTTCTGCTACCCAGGCTTCTCCCTTTGTCATTGCCGCTGCCTCCCATGGGGTTAAGGTTATTCCTCACATTATTAATAGTGTCATTCTTCTTTCTGTGCTTTCTGTTGCCAACTCTGCAGTGTACTCTTCTTCCAGAACTTTACAATCGTTGGCCATTCAAGGGTTTGCTCCAAAGATGTTCAATTACATCGACAAGGCTGGTCGTCCATTGATTGGCTTAATTACCGCTTCTCTTTTTGGTTGTATTGCCTTTGTTGCCTCTTCAGATAAACAAGAAGATGTTTTCACCTGGCTCTTGTCTATTTCTGGTTTATCTACAATCTTCACATTTACTAGCATTTGTCTTTCTCATATTAGATTTAGAAGAGCCATGCGTGTGCAAGGTATTTCTACCAAAGAATTGGGTTATACTGCCACTTTTGGTGAATGGGGTTCTATTTATGCCAGTGTCCTTAACGTGTTGATTATTATCGCGCAATTCTACATTGCATTATTCCCATTGGGTAGTGATAAACCAAATGCTTTGAATTTCTTCCAGAATTATTTGGGTGCTGTTGTGTTGATGGTCTTCTATGTCGGCCACAAGCTTTACAGTAAAAACTGGAGACTCTGGATTCCTGCTTCTGAAATTGATTTGCAATCTGATAGAAAAATCTTTGATACTGACTTGATGGAACAAGAAGAGTTTGAGCAAAAAGAATATGTCAAAAATTCCAATTTCCTTGTTAAGGTGCAAAACTTCTTTTGCTAAGGATGAATCAGATGCAAGAAAATAAAACTATAGAACATAATTATAAAGGGGGAAGGTATCATTACATACTCTTTTCATTTTGCATATTCAATTATATTATTATAAACTTTCATGGATTTCCTTTTTTTTTTTTATTTATTTATTTGTTCACTTCTTTAACTACCCAATTTTCCCAACTCGTTGACATTTTTCATTTTTATGACTACATTTTTTTCTTTTCATGATATTTTTTTCTGTTCAATTTTCAAATACTTGTTTGCTTGATGATTCATTTGAATCAATCTTTTTTTTTTTTCATATATTATTATTAGCATGGTTACCACTTCATTTTTATTTTCCTTCAGTTGATGATTGTTATTTTATTTATTTTTCTGCTGTTTTTTATACACTAGCTTATGAGAACGTGAAATATTACTACGAACCATTTCTTTCAATCTTGGTCAAACATGTATACATGGTCTTACTGCATTTTTATATTAACATTATCATACAGTTGCTTGTAAAAAATTTTCACACCTTGGCAACCAAAGAAATTGTTTCTTTTTTTCCGATAGTAATAATCTGACTGCGGGAAGCACCAATGAAAATTTTTATTTGCTGGTATGCATCCATTTCTTAGGGGGAAGCAGAAAGCAGCGGCCATTAAGTTGTATCATTCTGATCTTTCATCTTTTCTATTCAATGACTTCGCTTCCTTCTTTTCTAAAATAGAATGAATGAAGTAGTGACTTCTAACGACAATAAAGGTTGTTAGAGGAGCAATGATGTTTCTTATATTATAAATAATGCCAATGTAACAGTTCTGTCTCAATCATAAGGTTTTCACTCAAGGTGATTATGATAGCAGAAGAGAGAGACAGATTCAAGAAATGTGTATCAAATGCAAAATCAACTGCCCAGTCAGTCAAGAAGCTTTAATTGGTAGTTGCTTAACCTTTTGGGCACAACTATATAAAGTGAAAGTATCAAAAGCAGTGCATACTAGAAGTTTTGGTTGTGCATGTATCTCACAATAGTAAAATACCTCCAATCGCAACAATATTCTACTAAATATCTGGCAGTTAAAAGGTAAATCAGTTCCATGAAGAGCATTATCCTCTAGGCTCAAAACACCAATGCTCAGAATATCAAAAAGGCAGAAGAGAGGACAAAAGCTACAAAAGTATTTAGTTTATGAGCCCATGACTGTTGAGCCCTGTTGAGAGGCCTGTACTACAGGAAGACGGAAAATACAAATTAATACCCCAAGTCTTGCAGGCTTTAAATTTCATAGTAAAACTTTAAGGTTGTCAATTTTCACAATAATCGAGCCTTTCAACATGTTACCTCAATCTGCACCTTAGCATTGGTATGTGTCACTGGCGATATTCCAAGGAGGGTAACGGCTATCGATAATACATCTGTCACTAGCATCGCAACTCCTGATGTAATTGATACGAAGAACCATGGTAGTGGATTGAAACGTGCCATCACTGAAAAAACTCCAATGAAGGGAGGTTATATACAAGAATTATTAAGAGCGAGAGACATATTGCTTTATGGGGCTTGTTCGCAGAATGAATTTTTAATATGATTTCTATAGGAATTATATTACTTATAAGTAAAACTCTAATTTATGAACCGCTATCTAAATTATTGACCAAGAAATGTAGATACCTATGAGAGCCTTCAAAGTTTTAGTTGATTAATCAGTATCCGAACGATGCAAAAGGCATGTGCTACGAGATATGAGAAACCTCATAGTTGAACAAACACTATCTGACTCCAGAGTGGTGACCTGTTTTACACTGCTGGGGGTAGAACAAAAAAAGCCTGCTACTTCATGAACTGGAATTGAATTGATGTTCTTGTAAAGGCATCGAAATATTGATTTAGCGCCTCAATCGCAAATGTCATATTGTTAATATTGTTGCAAAATTATATTTCTATTGTAAACTCTACTTTCCAATGCGCTCATTTATTAGATTAATCCCAATTGGCGACTGACTTGGGCTCGGTTCCTGACTTACCCTTACCATCTCCATAGTCTGCCTAGTCGTCAGATACCATATAATATTTAGAATAAGCAAGGATAAGATAAGTGATAAGATAGATTGTTAGATATCACATAACATGCGCAGACTTATAGGTTAACATGAAATAAGCTATCTTATTTTAGCGAACCATCACTACTTTCTGTTGAGTAAACAACATTATTGAATTTCTGCTGCTTGATACTTATGCAGGTATGTTGAAGGGATGTGCCGGGTGAAACGTGAAACAGTACATCACATATGACACCTCTACAGCAACATTTATGGTCTTCACTCTCAAATATATCAGAAAGCTGCACTGGAATCAATTTTCTGAATTATTGTGAAGTTATTGCCATTTTTGTTGCAAAGGGTTGATATCTATTGAAGGCCTACTGTGTATGTAGTTGTCTTCCTCTTCTTTTTTTTTTTTTTTTCATTCTTCTTAGTATCATTTATAATTTTCATAGTGTCAGGACATACCGCTCTGGTGGTATTTAATTGAACATTGACGAATGGCGTCCGGTGTACCTACTGGACAACAATAGCCTATAAAATAGCCTACGTAGTAGTAGATGATATAGTCTAGCCTATGAAAAAGCTGATCTACTTAAGGATAGAGTTATCTTCTGAAAGCATATAGTTAGAAGGTAGAATACAGAGAACAACAATAAAACAACTTGGAGCCCAAACGACAACTATCTTAGCGTAGTGTCTGCTAACTCCTCCAACAACCCTTCTGCTAGTGTTCCTGAAGGATCACTTCAAGATGGCCTGACTGGTAATACAGTTCTGTCGCGACACATAGCTTTAGTCCCGTAGAAAGCCTTGCAATAGTTTTAGGGGGCTCTTTTAATTTATTTTGTGTTTGCATATGTATGTTAATGCCAGTATCAGCATGTCAGGTGTGATGTGCCCCACCTTCAGGGGGAAGAAGAAATGTGGGGAGACTGTGACTGTGACTGTATTTCTTTGGCCATCCATGGCGTAGCGAGATCTCCGGCCAAATAGGTCAACCCTATGCGTACTAAAGAGGCTATTTCAGCTGTTTGTCATGCTGTTTTTATTTTTATTTTTTTGGTTATCGACTGATTTCTTAATGTTTTAAAATTTATATATATACATAAATATAGGGACCTACTGCTGCCCCCCCGCAATATCTCTTTTTTTTTTTTTTTTCTTGCAGAGAATTCTGACAGCATCTTACAAAAATGCCTTGCGAAAATTGTACTTGTGGAGCCAATGGAGACCCACCAGACCTCTTTTTGGGAAAGCCAAGTGATCCAGAAAGTGAAATCGATTTCTCTGACCCACAATCCCTTGAGCAAGCAACCGTACAAATCCAACAGGCAAAAGAACGGATCCAGAAATTAGAAGCAGAACTCAACAACAAGAAATCAAAGCAAGCTCCGGGAACCATCAGGTTCAGATCGCGTGATTGGTTCGATGATCCTGACCATCCAGACTCAACCGCCCTTCACATTGAACGCTATTTGAATTGGGGACTCTCGCTTCCAGAGATTACCGACCCTACCAAACCAATCATTGGTATAGCCCAAAGCGGTTCAGATTTGTCGCCTTGCAACAGGCACCATTTGGAGCTTGCTAAAAGAGTCCGCGATGGAATCATTGCCGCCGGGGGCACCCCTTTGGAGTTCCCTTGTCACCCAATTCAAGAAACTGGTAAGCGCCCAAACGCCGCTCTCGACAGAAACTTGTCATACTTGTCTTTGGTCGAAGCCTTGTTTGGTTATCCCATCGATGGAGTGGTTCTTTTGACTGGGTGTGATAAGACAACCCCAGCCATGTTGATGGCTGCTTGTACCGTAAACATCCCAACCATTGCTATGAATGTTGGACCAATGCTCAATGGCTATTATTATGAGCGTCTCACTGGCTCGGGGACCATTGTATGGGAATCACGTAAGCGTTATGCTGCTGGTGAAATATCTTACGATGAGTTCTTAGATATAGTTTCCTCTTCAGCTCCTTCGGTAGGCCATTGTAACACCATGGGCACTGCTTCTACCATGAACGCTTTGGCTGAGGCCCTTGGCATGGGTTTTGGTAGTGCTATTCCTGCTGCCTATCGAGAACGTGGGCAATGTGCTTACCAGACCGGTTTGAGAATTGTTGACTTGACAAAGAAAGACATTAAACCAAGTGATATTCTTACCAAAGAAGCCTTTGAGAACGCGATTGCTGCTAACTCTGCCATTGGTGGCAGTACTAATGCTCCGATTCATCTCAATGCTATTGCCAAGCATATCGGCGTACAACTTGATAATGATGATTGGGAAAGAGTGGGTTATCAGTTACCACTTCTTGTCAATATTCAACCAGCAGGTGAGTTCCTTTGCGAAGAATACTTCCGTGCTGGTGGCCTTCCAGCGGTGATGGCGGAACTTCTAGATAATGGCAAATTGCCACATCCCGACGCCATGACTGTCACTGGTAAAACCTGGAGGGAAATTTGCAAAGGTAAAAACTCTTGGGATCGTCGTGTTATCAAGTCATTTGATAATCCTATGAAGAAAAACTCAGGTTTCTTACATCTTAAAGGTTCTCTATTTGATTCTGCAATCATGAAGACCTCTGTAATCAGTGAAGAATTTCAAGAGCGCTATTTACTGAACCCAGAAGATCCAAATGCTTTCCAAGGCCCTTGCTTTGTGTTTGATGGCCCAGAGGATTATCACGCAACCATTGAAACTAAGGAAGTCACTCCCGATGCTATTCTTGTGATCCGTGGAGTCGGTCCTACTGGATATCCAGGGGCTGCTGAGGTTGTTAACATGGCACCACCAACCAAGTTGTTTAAACAAGGTATTAGTGAATTACCATGTATTGGCGATGGCCGTCAAAGCGGTACTGCAGGTAGTCCATCGATCCTTAATGCTTCACCTGAAGCAGCCACTGGTGGCAATTTGGCTATTTTGAAAGACGGTGATATCATTCGCGTGGATTTGAACAAAAGAAGTTGTGATATTTTGATCAGTGAAGAAGAGATTTCCAAACGTTGTAATGCCATGCTGCCTTATAAGTGCCCTGCCTCGCAAACTCCATGGCAAGAGATTTACAGAACTTATGTTAGTGAACTTAGCGAAGGAATGGTATTGAAAAACGCGGTGAAATACCAAAGAGTGGCGCAGGTCAGTCAGCCGTTGCTAAGACATAGTCATTGATATTGAAGATTTTCCTTCTCTATATGTTGTTTGCTATCAGTATTAGCGGTCGAAATGTGTTCTCTATATCTCTTTAGG
This sequence comes from Saccharomycopsis crataegensis, assembly GCF_037102585.1. Lineage (NCBI taxonomy): Eukaryota > Fungi > Ascomycota > Saccharomycetes > Ascoideales > Saccharomycopsidaceae > Saccharomycopsis > Saccharomycopsis crataegensis. The sequence continues at coordinate 600,604 of NW_027043831.1, forward strand.
CCAAAATTTGGGTTTCATAACAATAGTGCGGTAATCATGATTTTTGAGTATACAACGCAATAACAGAAATAAAATGTTAGCTGAATACAAGAAAAAAAAAAAAAAGATCATTCGTTACTGTTAGTTTAATTACCATTAGTGTAGTCACTATTGTTTAATTACAAAGTTGATATTGATTTTGAATGAATTATTATCCTACAAGAATTTCCAATGAAATTTTATTTATGAACAAAGCATAATATGGTACAATGTAGTAGGATTGTAACTCTATGAATCACTATGTATGTACGATGCGTACTGAAAATCCACTAAATCCAATATATATATATATTATAATTAGGCGATTTGAAATCCGGTAGCTTCACAATAGAGAAAAAATATCGAAATAGATCTATTTTTCAGGTTCTGAGGAAGTTTTATCTTGATTTTTGACGTCTGTAGGCTTTTCCGTCGTTTTCGCAGGGTCTAAGGAGACTTTCTTTTGATTACTGACATCTATAGGTTGCTTCTTCACTTTTCCTGGATCTGAGGAAACTTTATCTTCACTATTAATGTGTGTAGCTTCCTTCTTCACGTTTCTGGCCTTTCCAGATTCAGTTTTAGAATCACCTGTCATTGCTTCGGACTTCTTACCCAGGATCTTGAAACTAACTTGATCATTGTGAATTCTCAAGTTCAATTTTGAAAAAACCGTCTTCATGTGATACAGAGGTGCATCACGCTTTCTTATCAACCCATTATACTCGTTAACAGCATCATTAATTTGATCGGCAATCAACATATTATACTTGTGGTGAGTTCTTGAAGGGAATGGGAGCTCGAATTCACAAATGGAGACGTGCAATGAGGATGGTTCGGTGATACTAACGGCTTCCTTGAAAAACGGTACCGCTCTGATTAAATCGGAGAAGAACACGCAGTTTTCAAGTTCTTTGAAAGTAGGTTTGTACGCAAGGAAAAGTCGGCTGAAGTTACTATTTGGAAGAAGGTAGAGTTTTGGTTTGAACTGCACTTTGAGCTCCAGATCAATGAGCCTCCCGATCTTTTTGGGAAGCACCTCTTTGGCCACCTCATAGTTGTCTGATTTTCGGTACTTGTTCACCATATTGACGAGTTTACGAAGCTCCAACGCCGCCTCGTTCACCGCTTCTCTTTTCTCTTCAGGAAGCGGTGTTGCTAAACTATATGACATGTGCAATGCAACCGGTACCCCGAATCTGTTGATGTAATTTGGTCTGAATAGCATAAAGTTATAATCCGCCAAAATTGATGTGTTATTATTATCCGATGGGGCGGTCTCATCAACTTTTTCTTTCAACTCAAGAAACCGCGTCTTGTTCACTTCGAGCAATTTGTCATTATATTCTTGTGCCAACTTCTCATATTCTGCCTCATTTTTAAAAAACTTGTTGGCGTCTCCTTCATCGGTCTCGAGCCAGGGGTCGTAAGCTTTGACGTTCGCTGGTTTTCGAATATTGTAGTACCACGAGTGGTTCGGGATGCCTTTCTGGGGCTCATTAGTCCTCATCCTATAGACGTTTTTGTAGAACCGTTCTTTGTCGAGCCTGAAATTACGTTTCACCAATAACTTATTAATCTCCTGTGTAATTCTGTTCAACCCCTGAAGTTGGGACGTGCTAACAGGAATGGCTACTGAAAAATAGCATGATAATGAAGATCTGAATAATAGGTTGTCTACTCCCATATTTTTTGGCTCCTGGTTTGGTTCAATGAAGCTTTTCAAAGATGCTAACGCGGGGTCTTTCCAATATTTGTCAAATACGAGTTCTGGAGGTGGGGGCAATGGGATATTTCTCTTGGTATGAGATTGGTTTGTGATTTGGTACTCCGCAGGTCTCTTCTTCCTGGTTGGTTCAACTTCCTGGTAGTTCTGCTGGGTTAGTTCTTTTGTGTCCTCTTCCACTGATGATGATGATGATTCGTCTCCACTAGTGTAGTTTCCCACTAAATTCATTAAGTTGCAAAACACTGGAATCAATCTGATTTGTAGTTGTCAACTCATGGAAGTTTTAATTCAGAATTTTCTTTTTCGTCTTATTAGTACCTTATGAATGGTATATATGTGCGAAAACACATATTGGCCGCCTGTATCACTTAATAACGATCCAACGCAACAAGGAAAATAAAGAATGATCTATAATTGAAAAAAAAAATGGGTCAATAAATAAATCACTACAGTTGACACATATAAAATAAATAACCAGCTGTAAAATGGAAAATTATACAAAATACAAGAGCCGCAACAAATAAAAATAAAAAATTAAAATGGAAGGAGAATTACAAAGAATCACTATCATCAAAGATATACTCAGTTGACTGAGAATGCTTTAGAAATTCCACAACCTTCAGTGAAGTACATTCTTTCTGATTCGCATAATGGCAAGTCTGTCAACTTCTTGATTTCGGTTTTTTTCCTCGAAATGTCATAACTCTTTTTAATAACGAATTTCGAAATCAAGTTCAAGGCAATTTTGGTTTCAGGGTTGGCAATGTTCATCAATGGTAAATGGACCATCAAGTTGTTCACCAAAGAATCCACATAGTCTTCATCGCCTTCATTAAACTTTAATAGCAAATAGTTTTTATAAACCCCCAAGCCTCTTGCCCAGTCTTCCAAGTCATACGTCTTTTCAATTGTCTTCGGGAAGCGGTTGATGAGAGTGAAGAGATTACCCAAAAGATCGCCATCACCAATCACCGATCTTGGAGCAACCTTATTGAGAATGATGTCATGCGCTTCAGTCCAGCTCTCGGCCTCTAATAACGCATAGGCCTCATTGAAATAGTCACCAAGGTAGTGGTACTTCAACGCAATAGCAGAAGCAAGAAGTTTCTTTGGCAATTGGTAAGTAGCAATCATGAAGTTTAGCTTTTCAGACTCAATCTTCGAAGTCTTGGAATTGCTCTTGAAATTGAAGAATTTCTCAATATTATGGCACACAAGCTCATCAATGAGTTTAACGGCAATTTCATCGTTATTCAAATGAAAATAAACAAATAAAGCATAATTCCATTTTCCCGTGCTAAGTAGCTGCTCGGCAAAAGAGAGGGTCAATTTATCGCCCTTTTCTTTCCAATTTGCAATATTGATTTTATCAGAAATTCCTGAGCTTTTCAAAAATTCATACATGTACCATTGAATTCTGACGTCCAAACTATTTGCGCATTGTAAGCCAAGGATTGCCTTCTCAAAGTCAGAATAGTTCACGATTTCTTGAGCACTACCTAACAAACTGAATACTTTTAAAATTCCCAACTCAAAGTCGTATGGAACATTCTGGCGGTCCACATAATTATCGAAGAAGCACCTCGTGAGCTCAGGTAATGGTTTGTTCGTGTCACCAAAAGAAATTACCAACAGATAAACCATTTGCCAACTCAAACCTTCTGTGACATTAATATTATCATTATTCAATAGAAAATCTCCTGTCAATAATTTGTAAATCTTCAATAATGATTTAGAGATAAAATTGGTAGAAGAGTTGGAAATCCAATAACTGAGCTGTTTTTTTGCACCGTGTTTGACCTGAGAATCATTGGATCCCAATAAACTAAGCAACACAGATAAGTAAAAATTCTTAGAGCTCTGAGCAAAATCGTTGGCTTTTCCAATGTCATTGCCGCATAAACACAAAAATATCTTATCAAATGCTTGATCCTCAGTGTCTGAACCATGTGAGTTTTTCAACATTGTCTTAACCTTAGTATTAGTGATCGGCTTCAACCAAGTTTGCAAAATCTCGATCTTGCTTTTGTTCATTAAATGCGCTTTGACCTTATCTTCAGTTATCTTATTTATTTCTCGGAACTCAGCATTTTTTAAGATTCTTGAGTCATCAAATAGTATAGATGCTAAATCCCAAAGTTCAATCTCATCTCTCGCATTTTTGTCGAAGGAGCTTTTGAAAGTATCAAGAAGTAATTCAAACTTGAGGTCATCATTTGCAAGAACCTTAGGGTATCCATTACTTCGTTTGCCCAATTTTGCAATGTTGAAATGATTGCTAAAAATCAAATCCAATAATTGGTCATTTTGAGGACTATTACCGTATTGCTTATCGGCACTGAAAACATTGATATCATTAGCGGAAGATTCACTTTGTTGAATATTAGTAAAAATTTTACCATTATTAGCATCCCATTTACTAAACACTTTCCCACGTAATCTCAATTGCTCAATAGCAAGCTCGTTACTCAAAATCATTGAGTTAATTTTGCTAAACATCATGTCATCCAATTCATTGAACCCCAAAGATTTTGGAATATGTCTATTGAATGATGCGTAAGGCAATTTGGGAGCTTCCTTCAAAATCAATTCCTGATATTTTGGATTGAAAACAGAATCCTCCTCATTGCATTGCTCAAATGTATCCTTCCATGATAGATCTGCACACTTATCTGATAATTTCTTGATAACTCTTGAAGGTTTAACTTCCAAAATTTTGAGATCATCTTCACTGATATCCACTGGCTCATATGCGCGTTCCTCAAGGGAATCCTCATCTAGCATTTCTGAGTCTAAAAGTGAATTTTTCATATATTCCAAGTCCTCTATATCAATTTCACCAAATCTCTCAACGACATTGTCATCATTAGCTGGCATTTTGGCAAGAACAAGCTGCACTTCTTCCACATTTTCCATGACATTAGCGTCTTCCATCTCTATTTCTTCTTGATTTTCCAATTCGTCGATATCATCAGCAACAACAGGCATTTCCTCAATAGTCCGTTCCGGTTTGCCTATCTCGACTTTGTTATCTTGGATGGAAACGCTAACATGAAACTGATCTAATTCATTATCCACATCAGCATAATTAGAACTTCCAAAATCCCAGCCACCTGGGATGGTAGCACTAGTAACCCTTTGTTTCTTTAATGCAAACTTATCTCTTTCATCAGACACTGGTGGTGGCTTCTCGACTGATCTTGGCAATACTCTTTTCTGGGGAATAAGAATTTTTGACTTCTTTGGAGATTGAGGTTTTTGTTCTGAAGGAACACTTTGCTTGGCCACCGAAGGTTTTGGTTGCGGCTTGCACTCAACTTGATTTTTTTCGGCCACCTGATCTTTCTCCACAACTGGTTGATTGTCAATCGCTTCTGATTTTTTATCCATATCCGCATTATTACCTTTATCTTCTTCATCATCACTATCATCAATCAACCCCCAAATACTGAAATGTTGAATCTTGAATGACCAGCTACCACTGCCAACGATATAATTAATAAACTCTGTTTCTTTTTGTCTTTTGAGCTTTAATACAAACAGATTGATTTCCTCAGAACTAAAATCATCTTTTTCTGGATTTCTTTTCTTTGGATACACATTTTCGAGAGTGATTATGGAATCAACGTTAAGACCAGACCCTTGAGGAGGTTTTGTCAATGGATCAGGATAAACTTCAACGGTGAAGTTTTCTTTAAAAATAATATTTGCTTCTGTGAATAAACTATTGTAAAGGTTCAATATAGTAGAATATTTTGGATTGGCAGTTGCAAAATCTACCAAGTCCACATTTGAATTAAAAGAAATTTGACCATAATGTTTACGGCCAACAATAAAATTTGGAACTGAGGACAAATCTGATAATGATAATTCTGCCAATTTACTGACAGGTGGAGAGCACCAATATTCCTTTGGAGATTTGGAAAAATCAATAGAATCTTCTAATGCCTTCATGCGCAAAGCTTCTTCATCTAATTCTTTTTCATGCAATGAAGACTTATTTGGCATTTTTATTGGTCTGTTAGAATTATCTCTAAATGTTGATTTGATTCGTTCAATACCAAGGCTGAAGAATCTTTTTTTCGTTGGTCCGCTCACCATAACATTGGATTCATCAGTATCCAACACCTTCACATCATATTGTTTGCCCTTGTGTAAGCTCTTTGTCCCGTTCAACAATTTTCTTCTTTTCGCAGCAGACACATCAGGATCAATCACCAACTTCTTAATGTCACTATTATTGCGAGCTGGTCTGGCGAGATTAGAATACTGTGAAATCTTTGGCGGCAAGTTATTTTTATTGTTGATTGTCGAAAACTTCAACTGGTATTCTTTCCCCAAAGTTGAATTGAATTGAAAATTGCTGTCATATGTATTGAAATCAAAGGTTTTCTTTGAATACTGTTCAGATAGTGTCGAAGAAAACTGGATGTTTCCTTTGGGTGTTAAATTCAACATCAAATTGTCCTTTGCTGGAGAAAATAATCCATGGATCGAATGGTCCAAAATATCTGCCGTGTTGTTTCCTAATGGAACATTAACGTAATGGCGGTTCAACTTTGAGCTTCTAATACCATTCAAGATGTTACTGTGATAAATTTTAGTAGTTTGAGGCGAAGCTCTGCTGCTTGAGCCAGAAAAAGAATTCTTCTTTTTCAGCTTTGACTTTGGCGAAGATATATTTGTGAATGAACCATCAGGTGCACTTGTAATGCCTTCATCTTTTCCGGTGATTGATTTTGGCATTTCACTTACTTTTTCTAAGGGTGTTAAATTAATTCCAAAAGGTGAATCATCCAAAGTTGCCGATTTCATGTTATTATTGTTGTAACTGCAATTTCCAATACCAAACGCAGGCTTGGAAGCATCATTACCACCAATTGTTTGTTTGTTGCCAAAAAGAGACATTCCAGAAGACTGTGTTACCCCCGTATTGAAGCCTACTCCGGACGGTTTTGTAACAGTTGGTTTGTTTCCAAATAACCCTATGCCACTGCCGGTTTTGTTATTATTATTGGTAGTATTATTGAAAAGGCTCAGGCCAGAATTGGGCGTGCTGCTGCTACCGGAGTTGCCGAAGTTGCCAAACATGTTTTGTAAATTTCCGTCACTTCAATACTCTGCTGTCTTTGTAGTCTATTGTCCTTGGATCATTTATCAAAACGCTTTGCCAAAAATAATAAACATCACGATAATACACTACTGAACATTCAAACAAGAAAAAAAAAAAAAAAAAAATCGAATTTTCTTTTGGTGTCTGGGTGTCTTTCAGGGACATCTCTTCATCAGGACCCCCACCAGGGATTATTAGTGAAATCATCTGAATCATCATAACAATCAGTTAATAACGATTCATTGACTTTAATATTTTATTATTAAGTGTGAATTATGCTGAGAACTAATATCAAAGTTATTACTCCTTCAAAGCTCAATAGTTTGTTGAAAACTGCATCTCTGGAATCAAGAATTGTTCCGGTAGATGCAACATGGTATATGCCAAACCAGAAGAAGCTCGGATTCGACACCTTCAAGGCATCAAGAATCCCTAACTCCATATTTATCGATATTGATAAAATAAAGGATGAAAAATCTAGCTACCCTCACATGTTGCCATCTTCGGATATCTTCAAATATCATGTTTCCAAGTTGGGGATAAGAAATAATGACCATTTGGTGGTTTATGATCAAATCGGTAACTTTTCTGCCCCAAGAGCTGCTTGGATGTTTGAAGTCTTTAGACATAAAAACATATATTTATTGGATAACTACCAGTCTTATTTGAAAGAAAAATATGATATCGATTCATCCCCAATAGATAAACCAAGCACCTATCCGGAATCAGACTACGAAATGGAGCGCACAATCCTTAATGATGTTGTATCGTTTGAAGAGATCTATGATATCGTTTCTGATCCAGCCAACTCTTCAAAATATCATATTCTCGATGCAAGATCTACTGGTAGATATAAGGGTGTTGATCCAGAGCCAAGGCCCGGCTTAACTTCAGGACACGCCCCTCATGTTATCAGCAGCCCAGCCACGGAGGTTTTGCAACCTGGAGACAAAACTTTTTTGCCAAAGGAAGACTTGATTGAGTTTTTCAATAATAGGAAAGTGGACAATTCTAAACCAATAATTGTTATGTGTGGAACTGGTGTCACTGCTTGTATCATCAAGTCGGCACTAGAAATATCTGGTTTGGGTGAAAAAGGTATCCAAGTGTATGATGGTTCTTGGACAGAATATGCTCAAAGAGCTGATCCAAAATACATCATCAAAGAGTAGCTATTTTAGATTTTCATTAAGTCCAATACTTACTAAAAAAAAAAGGGGGGGGCGTGGAAATGTGCATTTTTTGGAAATAAAATTTTTTTTAGAGATAATAATAATACATTAATATTAGGAAGCTAACTAGATCTAGATTGTTTCAAAACCTTCTTCGCGCTGCCAGAAATGGACGGGCAATAATGGTTAACAAGCAAGCAATTCTCCCATATCGTAGCAGCCTCAGGATTGCTTCTGCTAGGATGGTCTGCTTCCATCACAAAAGTGCCATTTTCAACTCTATCATCAATATTATACATGTTTTTGATTTCTGGGGCCTTATCAATTAGCTGAGACAAGAACCCTAGCAAAGCCAAAGTTGGCTTCTCACTGGTATTTAAAATCAACATGTAAATTTTTTTTGTAAAGGCCAAATTTCTTATTTTTGTGCTTGATTTGGTCTGAATGAAAATTGCATTCAAAGTTCTAATCAACAATTTAATCGACTTAGTGATTTCCGCATCCATTGAAATATCTAAAAGAATACCGTAAAGTACGTCAATAAACTTGGACATATCCATTCTGATTTTATTATTCCCGTTATCCATCAAAGTAAAAGACGTAACAATACAGAACAAAATTTGCTTAATTCTATGATCAGTCAAGTGTTCTTCAGCAGAAATATCTTGAATTAATTCCTTCATAATTTGTAAAAAATCACCAATTAACTCGAGATTAGCCATGAACCCATATTTGGCTAACCCTTCTAGAACACTGGCCATCAAATGATCATTTCTAGTTTTCAAGATCTGCAAATAATTTGACAACAAAATCTTCAAAATTTCTGCCTGGTTTCTGTCTCTTTCTTCCCTAGAAACTTGTAACTCAGCCTTTCTCATTTCTTCATCAATTTCTTTACGTTCTTTTCTTGCTTTCCGCTCCTTTTTCGATAAATGAACTCTATCCTTCTTCTTTAATTTTAGCTTAGATTGCGATGCATTATCCATGGCATTTTGGGGATCGTAATCTGATAATATTGACAATGACAAATATAGGGCGACAACTTCTTTGTTGACACGGTAGTCTTTTTGTTTCAATGACTTAGAAATCAATCTGCAAACGTCAAAAGAAAGTTTACCATAAGTTATATCTTCGTCCAACTGCTCTTGCAAAACACTTATACAACGAGTGAAAAGCTTAATATTAGCAAGCTTTTCTGGTTCTTCAGATTCTTTTGGCAATGGGCCTCTGAATCTGCAAACGAACTTTATCAATATGTTCAATAAGTCTTCCACAAAATTAAAATGAGACAATGAGCTTACCAATTCACAGGACGCCGTTATGGAAACTCTTCCCAAATAGCTCTTCTTTGAAAATGATTTAGCATTAGTTGACAAAATATTGAGATAAGCTTTATAATTGGCTAAAAGAGTCTGTTCGAACATTCTTAATTTTGCAATATCTTTGGAGACTTTTTCTTTCTTTTCTGTTTCTGACAATGGTCTTATTCTATAACCAGGCACAATGCTTTTGAAAGTTGAAACCAATGCTAGCAAGGAGTACCTGGAAGTCACAGGATTTTTAGATTGAGCCATTTTGCGTAATCTAGTTAAGGAAGAAATATTTTCTTCCGGTTGTTCTATCAATTTCTCAACCATTTCGGCAATGTCTTCCTGTAATTGAATAAGCTTTTCTTCTTCGGTCATATTTTCCGAGAATGCGTAAACTTCTTCATCATCAGATAATTCTTCTTCACTTTTCTTGGAGTCTTCTTCTGTAGGCTTTTCATCCTCATCATCTTTCTCATCTTCTTCTTCTGATTCATCTTCTTCATCTTGTTCCCTGACAATTCTCTGAATTCTCCCCTCGCTAGTCTTAATAGGCAAACCTTCCACGATTTTTTTATTTTTCACCAAAGATCTTGGAACATTTTCATAATCTTGTTCTTCATTCTCCCAATCATTCTCATCCTCATCACTTTCTTCTGAAAAGTTTCCACCATCATCATCTTCTTCTTCTGATAAGATCACATTATTGAAACCAGCAGACAAAATTCTATCTTCTTCAGCACGCTGCTTCTTTAGCTTAGTAGCACCTTTGGAGAGCTCGGCCTTTCTCTTACCCATTATGAAAATCCTTTCTGTTCTTGTTTGGGTCAGTTCCAAAAGCTGCTTCTCTTTTCCAATAGAGAAAAATTTTGATGCAAAAAAAAAAAAAAAAAATTGTATGTGTCACGTGAGTCGATGAGCACCTCTTGGAGTGTTTCTTCCCTGTGGCTCTTTCTCTTTTCAAATGAGTATCAAAGCGATCAGGAATGAGCGAAGAGAAAATTATAAATATCATATATGTTATATATTCCAAATTTAACATAGCAGCTTGAAAAATATAAGCGTTGCAACCGATTTTATTACTCAAATTCCAAATCACATCCCAAGTTCTTTTTTCCGGAGTTGATTATTGAACTTCATCCTCTCTGCTCATCTTTTGAATATGTAATCACTCTAAATTTTTCCTCAATTTACCTCTATTTTTGACAGCCTCTTGGCTATTTACGTACAGTAATAGTAATTTGTGTTTGAAGAATCACAGAAAATAGCGGAAATTCCAACATTTTGGATTTTTTTAGAGAACACAAATACAATACTTGTAAACAATTGATTCTTAGGATATGTTTCCTATTTTAAGATATTTGTGATAGCACTGAAAATAAGAAGTGTAATTTTGCGGCGAAGTAAGGTCACTACCAGAAAGAACACAATAATCAGTGTATAAAGTGTTTTACCCAAGACTATGAACAGTGGAATTATACACATACCCAAAAGAGTTTTAATCTCTAGTCGATTATTTCACTTTCCAACTCTGAATAAATAATTTCCTGCCTGTTCATTATATGTATTTGACATGGATTTGCAAGTCAGGAAAATTAGAAATTGTCTCATCTGCCTGCCTATTTTCCAAATTTCTCTATTTCTCAGGTCAATATATATATATATGAATTTATTTTATATCTTTCATATCTCATTAATTCTAAATATTTTTACAAAAGCCTGTTGATAGACGTCAATATCAAGAAATGTCAAAAGAACTACAACAATATTAGTGAGTAATTATTCAACAACATTTATTCATTCCACAATATATTTATTTCACTTTATTAATGATCAATGATATTTGATTTTCTACTTTTACATATATAATTCTTTTCAAGCCTCCCGGCTTTTATTTTTCTAATTTACTAACCTTCTTACTCAGTATTCCTTTAAGTATTCAAAAGATTCATCATGAGCAATATTACAGAAGTAGAAAATCCGAAGCTCAAGGATCATCAGTGCAAGTAAACTTCAATTACAATTGGAGTGCTCAACCTTCTTTCCAAAAACCTGCTTCTTTGCCTCATCCTCATATGGATCATCAAAACGAGAAGAAAGGAGAAAAAAACGAAATTGATGAGACTTCTCAAAAAAGCACCAAAAGTCTACTGAGTTCAATTTCTTCTAATTTGGCTCATGCTGAAGGTAGCACAACAACCAATGATGGATCTTATACGACAGCTAGTCCAACAGAGTCTCTCAAAAATGTGGAAGAAGATAAAATGAAAGAACCATTGGTTTCTACAACCAAACAAAAAAAGAGTATTCAAGTGCCTCTCTCAAATTCAAGAAATACCAAAAAGCTGAAAACCTCCTCAAACAAAAACATAAAAAAGATCAAGATCAAGCTTTCAAAAAAAAGAGCCAAGAATAGAAGGCACAAAACTGGGGTTCGGGGTTTATGCAATCATTGCAAGCAAGAATGTACCCCAAAGCAATGGAGAAACATTCCCGATAGCGACGGAAAGCTTAGAAAAGTATGCAATCCTTGTGGCTTACACTTTACTGGTATTCTCAAACATCATGATGGTGATAAATCATTAGCAATTATCATTTTTGAGAGACAGGAAAAGGAAGGAAAGGGATTATTTAGGGGTAAGAGCTATCGTGATTGAAAATATAATGAATTAACATGATTCTACTATATTTTTATTTGTTTTTCGACAGTATATAGCCTCGCTTTTTTATAGATTCTCTTATCAGCAATATGAATGCTTATAGTATCATCAGTTATTTTCTAGCTTTTCATCCACGTAATATCAGTACCTATTGCATCATGGTTTGTCCCTCCCGTTTTCGTTCCCTATTTGCCTCTGCTCTATTATTATACAAAATTCCGCTGTATTGTGTTGCAAATATATCAGGCCAGCCAAATTCTTTAATTGAAATACAGGATAAATAAAAGGAAGAGGGAAGAGCTTGGGAGTTTGTATATATACTGGCTATTGTCAGTAGGCCGGATAAACAATAGCATTTGATTTGGGCAGATCGTCAAAATTCAATAATCATATCTTTGACCATGTTGAGGTGATTGATTACCGCATACGACACCCGCACACCCATGATGTCCGGATGATTTATGAATTTAATTTTTTTTGCGGATGGGGGAAAATGCAGAAAAAATGTTTGAGACCTCCGTGTCACTATTGCTTGTGTAAGTGGTGTCAACATATACAATATAGAATCTACAAGTATGGTAAGTTGCAGGATATAATACGGATCAATCATCTAGACATTATTTATTTGGCGGTCTGTAAATTCTCCTTTTTTTTGTTTTTTTTTTTTTTTTTTTCATTTCCAATGAAGGCGAGGGCTTCCTTATTATTTTGTTGATCTGGGATAATTTCTTGGTAACAACAACAAATGAACATTGACAGCAAATGAACAAAAAACATTGGTAACTAACAGATCATTATAGGCTGATAAGTTAACTGAAGAACAAATTACAGAATTCAAAGAGGCTTTCTCTTTGTTCGACAAAAATAACGATGGTAAAATTACAACCAAGGAATTGGGTACTGTCATGAGAGCTTTGGGTCAAAACCCTTCAGAATCCGAATTAAATGATATGATCAATGAAGTCGACATAAATTCCGATGGTTCTATTGATTTCCCAGAATTCTTGACCATGATGGCTAGAAAATTGAAGGATAACGATTCAGAATTAGAAATCATTGAAGCGTTCAAAGTGTTTGACAGAAATGGTGATGGGAAGATTTCTGCCGCCGAATTAAGACATGTTTTGACTTCAATTGGTGAGAAGTTGAGTGATGCTGAAATTGACCAAATGATTAAGGAAGCTGATTCTAATAATGATGGTGAAATTGACATCAATGAATTCACCCAGTTGTTGAGTCCTAAATAGGTTCTTGAAATGATATGCGTTTTCCTTTCTGGATATATGTGTTATTTTGTTCTAGTAGAAATATATATATGAAATTGGATAGTCTCTCTAATAAAGCAGCATTTTTTATCGTTCTCCAGGAGTGCTGCAATTGTAGTAATTCTTATGATTGTTTTGAAGGCCCCACTTTCTACTCACAACCTAAATTTAACAACAGTAGTGCCTAATATTTCTAAATTATAACTTACAAGACGTAAAAATTTCGGATAAGAGATAATCACCTATATTTTTTGCTTTTTTTTTAATTTTACTTTATTTTGTTTAGTTTTACTCTTCTGTTTTTGTTTTGTTTTTTGCGTTCTATTTTTCTTTTTTTAATTATTTTCATTTTTCTTTATCTCATTTCATTTTCTTCATTTTTATTAGCATATTCTGCTTCGTACTAGATTCTTTTTTTTCCTCTATAAGGAATTTATATGTGGAAGATTCCTATAACAGAACATAATCCTGGTTGAGCTCAAGAGTTTTATCTTCATTTTGTTCTATTCTCTCTTGGCTTGATTCCTCTCGTTTTTTCTCTTCACCATCGTCACTACCGTCACTTTCGTTGTCATCATCATCATCGTCTTCTTCTTCTTCATCATCACTCGAGCTAAAATCCAAGATTTCAGATATATTCTTCATATCCACCTTGTCTGAGATTTCCCCCTCACTCTTAATTTTTCTGTTTTGATTCATTTTATCATCCTTTAAATCATCGTTCCTCTTTTTTGGGTGGTTTAATTTGCATGCTTTACCTTTTAAACATCCATTATAATCCACAAAATCAGGGCAATCATAAATATGCTTGTAAGTGCAACTCAACCCACGATCACACCATCCACCCAATGCGAATGGCCTGCAAATATGGGCATCTGGATTTGTCATGACATGGCCAAAAATACATTCATCTCCCTTAGCACAGTACCCGTTCAAAAAGAACAAGCAAGTTGGGGAATTGAATTGGTTTGGCGTATGAGATAACTGACAACTCGCTGCTGATTCTGGGCATTTGTGTGAGATAAATCTCCTACAAAGTGCCACATGATCTTTTGAATGCTTGAACTGACACGCTGCATACCTTTGACAAGCACCTAGAAAAAAAATTAGAAAATATTAGAAATTGATCTCCCATAATTTTTTTTAAAAAAAGTATACATACCTGCAGCAGTATAATAATGACAATATTCTTGCTCACTTGGAGTTGAAATGTTTACCAACACTCCACCAGAAGACCTTATATATTCATGTCCATTATATTCCACTTTTGCCCCCAATTCCTCACTTCGCGGGTCCAAGGAAAGAGGTGCAAGTTTCTTCCCATTCCCAACAACCGCATATAAACCATATCCTAACAGTGTTGCTTCACTTTTTGGTCCATATAAGTGAGTCCAATCACAATAATCATATTTGCTTTTATTCTTGTTGAAACCTGCTAATAAAACTTTATTCTCGATTTGCTTCTTTAGAATCTTCTTTTTTAGTTCAATAATTTTCGCCCTTTTTAACCTATCTTGCAATTCCTTATCAAAAATCTCCTTGTTAACTAACGTCATTGCATTTCCTGTGACAGTTGATACGTATCCTTGATTACCAGTTGAACTAGCCCCCTCGGACTCATGTTTATCCGCATGGTTATTATCAATTAATAATGACATGTTCCTCACTTTAGACCCGCGAGCAGTATTCGCATGACCCTTGTATCCACCTCTATAATGACCTCTTGATCTTGTCCTATATCCGCGTCCCCTACCACCACGGTATACATGGGCGTGGTTATATGGAGTATAATGACTGCTTTTGTAACTAGAAGCCTGGACCTGATGATTTGCAGCAATCACCTGGTTGGTCGTCATTTGCGATAGATTATTCTTTATCACCTCCATCTGTTGGATGAGCTCACTTATTTTTTTCTGACTATCCCCACTACTCATCTATATTAATACTTGATTGATCGTTTTTCGGGTTCTTCATCAGAATTGATTACTCAGTAGAGGAAGATGTAGATCGGTTAAAAAAAAAAAAGTGTAAGGAACAGCCGGGTATCACGTTGACTTCCACTTGAGAATCACAAATTGCCACTTATGCCAGGGAAGCATCACCCAAGGAATTTCACTATTGTGCTTAAATATACATCTGCTAACAACTAAGTGAGTTTGTGATCACAATATGGGGCTTAAAAATAAGAAATATAGAGAAGTTTAGCATAGCAAAAATATGTTCCGATACCGGGAGTCGAACCCGGGTTTGCTCGGTGAAAGCGAACCGTGCTAGCCGTTACACTATATCGGAATTGTTGATTATTGTTATATTATTGGATCATGGTTGGGTTGAGTCCTGGTTACCAATAAATACCTGCGCTGGGTGGCGTAGTGGGCAGAACCATAGACTAAGAAAGGGTCGCGTGTTCGAACCCCGCTCGCTGCATTAACCACCAGGTCACGTTCAGTACGCTAGCTGAGTAAGGAGTAATACCACTCTGAAGGTAAGGTACAAGGGGGTTTTAGTGAGTAAAAATCTCACACTACCGGTAAGGTTGCGTCGCTGGTGTCTTTCGAAGATTTCCTCCTCCCTGGCTAAAAAAAAAAATAGTGACAGGTTGCTACAAGTCAAAAACATTGCATTTTCCAACCCAAACTCCCGGGTTACCAAAAATATTGGGAGAAAACGGACACCAAATAAGTCGCCATAGCTGCGCATAATTGATCATAATAACCGTACATAAAAAGTGCGATGACCTATATAGCTCTTAGTAGTTAAATATAGGGACTTTATAAAAAAAAAAAAAAATAAATAAAACTGATTTTATCATGAGAACCACTAGAAATAGTAATAAAGCTACTCCAAACTACTCCACCGACCCTACTAATGATCCCCCAATCATTGAAACCCCGGTTTCTTTGGGCTCTTCATTGGATGTTGGCGCAACATCTGAAACCCCGATCCCGATAGCAAACATAAACAAACAAGCTAAAGATCAAGATTCCGATGAAGAAATTACTGATGCAGCCGACAATACTATTAATAGTACTGTTGAAACCTTTTTAACTGCTTCAGAAGATCCTGAAGCGGACCAAAACATGGATTCCAACGCCATTTCTACCCCAACTACCTCTCCAGCAATTAATGTTTCTTCAGTTGATTGCGATCGCAATTCTCATGCAGCATGTGACACTGACATTGACATGCACAATCCTGTTATTCCAACCCAAGCCGTTATTTCTACTGATTTTATTAATGAAAACTCCGAAAACCAAAAAAAAATCGAAAATTCTCAAAACCCAAAAAAAAATTCTGTTTCTGTTCCTTCTGTTTCTGTTCCTTCTGTTCCTGTTCCCTCTGTCTCACCTTCTACTGTCGCCTCTCCAACTACGGCCTCCAATCCGGTGGCTCCAGCTGTCAATGTGACAAGACCAATCCAAACCTATGCTCAAGCCACCGCTGGAGACAAGCGCACACCTCGAGCCACTACAAACACCAATGATCCATCCTTCCAAAACGTGTTGATGAAATTTGAAAGAACTTTCAAATGGGCAAGTCACATCAAAATCCTTGACTTTAAGCACCGCGACGTATTGGAATATGCCATAAGCGAGAAACGCAAATCAGGAAAATTGTTCTCCACCTCCAATCCTGCTATTATTAAATCCAAAGAAAAACGCGAGGAACTCGTCAAGATCATGGAAATTGAAGATTTCTTCCAAAACTACACCAGTTTTAATATGACAAACGAATTCAACAGATTAAGAAACTCTAGAATCAGCTTGGAGAACTACTTGGAATTTATCATGAGCCAACAGCATCTTAAGGATATCTTAATCTACTTTAAGATCCCAAAAGATATCTTTACAGAGTTTCCTCTTGAAAAACACTTGGAATCCATCAAAAACGGACTCACTAAGTTATCCAAAGAACTTGATACTATTACACAGTCATCCAACGAACCAGATAAGGATTTGATCATAATCAGGGAAAACTTAAAAGGGGCCCTCAACCACTTGGTTATTTTTAATAAGAAGATCTGCCTTAACTCAAACTTCATCCCAAACCCTCAGGATACAGGCTCTGATATCTTCAAGAAGGACAGAAATCTTTTAATTGAATATCTTAACATCCACCTTAAAGTTACAGTTGGAAATTATACCTACACGCCAGGGTCTTTGTTAAATACAATGAATAAGGAATCCCATTTAATTGAGATTGAAATGAATTCCGAATTTACTGAATTTAACCGGGAAAAACTTCTTGACCATGTCTTCAATGAATCCGGAATTGATCCATCATCCTTCTTTCCAATCAACACCGTTCACTTTACGGAAGAAGCTAGCAAAGCTGCCAGTATTGTCACTTATGGTTATATTGAAATTGACTCAGGAAAATCCCTTCCACTCTTCAATGACAAAAATTTCCGCTCCAGAGTCATCACGAAATGCGTCCACTGCACTGCATGTGGTTCCCGTGAACACACTCGTTTTGACTGCAAGACGTCATCTTGTGCCATTTGCAAGAAATTATCCCATAGGGCAAAAGATTGTTATTTCAAAAAGCAACAAAGAGCACCTATTGTGAATCCGGAAGATCCAGAAAAACACTCTCCGAAACAAAATTCTGGAAAAGCAGTCAAACCAAACCACAAATCAAACTATGGTTTTCAGACTGTCGAAAAAAGAAAAATAAAACTGAATAAACCGGCTACTCCAGAATATTCTAAACCACATTCAAACCCTTTCGACTTATTGGCAAATGAAGAAGAAAATGTTGATGATTCAATTATTGATGAGGACGATACTTTGGAAAAGAACTACCCATCCAATGAGGAAGATGCTTTAGAGGAAGGCCTCTCTACTGATGCAGACCAATCCATGGATGAACTCGAAACCTCTACAACCCAACACACTGCTACTCTCAGACATCAAACCAAACCAATAGAATTATTGTCCAAGAAAGGTAAA
This sequence comes from Saccharomycopsis crataegensis, assembly GCF_037102585.1. Classification (NCBI taxonomy): domain Eukaryota; kingdom Fungi; phylum Ascomycota; class Saccharomycetes; order Ascoideales; family Saccharomycopsidaceae; genus Saccharomycopsis; species Saccharomycopsis crataegensis. The sequence continues at coordinate 618,820 of NW_027043831.1, forward strand.
TCTAAGAAGCACGCCAAGTTCGCGGCCATTAGCGCCATCAAGCTGGCCCATATTAGCAAGGTCTCCAAAAAGATCCTCGCCTCACCTTCATCCCACCCTCAGGTCCGTGTTTCTCGCAGACATCAAGAAGTAAACTCACAACATCATACTACTTCTTCTGCTGCCAACATTCCTCCTTCACCTACCCCTGCCCGTGATACTGTCACTTCCTCGGCTCTGGCCACTTCTTCTATCCCTGCTTCTGCCCCTGCTTCTGCCCCTGCTTCTGCCCCTGCTTCTGCCCCTGATTCTGTCCCTGCTTCTGTCCCTACCTCTGTTCCTACCCCTATTACTACCTCACCTCATTCTACCTCACCTCATTCAGCTTCCCCCTTCTCAAAACATCCAACTATCCTGGAAAACTTAGACAAAATGCCCACGCCACTGGAATCATTTACTCCCCGGCCAATGAAGCTTCTGTCAAAAGAACAATCTTCCCCCCTGGAGGATAACAACAACGAAATAAATTCACCTCAATCAGATGGCTCAAATGTCACAAAAAACGCCTCTCATACACAAAATGAGTAAACTATCGATCATTAGTCAAAACATCCAAAGATTGAGATTGGATGACTCCAAAATTCTCCATCTATCAAACCAATATAACATTTCAATGTTTCAAGAACTTAATCTTGGCGAGGACTTCCTCTTCCAACACCAAAACAAAAAAATTTATAAAAATACTCCATCATCCCGCACAGCTATTATAATTGAGGACCACATAAAGGTCGTTGATCATTCATTGCTAACAATTGCAGTACTGAGCCAGCTCCAGGTTTATATCACAGATGCCATTATTGAACAAGATGCCAATAACTGGCTTTGGCTAATCAATATCTACAACCCATCTGCTGATTACCAAAAACAAATCCTCCTTCAAAATCAACTCTCCATCACCCTCCAAACCCAGCTTACCGCTCTCAGAGCGAGAAGCAACAATAAGACCATCAACATTATTCTCGGAGGTGACTTTAATAATTTTGTCAATTCAAGAGACTCTGCTAACTTCCGTTCTCGCGAACAAAGATCGTCCGAGTCGCTTAAAAAGCTAATCAAAACTTTCAAGCTAGCAGATATCTATGAACATCCAAAATTGCACCAGATTAAAAAGAATTGGACTAACCAATCCACCACGGAAGAAAGTAGTCGCAGAATAGATCGTTTTTATATCAGTCAGTCCATGATCTCCGACAAAAACAGATTTCATATTCAAATGTCCCAACAAAACTATCTAAAGTCTTCTTCAACTCACGATTCTATTATTCTTGAAATCAACACTCAACCTCATGCAATGACTTACATCCCCCAACATAATATTATTAAAAATCATATTATTCAATGGCTTCTGAAGATCAAGTTTCCACCCACTGTGAACTCTACTTCAGACCTCATTTCCGAGATTCGCTTGAAGCTGAATTTTTTGACGATGGTACACAAGAAAATAACAGAAAATACTGATGAACCAAATTATTATGACCACATAAGAACTAGGTTCCACCAACACTCCAGACCGCGCCCAATCAAAGCCCTCAAAGCTTCAGATGGCGCTTTATTGACATCACAGCAAGACATGCTTCTAGAAGTAACCAATTACTATCAAAAACTCTACGATGGATCTCGTGGTTCAAAGAGCTCGGAAAATATAGAAAGGTTCATCAACGCCTCCTTGGGAGATCAGATACCACTAACCAACACTGAATCCAACAACTTGAACAAACCAATCACCATGACAGAATTGGAATATGCAGTTACTGAATCCAATACTCAATCCGCCCCCGGGGTAGATGGTATACCATACGGCGTTTATAAGTCTCTCTTTCCTCAGATAAAACACATACTTCTAAAAGAATTTAACCAAATTCTTTCTTCAGGGGAAATTCCATTCAACTATCGAACCATAAAATTCACTCTCATACCAAAACCAAACAAAGATGTTCAAAAAGTGGAGAATTACAGGCCCATAGCATTAATCAACACAAATTTGAAACTCTTTTCCAGCATCATCAACGCCCGTTTGCTCCCGTTCTTGCAAAAAATTATCGGCCCAAATCAAGTTGGTTTCATACCTGAAAGATCCTCCTTCTCTAATATAACAATTTTCGGTGACTTGCTTTCCAGTTTAATATCCCCACAAGACAAGCCACATGTCAATCATTCTACTAACCACCGAATCATGCTTGCTGACTTTGAAAAGGCTTTTGACCAGATTTCCCATCTATACCTTAAAATATTACTTCGAAAACTCAATTTTGGAAAAATGACGGAAACTATTCACGCTATCCTTACCAAAGCCCTCGGAACCATTTGCCTAAATAACATTACAGGCCCTTCTTTCCCATTAAGAAACGGAACCCTTCAGGGCAACCCACTTTCACCAACAATTTTCGCGTTAGCCCTTGAACCTTTTCTAAGAGCCATCCAAAGATTAAATAAAGGATTCAGTTACAACCATAAGATCCAACCAAACATCATCCCCAGAGTCAAATACCTTGCCTATGCAGATGATGTTACCTTATTCTTGAGAGATCATAATGACTTCAAAAACACTATGAAGATAATTCAGGCGTTCGAACAAGTCAGTGGTTCTAAATTAAACAAAAGCAAATCCAGATTAATTGTTCCATGCGATCAAATACCATTCCAGTCCGACTTCCAAATAGATATTGCTGACAATAATTATGAAACCCAATATCTAGGCGTTAAAATTGGGAACTCGAGTCAAACCTGGCCTAATACTCTCCAAAAAGACATCAGCACCAAATATTACATGACCAACATGAGTTCACTACCAATATCAAGTCAAATAGTCGGATATAACACATATATCTTGTCTAAGCTATATTACCACGAGATTCATGCACCTATGCTTCCAGACCAAATAGATTTGCTAGAACAATCCATCAAAAACCAGGTGAACAAAAAACTGAAAATCTCCATGGACACTTTAAAAACAAGCCCATTGAAAGGAGGATATGGCATGGTGGATATCAAAAGCCAATTGAGCTACCGCAAGGCAAAAATCTTTCAACAACTCTTTCTCAAATCTTTAAACCCATATTGCCAGTTACTCCGATTCAAGCTCCAACTAGCAATAAACATGATCATCAAACAAAATCTATCCGAGGAAGAGCAGTCGATACAAGGATATATAAAAACCCAATACTGGTGGCGGTTAATATTGGGTGACCAGATCAATATCAAGAATAAGAGAGAAAGCAGGTCCATACTCAACCAGGTTATAAATCTTCCAATGTTTACCACAGCGGAAAAATGTGCTTTTGTAGCTTGGTATAAATTATTGTCCAAACCAATATCTCAACAACAAACATTGAGCCCAATGAATATCAAACACTCAGACCTTGCCAAGTCCATTCAAGACGGTATACCAACTATCTATCAAATGGAGATCCCAAAACTGGTCATGGAGTTTGAACACAAACAGGGAAGCAAGAAAAAAAGAGCCAGAATTGATAAACATAAATTATCCACCACTTTAACCAATATCCAAGAAGTCACCCAAACGAAACAAAACTCTTTCTGGAAGAGACTCCACAAATACCAACATAATAGCCCTGGTTACTTTGAAAACATACACATATTCCACTTAGGTGCTGAACAATTTTTTTACCAACATAGAAAATGTCACTATTGCGGGCTCGAAACCGTCTCTCAAGACCAACAACATGAATCACCAGAACTCCAAGTCAAGATCAAAATGACCCATTTCCTAATTCAATGCCCATTATCAACCGAGTTATGGTCAAGATTGAAAATCCCAATTCCATTAGCATGGAATAACTTAATCGCTCCCAATCATTCAGAATCAACAATCAAAAAGATCGACCGCTATCTATGCTATCAACGCAAACTCTCACGCCTAAGATATCATAACCAAATTGATTGGAACACATCAATTAACAACTTGATTTATATCATTACTACTGGGAGCTGAATAGTCGATCAAAACAAAAAAGAAAAAAAAAAAAAATTAACAAAAACAATAACAAAAAGACATTTTATTTAAATACTAATAATTATCACTAAAGGGTTTTTCACCATATGATATGGTTTTCCCTAACATATATAATGAGCATTAGCTTATAAGATTTTACATAGATATATATAATTATATATTTATTAATAAATCGAACTTTGAAGGAAAAAAAAAAAAACGGTATGGTACCATACGAAACCATGATCTGCATTACCTCATCGAGGTATCACTTTATGTCCCACCGCTTATCTCTTATCCTTGTCGTATCGCCTTATGTTTAGCCTTTTATTCCCAGAACGGGTCCAACACCCCATTATTAGTTTCAATCATTTTATTTATTTAAGGATTCAACATTCCTCTTGTTTTCACCTTTATTTAGTTTAAGAGAAGGATCATCTTTGTGATCACCTAATTTGAATCTTCTTGGTCGAGAACAATCATCGACAAGAAGCAGAGTGTAACATTTGGTAGCACCACTAGGTTTAAAATGAATAACGCGGAACGCGAAAAGTTGTTGTTGAACAACATGCCGGTCTACGACGGATCCGACGACCTATCATTGATTCTCTCTTGGATGGATCACTTTAAGATTATTATGCCCAAACTATCCGGATCCCGAGAGGAAAAACTCCTTTTGATTTCGGTGAAACTCCGGGGGGATGCGATGACCTGGTATGCGAAGTTTTTAGCCACGGCTGACGAAAAGTCAACCGACTCCGATCTCAGTGACATGCTCACCAGTTTCAGAGCCTACTTTTTACCTGCAAACTTCCAGCAGATGCTTCTCAATCAACTCGCAGAATTGTCACAAACCACGTCCGTCAACGCCTACAATCGGAGCTTCGACCGTTTGGTTAATCAATTAGACAACCCAAACCCCGCCCATCTCTTGGCCACCTACATACAGGGGCTCAAGAGAGACATGAGAATTCATGTTGTCGCTAAGGAGCCCCGCGGTTTTATAGAGGCTCAACGTTATGCTGACATCCTCGATATGGCTTCTTTCGGCGCGCCCTTGGCGATGAAGGTTTTTGCTGGTACTCGGACCCAACCATCATACCGATCAAGCATGAGGGAGACCCCTCCGAAGAGGACCCGTATCAACGCATTACCTCAATCTCAAGGACCTAGGGGTCCAAGAGGCCCAAGAAGGGTTTTGCGCTGCTACTTATGTCAGGAGGAAGGACACATGGTCCATCAGTGCTCAAAACTTCGTGATGCTCAAGCCGCCATTAAATCTGCAGACTTAAGGGACGAAGAACCTTTCCAAGATATTGCCATGGTTGAAGGGCCAAAAAACTGGTAAGCCGACACAACCCAGAGCCCGTTGTGTTGGCTAGTATTACCACTACTGCTGACCCTCTCAACCTACCCCTCATTACTATGAATGTTAAGGTAGGTTCAATCAATGTAACCGCCCTATTAGACTGTGGCGCAACTGCTAATTACATTAAAAAGAGCACCATGGAAAAGTTAGGACTACAAGAAATTCCGTTAAAGAGAAGTCGTCGGGTGTTTGACGCCTTTGGGAAGCCACATGAACGGTTGGCTTATTGGTCCAATGTTGACATGTGTATATCACGCAATACATGTCAGATCGATTACAACTTCAGAGGGTTCGTCACCCAGAACGTAGATCAGGAAGTCATTTTAGGACTCCCTTTTTTTATACAATTTTATCAGGAATTGTTACCATTATTTCAAGAAATTAAAGAGAACAAAAATCAAACCAATAACCTGCTTACTCTAAATCTCCTATCAGCTGAGGAGACTAACCGGCTCTTAAAGAGTAAGTCAACTGAATGTTATTTGGCTTTGGTCAAAATGGTCGCGGATGACCACGTGACTACAGAACAAGAAAAAGTTCGAACTACAAAAGAAGAAGAAATTTTTAAACAATATGCAGACGTTTTCCAATTGAAGTTACCAGAAGGAGGATCTAACTTCACCAGAGTCAAACACGAGATACATGTGTTGAGCGACTCCAAGGCACCATTCAAAGCTCCATACCGACTCTCACCTCAAGATCGAGCCGAGCTCAAGACGCAGATTAATGAACTACTCCGGCAAAAGTTAATATTTCCGGTTGCGTCTCCTTATGGAGCCCCAGTGCTTTTTGTTAAGAAGAAGGACGGAACGAAACGGCTCTGTGTGGATTACCGAGGCTTAAATGAGATAACTATCAAGTCAAGATTTCCACTACCAAGAATAGATGACCTACTCGACCTCATCAAGAACGCCAAAATATTTTCCAAGCTTGATTTGGTTTCCGGTTATCATCAAATCGCCATCAGCCCAGCTGATCGGCACAAAACCGCCATGGTCACGCCGTTTGGCCAATACGGTTGGAATTGTATGCCGTTTGGCCTCACGAATGCTCCTGCCACGTTCCAACTGGCTATGAATGAATTACTTTTACCGCTTGAAGAATTTTGCGTCGTCTACTTAGACGACGTATTGATTTTCAGCACAAGTGAGGCCGAGCATCGTAAGCATATTGATGTTGTGATATCTACCCTCCAAAAAGCTGGTTTAATTATTAGCAAACGCAAATCAGAATTCTTTTTGGCTAAAGTCTCGTTCCTTGGTTACCAGATCGATGCCGCCGGTGTTCATGTGGAGCCTGGGAAAATTGAAGCTATCCAACGATTTACGGTATCCACCCCGGAAGAAGCTCATTCTTTTATAGGATTAGCCAGTTATTACCGCCGTTTTATTGAGCACTTTGCCGAATTAGCCCGCCCTGTCCATCAATATGTCAACGGGAAGATAGAATACAGTGACGAGGTAAAGAACGCGGTTGGCGAGTTAAAGCGGAAATTGATTTCTGCTCCGGTCCTTATGAATTTCGACAGTACCAAGCCACTCCGAGTCACAACCGACGCCTCTGGTTTTACTTTAGGCGCCGTGTTGGAACATGTGGCCCCGAATGGAAAAACAGAGGGTGTGGTGGCCTACTTTTCGAAGGGCCTTATCGGGGCTCAACTTAGGTACCCAGTCAGGGAGAAGGAACTTTTAGCCATCATTGAGTCATTGAAGAAGTGGCGTCACTACCTCGTCGCTCCATTTGAAGTGGTAACTGACCATCATTCCCTCACCTACCTCAATTCCGCCAAGAATGAAGGCAATCAAAGATTGCTCAGATGGCAAGATTTCATTGCGGACTTTAACTTTACGGTGAAATACCGTCCCGGAGTTACCAATAAAGCTGCTGATGCTTTATCGCGAATGAAAATCAATGCCATGACTATTGACTCGGTTGGTGAAGACGAATATAAGGCTGATGCTTATTTTTCCGAAGTATGGAAGGTCCTTGACGGGGAATTGGAGTGTCCGAAAGAACTAAAATCCATTATTCAACGGTATCAGTTTGCTGAGTTGGCAGGACGCCGACAAATCATTTACCAAATGACTCCGATTGACAAACCCCGGCTTTGTGTGCCTGGAGGGAAAACCAGATACCGGTTATTGCAAGGCGTCCACACGGCCGAGGCTGCGCTTCATATGGGTACGACCAAGATGCTATATCAGTTACAGGAGAGTGGGTTCTACTGGCCTAAGATGCTTAAGACTATTGCCCTGTTTGTCAAGAAGTGTGATATTTGTACGAAGGTAAAACCCACGAATAGACGCCCGGAGGGAATGCTACAAACCCCAACGATTCCTGCCCAGAGATGGTCTAACCTTACTATGGATTTTATAACAGGTTTTACTCCGAGCCGCGGTTTCGATTCAATATTCGTGGTGGTGGATAGACTTACCAAAAGAGCAGTGTTCGTGCCTCATAAGAAAACCGATGATGCCGAAGCGGTTGCTAATTTATTTATGGATTATGTTGTCCGAGACCATGGCCTTCCAATGTCCATCATTTCTGATCGAGACCCACTCTTCATCAGTCACATGTGGAAGACCCTTACCAAAATGTTAGGTGTTTCCCAGGATCTCTCCACCTCTGGCCACCCCGAGACAGATGGCCAGACCGAACGACTCAACAGGGTATTGGTTCAATTGATGAGAACGTTGGCTGCTTCTCACGCGATTGAATGGGCTAAGTACTTGGGCATGGCACAGTTTGCCTACAACTCTCAGTACCAACTGGCTATTAGAACCACACCGTTTTTTGCTGATTTGGGCTATCATCCAAGATATTGGCAAATCATTCATGATATTCCATTGGCCACCGCGATTGGTGATGACTCTATGATTGGGGGGTACGAATTTGTTCATCGGCAAGAAAGGATCTTGGAATCAATTCAAGTACAATTAGCCGATACTCAAAAGGAGACAACAGCGAAGGTGAATAGAAAACGCTCCGACGTGGAATATAAGGAAGGAGAATATGTGTTATTACACCGCCACGCGTTCAGAACAGCCCGAACTAGCAAGCAAAAGTTCTTACCGCCATTCCAAGGTCCGTATAAAATCGTCAAGGTACTAAATAACACCGCCTTCCAAATCCAAGTCTCAAGCAGGAAGATAATTACTGCCAATATACAATGGGTGAGGAAATATCACGCTATCCACATGATACTACCAGAAGTGGAAAGCGACCCGTGGTACAAGGAAAACATATCGGAAATCCAAATGATTGTTGATCTCGAAAAGGACTACGCCCTTGTCATGTACCCAGGGAAGGCAGACCCAGTGCCTGTCCCCGAAACTTGGATCCGTTTAATTCCTCATGAGAAACGGATTACACTCCTCGACGAGCTTGATGACTTTTTGGCTAACAATAATGATCGAGACGACTCATTCTCCGAGGGGGGATAATGTTATATTATTGGATCATGGTTGGGTTGAGTCCTGGTTACCAACGGTATGGTACCATACGAAACCATGATCTGCATTACCTCATCGAGGTATCACTTTATGTCCCACCGCTTATCTCTTATCCTTGTCGTATCGCCTTATGTTTAGCCTTTTATTCCCAGAACGGGTCCAACACCCCATTATTAGTTTCAATCATTTTATTTATTTAAGGATTCAACATTCCTCTTGTTTTCACCTTTATTTAGTTTAAGAGAAGGATCATCTTTGTGATCACCTAATTTGAATCTTCTTGGTCGAGAACAATCATCGACAAGAAGCAGAGTGTAACAATTATATTGTAGTGTGGTTTGAGCTATTGGTTATAGGCGACGAGACACGTGCTCATAACCTGCGCTGGGTGGCGTAGTGGGCAGAACCATAGACTAAGAAAGGGTCGCGTGTTCGAACCCCGCTCGCGGCATTAACCACCAGGTCACGCTCAGTACGCTAACTGAGTAAGGAGTAATACCACTCTGAAGGTAAGATACAAGGGGGTTTTAGTGAGTAAAAATCTCACACTACCGGTAAGGTTGCGTCGCTGGTGTCTTTCGAAGATTTCCTCCTCCCTGGCTAAAAAAAAAATAGTGACAGGTTGCTACAAGTCAAAAACATTGCATTTTCCAACCCAAACTCCCGGGTTACCAAAAATATTGGGAGAAAACGGATACCAAATAAGTCGCCATAGCTGCGCATAATTGATCATAATAACCGTACATAAAAAGTGCGATGACCTATATAGCTCTTAGTAGTTAAATATAGGGACTTTATAAAAAAAAAAAAAAAAAGCTCATAACCGTTAATTCACTAGTGACTTCATCTCATATTTTCACAATGCACCTTTTTTCCTTAATAATCTTGATTGTTGAGTTTTTTACCGGTGATGTGATTAATTCTTAAAGCAAGGAGTGTGAGGTTGTGAGAAAGTTATAGTATTATACTTATCTATTAGAAAGACCGGCATGAAATGCCCGGCTTGCATGTTATTTAGAACCTCTGTGACTCGTTAATATACAATTCATTCACTCATTCATAACCACAAGCTCATAACCATTCGTATATAATTATAGTCGTCGACTATGAAAAGTTTTCAATTTATATGATCTCTGGTTCTTCAGAGAGTAACTACTAAGTCGATCCTGACCGGTGACCAACTACATCTAGCCTAGTCGCATCGTAATATAACAGATTAATCTATTTTTGATAAACACACAGCAACTTGTCTCTCTGATTATCGTAAAAAATTTACTCAAAATATACAAATATCGTATAGGTTATCCTTAATAGGAATGCTTTAAAATTATTGTCGGTAGTTACCGCTGTTGTGGTATATATACTTTAAATAAAGTAATGATACATTTTAAAATTTCTTAATATGCCACTTTCTATGTTAATGATGGGTCACCACTGATAGTATTACTGACGTTAGCTCTTTTTTTTGTGGCTTCCATTTCTCAAGGGACTACTTGCTACTTAGAATTCTTCTAATCATGTCTCTTAGTTTACTATGTAGGAATTAATCAACCAAGTTAAAACCTGAGTATAGTACCTCAAAAAATTGATGGATTTGGATTAATCACGTAAAAATTAGGCAAGCGATCAACATGATTGTAGTATAATGAGCAGAGAAGAGTATGACAAAATTATTTTAACAAGACTACATCAATGAAATTAGTTCAAAATGAATGATTATAGACGGACGCCCTTTCGGGATAATTCAAGGTCATATTTTATTATTTATAAGCTAGAAATCCAATAAAGACTTCACACATGCATAGATATTAATGGCTTACTTACAAAAAAAAACAAAAAAACAAGGAAAAATCTAAGCTATTATAGAAAGAATTAAAAAAAAAATTAAAAAATTAAAAACTATGAACAAGAAAATAGAAAATGTGAACGATAAACAATAAACAAAAAAAAAAAAAAAAAACTGAAGGGATGGTATTTTTGAAAAATTAAGCAGTGTTCAATGTAGCTTGAAAATGAATTGGAGAAAATAGAATATGTGTATATGGAGGGGAAGATAAATAGGAAGCTTTACCCTTGTAACAAAGCATTTGTATTGTAAATATATATCTTGTGACAGAGAACACAGAGTTTGAAAATTTTGAAAAAAAAAAAAAAGCAATCAAACCTCAAGAGCAACTTTAATATAATTAATGCAAGCTCTATTGAGTTGTGCAGTTGCCTTCTTCAGTGAAGTCGTTTTGGCGTCCTTTAAAGCCACCGCCATTGGTATAACCAAACCCCTCTTCACTCTCTGTCTCTGCATTTTTTGGTAATATGGTTTCACTAATAATTTGATAATCAGCATCATTGATGTCGTTAAATGGGACGTCAAAGGATTTAGGCTTCTGAAATTGAGACTCTGGTAGAGAAGCTTTCAATCTATCAATATCCGTCGAATCCACGCACCAGCCATCTCTTGGAAATTCAACAACAACTTTTAAATACAAATCACCTCTAAGGTCAGAGTTTAAAATCGGCATACCTTGGCCCCACACTTTGACATAGTCATTTGGTCTAAGAACTTTTCCTTTAGGTATACTGAGCTTAATTCCTGTACCATCAAGATGTTTCATGACAATTCTAGAAAGCCCACAAAGAGACTCTATTAAGGAGACATTCAAGTTGGCGTATAAATCATTGTCTTTTCTTTCAAATATTGGATGATCAGTTTGAACAAATGTGAGAATGACATCTCCCGCCTTTTTATTAGGAGCCTCGTCTGATTCCCCTTCTAGCGTCACCGAGTCTCCAGATTTTGAGCCTTTTGGAATATTGAATTCTAAAATCTTTTTCTCTTCGGTCAATCCTGAACCATCACACTTCTTGCACTTATCCTTTGATCTAAATACTTTACCAGTAGCTCCACAGTTCTTACATTCTGTGTAATCGGTGGTGACCATACCTGGGCCAACTCTTCTCAACTTTCTAGTAAAACCTTCACCTTTACAAACTGCACAATTCTTTGGCACTGCATTAGGTTTTGATCCTGTACCATGGCAGATTCGACAAAGAATGTCTCTCGTGGAGTTTATCTTGACTACCTTTCCTTTGAACAAATCCTGTAGTGTTACATTGACATTTAAGTGTGCATCTTCTGTCTTTCCCTGTTGATAATGACTGCCATGACGACGTCCATGAGCATTACGAGATCCATTGGTGTGACCTGCACCACCAGCACCACCACCGCCCATATTCATTTCGTTAAAGAAATCAAAGAAATCCTGAGCACTATAATCGTTTTCGCCGCCAAAGCCAAAATCGGGCATACCCCCGTTGACTCCGCCAGCGTCATAGTCATTACGTTTCACTTCATCTGATAGCACTTCATAAGCTGCAGTGATTTCTTTGAATTTTTCTGCTGCCTTCTCATCGGGATTCTTATCGGGATGGTATTTGAGAGCCGCTTTTCTATAGGCCTTCTTGATTTCGATGTTAGTGGCAGTCTTTTCTACCCCAAGTATCTCATAATAATCAACTTCAACCGACACTGAAAAAAGAGAAAGTTAGTAAACAGATAACTCTAATAAACAATTGATATGTCTAATACATTCAGAACATGAATGCTTACTTTTTCTTTGGAAGCACAGGTTTCCAAATTGTGGTAATAGGGTATTACCCTTTGTGCAATGAAATGTTTTCCCTCAGTTTTTTTTTTCTTCTTTTCTTTCCTTCCTGTGCCGTTTTCTGATTTCCTCGACCCGCGGAACTGGTACTGTTTATCTGTCACGTTTTTGTAGCTGTTTTTTTTATATGTATTTTGTATTCGTTTTTATCGTATAATAATGTGATTGATATCCAACATCATCATCATTCCCAGATCATAAAGACAGAGTGAAGAAAGAGAGAGAATAAAGATGAGTGGAAACCAAGAGCCAACAAATCCTCGCCATTATTCCAGACAGACCCAGAAAAGGGTACGTCATCGCTCATATTCTGCTTCGGAAGCAAGTGATAGAGACAACCACACACTAGCCCTGGGGTTCGCCGATAACAACGATAACACCAGCAATAATGGATCAGGAAATCATGGCCACTCAAGAGATAGGCTTGGCCGTTTTGGCTGGGTGCGTCGATTCATGCAATCTAACAAGCTGAATAATGGGCATGGTGCTAGCAACAAAAATAAAGGAAATTTACAATTACAAGATGGCTGTTACAACGATTACTCATCAGAGCTCGCCTCCTACGACCAACACAATAACAACAGCTTTTTATCTAGCAGCAATATCTCTTATTCAGGAAATCAGAATGATAATGTTTCAATGAAGCCTATAATTTCCAGGTCAAACTCCTCAAAGCTCACAAGACGGATCACCAATTCCAGTAGTATTACTACCATTAACAATAACAATACTGCCCTAAACAATAATAACAATAGTAGCAGTAATGATCATAATACCCTAGGTGGTATATTAAGCCCGCAAACTGACCAGTATGCGATTAGTCTACATAGTGGTAACTCTCAAGTGAATTCGCAAAGCAACAGTCTCTATGTCAATAACCCAAGAAATGGTTATGCGTTGGATGTTTATTCACTCAATGAGAACCAATCCACTTCTTCAATCGCTATGGATGGCAAATCCCCCCTCAATGAGTATAATAATGATAATGATAATCACTATGAAGCGTCAACGAGACAATCTACAAAATCCTGTTTCCCAGCATCGGTATTCGATAAGGAGACCGTAATGTCTATGCCAGCAACCATGGAGACTTCTGTTGCTTCCCTGTCCTTTTTTCCTGTACCAGCTACCCCTAACTATACATATGGTAATTCAAACCAAGGAGGGTTTTCAACTCTCACTATGAATGCGGGAAACTCAGCAAATTATACCCGTTCAATCGCAACATCAACCCTTAATAATAATGATTCATCATCTGTAATCACTTTGGCATCAAGCTCACGCAATGTTTTGAATCGCTCGAAAAGTTCTAGAAGGTCCGTTGAAACTTTCAGCTCAAGCACTATAGGTATTCCTCCAAGCAGTATTTTTGAAAGATTGAACTATGGTCATCCAGGTGTGAGTGCGACAAACCCAGGTCTTTCAACACGAACAAGTGTGAACATCGAAGATAGTTCTAATGGTATAGAAGAAGATGTGCCGGTAACTGACGATGGCGAACTGGAAAATGATGATCTTTACAGTTTAAACAATTCATTGCGAACTCACTATTCCTCTCACAATAACAATTATCGCCTGGGGAATGACAATAACAGCTTCATGAGTCACAAAACTGAGAGATTCAGTTCAAGAAGTGTTAATAGTGCCAATGAGTAGTTAGAACGTCTTGGAGCCCTTAGGAGTATTTCTTATCCTTCTTTTTTTTCTAATTCTTTTTTCCACGAAGGAGAATTATTAATGGGCTAGCAGTTTATTTATTTTTTACCTTATTTTTCATTGACTTTTTTCTTCTTTCTTGGTTTCGTTAAATAGGTTCTTTGGTTGGGGGAATTACAAAATATTTTAGAATTATTTATATAACCAGGGATCCGCCACACCGGCTCCTTTCTGTCAAATAATTCTTTTTTACGTCCATGTGACTATTTTGATCATGTGATAAGAGGGTGAGTAAAAAATGAGAAAAAGAGAAAAATTTTGATGATGATTTGATAGCATATTTGGAAGAGTTAGCGTAACCAATACAATAATAAATAACGAGAGAAATGGCTCATAGAATTTTAGTGAATGTGATTTTCACCGGTGCCAAAGTTTTTGGTACTGCTTTTTCTGAAGCATACAAACAAGCCGCTAGCGCCGGTGCTCGACAGTCGGCCTCTGCTGCTGCGAAAGCCGCCGCCGCTTCTGCCAATGGGGGGATCCAACTTGATGAAGCTTGCAAGATTTTGGATCTTGACATGAAGAAGGATGGGTTGAGCGAGTCCAACATTAACGAAAAATATGACTACTTATTCAATGTCAACAACAAGGAAAAAGGTGGCAGTTTTTATGTCCAGAGCAAAGTGTATTATGCTAAAGAAAGGCTTTTGGGAGAAATAAATTATCGACAAGAGTTGAAAAAGGAGACCGAAAACCAGTGAAATGAAATGTGATTTTGATATGTGTTTGTGTATGTCTTTGTCGATATGTGTCAGTGACTATGAGAGTCGTTTGTTTTTTATATTTGTTTTTTTTTTTCACTTGTCAAACAGCAGGTATAATTCGAAAAACTCTGTAAAGAGAGAGAGAGTGAGAGTGAGATAGAGACAGTTACGAAAAATTGAATGATAGCACAAACACATGAAAATATCTTAGTTATTTGAATAGTCGAGAATGCTTTGAAGTGCTTGGTTATGACTTGTACTAATGGTCAAACGAGGGGAATGATTGGTTGTATTTTGTTGAGAGAGAAATTGTATATATTGCGTGTGAGCTGTTTAGCTTGCATGAAAAACCAACTTAATAGAAAGATTCTTGATGATATCTGCTGAAGGAAGTTGGATTGTACTTACGAAATCTTAAGAGAAAAATACATATTGTTGGATATGTATATTGTTTTATGTCTAATATTGAACTAGACCTAATTTGTAGTGACTTGCCTGAGGACTTTGCAAATTTAGTTTCTTTAAATGCGGCTAGATATATGTAGTAGGGTTGCTACTTAACTCTGGCATGCTTCTTTTTTCCGTTTGTAGATCACTAAAAAATCGTTTGTTTCTGTTGAAGAGTGAAATATTAAGAATGTGACTGAGTTGGTGAAAGAAAAAGAAAAGAAAAGAAAAAAGGAAGTGGTTGCTACATAAAGGAAAAGTGATGTGTTTTCCATACTGCTCATGTTACTGTTATATAATATATCATAAATAGTTTGGCTGCAGAAGCAATCTCTCTGAAGTTATGAGCGTATATATCTAAGTATATATCTAAAGCCCTTCTCCAATCTATTCTATCGATCATATACTTCACTTTACAACTCATGAGGCCTTTGCTACCTTTTAGCTATCCCGCAATGTATCCAATCCCCAAATTGCGTGTACAAACATAAGTGCCGACAACAATCAACAATCATCCGCTTTTTTTTTTTTTTTCCTTTTCGTATATATCAATTTTTTGTTCTTGCAAGACTACTCCTAATCTTGGTGGGTGTATAGGATGAAATAAAAGATAAAACATGGGGTAATTTCTGGAACGAGTTGAACAACACGCTGAACAAGTTACGAGATTAAATTGTATATAGCCATATGTATCGTGCAAAATTGCGCGTGAAACCAAACAAGAAAAAGAAAAAGTGGGTGTATACATTTTTTCCATTTCCGTATTCCCATTTAAAGTTATCTTCCGATTGTGATCTTTTCTTTTGTTTCTTCGCCACAAACGGTTAATTAAAATACCATGATCAAAAAAAAAAAAAAAAAAAAGACCTCTGAGAAATGTCTATTGTTGTTCTTCGGATGTCAGCAGAACTAGAATTTTTATTGAAATTGACCTAAACTTCAAAAAAATATTTACGAGCAAGCATTCGGGGGTTCCAATATAAACCCAAACCTCACGCGACATTATGGTTTCGGTTACTATTAAATATCATATGTAATTTAGTGTCGTCACAGATGAAATGAAAAAAAAAAAAAATTACAAGAAATTGTTAAATATATCTCAAAATGCTAATTGTTTAGGGATTTAGTCAAAGCGAATACGAAAACTGATCATTTATGATGTTTTTCTGATTATCTGTCGTCTATTGTTGGCTCTTTTAGGGGATAATTAATGCGAGACAGCCGTTGAGATACTAATCTTATTGTGGACAAAGCTACTTGAAAAAAAAGCTTTATTAAAACATTATCTGTTCTATTGTTTATTTTTCCGTTTATTGGGAAATTTTATGATCCCCAAGTAACAGTGGTGTCGATGAAAACCACGATTACGTACCCCCTGATATTACAAAAGAAATATCAATGTAAAAAAGAATACATAACAACCGCCGTCATTTGACTCTTATCTATTGAAACCCCTCTCTTCGGTGCAAATAGTCTGTGTAGAGTAACTGGTCCAATAACGTTCTTCAATATTGGCACCGTTTACGGTGGGTCGAATTTGACAAGTTGGCTCCCTAATTAGTGACAAGCAGGAAAAAAAAAAAGAAACAACAAACTATGCATGGTTGAAAGGTCACTTCAAGACGGGTTTTTTAGCGTGACATTGAAAAAAGAAAAAAAAAGTGTTTAAAGTTATTTATTTTTACCGGAAAATGATAATTTTGAGAACCTTTGCTTTCGCAATCATTTGATATTTTCTCCTATTTTGTTTTCTCCGTATTCAGCTTCTGTGTGTTCAATTTCTCATTTATTTGGATATACCATGTAACAACCTATTTGGTCACAACTGTCATTAGTTCAGCATCATGGAGTTCTATAATACTAATTATGGATGTCCTTAACTGTTGTGTTGAAACCACCGTAGTCTTGACAACGTGGTGGCATTATTATTTAGGCATTTTTTTAATCCTTGCAGTTTTGGGGTCGTAACAAAATAGGTCACACTGGTTGATATGAGTAGCAAAGGTGCTAGTTTACACACTAAGCCCAACAAAAGTAAATGCACTTGGGAATGTAGTTTATGAGGTAATGCTGACAGGATTGATTGGACTTACAAACGAATTATAATACAACACACACCGGGAAATTTGACCGATGCGATGATGACGCATGGAAGGTGGGAAAAACCTGCAAGGAAGCAGCGGTGATGAGCAGACAACTTGTCGATTTAGGCTTCTAAATGCTTCGGTCAGCAAAGTGATTAAGTCGGGATTTCTTAAGATATTCTGGAGGTACCCATATTATTTACTGGTATAAATGATTATCAGGTTGTTTAAAAATAAGTGTTTTCTTAAGAATACTATATTTTGTGGTTAATGATTGGTGGGACTAATCCAAGGCATTATCGAATCTCACAAAGAGAAGGGAGCAAAAAGAAAAAGAACCTGCACTTTAGTGTATACACATCGTGAGTTGCGTTACTGATTGTATTTTCTTTTTCTTTCTTTTTTTTTTGCTTCCTCTTCTTTTTTCTTTTTCTTTTTTTGACAGCTGTTGCAATGTTTGAGACAATACACCCAGAAAAGGGAACATCCTTTTGAAAAAATCCTTTTAATGTTCTTGCTAGATATATATCAGTAAGATCACAAATGAATAAGCTCTAGATTTACCCCTCTCCCCAATTAATGACCATCCCAGGTGTTCCAATAAAAGTAGCTGAGCATGTCGCGTGAAACTTTTGTTGTTGTGTGCCCTGTGTACATATGCACCCAAAGGCAACTAGCTCCACAGACAACTT
The DNA here is from genome assembly GCF_037102585.1 of Saccharomycopsis crataegensis. Taxonomy (NCBI): domain Eukaryota; kingdom Fungi; phylum Ascomycota; class Saccharomycetes; order Ascoideales; family Saccharomycopsidaceae; genus Saccharomycopsis; species Saccharomycopsis crataegensis. The sequence continues at coordinate 636,937 of NW_027043831.1, forward strand.
AGGACAGTAATAGTCCGGATGACGCATTTTGTGACACTTTTCTTCAGAAAAAAAAAAGTAGCACACTCTTCTCACTTAAACTGCAGGCTGCCAGCGGCTAATATTATAAAATCAATCGATGTCGCCCTCATATTTTCTTCCTTGCCTTTGCCCTTCACACACAACATTGTAACAAGCACGAATATATCCGTTCAAAAATATATTTATTGATATCAACATATATATATATATTGTGACACCTCATTGCCACTGTCACTTTTTGCAGTGAATATTTTATTTTTTTATTTTTATTTTCATCCATCCATCCTTAATTTCATCATCTCTTTTCAGAACACACAAAAAAAAAAAATTGACAAACCCATCACAGACCAACAATAACAACAAATAAATAATAGCCACAAGAACTGACTTTCAACTTCTCTCTACAACATGAATGATGCTTCCATCAAGCGCTTTCTGGCGCCTCCTAAAATATCCTTTTCTTATCCACCTGACATCCATACCCCGCCAAAGCACATACCATTGAAGTCTCTCAAAGCCAGATACCATGTTATATCAAACTTGGGAAATGGAAGCTTTGGGTCAGTGGTCCTTGCTAAAAGAGCTGAGCTGTATCAGTATAGTGCCGACAAAATGAGTACTTTAATGAACCCAATTGCTGGTTGCACGGACTTAAGTACCCCATTGGTAAGTTAGGCACAGTCTTTTTTTTTTTGTTTGTTTGTTTCCTTCCTACTATACATTACTAACATCACCACAGGTTGCCATTAAGACTATGAATAAAACATTACCAAAACTAAAGGATTATACTAAAGTGAAAGAGGTCAAGTTTATTTTGTCTATTCCTTCTCATGTGAACTTGGTGTTCATCCATGAAATGTTTGTTGACAATGTCGACTTCAAATTGCATATAGTTATGGAAACAATGGACCAAAATTTATACCAATTTATGAGATTCAGAAAGGGACAGTTATTCAGTGAAAACTCCGTCAAGAGTATTTTGGCACAAATCCTTGCTGCTGTTGGTCATATTCATAAGCATGGTTACTTCCATAGGGATCTTAAGCCAGAAAATATCCTCATCTCATACAACAGCTCGAAAAATGGCTATTATCCTCAGGTTCCAGGACAATTTAGACCTCCGTCTTATATTGTGAAGTTGGCTGATTACGGATTGGCAAGAAACATAGATAACAAGAGACCTTACACCGCCTATGTTTCTACTAGATGGTATAGATCACCAGAAATTTTGTTGCGTCAAAAACATTACTCTAGGCCAATCGATATATGGGCATTTGGAGCTGTTGCTGCTGAAGTGACAAGCTTCAGACCTTTGTTTCCTGGAAATAATGAACTAGACCAAACATGCAAGATCCTTGAAGTTTTGGGATCTCCATACATGGTTGATGATAACATTCCTCTTGGCGGTTTTTGGGCTGATGCACAGGTATTGGCCAACAAGTTGGGTTTCCAATTGCCATACTCTCCAGGTATTAGAATTGAGAATATAATTCAGAGACCTGAATTGGCTCAGTTACGTGATGTTGTCAAAGCTTGCCTAACTTGGGATCCTAACTTGAGAATTGATGTAGAAAGACTCTGCAGAATGCCATATTTTTGTGGAACAATTGTTAATCCTTACAGTGAATCTATCAATTCAAAGCCGTTTGCTATTCAAAATCCATCTATCGCCACTACGCAAGGAATGATGATGAAATCAGAGCTTCTTTCCGGCATCAAACCTGTGAGTTCTGCAAATAATAAAATTGTCAGGAGTCCAGGCTCTCTCGGTAATTCTACTAAGCCAAAAAGCGGCCCAAAGCAAAAGAGTTTATTGTTGAAAAAATCTGCGCATGAAATTTCTCCAATTTCCTATAGAAGTGATTACCTTTCCAAAGAGCGCAAAATTCAGCAATCAGCTGTTCCTCAGCCACAACACCAACAACACCAGCAGCAGCAGCAGCTGCTGCTGCAGCCATTTGAATATTCGCCTGTTTTCCCTGTTGAGCAATCTCTCCCATCTTTACAAGTATTTGCTCCTAGGATAGCTTCTCCAAATGCCATTCACCAATCCCCCGGGAAAATTTCCTTAATTTCAACTCCATTAATTAGAAATAATCAAAAAAATTCTAGTAACTGCAATAACAGTTTCTTAAATGATAGCTTCACTGGTGGTGGTTTCTCTCTTCAACAACAACAGGTGTATCAACAAACTCCTAATCAGCCATTCCAGAGTCCGCAGACCAATAGTCTAAGTCATTGTAATTCAGCTTCTGACCTGATTATGACCAATAACTACCCATCAAGGCATATACATGATGGTCAAGCAGTTGCTAGCCTCAGAAATTCCTATCAAAACTATTCCAGTAGCATTGAAAGTGAAGGTTTTGGTTTAGACAATGAAGTTGAATTAGGTAAAAAGCAAAGCTTTTACTATGATAATTATTATATTCCAAACTACTCCGTTCCAATGGGTGATTGTGGAAAATCTAATCCTCACTCGTTTCATGAAACCAATGACATGGATAAATTGAATCAAAATATTAACACCAATAATGAGAATTTCCAAATATGATCCACTCATTACCTATAATTAATAGGCCATTGAATCCCAATATTCGAATTTTGATATCTTTTATTATATTTTATTTTATTATTATTATTTTTTTCTTTGCATAACGTACAAGATTATTATATCTTGTTCTTGTTCAACCCCCTATTTTGCATACAACTTTTCTTTTCCCACATATATATCTATATGTTCATCTTACCGGCATTATTATACATATACTTGATGACCCCTTTAATTATACAGTTCATTCGGTGGTGGTTTTTTGTTTTTTCTTATCTGTTTGCTGACTTTTCTTCTTGCTAATGTCCTTTCTCATATTTTTATCTCATTTATTATTTATAATCTCACGACGGAAAACTGAATGCATAACCAACTTTACGAATTTTCAAAGATCTTTGTAATAGCACATTTATTCATATGATCACAAAATTATGAATCCATATTCCACGAGCATCCGAGAATCCCATAAAAAATTGTAATCGTTCCTTAAAAATCAGTGACTCTTCCGTTGAACGAATAATCACCATGTCTGAGCGGGTCTTGTTTAGGTCCGCCAACTTCACCAGTTTTAGGATTCACGTCGCCTTCAAACTCTGGAATGGTTGCAAAATACGAAGGGAAGTTACCAATATCTGTAGTTTCTTTGATATTTGGATTTGACTTAGAATAAGCAGCATCTGGATTTCCCTCATTATTGTATTCTTCAATAATCACTTGAGAGTTTGCAACTTTTTGGAGTCTTTCAAATTCTTCTTGGTCTTCTTCTGGAAGCTTTGGAGGGGATGGGGTAGATGTTGGCTGGAAATCACCCAAGCTTCGGTTAGGTATCATCAGATGAAATGATCTGGATATCGAAACCGAAAATTTCCCCATTGGAGAATATGATTTGCTAATCACTGACCTAATTAGCGGATTCATTTATTATTATTATTATTATTATTATTATTATTATTATTATTATTATTTTTTCCAGTAGCAAGTGGGTAGCGGTAAGTAAAGAACGATTCCTATTGATTGAATATATTTTCATGCACCAATGCTACGATATGGGTAGGGTAAACCCATAAGAGGTGCAAATAAATTGAAAATATGGAAATCTTGATGGTATCGATAGTAAACTTAGATCCAACTACAATAAATAGGCAGCGTAAGCATTTCAGTAAATAGAAAATAGAAAATAGGTCACGTCGGGTAAGTATTGACATTTCCAAATCTAAGTTGTTCTTGGACCAGTATATCTTTGTAAAACTTTCTGCGTGAACTACTAAAGCTGTCATTAAATGCCTATTGCATATTTCCTTTCAGGGAGTTCCTCTTTTTGCACTTCGAGAAAAATACTTCATTTTTACCAATCTCTGGAGAATAATATTTATTCTGTTCTGATACTGGTCACTATCTCACATTTTGATCTCAATTGACAAAAAAGTCAAATGGGGAGCTCAGCAGAATTATCGTACTCAAGGGGTTAGAGTTCTTAAATATCAGGTAAAGACTAGAGCGAAGGGCCTAATATTATTTTTAAAAGCAAAAATTAGATGCACGATTTTTATTCTTGTTGAAGAAAAAGTTGAGAAAAGAGTCTGCCATCTGCGCCAATGTTTAAAAAGAATAACATTGTTACACACTATTCCGATACCGGGAGTCGAACCCGGGTTTGCTCGGTGAAAGCGAACCGTGCTAGCCGTTACACTATATCGGAATTATTGATTTTGTTGTAGTGTGGTTTGAGGTATTGGTTATAGGCAACGAGACACGTGCTCATAACCAGAATTCTGATGGTCACTACATTGAAAATAAAAGCTTCAAATTATTATCTCTCACTAATAATTGAGGCAAAGAAATAGAATGTCAGTTAAAGTGTTCAGTTGGTACATTGATTTATGGAATCAGGATATGTGTCTGGACTTAAAAAGTGTGTGGTGACACTTAAGACAGACCCATGGTACTGGTTCTTATTTGATTTATTTGGTTTATTTGATTTATTTGATTTATTTGATTTATTTGATTTATTTGGTTTACTTGATTATTTTGACTTATTTGAATTATTTGGTCTATTTGATTATTTGAATTATTTTTTTACTTGGATTCAATTATTCTATTGATTTTCATTATTTTTATTTTTATTATTTTTATCTTTATTATCCCCCCAGAATTCTGATGGTCACTACATTGAAAATACTTAGTATTTGAGATATAGTGCCAAAACCCCTCAACAAAGACCTCCATCTCAGTTCATGAAGCTCCTAGTGATGGGTAATTCACTAGCGACTTCATATCATATGTTCACATTGCACCTTTTTTCCTTAATAATCTTGATTGTTGAGTTTTTTACCGGTGATGTGATTAATTCTTAAAGCAAGGAGTGTGAGGTTGTGAGAAAGTTATAGTATTTTACTTATCTATTAGAAAGACAGGAATGAAATGCCCGGCTTGCATGTTATTTAGAACCTCTGTGACTCGTTAATATATAATCAATAAATTGATTTTTATGATGAATATATATATACCCTTCACACAACAAATAGAATTATAGTGACCTGTTTGGACGCAATAATATACAATTATCTTTTTATCGAAAGGATAAAACATAAAAGATACAGTAACATGCAGTTAAATGTAATGATAATATTAAAGTTTTTTTGAGTCTCAGAGGCCTATATGATACAGATATAACAACATATTTGCTTATTTAAAATAAATTACAGATTTTTTGCAGTACAAAAAACATATAAGAACGTTTGTTGAATATTATTTGTCTGTACCTACCAACGCTTTGATAAAAGGCGTAAGCTAACTATTGACGAATACTATTGATGAATAGTTAACTACTATACATACGGATATTACTATATTTATATTTTTCTTAATCTTGATAACAAGGAACATTCCACTAATCATGGAATGAAGAAGATACTGCTCTAATAATCCTGTTGTCTACAGTGAAATGTAGAATGGAATAGAACTAATGAACTGTTATCCTAGATAATGTACAACCAAACCCAAATAATCTACCTCGTAATGTTTAAAAACAACAATACTGCCTTAACTCAGAGCGCCACTTTTGACGTTTCTCAACATTATTTCTACTACTATTCTTATCTTAGCGAAATTGGATTTTTAATGCAACTAATTGTTGTTTGTAACGTAATTAATTGTTCCTTTTAGCAAACTATCATTTTAAAACCACCACCCTGTTACTACCATTTATACTGTTATTATTGTATCAATTGAAATATATAGAATTAAGTTTAGTAGCTGTTTTTGCCATGATTTTCTATTTTCATTATTGGTTTGGGCAGTTAGGGCGCTATAATCTCAGAAATGCTATATTATTTTTTGGTAGCATTTTTATCTTGGTGTACCCTTACCAGAAACACTATATATTGATTGATTCTCTTGAATTGAATCTAGCATTTCATTAGTTTCATCCGTAAATATTCATGGATTCGTTTGACCTGAGATAACGTTCCTTAAATTTTGAGAAAACTAACAAGAAAAAAATTCCGGATTTTTTTACACCAATTTAATCCAAATCATTTGAAAAATATTTTTTATTATTATTGCCATTATCATCGTATTTTTGGCTTTGCTTTCAATTCATGCGCCATTAAACTGCATCATAAATATGGGTCTTAATGGTTTATCTTTATGGAGGTTCAAATAGCAGCGATTTGATTTCCTTAAGGAGTCAAAGATTAATAAAGTATATGGTAATCTTGGTAAATATATATTTATATAAATATGAAAGATTAGAGTCTACGATCCATGATTTTTTTCAAAAAAATGTTGAAGCAACTAGTCATAAGAACATATCCAATAATTCATAGCAATCTATATACAGAAAAAAAAAGTTATGACATCTCTAAAATCAAATTTATTAGAGCTTCACACCAATGTGAATGGCAGCAATACCAAAAGATAAGTTTTCATAACCAACACCAGGGACATAAAATCCTGCTTCCCTAATCATACTAGCAAATTTATCTTGGGATGGGAATTTTTTAATACTTTCAACCAAGTACTGATAAGATTCCCTATCATTGGCAATCAATTGCCCCATCAACGGCAAGAATGTGAAACTATAATTTGAATAAATTGAGTCCAAGATTGGGTTATTAACCTTGGAGAACTCTAAACAAGCAAAGATTCCACCTGGTTTCAAAACACGGTAAGCAGCATTCAAACCGGCTTGAATATCAGTGAAATTTCTAATACCAAAAGCAATTGTGTAAACGTCTTTGGAATTATCAGGGATTTTATCTAAAACTTGTCCATTTTGCTGTAAAAACTCAATTCTTGAATTTGATTCATAGGCAAACTTGGTATTCAAGAATCTTTTCTTCCCTTCATTCAACATATCTTGATTTATATCAGCCACTATGATTTTGGACTTATTGTCAGAATACTTGGAAAGAGCATTATCCAATAAACCAAAGGCGATATCCCCTGTACCACCGGCAACATCAAGAAATTCTAGTGGTTCACCACCAGGTCTGGCACCCACATCAAGTTTCTTGATAAAGTGGTCTTTCCATAATCTATGAACACCCAAGGACATCACATCATTCATGATGTCGTAATTGCTAGCCACAGAACTGAAAACATTTCCAACAAGGTGCTCTTTGGAATCAACCGGAACTTGCTTGAAACCAAAATGGGTGGTTTGTTGCTTTTCATCCGAGGCAAATGAACTATTTGAAAACATTCGTATAGTTCTCATGCCTCCAAACAGAGCGCTTTTGATAATTTTTTGGGCGATCATTAGCGACTTTGGAACAAAATTGGACTTTTACTTGACGGTAATTATTACAAATTATGATGACGAAAGTCCAATTTTCAAGTCCTTCAAAAAATATGATGGGAGTCGCTAGCTAGTGTCACCCGCTTGTTGATTAGAAGTAGAAGCCGAATCAGACTGATCAGTTGAATTGTTCAGTGCATCAGCAATAACAGGATCATAGGAATAATTAGCTGAACTCATTAATATGATGAGAGTCTGTTAGGCTTATCAAGTCAATGTTTATTTCTCTCTCCACTATATAATTTACTAGTTAGAGTTATTAAAGAATTTAGCCATCCTTTATTGTAAAATTCTTCCTTCTTGACTTTTAGAATCTCCTAGCGGCATTATCCAGATTATTGCTCCTTGTTCTTGACTTGCCCAAATTGTAGTTGCTATCACTAACTAGTTATAGTCTAGAACCAACAATATAGCAAAGCCAGTGCAATCCGCCAAAACCATACTTAGGATTGTTCGGAGAAATGGCTTAAATACCACCATCCTGGTATACTATGACACCTTTCATAATTTTATTTCCGGTTTCACGTGAGACGGTGAAATGGCAACAGAAAAGGAAAGGAATGAAGAGTTGACTTCTTAATCCTATATCGATACTTATCTTCACTCGATCTCGCGTTAGATGTGTGATAAGAAGATCAAATATTATCACCATACTTTGTATCTAACTATCTGATAGAACACACAACTCAAACAAGCGGCTCGTATTTAACAACTTGTTGTTAGGCTGAATTAACAGTAATAAATCAAAGAAAGTAAAGGTATTAAATGAGTAATAATAGTGGGATTGGTTCTTGTCTTCTAATAACAATAAGGAAGACAAATAATAATAAACCACAAAATAATTTAACACGATAAAATGTAAAGTAGAGTGATCATATTCGTAGTATGTACGACAGTACAATAATATATTAGTATTCGTCAATAGTTAGCTTATGCCTTATTCCAAAAAGTTGGTAGGTACAGACAAATAACATTTAACAAACGTTCTTATATGTTTTATCCTTTCGATAAAAAGATAATTGTATATTATTGCGTCCAAACAGGTCACTATAATTCTATTTGTTGTGTGAAGGGTATATATATATTCATCATAAAAATCAATTTATTGATTATATATTAACGAGTCACAGAGGTTCTAAATAACTTGCAAGCCGGGCATTTCATGCCGGTCTTTCTAATAGATAAGTATAATAAAAATAAAAATAATGAAAATCAATAGAATAATTGAATCCAAGTAAAAAAATAATTCAAATAATCAAATAGACCAAATAATTCAAATAAGTCAAAATAATCAAGTAAACCAAATAAACCAAATAAACCAAATAAACCAAATGAACCAAATGAACCAAATAAATCAAATAAATCAAATAAATCAAATAAATCAAATAAATCAAATAAATCAAATAAACCAAATAAATCAAATAAGAACCAGTACCATGGGTCTGTCTTAAGTGTCACCACACACTTTTTAAGTCCAGACACATATCCTGATTCCATAAATCAATGTACCAACTGAACACTTTAACTGACATTCCATTTCTTTGCCTCAATTATTAGTGAGAGATAATAATGTGAAGCCTTTGTGGAATGTTGTCAAAATCAAACTCAAAATCAAAATCATAATCAAAATCGACAAAATCAAATAGACCAGTGCTATCTATGGTTTTATCTCAGATGGCACCACACATCTTTGATTTCCATAACACAAGCCCATGATTCAAACTAAGAAAAATCAATAAAATAATAATAGTAAATTAATAAAAACCAAGTAAAAAATAAACCAAATACTATTAACTGGGAAACTAGGCACCTATTTTTTTTTTTTTTTTTTTTGTTAATCAACCTCCTTCATTGCCACCACTTCATTCAAATAAGTTATCCACATTTTGAGTTGTTCCCTACTTCTTTGTATTCTTTTTTTTTCCAAGAATATATATTCAGCGATATTCCGCTGACTCTCAATATTGTGCTTTTGACGTGAAGTTGCTAATTCCGGGCAGTGAAGATAGTGGTCTGGGGTTTTTTCCACTTGACAATGCTGGCATAGATTTGGATCCTTTCGGTATTCATGCTTCATTCTCATCTTTAGCAATTCTCTAATTTCTTTGGTACCCATTGATTCCCAGATGGAATGCATTGCTATTTTGCTGTTCTTAAGTTCAAACTGAAAAGCTGATGTTTTTTCAAGGTAGAATTTTTTTTTTTTTTTTTTTTTTTCCAATAATTTCGATTTATATTAAATCTCATAAGTATATAATTATATAAACTTGTTCTTGGTTTTGAGGAGGAAAATCTTCAAAAGACGAAGAATTTCAATTTTTTTTAAATTAATATTCAACAGTGTGAGATTTCTACTCACTAAAAACCCCCTTTAAGATATTGACTATTTTTATTTTTATTTTTAATATTATTTTTATTTTTATTTTTAATATTATTTTTATTTTTATTTTTAATATTATTTTTATTTTTATTTTTATTTTTAATATTATTTTTATTTTTATTTTGTTTTATGGTTATTTTAATTTTTTAGTAGACCGCTGTAATAAGATATAATAATGTTTTCATTGATTGATTAGTCCAATCTGCATTATTTGACCTTCGTACCCTATTATATTTTTCAATGTAATAAGCGAAGCGATCCAATTTTATCATAGTTTGTTTCTGATGTTGATGCAATATGATGTTATCCCATGTTTGAGATATTCCCATTTTTAATATTTTCCATAAGTTTCTTGATACTGTGCAATTTATGTAGTAATGGGTGATGTAGGCTTCCTTGATATGGTCAGGATCCCTGGGGTTGGTGTTCCAATTTTCTGGAGGAAAATTACAAACATGGCAACGGGAATTTGTTGATTTGAACAATGTGAGCCCCAACATCATGAGGTGGAGGTTCTCCATTGAACCCGGTACCCACCTTTTGATCTGGTTAATCTGTTTCCAAAATTTTCTTTGTTGTGGCTCCAGGGGGTATGTGATTTTGGTCAATGTTGTTGATGCTTTGGAGACGTCTCGTTTGAGTTGTTCCTGTTTGCTGCCGTTCTTAAAATCAAAAGTGAACATTTTTTGATGGTGGGCCTTGTATTTCTCTGGTACTGGTTTTGCTAAATTGTCCTGGATATCTTCAATCTTCAATCTTCTGCATCTGTGATACCTTGTTTTTCCCTGGTTCTCTAGATCAAATAAAATCGACCATGATTTGAGGTATTTTTTCTCTTCTAGTGAGAAAATGTTGCTTTTGACAATGTCAGAAAGGGTAATTTTCTTGGTGGAGCTGCCAGGATATGAGAGTTGGTAGCCAAGTAACGGAAAGTACCATATATGTGTTTGGATGGAGTTTCTGTCAATCATACTTCCAATTCTTTGAAAGTGAGATTCTGGATGGAGTTGAGATTTTTGGTATTGATCAAGTAGAGATTCCACTTGGATTTGGGTGTTAATGGCGTATTGGATTTTATATCTCAAGATTTGGTGATATAAATATTTTTCCAGGGATGTTAGTAGTTGGTATATGACGTGTGCGTACCGATATAGGAAGTGGTTTTTGAGATCGAGCATTCCATATCCTCCCATCTGGGTGGAAGTTTTGAGGGTGGAAAGGGATAGGCTGCCAATCCTGCGACAAAGGTGTTGAAATGATTCCTCAATCTTAGTGGTGGTAGAGTTAGAAAGGGGCTGATGCATTGCACGATATAAGAGTTTAGGGATAATGTAAGTATTGTACCCCAATACCTTTTCCGCTAAGCTGAGATGGTGCATTTGTGTGAGATAATATTTGTATTTGATGTTTTTCAATACCTGATCTTGATGTAGTGGTGTGTTTAGTGGAATACCCAAGTACACTATTGAGGGAGTGGAGGTAAAGACAGGGACCTGTTCATAGGGTAGTTTTGTCAAGGGTCCAAAGGTGCGATGATATTCGGCTGTATGGTATAGCTTGGATTTATCGGTGCTAAGGGTACTGCCTGAATATTTTTCAAAGTCCTTGATGTATTGGAGGGTGGTGAATAATTCAGTGTCATCTTTTACAAATCATAAAATATTCTTAACTAATGTTAAATTGAGATAATTGAGTAAATAATCACTGGTTCAAAACGGATGGTTGGCCGAGCGGTCTAAGGCGACAGACTTAAGATCTGTTGGGTTTTCACCCGCGCGAGTTCGAATCTCGCATCATTCATAGTTTTTTTGCATTCTAAATTTCTATCTCAAAACTCTATTGTTCTGTGTACTTTTCAGATAAAGCCTCATTTTTACAGGATTTTTATCCTCCTATAAACATGCCTTTCATTTTGTAGTTATAGCTGATCATACAAAGACTTTATTATTTAGAAAACCTTATTATTGTTATATTTAACTGCATTGACATGTTTTATCTGCTTTGTGGTTTACCCTTTATATTATCTTTATTACTGCGTCATAACACGCCACTTTTATTCTCTTGTTATATAAAGAGGACTCTGGTCCACTACAAGTATATTGTATAGTATTAATAAAAGGAAGGATCCATTCTTAATACCAGACTCGCTAGTAGCCATTGCACATCCGATGATTTATTTTTATATATTTTACATAAACTATGAATTTTAGTACGAATATATTGCTGTATTACTATAAATTACAACTCATTTTAATAAAAGGGACGTAAAATCAGTTTATAAACTACTGATAAGACATTTTCCTAGCATCACACATCAGCCAGAATCCATATAAATGTAAGCAACTAGAAGAATATGCAAACAAAAATTATTGTTTCATATTACTGGATATGGATGCTCAAGTCTCCTAAAGGTATTATAGAAGGCCTACCGTGAGCGCATTGAAACGGAAATTTGCAAGTACTTAACTTTTGAATTAAAATTTCACATTCAATAATGCTCAATGGATCCCCAAACATCACTGCTGAGCGGCATGATTTTGAATTAATTGCGTCAATAATTATATCTGGAAGCAAAGGGATCCACTGCCACCAATTATTGCATTTCTCAAATTCCTTTGTTAAGAACTCATAATTCTGTAGCTTTCTTCTTTCAAGAATGTCAAAACTATGTTGTAATAACAATTTTTTAACAAAGCTTAAATCCTTCCTTTCCAAAAGCAATTTCGGAAGATGTGTAATAGTTATTTCAGTGTTTGAAATAATGAACTGTAGCCCCCAAGTGGCAAAAATATCCTTGTAATTTTCAATTAACTTTATCTCATAGGTTGAAAGCTCAATATTCATGTGAGGAATAAGTTCCTCTCCCATAACTCTAAAGTCATTATTTATATTGAGGAAAATATCATTTATGAGCTCCTCAAAGTTCTTCTCCACTTTAATCCTTTCATCACAGGCATGCTGATCCAAGATCAACAACATTGGCAACTTATTTTTACCTAACTCGCTTTTCACAAGAATGAATTTATTATCGATTTGAGATATAACTTTAAAAGTATTGAGAGATTCTTTGCTCAACTTAACGTTACTAAATTTGTCAAAGTAATCAGAATTTTCAATATTATTTTTGGTTTTTGCTGAATCCACATGTTTTGAGAGGTTAAAAGTATCGATTTTCCGTAAGCCTTGCGATCCTCTGTTTCCACCAGCAACCGAAGAACCCTCAGGGGTATTAATCAGAAAAATGTTTTCCTGATTATTCATTCCGCAACAGGACATTCTTCCAGAAAGTTCAAAGTCATTAACCTTCCCCACTTTCATTGATGAACCCAAAAGAGTTTTGATTGATCTCAAACCAATTTTTTGTGGAAGCACTTCTAAAGATTTGGCTCCAAAAATCTTATTCAAATTTGTTTCTTCAAGTTTATTACCTAAATGAGGGCTCAAGAAAGAATCAAATGATTTCAAAATTAATTTTCTGACAGTGTTTACGCTATCTGATGTGTAAAGTATCTTGGATGGATCTTGTAATAAATCAGCTATTGATAGAGGACCAAAGATTTTAATAATAAAAACAGGAAATCTCAATGTTGTTTTATTATTAAACGCTGCTTGGGGTTTTGCAATTTTCGAGGCTTTTGAGCATGAGGAAGGCGGTAATGGATTTTGTTGGAACAAAGAGTCTTTAAAATAATTAGACGACTTGAATAAATTTTTGATGTCTCTAAAAAGCGAAGTATCTAGCACTCGCCTGTTGTTTAGGTAAATAAACTGAAATTCTGATGAGTAGCAAAGAGAAGCTCCGACAATGCCATGTAAACTAAAGTGGTTGTATGTTTGATCAATAGTATGAAAATTGGAGCAAATTGATCTACCATATATTGACTCAAAAACCCTTGGCATATAGTTATTATTCAAGCCCTTGATACAACAAATGATATTGTTGTTATGCCGAATCTTGAAGTTTCTATTTCCATGGCTCATGGCTAAGTCATGAACAATTCTTCTAATATCATTCACAACTTTCAGTTCCGAGTGTTTAGATAAATTATGTCTTCTCACAGGAATATTTCCAAATAGCCCGGTGCAAATTATAATTGTTCCAGAGGTTGTTATGAAATCAAGATCAATTTTTCCAAAATGGTCATCAATATAAGAGTTATTTGCATCAATCCGAACCGGTCGGGATAGAGTTCTAGCGCCTTTGGAAAACTTTATCGCAAATGGCGAGTTATATCCAGAAGCCTTGGAAATTAATGTAATATTAGATATTGTGCTGAGAGAATGAATGGCTTCACCTCGGAACCCATATGTTTTGATTGCACTCAAATCACCCAAAGATTCCATTTTTGATGTATAAAATCTATTGCCTACAACTTCGAGACTTTCAGGTGAAATCCCATTTCCATTATCAAGAATCATGAATTTCATCTTAATAATATCAACAATGCACTCTATATCATCAGCATTACTATCAATACTATTTTCTAAACATTCTCTAATAGCATCGGGCAAAGTCTGAATGGTGAGTTGTGATCGAAGAATATTTCTGACATCCAAACTCAAAAGAGTAATAGGGGAGCTTGGATACATCTTAGAGCTTCATGGACTCTCATTATTGTTGGTATGCTCTAACAGAATGGAAGTTGCAACTTCATTCTAGGCATATTATGTTCTACATAAAAAAAAACAAAAAAACAAAACAAAAAAAAAACACAAATATCAGCACATCGTGGAATGCTAAGCGCACACGTGCTTTCACAAATACAAATAAGGCTATCGCTAGTTTATCAATATAACTAGGGAACTTTTGGGATCGTAAATATTTAAATCCAGATATTATTAGTGTAAACCATAACCATGAAAAATTATTACGACATGAGCTTTAAATAGACCTCGGCCGATACAAAAGAGGGTAACCAATAGTACAGATGGTATGGAAAATCTTAACATGAGCAAACTACATTCAGAATCAAAATATAAAAATATTATTTTATTTATACAAAATTAAAGACGTTAAAGCTGATAAACAAAATATTTTAAATGAAAGTTTCGTAAGCAGCTGGGGCCAAGGTTTCTGGCTTGTTAGCTTCAGTAGAAACAAAGTGAGCAGTTCTTGGTTGTTCTGGTTGTCTCTTCAATTGAACAGCCTTACCGGATTTCTTAGCTTCAGCCTTCTTAGCGGCGTTTTCCTTAACACGGTTCAAAAATTCTTGACGACACTTGGAGTGCTTAACGTGTTCAACTCTCAAGTTGATTCTCTTTTCAATGTATCTATAGCCAACAACCTTGTTGATAATAACACCAACAGAGGACTTGGTAACGTTGTAAACAATACCAGTCTTACCGTGGTAGAACTTGTGTGGCATACCCTTTTGAATGGAACCGTTAGCCTTAATATCAACGATATCACCAACCTTGTAAACCTTCAAGTAAGTAGACAATGGAATAGTACCATGCTTCTTAAAGTCACGTTGGAACATGTAACGTGTTCTAGATCTGTAACCATGACTATAACAATGTTAGAAAAACCTTCTCATCATATTAAAATACTAAAATAAATTGCGAGCACATTTTACTGAATAGAAAAGTTCGAGTAACAATAGTGGAATAACCAGAAGATTTCCACAACATTTGCCATTAGTTGCATACTAGCTCACGGAGTTTTGGATAATTAATCACTTTGGTTTTCTTATAAATTTTCAACTTGGAAATTTGGTCTCCGAATCCTCATTCAATAAAAAGTCCATGGCAATTTGATTCTTAACTTCACGTTTTGAATAATCTCCAAACTTCATTTTATATTGTTTTCATATTGACGCTTAGAAGTATACCCACCAAACTCAGTTGAGAAGACCATAATCACCTTCATTAAAAAACTTTTTACAGAAAACAATTTGATTCATTTATCCTTCAGTTCATCCAAAAAACATAATCATGACACCTCGAACGATTGTTGCTTCAAATATTATCGTACTCAAACCATCAATATCACATTGACCACATACCTTTTACCCATTTTGACTGATTATTTTACTATGCTGTTACCACTTCAATCACCGACACAGAGCACCGGTTAGAGCTATTTTGATGAGAATGAAAAAATAAAAAAAAAAGACAGAAGATGCTGCGATTACCCGTCTAGAAAATCTTGTCACGAAAAAGCCCTAATTTAAAGTCTGTATGTATATCTGGTGATATTCACGTGATTTAAACAACTTGTCAAAAGGGTCCGTCAACTTTGACCCAAATTCTAGTTGGAGTGATCGCTGCCACATATGGACGTGAAGCGAAATGAAGGAATGTATTATAGTAGATATAATTTTTTAAACAAAACAAGAGGCACTATCTCATATGACTTGAGTCAACATAAAAGCAGCACAACGACGTATCAATATAATAAAAATTTCGGGGTATACAAATTTTAGGATGGAAGGATGGTATTGCTGTGTATCCTTTATAAATAAATACTAACAAAATAAAGCGAGAATGTCATTATAATTAATTTGATGCAATTTGAGTCCATTGATCATGTGCTATGCTGAATCTCATTAGTCATGAATTTACAAACTCTTCTAGAGTGCGGGAATTCAAGTTGCTCAAGCTGAGAATTCTTCTATTCATGATGAAAGGAATGTTATCAATATGCGATGGGAAATTAGTTCATTAGATGCTACCATCGGTAAATGCTCTTTAACCATCCGTCATGTAACTGTGGTGGTAAAGCGTGCTATTATAAGGATGTGTAGGCTAATGTTAGATTGTGTCTTATTGATAGGCCAATAATGGCTCACATATGTTCATTGGGACTCTCACTTCCCTGTAATATATTTTCATTGAGGTAATAATTCTTAGATGCGTATAATATATGGGGCCATCTACTAAATAATTTTTTTTGAGCTCTATTCATCTTGACATGTATTGTGCGTAGAAGCAAATAGAAGAATACAGAAGTACCTAATGAAAAATACACATATTCTATGAGTTTGATTCTACAAACAATATTATTAAAGTTTAATACCTCTCAATGATTCCACGACTCCCTCAATAGACGAAATGTCATATGCATAAGTTTGTAATTCATTAGCATGCCTTTTTTGCAACTCCCGGGACGACTTTGTAGCATAATCCTTGCCATGTTGCAAATTTTCAATAGTCTCCCTCTTTTTAATTAATTTTGTTAATTTTGATTCATTTCTTTCTATTTCCTTTGTAATATCTAAGGTCCCTTTCACTAAAAGAAAAACAATGATTAAGTCATTGTATCTCTTGGAAACATAATCAGTGCTATTCATGATTTGACTCTTATAGTCAGCAAGCAGAACTGTTGACAACTTCTTATTGAGATCCAAAATTATTTTACTGTTCTCGTGAACCATATCAAATAAATCTGAATGTTCCTGGATTTTTATAATAAGTTCTCCATTTTTAATATTTCCATAACAATTGATAAATTTATCAACAAAAGCACTCAAATCTAAGAGTTTTTCAAAACTCTCAACATGTTCAAATTGATAATAAGCTTTTGGGAAACTTTGTAAGCCAATAGATATGCTTCCATTGTTGGTCAACCTTTGCCAAAGTTCTTCACTAATGAACGGAGCGAGAGGATAATATAATCTCAAAGTTGTTTCACAAATGTAGTACAATATTTTCTTTGAATTTACTCTATCAAGATCTCCTTCAGGCAATGACAATAACTTATTCTTGATTATATTGAAATATGACCTGTCAAGGTCATCAAGCCAAAAGTCATTAAGAGACTCAACCGCTTTCGAAAAATCTTTGTTCTGTAAGCTAATATTCATGTTTTTGGTTAATTCATTCAACTTGTTAAGAATCCATTTATCATAAACATATTTGACAGTAAAATCATTGTTGTCATACTCATTAGATTCAACGTCCAATTCAGCTAGGATTTTTTTAACCAATTGATATATTTTCCCAACATATTTTTTCTCATTGTCAATTTCCGCCAAATTATTGAGAGTGAAGTTTTCATTCGTACCTAACTTTTTCAAAAAAAATAGCCTAAAAACATCAGCACCTAATTCATTGAATCCCTTGGGAAATTTCGTGTCAAAAGCTTTTATCAACTTTTTTAAGTCCTTTTTATTACTATTAGCAAACTGGGTAAGATTTCCTACGATATCGGTCTTGCCGTAACCTTCAACGATAAACAAGGGGTCAAAAGAGTTTCCCAATCTCTTGGACAACTTTCTGTCATTAAAATCAGTGACAATGGGGTGCAATAGAATCTCCTTGAATGGTAAAAACCCAGTCAAAAGAAAACAAACGATCATAGATCTTGCAATTTTGTCAATATCGGAAATAGAGGCGACCAACAAGGAATGTGGATAGAAAGTTTGGGTATCAGGCCAACCCACGCTTGTTAAAGGAAAAGTTGATTCGAAAAACCATGACCCAAGGTTATCTTCATCATCAATTAATTTGAGTTCATCGTCGCGGAATCTTTCCCTCGATAACTGTTCAGCTTTCTTTATGCTATCGCTGA
This sequence comes from Saccharomycopsis crataegensis, assembly GCF_037102585.1. Classification (NCBI taxonomy): domain Eukaryota; kingdom Fungi; phylum Ascomycota; class Saccharomycetes; order Ascoideales; family Saccharomycopsidaceae; genus Saccharomycopsis; species Saccharomycopsis crataegensis. The sequence continues at coordinate 655,202 of NW_027043831.1, forward strand.
CAAACCAAAATGACTCATCACCAAATTTGCTGTCATCTTCTTGATATACTTGAGGAAAGTAAGAGGGGCTTTTACTCGTCTTCCACAACGATTTTTCATTAGTCATTATCAAACTTTGACCTCTTGATCTATTTATTGCTGAAACTAAGTCATCCTTGAAGTTTGTCGGGTATATTTTCACTTGATTCAATTCTTGAAGAAGTTCATCTTCAAAATTTTTGTTAGGCAGAAGGGATAAGTTAAGATACCAATGACTATGTAAGCGCTTTTCAATAATATCGCCAGTCTTCAATGATATTTGAATTCTCATTGGGTTATCCTTAGATCCAATAAGTAGTCCTTTTTCTTTCAAAACTGATAGAATTTTCCTTCTTGAATCTAGTCTCTTCAAACCTTGCCATTCTTTTCCACAATTCGCGTTCAAAGTCCCATCCTTATTAAAAATTTTTACGAATTTTAGACCATATTTCAATCCAATTTGGTAATCTTTAAGATTGTTTGATGGTGCTAATCTAACCGCCCCTGTTCCAAAATTAATATCCACTAAGTCATCGTCAAATATAACAGGGATCAAATTACCATTTATTGGGTGTATAGCCTTCTTGCCAACCAAGTGAACATATCTGTTATCATTTGGGTGTACTGCAATAGCAACATCAGCAAACATTGTTTCAGGTTTTGTGGTGGCGATCACCAAGTGCTCATCAGAATCTGAAATTTTGTAAATTATATCATTTATGGCTCCAAACTCAATTTCATGATCATATCCTGGTACTTTCATCAAGGTTCTACCTTTGATATTCATATATGTTATATCTGTATCTGAGACAGGTGAGCTTGATAAATATGACCAATTCACCATTGATGGTTTTCTTTCTATCATTCCTTGGCTATGGAGCTCAATGAAGCAGCGGTCAGTCAAACCTTTAAATTTTGGATTCAAGGTATCATAAACCAACTCATCATCAAGCAATATTCCTAGAGTTTTAAATTGAATATTTGCTTGCTTTTGATTTGTGCGTCTCAATTGATTCATTTGTTCAAGAAAACCAGCATTGTCCAAAGAATATTTGGATTTTTCATCATTCAATATTTTCTTTTCAAGATTATCCTCGATAAGAATATCACCATGATTGAAGCCAAAGATCTTTAAAACATTTTCATTTTCCATCATATAGTATCTGAACAAAGCATCTTGCAAAATTTGATTACAAGAAGTCCCCAAATGATTGACACCATTCAATTTATGGGGAAAGCCAATTATTGAAAAGGTAGACGAATAATCATTTCTGAAATGATTGGTCAAAGGGATACTAGACCAATACTGATGCCACGAAGAGTTGATATTAGCAGGAATATATGTATTAAGGCCTGGGCTATCAAGATTTTGAAGAATTTTCTTCTCGCCGGGAACTGTTGGATCAATAAATTCTGACAGAGAATTTTTGTTTTTTGAATGTGAGCTCTCCTGCTTCCTTTGGAGCTTTTGTTTCAATTCATATTTGAATTTCTTGTCTAATTTTTTCTGTTCTGATTTCCTTAAACTTTCTTTTGCCATAGCTATATGATTAACTAACTCTTCAATCATTTTGTGCTTTTAAAAAAGAGTCCCTTTTTTTTTAGCAGGTGTGAAAAATGTACTAGTCGCACTTGTACACTTTTTGCTAACAACACCCTAGAGTGTTAGTAGCCATAACATCATTACTTCTTATAAATTCTTGCTATAGTTCACCGGATCGGAAGAACGATCGTCCGTAGGTGCCGCATTGGAAGTGACGGATAAGTTATAGTTAGAATTATCTTGGGACATTATGAAGTAATAATAATGAGTTGTTACAAGTTAGATTGGGGGCTGGATGGTTTGTGTGTCGTTTATTCCAGCTTGGGATTAAATGACATCAGAGTTTGTGATAAGACAAGTTCAGTCAAAATCGGATCCTCTCAATCGCAGCTCCCCCTCCTACCAGTGGAAGGATATTATACTTCTACATATAATTATTTAAATCTCTGAAGATCAATCTTCTCCAGTATCAGGATAACTCTCATTGGCTGATTAGTCGTACTTTTATTATCACACTGCTACTTTTAAAGAAAAAAGACATTATTAAATTATTATATTTTACTGCGTTGTTAGCTTTATTAAGTTAATGTTTGTATCAACCCAGAATTATCTTAAATCCGATATTTTAAGACTCTATCCGCCGCTACCACCGACCGAATAAGTCTTACCCTACTACAAGCCATAATCTCGCGACAATAACAAAAAGTGTTAATCACATGTAATAAGATGTCACATGATATATATTTTACTCTCTTTTTATTGGCTCTCTCTGTGTTATGAGCTATGTCTAAAAATTACGTGTTGATATTAGTCCGATACGGCAATACCGATTAAGACAATCTAATAGGTATAACACCAAAGCACTTCTTTATTGCTATTTAATGATTGCTAGTGTAGATGGGAGTCGCTAGGTGAGTTAGTGTCACCCGCTTGTTGATTAGCAGTAGAAGCCTAATCAGACTGAGTAGTTGAATTGATGTAACATACTTTTACTACAATCCTTCAGCTATAAATGTAGTAAACTAGAAATCTTTCACCATGAGGTTATATGTAAGAGCACGTGATTATGAACTTTCACACTATGAAAAAGTGCCTAAATGTGTATTTTCCAAAGAGGCGAATTTTTGGGGACTTTTTCCGGACCCTGATATACAGTGTTTTCATTTTTTATTCGTACCAACCACCGGAAATGTTCATACAGTGTTTTCATTTTTTATTCGTACCAACCACCGGAAATGTTCATACCAGTGGCAAAAAATAATTCATACCGACCCCCGGTATTTTTCGTACCACCGCAGCGGGATTTATTCAGACCATCTAAGAAAAATAGTTCATACTATTGCACTTCAATTATTCATACCAACAGAATATAAAATTCATACCAACAGAATACAAAATTCATACTAAATGCATAAAATTCTTATGCTTTCATTAATATTTTATCTTTGATATTATTAAACATGTTATAGGGGACCCGCACACCCAATAAAGCCCCTTTGCAATACTCATTTACCATTTCACAGGCTCATAACCAAATTTTGAAGTGGTTTCGTCCTTCCTTAAAATTTTAAATTTTCATCAATTTGTTTTCAAAAGAGCTGCTGTTGTAAACAGAGATCAATATGTCTAGAAGCATGTCTGCAGAATCCCTTGTAACTATCAAGGGAAATATTTTCTGTGGCTTCTTTCACCCTTGGAGTTAATTGCTCCTTCTTGCTCAAGTTTGATCTTTTGACTTTACTCTTACATACTGACCAGAATTCTTCTATAGCATTCAACCCTGGAGAATAAGGAGGTAAAAACACAAGTTCCAAGCCACTCAGTGCCACTAGTAACTGAAGATCACGTCGTTTATGAATGGCAGCATTATCAAGGATCAAATATTTCATACCTTTGAGCTCCTCGTTATTTTCTATTTGCTGGATCACTGACTTTACAAAACTGTAGAAGTGATTAGCTGTAGTACCTTTACGAAATATTAAGCCCTCTGGTTACGGGAACAGTAAGAACTGCTTTTTCACCCACAGCAGACCATCCATACTCACGCCGCATACTGATATTGAAACCTGCTTCGTCGATGAAAATACAGTTTTGACTAAAGTCGAGCTTGTCTTTATACTTCTCTGCCCACTCGAGTCTCTGTTTCTTCAATTCCTCCAGACTTCTTCTCAAAGCCCATTTAGAAATACGTTTGAGACTTAGCTTACAGACCTTGGTTACAAAGTTATAGATTGTTGTAGCCTTGGCTCTTACATTGGTGAAGGCTTTCTTGAGTCTCTCCAACATAAAATCGAGAGTCACTGTAGCATCTTCCTTTATCAATTTTTGAAGGAATTCCTTATGCTCACCAGTAAGAAGGGGCTTACGACCTCTTTTCTTTGTTGGCTCCGAGATACCATTTAATTCATTAACAAGTATTTTGTTCCAATTTCTTTTCCATGTGTAAGCAGTTTGCAAAGGTATATCTTCTAATTTTGCAGCCTTGTAAGCTGACACGCCTTCTTCCATGACCAATTGCCAAAATCTTTGTTTGACAGCTTGATTATAATACCGGTACGAACCTCCATATCTTCGTTCTTTCATTTCAATTTCCATCTCGGCATCTTCTTCTTCTTCGAAAATAGGATCAATTTCCATGATATCCATGATACCTGGTTTTTCAAAATGCTTATAGTCACTGTAACTAAAGCAAGCTTCAACTGGTGCTATTTCAGACTCTAAAGTCATTTCACTGGGTTCAGCATAGAATCTATTACCTAGGCCATCAACATACCCATCAGTTAGTAGCTTGGCTTTCAAGTCCATACTTAGTTTTGATGGTAAAATCTTATGCTTTTTTTTGTAAGTAATCTGGTGATCATATAAAGACCGAATTGAATGTCAAAAGTGGGAATTCATCATCTTAAATGGAGAACAGCTCCTACCATACATTCGTTCCCATTTCTTGAAAACCGTAATCACGTGATATTATTGATATTATTATAGATATCCGGTTTTATAGAAAGTAGCACAGAATTATGGAAAAAATGAGTATAATTTGATTAAACTGAGTAGCTTAGAGGCTTATAGAGCCAGTCACATAAAAAAAAGAAAGGAATTAATATGAATTTTATATACTGTTGGTATGAATAATTGAAGTGCAATAGCATGAACTATTTTTCTTAGATGGTCTGAATAAATCCCGCTGCGGTGGTGCGAAAAATACCGGGGGTCGGTATTAATTATTTTTTGCCACTGGTATGAACATTTCCGGTAGTTGGTACGAATAAAAAATGAAAACACTGTACTGCCAAATTTTCACATTTTTTTCTCAACATATATTAAGTGTAAAAAATGACTGGGACGGGATTCGAACCCGCGCATCCGAAGAAATCACGGCCTTAACGTGACGCCTTAACCACTCGGCCACCCAGCCGAAACAAAATTTAACGGAAAACCGCCCACCGAACCTGGGACTCGAACCCAGAATCTCCTGATTAGAAGTCAGACGCCCTAACCAATTAGGCTAGCCCGGCTTGTGATGTTTTGTTATATTACGATGCGACTATACTAGATGTAGTTAGTGGCGTAGTGGGCAGAACCATAGACTAAGAAAGGGTCGCGTGTTCGAACCCCGCTCGCTGCATTAACCACCAGGTCACGTTCAGTACGCTAGCTGAGTAAGGAGTAATACCACTCTGAAGGTAAGATACAAGGGGGTTTTAGTGAGTAAAAATCTCACACTACCGGTAAGGTTGCGTCGCTGGTGTCTTTCGAAGATTTCCTCCTCCCTGGCTAAAAAAAAAAAATAGTGACAGGTTGCTACAAGTCAAAAACATTGCATTTTCCAACCCAAACTCCCGGGTTACCAAAAATATTGGGAGAAAACGGACACCAAATAAGTCGCCATAGCTGCGCATAATTGATCATAATAACCGTACATAAAAAGTGCGATGACCTATATAGCTCTTAGTAGTTAAATATAGGGACTTTATAAAAAAAAAAAAAAAATAGGATTGAATCAGCTTGGAGAACTACTTGGAATTTATCATGAGCCAACAGCATCTTAAGGATATCTTAATCTACTTTAAGATCCCAAAAGATATCTTTACAGAGTTTCCTCTTGAAAAACACTTGGAATCCATCAAAAACGGACTCACTAAGTTATCCAAAGAACTTGATACTATTACACAGTCATCCAACGAACCAGATAAGGATTTGATCATAATCAGGGAAAACTTAAAAGGGGCCCTCAACCACTTGGTTATTTTTAATAAGAAGATCTGCCTTAACTCAAACTTCATCCCAAACCCTCAGGATACAGGCTCTGATATCTTCAAGAAGGACAGAAATCTTTTAATCGAATATCTTAACATCCACCTTAAAGTTACAGTTGGAAATTATACCTACACGCCAGGGTCTTTGTTAAACACAATGAATAAGGAATCCCATTTAATTGAGATTGAAATGAATTCCGAGTTTACTGAATTTAACCGGGAAAAACTTCTTGACCATGTCTTCAATGAATCCGGAATTGATCCATCATCCTTCTTTCCAATCAACACCGTTCACTTTACGGAAGAAGCTAGCAAAGCTGCCAGTATTGTCACTTATGGTTATATTGAAATTGACTCAGGAAAATCCCTTCCACTCTTCAATGACAAAAATTTCCGCTCCAGAGTCATCACGAAATGCGTCCACTGCACTGCATGTGGTTCCCGTGAACACACTCGTTTTGACTGCAAGACGTCATCTTGTGCCATTTGCAAGAAATTATCCCATAGGGCAAAAGATTGTTATTTCAAAAAGCAACAAAGAGCACCTATTGTGAATCCGGAAGATCCAGAAAAACACTCTCCGAAACAAAATTCTGGAAAAGCAGTCAAACCAAACCACAAATTAAACTATGGTTTTCAGACTGTCGAAAAAAGAAAAATAAAACTGAATAAACCGGCTACTCCAGAATATTCTAAACCACATTCAAACCCTTTCGACTAATTGGCAAATGAAGAAGAAAATGTTGATGATTCAATTATTGATGAGGACGATACTTTGGAAAAGAACTACCCATCCAATGAGGAAGATGCTTTAGAGGAAGGCCTCTCTACTGATGCAGACCAATCCATGGATGAACTCGAAACCTCTACAACCCAACACACTGCTACTCTCAGACATCAAACCAAACCAATAGAATTATTGTCCAAGAAAGGTAAATCTAAGAAGCACGCCAAGTTCGCGGCCATTAGCGCCATCAAGCTGGCCCATATTAGCAAGGTCTCCAAAAAGATCCTCGCCTCACCTTCATCCCACCCTCAGGTCCGTGTTTCTCGCAGACATCAAGAAGTAAACTCACAACATCATACTACTTCTTCTGCTGCCAACATTCCTCCTTCACCTACCCCTGCCCGTGATACTGTCACTTCCTCGGCTCTGGCCACTTCTTCTATCCCTGCTTCTGCCCCTGCTGTTGTAGTTTTGTAACTCTAGTTACAAAAGACATTGATAACAATAATATTCAATAATATTTATTCCCTTGTTATACTTGTTTTACTTGTTAACTATCTAAATTATATAAAGGACAAACTCAGACTATGGGGGGCATGGCCCATATTTATATTAATCTCAATGGGTTCTAGAAGGTTCCATAAGCTCTAGAAGGTTCCATAAGTTCTAGAAGGTTCCATAAGTTCTAGAAGGTTCCATGAACAATGACTAACCACATAACTTTGGATTGCCAACTCAACACCCTCTCTCAATTCAAAGTCTCCATACCACAGAGCCTTCTCAACTCCAAGAATTGAGGGGCAGCAAGACCTTTTGTAAACATATCGGCAATCATAACACCAGTGCTCAAGTACTCCAAATTGATAGAGCCAGATCCAATGTGGTCCCTGATAAAGTGAGTCCTGATGTCAATGTGTTTGGTGCGATGATGGAAAGCTGGATGCTTTGCCATCTCAATACACCCTTGGTTATCATCAAACATCCTCACTGGACCAGTATTGATCCCAAATTCCTTGAACACTTGCATTAGCCATAATGCTTCCTTGACTCCTTCACTTAGTGACATGTATTCAACCTCTGCCGTAGAAAGAGCAACAGTAGCTTGCTTCTTAGATCTCCATGTGATTGCACCATTGGCATATTTGAACACAAACCCAGTAGTAGACTTTCTGTCTGACTTATCTCCAGCCCAGTCAGCATCACAGTATCCAAGAAGCTCACCGTTATCATTATTGCCAGCCTCATATCTTATTCCCAAATCTTTGGTTCCTTTCAAGTATCTTAAAACTCTCTTTGCTGCCTTATAATGCACCTCCTTTGGTTCCTTGAGGTATCTGGATAGAACACCGACGATATAGCTGATATCGCTTCTAACAGTATTAGCAGCAAACAATAATTTTCCAACCAAAGATCTGTAAGCTGTGGCATCACAATCCTCAGCACTGTTGTCCACCAAGGTGAGCTCCTGACCAGCAATAGTAGGCGTCTTATCTGGGTTGCAATTCTCCATTCCAAATTCCTTTAACATAGAGCCAATATAGTCTTTCAAGCTCATGTTAATACCTCCATTATCTTGCGAGATATTGATACCCAAAAATTTCCTGACTATTCCCAAGTCCTTCATCTTGAAGACATTCATCAATTCACTTTTCACTTTCCTGATGGCAAAATCTGAGGTACCAGTTATCAATAAATCATCAACGTAAAGCGCAACCATCACAAAAGACTTTTCGGATTTCCTTGAATATAGACAATATTCAGCACCGTTTCTGACAAAACCAAGCGACGACAAAACACTGTGGATTCTTTCATTCCACACCAAGGGAGCCTGTTTCAAACCATACAAGCTTTTCTTCAATCTCAAGACACTGGTTTCCCTTCCTTTAACCACATACCCTTCTGGTTGAGTCATGTATAATTCTTCCTGAAGAGATCCGTTGAGGAATGCAGTTTTCACATCCATCTGATGAACTGCCATTCCATTCTTAGCTGCAATACTCAACATCAACCTGATAGATTCATAACGCACCACAGGTGAGAATGTCTCATTGTAGTCAATACCTTTCACCTGTGTGAATCCTCGAGCAACAAGTCTTCCCTTGAAGACTCCGTTATCTTTCTTTGCAAAGACCCAACGACATGTAATTGGCTTTCTTCCTTTCGGCAACTCGACCAATTCATAAGTGGAATTCTCCTTGTGAGCCGCAATTTCTTCGTCACAAGCGCGCTTCCATTCTGCACTTTCGTTGCTCTTCATGGCTTCCTTATAATTTCCAGGAACATCACTTCCACCAGCCAAAGCAGCAGCTTCACCAGCCATAAAACAAGAGGCAACATAATTCACAGGTTTGTACTCTAACAACTTGCCTTCGGCATCATCATTCAGTTCTGATTCCTCATCACAATCACTTGGCTGTTCAACATGTGGCTCAATTTCCGAAACCACCAAGTTGTCATTGCTACTACCATTAGGAACAAAAGAAGTAAGCTCTTTTGAGCTACTGTCGTTTCTGTATTTCTTCCTTTGTGGTTTCTCAATAGCAATTTCCCTCTCTGAATCTGAACTGAATGTATCAGATTCTTGTTCAACTTCTGCCAAGATCCCAAATGGATTTCTTTTAATCAAACCTGTACTTTTCTTGGGTCTAGAACCCGATGATCTTTTCCTTTTTGTAGCAGTAACCAACTTGAACTCTTCTGAAACCATCCTTGATGGGATTAACTCTCCAGTGGCATCCTCATCATCGTCTATGATTCTCATTTCCACGTCTTTGCTTGAGGAAACAGTGGACTCTCTTTCTGAATCATCCAAATCGGAAACCATTCGTTCATCATCAACCGAGATCTCACTTGCAACATCCTCTAAGTCTGGATCACTTATAACAGGGCCTGGTGCAACGCCACCAGCAAAACCCATACCACCAGAGCTGCTTACCTTAGCAATCTCGGTATCCACATCAGTGACTCGCTTCACATCCTGATAGTAATATCTTGACTCATCAAATCTGACCTGAGTCGCCACAATAATCTTGTTGGCAGCAGGATCAAAAATTCTGTACGCACAGTGATCTCTATCATACCCGAGCATCACTCCAACCTTGGCGGTAGCATCAAATTTTCCATTTCTCAAACTGTTTGGTATAACCACATATGCAAGGGAACCAAAGCAGCGAAGATGGTCAAGGCCCGGCTTGTATCCATACCAACGACCATATGGTGTGTGGAAATTAATAACGCGGGATGGCGTCCTGTTAATCAAATAAACAGCCGTGCGGACACCTTCAGACCAAAACTGAACCGGCATAGAAGCCCCAATAATTAAAGACCTAGTTTTGTCTTGAATTGTCCGATGCATTCTTTCAGCAACACCATTTTGATAACTATGGTGTGGCACAGTCAACTCATGGGCAATACCTTTGCTTCTCATGAAATCATGCAACTTTCCTGTAACAAATTCACCACCATTATCAGTGCGGATAGTTCCCACGGTAAACTCTTTTCCCCGAGACTTGAACATTGTTTCGGTGTATGTAATAAACTCAATAATCCTGTCAGCACACTCTGACTTGTTTTTCAAACACTTGACCTCCACAAACTTGGAATACCCGTCGACAATAGTGAGAAAATATTTGCTCGAATCAATAGACCCATAATTGATTGGGCCACACACGTCCATATGCAACAATTGTAAAGGCTGTTGTGGTTTAGCACCCTTCCCGCTCTTTGGTCTTCTGGTAACCCCTTTACTTGTCAAGCAGCTTTCACATAACTGCACAGAATCTTCACTGTAAAGTTTACCTTTCACCAAATGAAACATCAGATTGAACTTGTTCATAATATTCATACTGGGATGGCCTAATCTCTGGTGCCACAACCCGCTCTTATCAACACTGTTAAATGCCACACCATCGACACTGGTGTGCAAAGCATAAAGATCACTCATAACTGGATCTTTAACAGCAACCACTTTCTTTTCAGGGTACATTTTCACCTTGTTTCCTTCAAATAATAATCTTGCACCATTCAGAGTAGCCTTGGAAACAGAAATCAAATTGGCCTTTGACCCTGGAACATAATAAGCATCCTTGATTTCGATACTGGTGTTATCACGTAACTTAAACACCGCAGACCCGATACCTTGAACCTCGAGAGAACTACCATCAATACCTGAGATCTCACCAGAAAAAGGACCAATGGTTTTAAACATCTTTCTGTCATTCAAAATATGTTGCGAGGCACCAGAGTCAAAGTACACTCTGGAGGCCCTACCATGCATTCCCATAAATGCATACCAAGATGGTGATGGATTCTTCAGATCACCACCCATTCTCTCCTTTCTAGGAGCCTTGCAATCCTTCTTGAAATGACCGGGTTTTCCACAATTGAAGCACTTGTACTGTTTCTTAAAAGCAAACACAGGTTCCAAACCCTCAACACTGGTGGAACCAACCGATTTATCTCCAATGATTTCTCTTGTCAAATCTTGGACAAGCCCAATATCAACATTTCCAATAGTCCTGCCATTTCTAGACTCATACGCAGTCATGACTTCCCTGGAAAGATTTGCATTAAACCCGGCTTTCTGACCCAAGCTCAAAAACAACGCACACAACACAGTGTTTCCGTCTAATTTGCCAACAGTATTCTTGAAGTGATTGAAGGCATCAATGAAATTCTCAACGTTTCCGTTGCTAGATTTCAACCACTTAGCGTCAATTAAATCTGAGATAATACCAACAGCATTTGTAACAGTCAATGTACCATAAGCATCCTTGAGAAACATAAACAAGTTTCTACCAGTACCATCAAATTCGGAAGCCTTAGTCAAAGCAGCGCCTGAGATGCTGTTGAAAATGGCTGTTGAAATAATCTCATCCATAGTAGCAATCAATTGGGCAACTTCATTAGCAGTTTCCAGCCCGTCGGTTCCGGTTTCCCCATTGATCAAGTAAGCATGTAAACCAAGACCTTTCATCTTCATCTTAACACTGATCAAAGTAAACCAATCATAAAAGTTCCCGGAGCCCTTCAACTTCTCATCAGCAGCGAACGAAGTGAGAGCATTTGAACTCATAACCTGTTGTAGTTTTGTAACTCTAGTTACAAAAGACATTGATAACAATAATATTCAATAATATTTATTCCCTTGTTATACTTGTTTTACTTGTTAACTATCTAAATTATATAAAGGACAAACTCAGACTATGGGGGGCATGGCCCATATTTATATTAATCTCAATGGGTTCTAGAAGGTTCCATAAGCTCTAGAATGTTCCATGGAATTCTAGAAGGTTCCATAAGTTCTAGAAGGTTCCATGAACAATGACTAACCACATAACTTTGGATTGCCAACTCAACACCTGCTTCTGTCCCTGCTTCTGTCCCTGCTTCTGTCCCTACCTCTGTTCCTACCCCTATTACTACCTCACCTCATTCTACCTCACCTCATTCAGCTTCCCCCTTCTCAAAACATCCAACTATCCTGGAAAACTTAGACAAAATGCCCACGCCACTGGAATCATTTACTCCCCGGCCAATGAAGCTTCTGTCAAAAGAACAATCTTCCCCCCTGGAGGATAACAACAACGAAATAAATTCACCTCAATCAGATGGCTCAAATGTCACAAAAAACGCCTCTCATACACAAAATGAGTAAACTATCGATCATTAGTCAAAACATCCAAAGATTGAGATTGGATGACTCCAAAATTCTCCATCTATCAAACCAATATAACATTTCAATGTTTCAAGAACTTAATCTTGGCGAGGACTTCCTCTTCCAACACCAAAACAAAAAAATTTATAAAAATACTCCATCATCCCGCACAGCTATTATAATTGAGGACCACATAAAGGTCGTTGATCATTCATTGCTAACAATTGCAGTACTGAGCCAGCTCCAGGTTTATATCACAGATGCCATTATTGAACAAGATGCCAATAACTGGCTTTGGCTAATCAATATCTACAACCCATCTGCTGATTACCAAAAACAAATCCTCCTTCAAAATCAACTCTCCATCACCCTCCAAACCCAGCTTACCGCTCTCAGAGCGAGAAGCAACAATAAGACCATCAACATTATTCTCGGAGGTGACTTTAATAATTTTGTCAATTCAAGAGACTCTGCTAACTTCCGTTCTCGCGAACAAAGATCGTCCGAGTCGCTTAAAAAGCTAATCAAAACTTTCAAGCTAGCAGATATCTATGAACATCCAAAATTGCACCAGATTAAAAAGAATTGGACTAACCAATCCACCACGGAAGAAAGTAGTCGCAGAATAGATCGTTTTTATATCAGTCAGTCCATGATCTCCGACAAAAACAGATTTCATATTCAAATGTCCCAACAAAACTATCTAAAGTCTTCTTCAACTCACGATTCTATTATTCTTGAAATCAACACTCAACCTCATGCAATGACTTACATCCCCCAACATAATATCATTAAAAATCATATTATTCAATGGCTTCTGAAGATCAAGTTTCCACCCACTGTGAACTCTACATCAGACCTCATTTCCGAGATTCGCTTGAAGCTGAATTTTTTGACGATGGTACACAAGAAAATAACAGAAAATACTGATGAACCAAATTATTATGACCACATAAGAACTAGGTTCCACCAACACTCCAGACCGCGCCCAATCAAAGCCCTCAAAGCTTCAGATGGCGCTTTATTGACATCACAGCAAGACATGCTTCTAGAAGTAACCAATTACTATCAAAAACTCTACGATGGATCTCGTGGTTCAAAGAGCTCGGAAAATATAGAAAGGTTCATAAACGCCTCCTTGGGAGATCAGTTACCACTAACCAACACTGAATCCAACAACTTGAACAAACCAATCACCATGACAGAATTGGAATATGCCGTTACTGAATCCAATACTCAATCCGCCCCCGGGGTAGATGGTATACCATACGGCGTTTATAAGTCTCTCTTTCCTCAGATAAAACACATTCTTCTAAAAGAATTTAACCAAATTCTTTCTTCAGGGGAAATTCCATTCAACTATCGAACCATAAAATTCACTCTCATACCAAAACCAAACAAAGATGTTCAAAAAGTGGAGAATTACAGGCCCATAGCATTAATCAACACAAATTTGAAACTCTTTTCCAGCATCATCAACGCCCGTTTGCTCCCGTTCTTGCAAAAAATTATCGGCCCAAATCAAGTTGGTTTCATACCTGAAAGATCCTCCTTCTCTAATATAACAATTTTCGGTGACTTGCTTTCCAGCTTAATATCCCCACAAGACAAGCCACATGTCAATCATTCTACTAACCACCGAATCATGCTTGCTGACTTTGAAAAGGCTTTTGACCAGATTTCCCATCTATACCTTAAAATATTACTTCGAAAACTCAATTTTGGAAAAATGACGGAAACTATTCACGCTATCCTTACCAAAGCCCTCGGAACCATTTGCCTAATTAACATTACAGGCCCTTCTTTCCCATTAAGAAACGGAACCCTTCAGGGCAACCCACTTTCACCAACAATTTTCGCGTTAGCCCTTGAACCTTTTCTAAGAGCCATCCAAAGATTAAATAAAGGATTCAGTTACAACCATAAGATCCAACCAAACATCATCCCCAGAGTCAAATACCTTGCCTATGCAGATGATGTTACCTTATTCTTGAGAGATCATAATGACTTCAAAAACACTATGAAGATAATTCAGGCGTTCGAACAAGTCAGTGGTTCTAAATTAAACAAAAGCAAATCCAGATTAATTGTTCCATGCGATCAAATACCATTCCAGTCCGACTTCCAAATAGATATTGCTGACAATAATTATGAAATCCAATATCTAGGCGTTAAAATTGGGAACTCGTGTCAAACCTGGCCTAATACTCTCCAAAAAGACATCAGCACCAAATATTACATGACCAACATGAGTTCACTACCAATATCAAGTCAAATAGTCGGATATAACACATATATCTTGTCTAAGCTATATTACCACGAGATTCATGCACCTATGCTTCCAGACCAAATAGATTTGCTAGAACAATCCATCAAAAACCAGGTGAACAAAAAACTGAAAATCTCCATGGACACTTTAAAAACAAGCCCATTGAAAGGAGGATATGGCATGGTGGATATCAAAAGCCAATTGAACTACCGCAAGGCAAAAATCTTTCAACAACTCTTTCTCAAATCTTTAAACCCATATTGCCAGTTACTCCGATTCAAGCTCCAACTAGCAATAAACATGATCATCAAACAAAATCTATCCGAGGAAGAGCAGTCGATACAAGGATATATAAAAACCCAATACTGGTGGCGGTTAATATTAGGTGACCAGATCAATATCAAGAATAAGAGAGACAGCAGGTCCATACTCAACCAGGTTATAAATCTTCCAATGTTCACCACAGCGGAAAAATGTGCTTTTGTGGCTTGGTATAAATTATTGTCCAAACCAATATCTCAACAACAAACATTGAACCCAATGAATATCAAACACTCAGACCTTGCCAAGTCCATTCAAGACGGTATACCAACTATCTATCAAATGGAGATCCCAAAACTGGTCATGGAGTTTGAACACAAACAGGGAAGCAAGAAAAAAAGAGCCAGAATTGATAAACATAAATTATCCACCACTTTAACCAATATCCAAGAAGTCACCCAAACGAAACAAAACTCTTTCTGGAAGAGACTCCACAAATACCAACATAATAGCCCTGGTTACTTTGAAAACATACACATATTCCACTTAGGTGCTGAACAATTTTTTTACCAACATAGAAAATGTCACTATTGCGGGCTCGAAACCGTCTCTCAAGACCAACAACATGAATCACCAGAACTCCAAGTCAAGATCAAAATGACCCATTTCCTAATTCAATGCCCATTATCAACCGAGTTATGGTCAAGATTGAAAATCCCAATTCCATTAGCATGGAATAACTTAATCGCTCCCAATCATTCAGAATCAACAATCAAAAAGATCGACCGCTATCTATGCTATCAACGCAAACTCTCACGCCTAAGATATCATAACCAAATTGATTGGAACACATCAATTAACAACTTGATTTATATCATTACTACTGGGAGCTGAATAGTCGATCAAAACAAAAAAGAAAAAAAAAATTAACAAAAACAATAACAAAAAAAACATTTTATTTAAATACTAATAATTATCACTAAAGGGTTTTTCACCATATGATATGGTTTTCCCTAACATATATAATGAGCATTAGCTTATAAGATTTTACATAGATATATATAATTATATATTTATTAATAAATCGAACTTTGAAAGGAAAAAAAATATAAAGAAACGTACAATCAGGTTGAAGCCAATGAAGATTGGAATTGAAGATTTGAAAAATTCAATTGAAAAAGGGATTCCTGAAAAATATCAACAACACATTCCAATTAGAATTAAGGATTTTGACCATACTAAAGGAAGTAAAAAACAACGGGAAAAACAAGATGTGGACAAGATGTCAAAAACACTCATGGATATTACTGGGGTGAATCAGAAACAAGTTGATAACTTTTGGCATAACCTCAAAAAATTCAACCAACATTTCCCGGGGAAATATCAAAATATTCACATCTTTCATTTGGGCATTGAAAATCACAATTACGTAAATAATCATTGTGACTATTGCAGCAAAAAATTAACCAGATATGATGAACCCCAATATGCCCCAAAGGAAATCCAATTTGAAATCATGAAGCACCATCTTATTGAATGTCCATTGGCCCAGAAACTTTGGAAAAAAATTGACTTGAATATCCCATTAACCTGGCAAACAATCATTACCCCTGCCACCAACATGAACGAAACCAGAATGATCGATAGATATCTAGGTTTCCAACGAAAATTATCAAGATTGAAATCCAAAAGGCATTTCAATTGTCATATGGCCGTTGATTCAATGATCTTCTTGCTTGAAAGCAATATCTTTTAAGCGGAGAAGAAAAAATAGGTGGGGAAAAACAAGAAAATAAAATCAAAAAAAAAAATAAAATCAAAAAAAAAACAACAATTAAAAACCTTAAAAACGCATAAAAACATTTTTTCTCAATAATAGGGTTTTTCACCATTAATGGTTTTCCCTTAACACTTTAATTTTCAAACTACATTAAGTAGTTTATGAGATATATAGTTATATAATTAATTAATATATTGAATTTTGTCTTTAAAAAAAAAAAATGCCCGTTCCTTCGCCTCCGTTGTCGCTTCTACTCTTGCCCCAGAAGAAATGGAAAATTCTTCTACGACCACGGTCAACCCCTTTAATGGGAGGAAAGAAATCGACAGGGAAAATGACCCTCTTTTCCGAAAATTCGCTAACGCGTTTTACTGGCCTTTCCTCATCAAGGACCTCAAGTTCTACTACAGGGAAGTGTTGGAGCACTTCATTGAATGCTACAACAATAATGATCATATTTATCAATCTACACTGTATAAAATCCGTCCAGATGATCCAGACAGAATGATGGAATATCATAATACTTTGTTCATTGTTGAGTACTTTAGCCAACAATCTAGAACAAAGATTGACATGGAAATGAAACGTCTTGCAGGTCTTACCACCAATGAAAAATTACAGCTCTTCAGACAAATTTACAAATTGAACCAAGGTAATTTGCATTTCAAAATCCCAAAACCATTGATGCAAGGAAGCTCCGCAGAAATCCAATTGGCTCTCATTAAATTCGCTTTGATGGACCTAGCTAATCAACAACAACAGCTCCTTGAATCTGGGAACATCGAGGAAACTGAACGTCATCAAAGAACAAAATTGGAGTATGATTTAAGACATTCCCAGGAAGTCATTTATATCAACTCTGATGAAAATGAAATTGTCATTCCTGGAAGTTTTTTCCCTGATTTCCCTCTGCCAGACGACAAATTCAAAAAAAGAAAAATATCATTCATCAATCATATCAATGAGTTTTTACAAATAAGCACTGAAACCACAACTTATAAACCCAAAATTGTGATTGACGAATATGTTGAACGTCATTTTATTGAAATCGAAGTCCAAACTAGTAACAGAGATGCTTTAAACGACATATTGGAGTCCCACTTCCAACAACATAAGATCCCATACGATGCCTTTAATTTTGTTGATTTGCAAGCTTGCATAACATCTGACCCCTTCCAAAGAAATAGATTCTATGGTATGATAAACTTGGAAAAAGATACAGAACTACCAATTATCTCATCCAAGATTTTGAAAATCAAACTCTTGACCCATTGTTTCCACTGTACTAGCTGTGGTTCCAGGAAGCATACCAAGTTCTCTTGTCCTGAGCGGAACTGTATCATCTGTAAAAAACCAGGCCACATTGGACCAGAATGCCCAATTAAACGTCATTCTAAGAAAACCAAGATCACCCCACAAAAAGAATCCCTGAATCAAAATGTTGCACATGAAGCAAATAGCTCCTTCAAAGTTGTTACTGGAAAGAAGAGAACCATTTTGAACAGAGACTCAAAACTACAACCAAACAGAAAGGACCGTTCCCAAAGACAAGTTCCAGATAAGCAGGTTGGGCAAAACCCATTCAATGTCTTAGCTGGAGATACTTCGGAATTGGATATTACGGAACCCGGCGTGGAAGCTGAAGGGAACAACACCAACCAGCCATCTCAAAAGACTGAGAAACCCCAAAAATCATCCACAAATACATCCCCATCATTTACCAGTTCCAATCCTACCCAACCAAGACATTCATCCCCAAAACCATTATCCCCAGTCTCATCCCCTTCAACCACAAAATCCAACACCATCTATTCTCAACATGACACCTCCCCAATTCTCGTGCCAAAAACTCCAGCCAAGGAACCCTCCTCCACTCCTAACAAGAGTTCTCATAACCTGAGTTCTAAGACCCGGAGGACATCTCAAAATACAACTGTTCACCAGAGCAACCAAGACCTGGAACGGCTGACTAAGGGAAACCTGAAAGCCGACAAACATGATGGAGAACCGGTAAATTTACTGGCTTTCCTCGATGAACACTATTCAAGCAATGACGATGATGACTCAGATTATGAACCAGATGATCACCAGAGTGATCACATTGAAATTGACTCCCTGGATAATCCGAATGATGATGATGATAATGACGATGATGAGCTGATATCAGATATCAGCATAAATGAATCCAATTAATCATGACTACCCATAAGAAATCCTTCAATCTAATATCTCAAAATATTCAGAGATATCATTTCACCTCCCAACATCACCTCTCCAAATACAACAAACAGCACATCCTTTTCTTTCAAGAACTTCCGAAAGACTGTGAGGCTTTGATCCGAAACTTCCATCAACATTCCTTTCATGTAAATAATTCCCCTTACCCCCGAGCGGCTATACTATTGAGAAATATCCCCTCCATGGGCACGGTAATACTAAAAAATTTCATTTCCGATAAACTTGAGTCACATCTAACCGGATACCTTACTGATCTAGTAATATCTTGGAATGATGGCAAAACTCTATTATTATTGATAAACCTATACAACCCAACTGGACAACAAAAAGCCCAATTGACTATTCATTCCCAGTTGCACCAGCTACTCGGTGAGTTGTTGGGCCATTTGGCTATCAAATACCCAAACTCACACATCGAAATAGTGGTTGGAGGAGATTTCAACAATATCTTAGAAATTCCAAAATCAAAAAAAAATAAAAAAATTCTGAAACATCTAAAAAAACTAAACGATTTCATTGAATGCTTCAATCTCAAAGACGCTTTCTACCTCCTGCTGTCCAAAGGTCTCCCTTCCACTAACCGAGCCTCAAACGGTAAAAATCGTCGCTTAGATCGATTTTATATTTCTGAGGGTTTGTTGGAGAATACTGCTCTTAGCCAGACAAATACCCTTGGTACTATTTCCACACATGACGAAATTAGCATCAAATTTGCCCTCTCCTTTAATTTAGTGCAACTAGGACCAAAGCGTTTCAAATTGCACAACCAACTAATACCATTTATTGCTAACTCCAAGAAGTTATCACAATTGCCATCCATATCCCATTTGATTGCAGAGATCCGACTGTTAGCACCACTAACAAAAACGGCATTGAACTCTCTCCAACGCAGTGACCCATCTATTTTACCTGACCCTTATGAAAGATTGAACTCTGTTTTTAAACAGAACCCAAACACAAATCCAATTGATGCTTTTGTCATTGCTGGAGATAGGAAACTCACCGATATTCAAGATTTATTGGCCCATGCCACGTCCTATTACAAGGACATTTTTTCTGCTAAAGACTACCATGATCCGAATGCCATTCGCCAATACCTCCTAACGACGATCTCTTCCAGGAAACTAATGGCCCACGAAGCTATACAGTTAGATAACCCAATTATCGAACTGGAGATCAAGGACGCAATATGGCAGGCAAACTCAAAGAGTGAGCCTGGTCCTGATGGAATCCCTTATACATTCTATAAGGAAGCCTGGGAAAACATTAAGCATATCCTCCTCCAAGAATTCAACACTATCCTTTCCGCTGGGTCAATCCCTATTGACTATAGTCTGGTTTTGATTACATTAATCCTCAAACCCAGGAAAAATAAAGAGTTTTTACCCAATTATAGGCCAATCTCATTAATTAACACTAATATGCGCATCCTCGCTATAGTGTTAAACAACCGATTACTCAAATTCATCCCTCAGCTTGTGGGTTCCGAACAAACTGGTTTCGTCCCAGGACGTACGTCCTTCGAGCAAATTGCTGCTTTCAAAGAAGTCTTCCACTCAATGAGACCAGAATCCAACCTTTTTCAATTGCTGCGCACCTCCAAAATCCTTGTGGCTGACTTTCAAAAGGCTTTTGATAGTATCTCGCATGCATACCTAGACCACCTCTTCCAAATTCTAAACCTTGGTACAAATTTTCGCCGATTACTAATAAACATCTTGAAATCAGCAACTGCTTCCATAATGATCAACAACTTTCATGGTCCGCTATTTAAGTTAGCCTCGGGCACCTTACAGGGCAATCCAATAAGCCCCAGTATCTTTCTCTTGGCCATACAACCTTTATTAGAAAATATTCAAACAAAAAATCATGGCATAAAATTAGAAGTCCGGAATGAATTGACCATTTCCATGCAACCACTGGGTAAAGACTTTGCCATCCAGAATCCCATGAACCCCGATATCCTGATAAAGGTCACAGCATTTGCTGATGATGTCACCATATTTGTAAAAGATGACACTGAATTATTCACCACCCTCCAATACATCAAGGACTTTGAAAAATATTCAGGCAGTACCCTTAGCACCGATAAATCCAAGCTATACCATACAGCCGAATATCATCGCACCTTTGGACCCTTGACAAAACTACCCTATGAACAGGTCCCTGTCTTTACCTCCACTCCCTCAATAGTGTACTTGGGTATTCCACTAAACACACCACTACATCAAGATCAGGTATTGAAAAACATCAAATACAAATATTATCTCACACAAATGCACCATCTCAGCTTAGCGGAAAAGGTATTGGGGTACAATACTTACATTATCCCTAAACTCTTATATCGTGCAATGCATCAGCCCCTTTCTAACTCTACCACCACTAAGATTGAGGAATCATTTCAACACCTTTGTCGCAGGATTGGCAGCCTATCCCTTTCCACCCTCAAAACTTCCACCCAGATGGGAGGATATGGAATGCTCGATCTCAAAAACCACTTCCTATATCGGTACGCACACGTCATATACCAACTACTAACATCCCTGGAAAAATATTTATATCACCAAATCTTGAGATATAAAATCCAATACGCCATTAACACCCAAATCCAAGTGGAATCTCTACTTGATCAATACCAAAAATCTCAACTCCATCCAGAATCTCACTTTCAAAGAATTGGAAGTATGATTGACAGAAACTCCATCCAAACACATATATGGTACTTTCCGTTACTTGGCTACCAACTCTCATATCCTGGCAGCTCCACCAAGAAAATTACCCTTTCTGACATTGTCAAAAGCAACATTTTCTCACTAGAAGAGAAAAAATACCTCAAATCATGGTCGATTTTATTTGATCTAGAGAACCAGGGAAAAACAAGGTATCACAGATGCAGAAGATTGAAGATTGAAGATTGAAGATATCCAGGACAATTTAGCAAAACCAGTACCAGAGAAATACAAGGCCCACCATCAAAAAATGTTCACTTTTGATTTTAAGAACGGCAGCAAACAGGAACAACTCAAACGAGACGTCTCCAAAGCATCAACAACATTGACCAAAATCACATACCCCCTGGAGCCACAACAAAGAAAATTTTGGAAACAGATTAACCAGATCAAAAGGTGGGTACCGGGTTCAATGGAGAACCTCCACCTCATGATGTTGGGGCTCACATTGTTCAAATCAACAAATTCCCGTTGCCATGTTTGTAATTTTCCTCCAGAAAATTGGAACACCAACCCCAGGGATCCTGACCATATCAAGGAAGCCTACATCACCCATTACTACATAAATTGCACAGTATCAAGAAACTTATGGAAAATATTAAAAATGGGAATATCTCAAACATGGGATAACATCATATTGCATCAACATCAGAAACAAACTATGATAAAATTGGATCGCTTCGCTTATTACATTGAAAAATATAATAGGGTACGAAGGTCAAATAATGCAGATTGGACAAATCAATCAATGAAAACATTATTATATCTTATTACAGCGGTCTACTAAAAAATTAAAATAACCATAAAACAAAATAAAAATAAAAATAAAAATAATATTAAAAATAAAAATAAAAATAGTCAATATCTTAAAGGGGGTTTTTAGTGAGTAGAAATCTCACACTGTTGAATATTAATTTAAAAAAATTGAAATTCTTCGTCTTTTGAAGATTTTCCTCCTCAAAACCAAGAACAAGTTTATATAATTATATACTTATGAGATTTAATATAAATCGAAATTATTGGAAAAAAAAAAAAAAGGATTGATTTAGTAATACTCTCTGAAGAACCAGAGATCATATATATTGAAAACTTTTCATAATCGACGACTATAATTATATACTAATGGTTATGAGCTTATGGTTATGAGCACGTGTATCATTGCCTATAACCAATAGCTCAAACCATACTACAACAATTCCCCCCGTCAAGATCTTCTATTCAAACTTTGAAAGGAACGACCCAACAACGGTTTTCTACAGATAGGAATACTAGAAGAACCATAGAAGTCCTTAATGGACTCATAGAGGTTCTTCTGTAAACCCAGTGGAACACTATCCACAAAAACATCAACCGGGACCGTAAAGCAATGACCAGGACGAGCCATCCGAAAGGTAACATCAAAAGACCTAGTGTCAGGATCATATCCTAAAATACCATTAACCTCAGAAGCTCTAGCTTTAAATTCATTAACAGTCCGGGGAAGATCAATAAAAGCAGCTTCAGGCACCGAATAAGGACGTAAAAACCTCGCATTAATCACCCTTGATTTAAGGTTTAATATCGGTAAATCAATTTCAAAACTATTCTTGTTAATAACCTTGACTACTTTAAAAGGACCAAAATACACATCAGTCACTTTTTTGTATCGAGTACTATTCGTGTACGCTTCGCGATGCACAAGCACGTACTGACCAACTGTATAATCATCAAAGCTTGCTCCTGCATTGGCACTTATATCCATCCGGTGCTGATACAGGGATAATTGTTCTGAAACGGCCCAATGAATTGCCCTCAATCTCTTCCCCCACTCACTAATCAGGTGATGAGCAATATCAACAACTTGAGGTTCAGACAATTGAAGCAACGGTTGGCGACCAAAAACCGCTTGGAAAGGCGAAATACCGGTAGCCGAGTGAATAGATGAATTGATAGCAGTCTGAGCCACAGCCAAATAACTCAACCAATCACCTTTATTTTCAGAAACAAAAGTACGAAGGAGCTGTACTACCTTCTTGTTAGCGGCTTCTGCCACACCATTTCCACGAGGGTTGTTAGCAGCCGTGAGATGATACTTAAATCCCATAATCTTCGAAATATCCTTGGCAATGCTATTAGCCCAACGAATATCACGATCAGAGCGAATAAAACACGGAATACCATAATACACAAATACATTATGGAACAACACCTTAGCAACACCCATTGTATCAATCTGTTTGTTGCATCCAATAAAAATAGAAAATTTCGAAAAATCATCAACAACGGTAAGGATAGCATCACATCCTCCACATTCCGGCAATCCAGTAATCATATCAATCAGAATTCTTTGGAAAGTGAATCCTGGAGGATCAACAGCCATAATAGGATGGGAATGGTGTTGGCGTATTTTTGTTCTCAAACAAGTATCACATCCACCAACTACTGCAGTGACAATCTTCATAAGATTTCGCATATAAAACTTAGAAGATAGCCCGAGGTATAATTGAGTTATCCCGGCATGCATTCTGCCATGCTCATACTCAATTAACCTACGGGCCCGCAGCGCCCCAACAACCCGGCGCCACGGAGATTGATTGGTACGTCCAAACAATTTACCATCAATCAATTTAAAATTCTTCAAAATACCCTGACTCACATCGAGTCTATCACCATTAACATCTTCTTCATCAATTCTCGTTTCTGCGACATCGCTGGCATTATCACTTGCTTTATTATCCTTGTCCTCAATTAACCTTAAACTGTTACTAATCTCCGCAAAATACTCATCCGATTCAATCGAAGCCTTGATTTCTGCTTCAGTTAAATTAACTGCAGGGATTACCGATTCCAAAGCCCCCACATAACGAGAGAGGTAATCAGCTAACTCATTTGTTGTACCCTTGACATATTCTAACACAATATCAAACTCAGCGAGTTTAGTAATCCATCTTTTAACCCTGTCATTTTCAGCTTCCTTATTTCCTTTAAGCAACACAGACAAGGATTGGTGATCAGTCTTTACCACAATTCTATGACCAAATATCAAATGGGCCGTCTTGTCTAATAAGTAGACAACGGCTAAAAGTTCTTTATCTCTAATTGGATAATTCTTTTCGTGGATTGAAAGGCTCCGCAGGTAATAACCAACAATTTGCAGCTCATCGGACCCAGGGATTAACTGTTTCAATACCCCCCCAATTGCAATTCCTGAAGCATCAGACTCAATTACAAATACAGTAGCGGGATCAGTCGAAAGTGGAACACTTAGTACCTTGGTTTCCAACAAGGCTTGCTTCAAAGAAGCGAACCTTTTGGAAACTGTCTCCATATCCCATTCGAGATTTTTGGAGACAAATTGGTAAAGTTCAACCACTAAGTCCGAATAGCTGGCAACGAAATGACGGAAATAATTCGTGAATCCAAGAGTTTTCTGCAACTCCTTGGCATTCACAGGGGTCTTCAATTTCCGAATTACTTCCCTAGTATCATCAGGGATTTCAACTCCATCCGGACCAATTTCCCAACCAAGAAAGCGAACCTTAGAGCTCATAAAACTGCATTTCAGCCTTTTCAAAAACAACTTGTTCTCCCGACACACATCAAAAAACTGCTTGAGCAAACCCAAATGCTCTTCCCTGTTTGGCGACGCCAAGAGAACATCATCAACATAATTACGGGCAGTTGAAAGGTGTGATATTTTCTTGGCTAAGTATGATTGTAGGTGTGAAGGGGCTGATGTGAGTCCGAAGGGTAATCTCAAGTACTCGTACTTGAGCCCTTCAAACTCAAAAGCCGTGAATCTACTAGAATTCTCATCGAGGGTAAGTTGATGAAAGCCTTCCGTTAAATCCACGGTTGAGAACACCTTATTGGCCAGAAAGATCTGGATCAATTCATCGTAACTGGGAAGGTTCTGATTAAACCTTTTCAATAAAAGGTTGATTTGACGAAAATCAATAACCAAACGAATCTCCCCAGTCTTCTTCTTGACAACTAGAAAAGGTGAAGAATAAGGCGAGTTAGAGGGTTGAATAAGTTTAGAATCAACCATACGCCTAATATGATTTCTAACCTCATGCAAAAGAGCAATCTTAACCTTCGGAATATACGGGGTCGTTGGAACTTCTTCCGACATCGGTTCAAGCCTGATATTATCTGCCCCCCGAGACTCAACAACTTGATTAATCCCAAGCTTCTCCGCAAAAATATCCGCATAATCAAACAACAATTTCTCTAATCTAGGATCGTCTATCTCAACAGGATCCAGGCTAAGAGCAGCCATAGCACTAATACTTTCAATGGATTTCTCATCCAAATCGTCCACCCCCACATCTCCCACAGTAAGATTAGCAAAATCAATAAGATGGGCATATTCTCTAATGAATGGAAGCCCCACAATAACAGTAGGTGAAACAATCGGGTGCACATAACAACGGATCTTCACAACAGTATGGTTAAATGTAACAGGGATAATCACATACCTGTCTACCGCATCATACTGATTAGTTGCAGTCTTGATTGTTCTTGGGCTAATCCTAGTAAGATCGGCACTATCATAACCGAGCTTAGGCAAAATCGACGGATTCACAAAACTGTAACTCGCCCCAGAGTCAATAAGAGCTTTGGTAA
Source organism: Saccharomycopsis crataegensis (assembly GCF_037102585.1). Classification (NCBI taxonomy): domain Eukaryota; kingdom Fungi; phylum Ascomycota; class Saccharomycetes; order Ascoideales; family Saccharomycopsidaceae; genus Saccharomycopsis; species Saccharomycopsis crataegensis. Next base: position 681,287 of record NW_027043831.1, read on the forward strand.
CAAACCCAGCAGGTCCCATAGTAACAGGAACCTTGAAAGCAACAACATCCTCATATGGAACTGCATGGTCCTCCTCTTGGACGCAATCCATAAGGTGAGCCAAACGAGCACCAGACCCACCACCACCACGGCGAGGGCAGTCCATGCTCTGATGTCCGTGTCCTTTACACTGGAAACAATTTCCAAGAATAAGCAACAGCCTCACCTCCTCCTGGGTGAGATTAAATTTCTTGCAGAGGGCGGCAATCTTACCACTAGACTTGCGAGGATATGAGTTTCCCCGAGAACTTGGTACTGATTGCAAAGCATCCAATTCCATTGGCATCGGACCACCTCTATCCATAGGCGAAAACGTAGACGGCATAGGGATAGTCAGAGTATGGATGGTTCTTTCAGTAAGATCATTAATACTAAGTGCATGAGAAATCACATCATCTAATTTCTCATAAATGCGTCCTGCATCTGCAATGTGCTTCTGCAAACGCGGGTCCAAGGAATCGATAAAACGATTAATTTTTGAACGTTCTGACCAATCTGGAATGTACACAACATTCGCTTGAAACTCAGCAACGTGGGACAGAAGCGCTTTTCCTTTTTGCGCAATGGTCCACAATGTTCTTTCCAAAATGTCAACCATATCAACTCTAGAAAAGTGCGCAAGCACTTGAGCCTTAAAGGCTCTATAAGAGATATCTGACGGCAAGGAGTCAGAGAAAGAAGAAAAACTTCTAAAAGTATCTTGAGCCACGTTTCTCACGATAAAGCTCATCTTATACTTGTCATTCCAATTAAGTGGCATCTGGTGTTCTGCATACTGGAAGAAGTCATGCAATGCCATGGGAGTGCGGGCAAGCATCCCTGTACTAAACGGCTTTCCGTTAAACTTGACCTCCATAGGGTCTAACACGCGACCGGCCTTCTCTTTACCGTGAAGCATTTCAACGAGCTCCATGAGCAACAGACGATTAGAATCGTCCAACGGTCCACCCGGCATACTCATCTCGTTTTCTTCGCCTGAATAATTATCTTCTTCGTCTGAGCTAGGGCTTAAACCAAATACAGTCATACACTAGGATAACCAAGCTATGCTATTAAACGACAACAGAAGTTTATAATCAGTGGAGTCTGTAAAACTAAAAACCTAGTGGTGCTACCAATTGTTATATTACGATGCGACTATACTAGATGTAGTTAGTCACGGGTTAGGATTGATTTAGTAATACTCTCTGAAGAACCAGAGATCATATATATTGAAAACTTTTCATAATCGACGACTATAATTATATACTAATGGTTATGAGCTTATGGTTATGAGCACGTGTATCATTGCCTATAACCAATAGCTCAAACCATACTACAACATGTTTGTTGTTATATTATTGGATCATGGTTGGGTTGAGTCTTGGTTACCAACGGTATGGTACCATACGAAACCATGATCTGCATTACCTCATCGAGGTATTACCTTATGTCCCACAGCTTATCTCTTATCCTTGTCGTACCTCCTTATGTTTTAGTCTTTTATTCCGAGAACGGGTCCAACACCCCATTATTAGTTTCAATCATTTTATTTATTTAAGGATTCAACATTCCTCTTATTTTCACCTTTATTTAGTTTAGAGAAAGAATCATCTTTGTGATCACCTAATTTGAATCTTCTTGGTCGAGAACAATCATCGACAAGAAGCAGAGTGTAACATTTGGTAGCACCACTAGGTTTAAAATGAATAACGC